>NC_053518.1:57612704-58812704 GCF_016920715.1 Anopheles arabiensis
TCTAGTCAAAGAACGGATGCGTTCGTCAATCTTTTCCTACACTGCGCTTTTAGCAATAAGTTGCTATGCGTTCTCTGTTTGTCCACTTTGCTGCAGTAACGCTTGAATTGCTTATGTTGCGCGTTTCGGTTGTTTTCGATAAATGTGTCTCAATGGCTTTTTTCTATCGACGGTATGGTCTGGGTATGTTGCTCTGGTGTGGATTGATTTGCTGATGTAATATAATGAATGTGTTGCAATAGTGTGATTTAGCTTTCCGAAGTGTGTTACAATTAGTCTATAGCTGATAGTGTGGTTTATAATAAGTTCTGGTAAGCAGATATGCTACATCACCGACGAACCGACTTGGCACTTGCGTTACAAATGTGGCCCACACGAAAGCATTGTCATTTGCTATTGTGGCGATCACTTCTGTCAAAATGAGCTGTGTTCGAGGCTGCTTAGATGTGAACAACTTTTCCAAAAACAAATTGCGAAAGAAGTGTGAGGCAAGATTTTGTGAGAATGATTGAACAAAACACGCAGGAAAATGATGTTATAGGTTTAATAACAACAAAAGAGGTGAGAAGTGGATAAAACATTGCGCGTTGGAATTTGGGGAAGAAAACAAAAAGGAAGTCCAGCAGTTTTTCGCTTGTGTCAAATTAGCTAATCATTATAGAGATGGCGCTAGTTTAACATATTTTCATTCGAAATAAAGGGGACACATGTTGAAGCTCATTTTGTTCGAAGTGTCACGTCGTAACTCGACTCGACGTAACTCGACGACAACCGCATTTTATCATTATAACTTTACTAAAGTTGACTAAATGAAACTGAACGACATGATATCAATGTTTAACAATAGCTTTCATTGTTCCAACTTTGTTTCACTTGACGAAGCAGTATGTTCATTCTCGTCCTTTATGCTGCCTTTATTGTATGCGTCCCAGTTCAGCGTCTTAAACCTAACCCCCCCTGGGCGGACCGCATACTAAAACGACTCAAACGTGTGAAAAGAGCTGCTTATCGTCATTAGCAAACGCGCCGCTGCCAAAGATCTCGCTCGATCTACCTTGACACGCACTCTCTATACTGCAGCTATAACAGGTTTCGATATGGCAGATATTTGAGTAATATTCAACGTAACCTCTGCAGATGGTTTGAATCGTTTTTGCCCTTCTACAAGAGCAAAACAAAATCCACGCATACACCGAAATCTATTACATACAAAGGAGCAACAAGTGCCAACACTAATGAAATGTGCAATCTCTTCGCGGATCCATACCGATACCATTGATGCTGCTCTCGTCAACACTCCGGTTGGCGCAATTAACATGAGTACTCCTTTTATAGACAGTGAGATCGTTTTATCAGCCCTAAAGCAACTAAAGCCTTCCTTCGCTCCGACAGAATACATTCTACAGTGCTGAAACGTTGTCAAACGACAGTAGCGCCTATCCTTGCAAAAATGTTCAATGCATCGCTAGCCAATGGCTACTTTCCCAAAACATGGAGGAAATCTTGGATGGTTCCTGGATGGAGGAAATCCTTGGATGGTGGTTGGTAATAAAAAGGGCGACAGGACAGATGCCATCAACTACCGGGGTATTACATCTTTGTGTGCCAAGGTGTTGGAACTAGTGATATATAAACATCTGCTATATGCATGCCGCAGCTACCTAAGCCCGTATCAACATGGATTCGCGCCAAAAAAGTCGACTACCAAGAACCTGGTCGAATTTGTAACCTATTGCACTAGCCAAATTGATGCCGGAGCTCAAATCGATGCAATTTATACAGATCTGAAAGCAGCATTCGACTCTCTTCCTCGCGCAATTCTTCTTGCTAATCGCGATAAGCTAGGATTTCCCTGCTCGCTCGTTCAGTGGCTTAAGTCTTACCTAATTAATCGCGCATACATCGTGAAAATTGATAAGCACATGTCCAAAGAAATAGTCAGCAGCTCAGGTGTGCCACAAGGAAGCAATATTGGCTCGCTTCTCTTCATATTGTTCATCAACGATGTTACCCTCGCTTTACCTCCCGACAGTGTCAGTCTATTTGCCGACGATGCAAAAATTTTCGCGCCTATACATAACACAAGCATCGAAATCTTCTGTTCGTGGTGCAAGCGCAATGGACTGACTATCTGCATCGAGAAATGCTTCTGTGTGTCTTTTAGACCAAGCAGGAGCCCAGTCACTGGTACTTACTTCATGGACGGCACTGCAGTTAATAGACAAAATCATGCCAAAGACCTGGGCGTTCTTCTTGATTCAAGTTTGAACTTTAAACAGCATATCGATGACGTTGTAGCCAGAGGAAACCAACTACTTGGTGTGGTTATCCAGGCAACTAATGAATTCCGCAACCCCATGTGCATGAAAGCTGTCTACAACAGTATCGTTCGTTCGGTTCTGGAATATTTGTGCGTAGTCTGGAACCCAACTACTGCTTCTTCAATTGCTCGACTTGAGGTGATTCAACGTAAGCTCACGCGATATGCCCTTCGCCT
Source organism: Anopheles arabiensis (assembly GCF_016920715.1). Taxonomy (NCBI): domain Eukaryota; kingdom Metazoa; phylum Arthropoda; class Insecta; order Diptera; family Culicidae; genus Anopheles; species Anopheles arabiensis. The sequence goes on from NC_053518.1 coordinate 57,615,202, forward strand.
ACTTATACGGCTCACTCAACCTCGTTCCAGCGCTGGTCGGTCTGACCCTATGTTCCGCATGTCGGCTGTTTTCAACACTGCTTCGGATTGCTTCGACTTCAACATCTCAACTCAGTGCTTCAAGGAACGTCTCCGACTTCTGCCGTGGCCGCAGTGAATTGCCATACATATCTTGTTTTTGCTATGTATTTTTTTTAAATGTACTGTTACTTATCTTAATTAGGTCAAACGGCCCGTTGAAGATTAAACAATAGATAATAATAATAATAATAATAATAATAATGTATTTATATGAAGTGTCCATTTTTACCTAGTTTCCTCTATAGTTCACGTTTGGTAATCCGCACCTTTTTAATCCTTTTTTTAACCGATAATCCTCTCGAAAACCGCAGCTTCCTGGATAGTTTTGCTTAAATTTTTTTTGCCTATTGGTGAAAAAAATTTAAGCTATGTCGTTGCAAAAAATCAGACCGATCTATTTTATAAATTTTGGAACACTATGCATAAATTTGATAAAAGGTATGAAATTTATGCAGTCCATTGAAAGTCGGACAGTTTTCATTTCATAGCAAAATGACCACGTAGCGGCAATATTGATCATTATGGTTCTTAAATCATTTGATATCAAAGGTCCATCGACTAGTTTGGGTCATTATCTGCGTATTAAATTACCTGAGTCAAGCGCTCTGCGGTCTGAACAGCTAAATAGTCGGTTCATTTTGGGCCGGTCCCGTGTTAATAGTTAACACCATTATGGTCAAAGGTTTAAGTCCCGAATCGATCGGAGCTTTCTCACGTAGCACTGACTATCCTGCTATGGGCACACCAATTTGGCACCAGATAGTCAAGATTATTAGCGACGAGGATAGGCCTACACCAACAACGTTGGTGTCACCGTTGTCACAAATAACAAGAAGATGAATTTCGACCTAAAAGGCACTTCATTGAAGTGCACTGATTAAGCCAGAATCCAGAAACTTTGTTTGATATTACATGCACTAAACATGGAAACGGATCTAATTATTGATACAAGAATCGGGGTATGATCAACTTCCAGGGACTTTGAACGGGCCTCTTTAAAAAGAAATGTATTAGGAAGAATAATCCTATGACGGAAACTCAGATACGCAGGCCAGCGGGCTCCTTTAAAATCAAAAGGTTCTCATCCATAATGTCATCAAGAAGCAAAAACTATTAAGTTATTTGAAACTGATAATTATAGAAAGCCTGTGTTGTGGACAGACCGCTGCCTCATCCTGAGGGCCCGCTATTGACAGCAGGGCTGTCATCCTGTGACGTCCTCAGTGAAGATCGCGGCGCGAGAAGAACCAGCCATTCTCTCCCCGCATTGCGTGTGTGTGCGATATTATTTATATACGTGTTATTGCAAACGATACCAAAGATCCCAAACCAGAGATACCAAAGAAAGATGATAAAATATATATTCTGTTTGTGCCGTACACTACCGTCTCTAAGTTTGTTCTGTGCGGACACAACAGCCTGTATAGTGGAAGCCTCTATAATAAGAAAATCAAGATGAATCAGGACTTTCAACATGTTCGAGAAAACGGAGCCAAAAGTTACCCTAATAGTAATAACAAGAACTGATACAAAACGAAACAACTGATATTATGAGATTTAAAATGAGGTTATATAGGATATTTAATGCATTGATATGAAAACGGAGGCTAAACCAGAGTGTGAGATTTTGAAAATGGAAAAACAATGAGACTCAATTTGATTTTTGATAGGGTGGAAAATCACGAACGAAGGTAAGGCGACATGGGATCATCTTCTTCTATTTGACGTAATGACCTACGTAGTAATGTCAGCTTATACACATACTTTCGAGACTTAATAAGTACCAGGCTATCAGTCGACTCAATATTATTCAGTCTTTGACATGGAATAACGGTTAATATAAGTCTTGAGCCACGACGGATATTATTTAAAGTCGTACGATGTATTTGGTATTTGGGTATTATGTAAACATGGGGATATAGGCAACTTCAAACAAATAAATCTAAAAGTGTTTATAAGCTCGCATTAAGTATTACAACTATGTCCCTGTCCCTCAAATGAAGCACAATCTGTCAGAGCTGTGTATATTCCTGACAATACGTAAATTCCGAAGATCTGTTATATAGTCTTGTAATTGGGCCAATTTAATTAGTTATCTAATTATTATACCAAGCATAGCCAATTTGTGAATTTTTTGAACTGGTTTTCAAATCTTACGTTATTTCATACGACACGAATTACCAAAAATGGCTAATAAGTTTAATTATTAAAATTAAAGTCCGTATTTGGTTAGGGCAGCGATCGGCAAAATACGGCTCGCGAGCCGCATGCAGTTCTTGGAATCATTGTACGTCTTCATTGAACGTGAAATCGAGATGGCGGCTCTAAACAGTTAACATATTTCATAAAACTTTCACACATGTTTCCTCTTGGTTTAAAAATTTGGTTCTTCACTTGAAATTCTACGAATATTGTTGTAGAATTTGGCTATTTCGGTCACAAAGTTTGCCAACCGCTGGGTTAGGGAACGGAGTTTGCTCGACTCTCCGTGGATTCCATAAGCTTTTACATGCTGGGCCAAAAATGTATCATGCGTGATTTTTTGTGATTTTTCAAGATATTGGCCTACATTTTTACAGTAGCATAGCTAAGCTAAGCATAGCTGTCTGCTAAATCTCAAAATCTGAAGATACAGTCGGTCCAAAAAGTATTCGTCTAGCTGAATATTTTACAGCAAAAGGGAATTAGGCGAATAAGAGGTTTGATAAAGAGACCATCAATACACAGGTATTGCTAAAAAATAGTCATTAAAATCGTGCAATAGCAACCAAAACACATAAAAAACTAAAAAAAGTCCTTTGATGGGTGCGCAAAAAGTATTTGTCTATCTAGCTTTTTAATCATTTACGCTAGCCAAGAACTACGTCAAGCGTGACTAAATTTATTATTATGAATCAGCTAGTTACTTCTATCTACTAATGCAATTCTGTTGTTTCAATTGCACTTCAAGCGGTCAGAGAGTCACTAAACGCGGGGAAGTTAAATGATTGGAGCATGATGGCGAAAATCGTATCTTAATCCTATGCATAACCTATTCTACCCATTTTTGTGGGTTACAAAATGTGTGAGAGGCCTTGTTCCTTCATTTGATCAGCGTTTGGTCATTTTCTGACACTAATTGTGTGCCAAACTGCCATGTAAGCAGCCATCATTGACGGTTAATCTAACGAATGAAGCAGTTTTAATGTCCAAAAAATCAAATATTACCAGGAAATCAGTGCATTTTATGATGGCCAATAAGAACAGGAAAAGATATGGGTCACATTTGGTTGATGAGTCATACTGCATTTCATTGTAGCTGGTCACGTTATGTCTTGAATGGGTGAGTTGTTATAAAAATGTTTTGTTTGAATAATACCATACCCAGAAAGTGGCCAAATCTGGTAAGCAGCATCAAGTAATTCAAAAAATCATTTCAAATTAGGCTCTGCTAACATTTTAAAACATGTTTAAATCGCCTAGGTCATACGGCCGACGTCTATCATTTCGAAAACAGTCTACTAAGATGCAGCAACAAAATCTCGTGTAACGATAGCACCATGGTGTCATTATACCAGGGCTCATTGAGGAAAGGTGAGCTAGAAAAATGATTCAAATTGATAGGAGACGAGATGGGGAAATATATTCTTGCAGTTTTTAAGTACTTTGGGTACCAGTTCTGAGAAATTACACTTAAAAAGTCCCACATGTTTCAAGACCGGTCGTGCTGGAGAACATATAGAGCATTGTCATTTGCCCGAAACACCCAACCAGCTGAAACCAAACTGATGAAAATGATTTAATAGACTCTCAATATGATATAAGTTGCCAATTTTTCCAATTTTTTTTTTTGCAAATATGAAATAAGTTGCCAAGTCGGGGTAAAAAATACTCCTTTTTTAAGGTTCAAATGAGTTCTTGCATTGTGCAAGTAGTCACCAAGAGTCATAAATGCAATAAGAAACAAGATCAGGACATTTTTTTTATTCCATAACCTTTGTTTTCTTACGCATATCACGCCAAAAGCCGGATAGCCGAATACTTTTTGCGCACCCATCAAAGGACTTTTTAAAATTTTTTTATGTGTTTTGGTTGCTATTACACTATTTTAACGCTTATTTTTTAGCAGTATATTTGTATTGATAGCCCATTTATCAAACCCCATGATTATTTTTACCACCCCATGCCTATTGCGGCCTTAATTCGCATTTTTCTGCAAAATATTCAGCTAAACGAATACTTTTTGGACTGACTGTAGGTCAATATATGAGATATCCGCTTTAGGTGGCAGCTACTATTGATCGGGAAACTATGAAAATATCGCAGGAATTTTACTTCAATGGCAACACGATTAGATCTCTCTTTGTATTCTATTTGTATGCACATATTAAAACATTCATGGCTTTTGTTCCTGCTGCAAATAAACATACAGGAAAAATACTGGGCACTTTTCTATTTAACATAAACGTCCTACGCGGACATGCCATACTATAAAATAATGCTTTTCAGACTTGCGTGGATTCAGTAGCACGCAGTCGGATTGTCGGTATACGATGACAGGGGACTACGGAAGTCGGTTTATTTTAAGTTTAAACCCACGACATGTTTTTAAGTCGTACGAGTTGACGACTGTTAACGACAAGGAACCAATCGATAAAATCTGCCACAGTTTTAGACCACAATAAAAAAGGGGAAGTTTCAGGGAGCATGGTTTTGGGAGCAGTTGTATATATGCGGAGTTTGTTTCATGACTGGTACTGGTATTCATATATATTTCAGTTCAGTATCGGTATGGTATTAGGATCACTTCCAAAACAGAAATGGAACTAGGATTAGTTAAATCGATTCATATAGAATAATATCCAGACTATCCAGATATTCTAACATATAAACAATAGAAACATATCATGCTGAATGAATTAGGCATGATTCAGGAACCTGGCATTGTCTTCAATATTGCAGTTTGATAAGAGCGTATGTGTATGGCGACTGTGGTATTATTTTTCAAACGATGATTGAAGTATAAAGCCGTTTCCTAAAATGGCATCATGTGCATGTGTGATCCATTTTTATTATAATAATAATGATCATTGTTATTATTCTTATTATGATAATAAAAATAATAATAATAATAATAATAATAATAATAATAATAATAATAATAATTATAATAATAATAATAATTATAATAATAATAATAATAATAATAATAATAATAATAATAATAATAATAATAATAATAATAATAATAATAATAATAATAATAATAATAATAATAATAACAATCATAACAATAATAATAATAATAATAATAATAATAATAATAATAATAATAATAATAATAATAATAATAATAATAATAATAATAATAATAATAATAATAATAATAATAATAATAATAATAATAATAATAATAATAATAATAATAATAATAATAATAATAATAATAATAATAATAATAATAATAATAATAATAATAATAATAATAATAATAATAATAATAATAATAATGATAATAATTATAATTATAATTATAATTATTATTAATTATAATATATACAATTATATATAATTAATAATAATATTTAATAATATAATTATAATATAATAATATAATAATAATATAATATAATATAATAATAATATAATAATATAATAATTATAATTATAATTATAATTATAATTATAATTATAATTATAATTATAATTATAATCATAATCATAATAATAATAATAGTTATAATAAAAATTATTATTTTTACTTCTATTGTTATTATTTATATTATTATTATTTTTATTATATAGTAAAAAAATATTATTATTGTCAGTATTTATTATTATTACTATTACTATTATTGTTTTTTATGTTTATTGAGGCTTTCGTCGTTGCTTCACACAAACTCTTTCGCTTGACAAGACTTAATACAATATAACTAAAACAAAAACACTTACTTTTTGAAGCAATTATAACACCTTGCAAATTAAACGAAATGTTTGTAAGGTACAAAGGCATAGATAACAGAAAGACCCTGTTTCGAATGGATACAGCTACTTCCTTAAAATTTATCTACTCACGCGCTGGTTACCATGGTTGACTACTTAATCGGTGCAAAAAAATCTTCTCTTGGAGTTGGCAGCAATTAATCATACTGCTTTCAAGATAATTTCAAGATAGCCATTTTTTATATAAACTGTCCATAAAGTGCAAAAATATCATATTAGTGCGATAGAACCCTAGCGGATATGTCGCTGTATTTCGGAGATAGTAAAATTCAAAGGATGGCCATGCACTGTAAGTTACAATAGTTCGAAAGTGTAATATAGTAGTAGTATACAGCTTTTCAAATTGACATATTTTTAGCAGCACATTTCCTCGCAGTATTTTGTTTTGCTGTTGTCAATGTTGTATCATGCGGTGTTATTGAGCTCAGAAACGAGCCGAATTGTTCGCCAGGAGACAATTACTTTGCTGCCGGTCCAAAGTGTAACAACTTTTTTTCTTGTCGCGATGGTGTACTAGAAATCGTTGAATGCCGGTGGGACTTTCTTTGGAACGATACTATAAAACGGTGTGATGCTCCTGAAAATGTACAATGCGAGGTAAATGAAATGAGCAATAACACATCAAAATAAGTTGTTTTTCTAATGCGAAAAGATTTAACAATTTTAAGGATGAACAAATACCGGAAACAACAACTCAAGCACCTACTACAGAGGCTCCAACACCAGCACCCACTACAGAGGCTCCAACACCAGCACCTACTACAGAGGTTCCAACACCAGCACCCACTACAGAAGCTCCAACACCAGCACCTACTACAGAGGCTCCAACACCCGCACCCTCTACGGAGGCCCCAACACCAGCACCTACTACAGACGCTCCAACACCCGCACCCTCTACAGAGGCTCCAACACCAGCACCCACTACAGAGGCTCCAACACCAGCACCAACCACATCAACCCCGTCTAATACATTTTTGCCCGAAGTTGAAGGTGCATTGCCCATACTGTTTCCTGGTTCTGAATGTCCTGAAGACATCCGTGCCTTTTTGTTGCATCCAACTGACTGCCGGCGTTTTTACTACTGTTTGTATGGTGTTCAGTATCCACAGACGTGTCCGTTTTTGGAATTTTTTAACTACGTTGTAGGCCATTGCGTGCCTCAAGATCAAAAGTTCTGTTTCCCAGGAAGTGAATGAGAATGAAACAAATAATTACATGATTCATGTTTGGCTATAACGATTTAAATATTAAGAAGCTAATGTGCAATTTTGACCGATCGTTTAGTACACGCTATAGCACGCGGTGAGGTCATTTTTGAAGCTAGAAAGATGTTTCTTCTGCTTATCAAATATTCAATAAAAATGATTCAAATATTAAAACGTATGTAGTTCGCTAAAATAATTAATGAGTTGAATGAGTGGTACAGCATCAAGGGTATATTTGGTAATTATATTTTTACTATTTATAAAATTTTTATGACTCAATCATATATGATTTTTACATTAATAAAGGATGATATTTTTCTATACTCGTGTACCACCAATCGTCAATTGGCACGACCTAGCAACATGCCCGTCATGGGTTCAAGGTCCGAATGGACAGTGCTCCTATATGTAGGACTGACTATCCTGTTTTGGCAAATCAATAAATCACTGGAAGTCAAGCTAGTGGCACATGCATGCCTAAAAGAAGAAGTAGAAGAAAAATATGAGGAGAAATATCCCAAAAAAAAAAGTCCCTAGACTTTCTACTTTCTAGACTGTGAGAGTTAGATCTACAAAAAGTGAGACACTTTTCGGCGCAGCGAATCCTTATTCCTGATAGAATAGTATTTTTTTAGTTAATTGTTATACAGCGCCTACCACAACTATATGGACAGTCGTTTTTCGCGATTTGCGGAAAATCCATAGGAGATAGATAGAAACAGTGAATGTATGAGTTGTGCAGAATACTATTTTACATCTTTGTATATTTAAAAAAAAAAAAATTATCACGGTTTTGCATGACTTATGACGAAAAAACAAATTTATGGTCGTACCATAACTATAAAGACACTTCGAAAAACAGGTTTTATGTGCTAAGTAACGCATTTAAAAATCGTTCAAAAATATAAATAACATATTCCACAAAAGTTTTAAAGAAATACATTTTTGAACGATTTTTAAAAAGTGTTTTTATAACTTATTTTAAGGTTTTATAAGTTTTATAAGAGTAAATATCAAAATATTTTTTTTTCGAATATCAAAAAAATTCACAAAAAAAAATTTTCGCCTGTGGTGATTGTTTTTAAAATGCAAATCAAAGTATGTAAAAAGTTTTTCAAAAACTATTTTGAAATTGCCATGAGAACCGTATCAATTTTGTGAACAACGGTTCAAAACTGATGCGTTCAAACAAAAGCGACACAAAAACATCAAAACGATTTTTTAGCAGAATCTAAATATTTGCTGCTGTTACATACATAGTTAAGGAATGTAATCCTAGTCTGATATTTTTTTCCTCCCACCATCCAATTCACCATCGATGTTCTCTTAGACCACTACAAAGGCGAAGGAATACGAAGGAATTTACGAAGGGATACGAAGGAATTTTAAAAGTTTTCGCTAGCAATCGCTGTGTAGTTGCAAGATAGTATCGATGCTGGGGTCAAATTTGCAGGTGATGCGTTGCGCAGTACAGTTCGGTTAAGATGTGGCCGATAGTGATATCAATGCCACAGAAACTGTGTAGTGGCGAGCTGGATTTGTGAAAAGTTAGTATGAGCCGGGTGTATTCGATCCGAAGTCGTGATAGCAGTATCGGGTCTTGGTGTGATGGATGGTCTTTCGATGGGGGTGTTATGGTCTTGATCAGCGGTCGGTACAGTCTGGCCCGCGGGCCAAAACGTTCAATGCGAAAGAATTTTCCTTATTATGAAAGATGGGAAGAATCTATCCGTATATAAATTACTGATCATCTTAGAGTATCACATTTCACACTGTCGAACTCTTTCAACTTCGATTATCATATTATGGATAGAAGGAATTATCATTATGGTCGAACTCGAGGATAAATTTCTACTATCTAGCACTAACATTGTTTCACCTTAATGAGATGAGCATTTGAAAGCAATATCAAATATTTTAAAAACCTGATTGTTGTTTTTACGAATACGACAATAACACACTGTTGGAGCAATTGCATGATTCGAGTTGCTATTGGAGCCTAACAAATTCTATCAATGATATATTTTGTAGGCACAACCCTAGTGATAGCTAATTAGTAAATAGGGAGCGGAAAGACTTTTTCGCAATCTTCATCTTTGGCTAACGATCAGTACGAGTAAGAAAAACGAATATCAACAAACTCCACAAAATAAACAAAAAATTATCCGAAAACTTTTCACGACTAAACACACAATAATGCTTTTTACGAGAACAACGATAGACTCTTTTCGTGGATAATCGAAAAACTCGGAGAAAAATCGGTGAGACTTAAAAACATTGTATAAGAAGTTGATAGAAAAATGGTCTATGTAAAGGAGAATATTTTTACGCAATATGTGAGCTCGTGAAAAATTTGACATTTCATCGTATCTCTTCGCACCATACAGGATCTCAGTTGAACTTGAACAAAGACTTTATTGTTGGCGTGAAATGTTTCATTATGTTGATTTTGGCCACTATTTCACGCTTCATAATGTGAAATTGTACCGGTATGTCTAACGCACGGCAAGAGTTGATTCATCATATAATCATATACTTTAAAGAAGACAAAAGAAGCCTCAGTTGTATTAGGCTAAGTTCTATTAGTTATTTTCAGATCAACTAGAGTAATTATATGGATTTTGTAGGTGTTATGTATTGAAGTAGTTTTCTTTTCAAATAACAACACATTTTATATAGATTATGATAGTTATGGTTACACAGGCAAACTATCAGGAATAAAGCAATTCGGTTGCTATTGTATTTCATAAAAATTGTGTTCACAAAAAATGTCAAGTGAAACTATTTTATGGCTTATTGAATACAATCAAATGATACACCTCACAATCATCAAGTTACATTATTGAGACCGTTAAACTCTTACAAATAACACTTAGATAAAATTGTGTGTGTTTGTTTTAACATATAACATTTGTCTCCATTTAACATTTTCCTAGGACACATTCTCCTGCGACGGGATCGAAGTACTTGAACATTTGACAAACTTGAACTCTAGATATACCGTTCAAGCAGAACACGAATTTTTCACAATTGGTTGGGTGTGGTAAAACTTTTGTTCCTTCTACTGGGCATCCAAATGGATCTTGAAAGCTTGCCTGTAAATTAAGGAAAAGTTGTTTACTGGGTTAGTTAGACCTACGTAAAGTATTTGCGCTCTTACCTGACACTTTGCATTTTCCGGTGTATCACAAATTGAATTGTTTTTGTTCCATTCCGTTCCTATAGGACATTGCATTATCAAGGGAGTACCATGGTAGCACATGATGTAATTGGTACAGTTATCTGGGATTGACATGTACAATGGTGAAACAGGATCGTCTATTTGTGGACAGGATTCGTTTGGAACAGAAGATGTGGTAGTTTCTACACTTAAATCGGTTATCATTTCGGTAGACTCTTCTGTACTAGTTTGGAATTGAGTAGGCAAAGGGACGGAACCGCAATTCACGTTTTCAGGAAAATTACAAATTTCCTTCTCAGCGTTAAAGAGCATTTCACTTGGACACTGCCCAGTCCCAGCTGGTAAACCGTCACTGCACAGTAAAAATGAATCACAAGATAGTGGGTTCATAACGGTGGCGTTATTGGGTTTCCCCCGACAAATTTCCATCGGATCGAATTGTTGTGCACTGATAACTAGAAGTGGGAGTAGTATTATTGTTATTCCAGTAAAACCTATCGTGAGTAATGCCATTTATATTTTTGGTTCTTTATCATCGACCACTAAGTATAGACTGATGTGTGTTTTTGAGGTTTACAAGTATAAATATTGATCGCTTGATCGTAGAATTTCATTGAACTGTCATCAGCATATGTGTGATGCAATCACGTTGTCAATCAGTTGTATTTTTGATGGAATCGAGACAGTATACACATTGTAACCTTGAGTGCAATGTTTGTCAGTTCAATGTTTGGCAGGTCTACAATATGGTTTCTACAAATGTACAAATAAAAAACCTAACCAAGGCCTCAACTTGTTTGTAGCGCTGGATAATCCAATCCACAATCCACAATCCAATATGAATGAACATAATGTCATTTGCTTCCTTACGGAAAGTGAAACAGATTTCTTAGCAACAGCTTTACTGTTATTTGCGACAAGATATTTCATGCAAGTTGTTAAGATCGCTTGATTTCACTGGTGTGACTTATCATACAAAATTTTTGTAAAGCTGCGATAAGTTATCTTCAGCTGCCAATCAGATTTCCGTTTGTATGTGAACTAGCTTTATGATACAGGGAGTATTTTTGAATGTGATATGCGAATTTATAGCGGAAGTAAGAGTTAAGTAGGTATTTATAAATTAGATAATGGGGTACCTTTTGCCATGATAAGAAAGTGTTTTTCTTCATTAGGATGTGATTGTTTGATAAAGGTATAGTTATTTTGTTAACTGGAACGACAAAAATGATTAACTCTACGTAACAGTTTGACTTAAGATTTTATTTAACTAAACTTAGCTTACGCTAAAGTTGCATGATCATGCGAATGAAACCAAAATGTGAAATTTGGTATCCGTGGCTGTTTCAAACCTATTATTATTTTTTCTTCTAATTTTAAAGATCCAAAGAATTGTCATTCAAGATTTCTCCTACGAAAAATATAAAACATACGTTTGAATTTACTTGCAATTTACGCGTATCTATAATACATTGTGGTAATTATAAAATGAAAATAAAAATGATTTCATCATTTCTTAAATAATGTAATAAATAATGGAATACAATACAACAAAACATGCTAACACCTTATACTTAGGCCTTATATTGGGTCTTAGATTAGAAATTTTATTATGAAATTATTATTTTCGGAATATTTAGCATCTACATCTACATAAAAAATATAAAAAATACCCTTGACGCAATGTAAACAGAAATGTACTGTAGCTTTTGTCAATGATATTTTATTTATCGTTTAAACTAACGATTAAGTAAACTCATTGATCGTTGAACGAGAATGATGAATAAAACAGAAATCTTGATTACAAATTTTCTATAGCTCCCATTATTTACTTGAATGGAAACGTTGCTTAGTGCATATAGTTTGGTGACGTGGCATACAACGGTTATTGACGGAATCCCAGTCGGTAAGGAATGGACAGCGTTGAGTAGAAGCTTTACCATTACGACAAAACAAGTAAAGGTCACAATATCTGGGATGGCTGAGAAACACATCTTTACTTTGTGCACAGAGCTCATCGAGATCAATTGTTGAAGGGGTTGAAATCTAAAAATAATGAACTATGATAAAACGAGAATAAATGATTATGAGGAAACACACTTGCCTTGCAGTTAGCAATATCAGCATCATCGCATTGGTTAGAATTACTGTTCCAATGAGTGCCAGGCGCACAGTTCATGCGAAAAGGTTTTTGTTTGATGCATATGTAGTATTCCCCACAGTTGTTAGGACTGGCAGTGAAAGAAATACCACTGAGTGGCCTTTGTTGACAGACTTCTTCCGGATCAGCAATACGATCATGTTCACAGGTAACGGCTTCAGGGTCATCACAGTACTGATGGATTGGATTCCAGTACTTTCCTGTCGCACACTTTTGAAGAATTGGCGCTTGATCAACACAAATATAATAGTTTGAACAATTGTCTAAACTTTTCACAAACGATGGAATATTAGGATTAGATGATAGACAATACGATTCTGGATCAATTGCACTATCTATGGATGGCGTTGTGATCGTTGAACTTATAGTCGAAGACGTACTCTCATTTGTTATAGAATTATCATCCGGTATCGTTGTTGTTGAAACAGGTGTTGTAAAACTGTTGCAATCCGATTCGTCGAAACTACACACATCTTTTGCATGATAAAACATTCCTGTTGGACAAGTGCCGTGAATGATTGTATCTCCATTGCACTGGTAAAACTTGCTACAATCTTCAGGATCAGCAACAAATGAATTGATTTTGACACCTTCACACAACTCATTTGGAGTAAGCTGTTGAGATGTAACGAAGTTTGATAATACAGTCACTAAAAACACTACTGCAAACCTCTTAAAATCCATGATGATGTGGTTAAACTTGTTTGGAGGGACTAAGACATATTGGAATTGGGAACTCTTAAATATAGCGAGTTGGTCCTCAATAACGATAAAAAACTAGGACACGATATCATAGTTTGAAAAAAAAAAAACGTTATCAAAGCACTACTTTCACTGATGATGTTCAAACGATATCACCAATAATTTGTTTGCTAATGTAGTATGCTATCTGTAAACGTGCGATAATAGTGTTCCGTTACTTCTATGGTTAACATACAAATAAAATAATAAATAATGCGAGTATGAAACACCTAAGGCAAAGCAGAGTTAGTTAAAGTAGATCGATAACCAAATTATACTAAATGACCAAGTTGCGGAATGATAAATAAAAGGTAACTTAATGTAGGACTTTTGTTGGGCGTAATAAATCCGTGCTTTGAATAGACTCATTTTATGTAAAGGAGAGAGGGAGGAAGATAAAACAATGGCAATTACACATTTAGCAATTCATGTTTTGTGTAGCAGTACTTTGCAGAATGGGCCTATTTTTAACTTTAACTTTTTGCCATTGTTTCGTGGAATTGTCAAATGGTTCATAAAATGTCGTAAAATTTTATTTGTTGAAGAGTATTACTGCAGTAACATCGCCGATTGTTTTTAAATATATTTTCTCAACAGATGGCGCTATGCACTATTCAAACTTGGAGTAACGTTTGCATTTACGATAGCGTTACAATGCTGTTAGACGGGGCCAGACACGCTGAAAACCCCACTGTATCTTAAATATAGACAACCGAAAAAGAGCGCTTGTTATTGTAAACAAACAAAGCGTTACATTCCTTAAAATATTCCCAAGCAACATTTTTATCACAGTGCTGTCCACGCGACCAACCAATGTACATTATTTAAATTAAAAAATATTTTAAATTGCGATGAAAAAAAGTTATTTTCCATTTAGATGAATCGATATCTACGAGATTAAATTTTTAAGTTACAAGTAAATAACAGGTTTAATATTTTTCATTGTTGCACTATGGTATAAAAGGAAAAAAATCTGAAAGAATGAAGTTCATAAACTCCCCAAAAGCAATCAACTGGATTCACATGTCCTATGAGTACAAAATATAAAATAATAAAAATATTTAAAGTAAATTAAATATATGAAATAAAATAATTAGCTATTCAATCTATGTTTCCAGCTATTTTTAATAAAACTCTTATAAAATAAAATACTTTTGGTACTCTTTTTTAAAGTGAGGTTAATGAGGTTAATAAATACTTGTATGTATTTCATTATCCTGCTTTATCAATAGCAGGGTAAATAAACAAATAATAATGTTTTTATTATACCCTTTTTAATGTATAATTTTGTTATAATTGCAATTCTTGAAGTTGTTACAACTCTGTTTGCTGTTAAAAATGATAGCTGTTAAAAATGATAAAAATGATAATAATTTTATAATTTATTTATTATTTTATTTATTTATTTATTTATTTATTTATGAATTAACAATGAATTTTATCTTAAATAACGATTGCTGTGTTTTTTTATGTTTGTTAGATTGGTAATACCTATTTTAAAAACTAGTTGTTATGTTTATTAATTTGAGGAGTAGCAACAGAGGGGTAAAAGTGTGATAGAATCAAACATATCAAAGCAAGAGCAATTTTGCTTCTTTAAAACCCCATCCTCCTGTGTCGCAAACATTATTGATGATGTTCGGAATAAGATAAAAAAGCCTTAACAATTATCTGAACAATAAGCTGAACAATCATCGACACAATCGCGCATTTAGTACCTATCACAATGCTTTACGAACAAGTAATACCATGTCAGATGAATTAATCAATGTATCCTTATTAAAATGCACCTTGATATGAACTCGTAAATAGACACAGTGTGGATTCTTCGTACTTGTTGGGAAACGTTTGTTTCCCGTGTAAAAAAGTGAGAGAATTAAATTCTTTAGGCTACTTCAACGCAGTGCCAAAAAATTAGTGTTTTTTATTCTCTCTTATAATCGTTTGCACACTTGTTCGCTTTTGTCGTAAAGGGGCCGATTCCGCGGGTTTTCTCCCCTTTTATATGTTTTGAACCGGATCAAAACATCGCCTGGTCTGACAGATGTTGGAACCTTACAAATGTTCCAACAGTACTCGTAAAAACAACAGGATTTTGTTTAAATGTAAGTTTTTGGTTTTCAAACACGACCTATTAGAGAACAAAGTAAATTTGTTAGGTAAGCACTTAGCGTGCACCAAACAATTGGTTTCTTTTATTAAAACCTTTACTTTAATAAACCTTTTAGTTTATATTAACCGTTGCTTTTGGGTGTTTTAAATCGTAATTGGCTTAATTTGCGCGGTTATCTCCCTTTTATGTTTAGGCATACGCAAAAATAATCAGCTAAGAAAATGTTCGTATGCTAAACAATACGCATTCAAATAGTGCAATAGCAGCTAAAACAATTAAAACACAAAAAAAAGTCGTTTGTTGGGTGCGATACTTATATTTCAAACTTTTTACTTACGACGGACGGAATGCGACGGACATGTCATCAGTGCATCACTTGTGTCAGATGCAACCCGAAGACAGTACAGCGACCTGTGGCACCGCTCCCAGCGACTCGTGTGTCGGCATCATCAAATTATGACTATTGTGGACCCATCTTTACGAGAATCTTATATCGCTATTTTTATCAGTCTTAGAACCCGAGCAATCCACATCCAACTGGTGTTTGACCTTACAACAGAGGCAATTTTTGGAGCTCTTTGGAGATTTATTGCGAGAAGAAGCGAAGTCGTTGAAATTCACTACGACAACGGGACGAATTTTAAGGAAGCCGCCAACCAGCTGAACTGATTGTACGAACTCCTGAAAACTGAAAAGCATGCTAGTAGCGTTCATCACTGGTGTTCACTGACCAGACCTTCACCATGCGGTAGAACTTGGAGAAGATAGTTGAATACAGACACAACACATTCAATTTCTTCATTGATTTCAAAGTCACAGATGATAGCATAGCCAGGGTAAAACTATAGGACACCATGAACTCTTTTGGAATCCCGGCCAAACTGATAAGGTTAGTTAGAATGACTATGGTTTTTGGAAGTCATTTTCGCTTTCTTTTTTCGGTATCACTCTCCGCATCAGTATTAGTTGACGGAATATACTCCACATCTTCATCATCTTCCAAAAGTTGAGTATCACTATCAATGCCTTCTGGCATGTCAAAGTCTTCTTCAATCGAAATAGGAACAACTGAGGGGACAGCTGAAAAAATATGTTTACATAATGTTAAAAAATTCACCTAACTCTAGTACAACAACAAAACACCTACGTAAGGGATCCATCAATGCCTGCATTTCACGTCCAAAATTGGTTTGGTTGGCTCGGCGAATTTTAGCGAATTGCCTCGATTTTCTCAATTTCTTTGAATACATATCGCCTTCAAAGCTTGTGTTAGCTTGAAATAAGCGAACACTTTGCCTGAAACTTTGATGAAATAGTTAATTTGTACGAACAAAACAAAAATAAACGCCAAAGAAATATTCACAACGGTATTGATTGCACCAAATAAAACACTGAAAATGGCTGATGCGCAACCACTCACTACCGTTGAAGAAAAAACAACTCGTAAGAGGAGTAAGAAGCTACAGGCGACAAGTTGAAACTCGTATGGAAGCAACACGCTCAGGACGGGGAACCGAGAAGACAAAGCGAAACCAGGCGAAGGGAGCTTCCAACCCAATGACATTGGTACTGCGTCCATACAAACAACACGGAATTTGACGGATCTCCATACATTTTCCTGCTCGATTGTTGCGTGGGTCCCTTGGTAGGCTTCTGCTACATAGGAGAGCCGCAGACCAATGATGTCTATATCATCAGCGTATGCCAGGATCTGGGTTGACTTATAGAAAATGCTTCCGGTAGGAAACTGATAAGGTTAGTTAGAATGACTATGATCAAAGTCACTAGCCAGGTGTAGGTAGATGGAAAACTCTCAGGACCTTATGTTACCACCAAGGGTCCTATTCAACCTGGTGCTAGAGAGGGCCATTCGCGACTCGAGGGTGGAGACTACCGGAAGCATTTTCTATAAGTCAACCCAGATCCTGGCATACGCTGATGATATAGACATCATTGGTCTGCGGCTCTCCTATGTAGCAGAAGCCTACCAAGGGACCCACGCAACAATCGAGCAGGAAAATGTATGGAGATCCGTCAAATTCCGTGTTGTTTGTATGGACGCAGTACCAATGTCATTGGGTTGGAAGCTCCCTTCGCCTGGTTTCGCTTTGTCTTCTCGGTTCCCCGTCCTGAGCGTGTTGCTTCCATACGAGTTTCAACTTGTCGCCTGTAGCTTCTTACTCCTCTTACGAGTTGTTTTTTCTTCAACGGTAGTGAGTGGTTGCGCATCAGCCATTTTCAGTGTTTTATTTGGTGCAATCAATACCGTTGTGAATATTTCTTTGGCGTTTATTTTTGTTTTGTTCGTACAAATTAACTATTTCATCAAAGTTTCAGGCAAAGTGTTCGCTTATTTCAAGCTAACACAAGCTTTGAAGGCGATATGTATTCAAAGAAATTGAGAAAATCGAGGCAATTCGCTAAAATTCGCCGAGCCAACCAAACCAATTTTGGACGTGAAATGCAGGCATTGATGGATCCCTTACGTAGGTGTTTTGTTGTTGTACTAGAGTTAGGTGAATTTTTTAACATTATGTAAACATATTTTTTCAGCTGTCCCCTCAGTTGTTCCTATTTCGATTGAAGAAGACTTTGACATGCCAGAAGGCATTGATAGTGATACTCAACTTTTGGAAGATGATGAAGATGTGGAGTATATTCCGTCAACTAATACTGATGCGGAGAGTGATACCGAAAAAAGAAAGCGAAAATGACTTCCAAAAACCATTTGAAACACTTCTTAAACATTGGGCTCTTTCATGCAAAGTTCCGCTAACAACTTTAACCAAACTGCTGAAATTGCTTTGTCATAAAACGGATTTCAACCTGGCTTAAGACGCCAGAACGTTTTTAAAAACTCCTATTCTTATTGGCAATTAAATAGAAAATGTGGCTGGTGGGCAATTATGGCATCGTGAAGTCGAGGAAACCCTAAAACAATATTTTTGGTGAGTGGATAAAACAATTACATGTTAAATGTCATACATGTTTTAATACAAAACAACTATTTCAGCCAAGTTACACCCGCAACGAGCCTAATTAATATCAATCTTTCCATGGACGGATTGCCGTTACATAACAGCGGGCCAACACAATTGTGGCCGATTTTAATAACGTTGCCGGATTTTGATCCAATGCCAATGTTGGTGGTAGCCATTTTTTGTGGAGCATCAAAGCCAGAAAATGCTGAGGGCTATCTACGTCAATTGGTGGACAAACTAAACCATCAGACCAAGGAACCATTATTAATGGGAAAATGATAGATATTCAATTACGTTCAATAATTCCTGATACACCTGCGCGCTCGTTTTTAAAAGGTATAATTGTTTGATTGAAATGTTCTATGAAAATAAACTAATCCGTACATTTTACTATAACTTTTACAGGAGTTGCGTATCATAATTCAGTGCACGGATGCATAAAATGAAAGAGTGTAGGTACTTTTATTTAAAGCGCATGTAAGGTTGTTTATAAAAGTGTTCAAGTTCGTATGACAAAGAACTAAAAGGCGGTGTGTACAAAGAACGCGTGAAACGCACATCTCCACTATTTTATTTGAATGACTTTGATCTTATTGTAGGTTTCATTGTCGCTGATCTACTTCATCTGATAGATATAGGTGTATATCGTAAATTGATACAGGGTTTTGTCACTTGCTCCCTCAAGCCTTTTCCAAAATGGTCACCAGAACAACAATCACAGGCGCTGTTACTTCAAATTATATTTCCCAGCGATATAAACAGGAAACTACGTTCATTGAAATATTTGCTCTTTTGGAAAGCTTCAGAGTTTGGAAGCTTTTTACGTCACGCAAGTATTCCAATACTAAGTCATTACATAAGGAAACAAGCTTTTGAACACTTCAAGTTATTTTATGTCGCCGTCATATTACTATCTTCTTAGAAATTTGAAAAACACTGGTTATATGCCGGGATTTTATTAGAAAAGTTTGTTGCACAATTTGCAACCATTTACCACGAACATCATGTTACAAGCAATGTGCATAACCTTCTCCACGTTGTAACTGATGTAAAAAATCATGGACCTCTTCCCAAAATTTCCACTTATCCTTTTGAAAACAAATGGTTTTTCATGAAAAATTTAGTAAGAAGTGGCCCAAACCCATTAGCACAAGTAGTTAACCGTGTGATAGAATTACAGGAAATTGAAATTGCTACAAAACGTTGTGAGCGAACATATCCTTTTACAAAAATAACTAAACAGGAAATAATACTGCACATAAACAAAGTTTTTATGCTATGACAAAGTCATAATAATTGTCGTTTTTTAACAAAAAACCTAAAACTATTCTAATATGTAACAACATTAGAAACATTGGATTGCGTTACAATTAAGGCATATGAATTTACAAAAACGGAGAATACATTCTCGGAACCAGTTCCGTCATGTGTAATATACAACTTTAAAGCTAATGCTATAAATTTGTCATCGAATTTAAGTGATCTATGCATTGAAGATGTTATGTGCAAATTAGTGCTTATAGATTTAGGTAACGAATTTTATTTCACTCCTTTGCTAGATACGCTTATGTGATAAATTTAGGAGGTTATTGCGTAAAACAAATAAATTTATTATTTTTCCACATAAAATAAATCGTTCAGAAAAGAATGAGAAGCGTGCGTCAAATAAATGTCTTAATATTTAATTCAGTTTGGTCTTTTATTCTAAGAACCCGAAAATAAACGCGCAATGCCATACGGTCGTCCCTTTCGCATAATAAAAAAAAACAACGTATTACTTATATAAAAGTCAGGATTATATCAATAATTTTCAATTCATTCGTCTTTTGTGGCAACTTGTTTTTCTTATACTTATACTTATACTTATATCTTCTGTGCTTTTGCTCTATCCGTGATGTGCAAAAGTTTTTTTTTAAATACATTTTTTGACCGATTCTTCTGTAGGAATTTTAAAATTATTACCAGCAAATAGTTGAAACATTTTTAAAATGTTGTAAAACTCTTCAAATGCGTGTTTTTTTCTAATTAGCCTCTACCACTCCAAGTGCACTTGCTAAAAAAATCGCTGTCTATTAGAATATCTAATGCATTATGCATTCTGTTTTCTATGTCTTGAAAATCTATTGTGCAATATAAATATATTGTTTTTCGTCAAATTCCTTCATCTTCTCCACTGAATTAATTTGCTGATATTCAAATCTTACGCGCCGCTGGGTATTCCTATCGATGCATACGTTGTCTACAATACAATCAATTTTTACATCCAAGTGTTCTAATTTCCGTACGATTTTTCCTAACATATTTTCCCACCTAGTTTCTTCACTGGAATGTAAAATTTAAATGCTATTCAGGTGTTCTTGGGGTAAAATAGGTACGGACAATATTATTTCTCTCTTTTCTAAAATTTGAAGTTGACGAACATGGCACTGGAGTTGCTGATCTGTTCTGTGATAAAATTATTCCTTGATTTGAAGAATAATGGTTTTGGTATTTTTGTCACTGTTTTTTTTTCGTTTGATAGCACCAAAACATGTTTCTGCCACATTTTCACTAAGTAGTTCATACGAAGAAAAGGAAAAAGTACTAACCATTCTTCTTCTTCTTTGTCCGGCTGATGCATGATGCCTACGAGGAGTAAATCGAGTTTTATTTTTCAAATAACCACATTGATCACAATCGTTACAATAGTCAAATACAGACCGTGCTGTACAAGAACACAGACGGCTAAAGATCGATGGTAAGTATAATATACTTTGTATCAATATGTTCTCCTCTCTTCTTTCAGATACAACACACTCCGGCTGCCAAATGAGTATAAATGACTCTCGCTAGGATCCGCGACTGACCACATCGAAACTTCGAACAATAAAAACAAATTCAAGGAATAACGGTGCAATGGCAACACGGGTGGCACTTGTCAAAAAGAGGGAGAATGAAGTAGTAAGTCGGGAGGAACAACAAGAAAGATTCAATATGATAAACACAAACCGAAAAGGGGTGGAAGCTGGGGGGGGGGGGAGGGATAGGTGAAGTGAGTTCTGTTTTTCCTTGTCGATGTGTTCGAAAACACACTCCCCATCGTAGTCAAATAATAAACTTAAGGATATTTTGTCAAGATTTATATGGGATATTGTTGCGTGGGGATCGAGCAGGCGTTAGAGAGCCTCGGATTGTAGATAAACGAGACAAAGACCAACCTGATGGTGGCAACATCAGCGACCCTACCAATAAATAATCTACGTAGGCGTCACGTACAGATAGGTGAACGTACTTCTGAAGTCGTCCCAGAATTCACCTATCTTGGGTCAAAGGTCAGCAACGACAATAGCATGGAAGCTGAGTTGAGCGCAAAGATGCTGGTGTCCAACCGGCCCGAATAATCAGTTCACCTCAAAGAACCTGTCGCGACGGACGAAGCTGGGACTATATAGTACCTATATAGTACCGGTACTCACATCACCTCACGGTACCTCTGAGACATAGACACTGTCCAAATCTTACGAAACCCTCTGAGTCGGGTTCGAGAGGAAGATGCTCAGAAGGATCCTTGGCCTCTTATGTGTGGAAGGACAATGGACGAGCCGCTATAATGACGAGCTATACGAGATGTACGGCGACCTCACTGTCGTGCAGCGTATCAAGCTCGACAGGCTCCGGTGGGCTGATCATGTTGTATGCATGAAAACGGACGACCCAGCCCGTAAAGTCTTCTTAGGCCGTCAACAAGGACAGAGGAGGCCTGGCGCGAGACCACGAGGGGTTTCGGACACTCCTGAGGCAGGCCAAGACCGCAAAGCGGTTGTAGCGCCGGATAAGTAAGTATGTAATACGTCAGATGTAAAAATCCCTCAGCATCAACATTGCTTTCGAAG
The DNA here is from genome assembly GCF_016920715.1 of Anopheles arabiensis. Classification (NCBI taxonomy): domain Eukaryota; kingdom Metazoa; phylum Arthropoda; class Insecta; order Diptera; family Culicidae; genus Anopheles; species Anopheles arabiensis. Next base: position 57,637,519 of record NC_053518.1, read on the forward strand.
GATATATATTTTTTAGAATTAATTAATGTGCATTTGCAACAACATATTTATCCCATCTAACGATCGAACTTAGAAACTCGCATTTTTGGCAAACAACAAAACACAAAAACACAAACACAAAAATCAACACGATTAGTAGAGACAAGATTTTCACTTACATACTTGCATTTGCATTCCCTTTATAGTAGTATCAATATTTTATTTGATAGTTTGCAAAACTTCAATCCAAAGGCAAGATAACGTTTATCCGTTGATCAGTTTTCATAGTTGCACGAGTGTGTTGTTTCATCCCAGATGAGACCATCATCACAGCGTTTTAGCAACGACTTGCCCTTGTAGCAGAGATAATAATGTCGTTCGCTTTTTGGATGCTTGACCCAACGGGCATGGTCGTCCATGCAACTGACTTTTTTTGGAACCAACGTCGGTTCGTTCACTTCCATGTAGGGTGTGAAGTTTTGACACTTTGATTCCGCGATTGTCGTACACCAGTTGTTAAGTGGATCCCAGTGTAGTCCTGGGGCACAACTGTGTGGATGGAACTTTCCGTTGTAGCAATAGTAGTACCTACACGGGGTAAGGAAATTAGATGTGAATATTATTAATAACACGGTTGATGCTATACATTTCCGACACTCACTTGGAACAATCAAAGCGATCTGCTACAAACACAAGCTTTAGTGGATCGTCCTTCTCAGGGCACACATGCTCCTGCAAATCGCAATTAGCCAAGCTGGGCAGAGTGCACTGACTTTGCGCTGCGTTAAAATGAAGTCCAGGGGCACATCGCTGCAGTACGGCAGTGCCATCGAAGCACAGAATATACTGTGAACAGCTGCGTCGATGTGGTATGCTTAACACGCCTTGCAGTGGGCATGTGTACTCTCCAGTCTCAAAATCATCTGGCAGACTGTTGTGGTTTTCATCCAGTATAATTCCATCATCAGTTGGTGGCACGTAAGGTGTGGTCTGAACAGTTGTAGTAAGTTTGGCCGTGCAAGACACTAATGCCGCTGGTAGACACAGCCGCCGAAAATTATCCCAGGAAAGTCCGGACATGCATTCACCGTGAGAAAGATATCCTCCGAGACAGACCCGATATTTACTACAGCTGTACTCGTCGGCAAAGGTGGCTCCGTTGCGTTTGCCAATGCACTCTTCATCGAATGCCATTGCAACACTCACGATACCGACGAACAAGGTCGCGGCTAAAGGATTCATGATCAGGATGTATTTGACCAGCCTACTAACTAGTAAACGTATTCTAATACCAACACTATTGATTTGCAGTCGAGCTGGTTAGTGTCCAGATCACTGTTGGTGAACGCAATGAAACAATTCACTTTTAAAGAATAGGTTTTTATTTCCCGATCGGCTACACAATACCGGGTACTAAATTGATGTGAACTATATCAGTCCAGGTGATCAGTTGTAACATAAATTGGAAAGCTCGGTAAACAAGCTTATCAAAATGTTTCTGGCATGAAAATTATCTTTCATGCACGATCGCGATACTATGCGAAAAAGGGTCTGTTTCGTTTGTTGTCTGCGCTTGAAATGCATTTTTTGCGCTGCCCTGAAGTTTGATAACTCTATCAAAGAAAACTTGTTTGTTTTCTTTGATAGAGTGTACGACAAAAGATTTCAATTTTTCCATTGCAATAAAGAAAAAATGCACTTTTATCAATTGAGGTCGTGTCATGGCTAAATGTTGCTGGGAAAAAAACTTTTAAAATAAGTTATTTCGTATTTCGAACGTGCCTAAATTTGTTCATCATACACAAATGCTTAAGTAATATTCAGTAACACAATTATTGAATCATGATTTGAGATAGAGTAGTATGTACAGAAATCCAAGATAGAAAGATAGATTCTGATTTATTTTGTCTTTAGAAAAATAAGAATCCAAACAGAACAAAGTCCTAACCAGTCCCATACTACAGACTTCAATTCGTACGACTCAATAACATGCCCTTCATTGGTTCAAGCCTCAAATGCACCGTCCCCGGTGGTAGCAATGGTAGACTATCCGGCTGCGTGGTACCTCAATAAGTCTCGAAAGCCTGTATAGGCCGGCATCTCTGCGTAGGACATAACGTGAATTATAAGAAGAAGGTAAAACATAAGCAATAAATGTATCAAATACTATCTTAACTAAAAAATCATAGTAGGCGGATTACGGCAGTATAGACACCCTGCTGGAATCTTGCGTTGAGGTTAAATTTTAAAACTCCTACGGATTAGGCCACAAACAGCCTGCCTAGTTAAAGACTAGACGGGCATATAATGGAATCAAAAGTGCTTGCAGTGAAAAATATGAAAAACATCGAAAAATTATTGATATGTTGCACTAGCTGATTTTTTTTTGTAATTTTGGTACTTGAAGTAAACTCTTTTTGATAGTAGAGCTACTGATAAAAGTCAACATTATTCTTGCTTATCGCTAGAGAAATACTTTGTTATCAAAAGCAAAAAAAAACAAGACGATACGTTACACGATGTATTAAATTTGCGCTCTGAAGTAAATTCTAGAACAAAAACAAATGAGGGTAGAAGAAGGGCACTGCTGAACGCCAGACGTAGATTATGCGCTTCCGCACAGTTATAAATCAAAAGCAATGAGCGCCATCGCAAAAAAAAACCGACAAACAAAACAACTTGAGGTCTGCTTGTCTGGAGGGTTGGTGAGAAATAAAAATTTACCCCCCAGTACGGAAAAGGTGCGGCACCTTCGTATTATTAGCAACTGTTTATGGTCGGATTAGTGATTTTTTCATGTCTCGAAACCATGGCAAAAAACAGTACAAGGCGCAATTACTGTATTGTTATCAACTCGAACGTTTCATCAGCTTGTCTGGACTGAATTGGATGACGTTTTTTGGAGCAGACCAGACGAGAAAGAGTAAACTGTATACATTTGGCCGTCAGTGACGTAATATTGAAGGTGTCTGAAAATTCTAGGAAACGGTAGACATCTGCAAGCTTAGGGACAAAGGCTTATTAACACTCGTGGCCAGACGTTGTTGTATAATATGTGTTGAGTGGGTTGCCTCTAGAGCAATAAATAAAGCAGCTGTTATGCAGGCCAAATTTTAAAGCGAATGCCATTAAACGTTGTGTCGTATCTTAGCTCAGGTGACGAAAACGTAATCACGTGTGAGTTGATGTTTAATATTGTCAAGTTTGTAATCATCCTTAGGCCATAGATAGAGCTATGATTTTTAGATAAAAATGAGACGTCTAGGTAGCACCTAATCTTAAGCAAGTAAGCAATTGGTACAGATTTGGTGTAAACGACGAGTTATCTTTTGAAATATTAAATCCATCATGGATGGTTTGGTACCATGGAATGTTATAGCTATTCTGGGCGCAAATCGAGTCTTCAATTTGTCCTGCTATGGATTATAGATTGTCTTACTTAGTTTTTAAGTGGTTCTTAAGGAAGCAAGCACTAAATATACGGTTATGAAGTGCTGAATAAGTCTCGAAAGCCTGTATAGGCCATCATGTCCGAGTAGAACGTGACGTCAAATAGAAGAAATCCTAGTCTTTAGTATATAGGTAACATAAAGTTTTTAATAGATTTGTTTTACTCTTTTTTAATCACTACACTAACCAGGGTATTCTTAAGTCCTTACACCAGATGAATGCCTTTTGTTTGGGATTGATATTCTTACTACCTTAAAGGATTCATCGCTTAAACCATTAGAGCAGAGTTCTAAAAACTTTTCAGCTCGCGAGCCGCATTGCTTCGCAGATAACGATGTTGAGGGCCATTTAACTATGCTTTTAGGTAATCCGATGGTTTAAATTTCATTTTATAAGAAAATACAAACAGAACATCCCAACATATATAGCCTTTTATAATTGAAGCTTAGTCTACGTATCGAAAAAGTAATATTACATAACTCTACGATTGATACGCTAGCCCAGTTTGGTGTTCCGTGAATCCCGATAGAGGTCATACTTTCAGTGGTCTCGTGTCTACATAGCCGGGCCCATGATTTTCGTTGCTTTAAAGTTACTTAAAATACTTGTTTTTGAATTGATTAGCATATTCCGGGCGAACGACAGAGTGGATTTGTAAAGGCCGGGGAACACTGTCCGTACTCGCTAGTGTAATTTCAATTTTCACTAGTGCATATGGCCGCCGGGCAAATCGAAGCATTTTGCCAAACAATTTGTAGCCGCTTTAGAAAATATGTAATTTTTTCATGGTTTGTACTTCATTCGGACGAGAAATGTTTTGTAATAGGTAGAATCACATGTGCTGCACGCATTACATCCATTTTCATGACAAAAAACAATGGAAAAACTACTTAATTTTGAGATCCGGCATGACCATTCCCTCGATGACCAAAAAAAGCTTCCATCAGTCTCCGCTAGATGCGCTAGTGAAAATCGAAATTACACTGGCGAGTACGGACAATGGACCCCGGCCTTAATGTTTGTAACAAAAGGTATGTATATTCTTTCTCTTATTTCACATTAGGCAAAACGTTTTAATTATACATTAAAATTAAATTTCATTTCAATGCATGCTTTATTTACCGATTGGAATCTGAGGTAATGTTAGTATGTTGTTCAACATTTTTTGGGATTACCAAAAGCGCATAGCTTAATATCAGAGTAGAATACTTCATTCTTTCCACAAGATTGGATATTTGGTTTGCCCAGTACACAAATTATGAACTTGTTGCAGTTACCAGGGTGAGCAATCATGTCAATGATAACACCTTTGCACATACCCTTCAGTTCGTTTTGCGTAGGTTCGGGACCAGTTGTCGGTACTTCCGTTGATGGTTCAGTGACCGTGGTAGAAGTTTCGCCTTCTACGGTACATACCACATTTGGTTCGTAATCGCACACTCCTCTAGATGAATCAAAGATGGTACCACTCGGTACACAGGTAGCTTCAGAAGCCTCGACTTCTCCCTGGCAAGTGACAAAGTTAGCACAGGTCGTTAAAGATGGTAGAATGGTTCCATCGGGTTGTCCAGCACATCTGTCACTTGAGGAGGCCGTTGTTGTTGCGGGTGATTCCGTACTGGTTACCTCCTTTGAAGAACTCTCATTCGAAGCGCTCTCTTTTGAACCGGAATTTTCCTTAGATTTTTCTTTTGATTTTTCCTTAGACGATTCCTTGCTCTTGCCGGCAAATGTTGCCGAACAGAGAACGGTAAGCACCAGTAGAATACACAACTTCTTGTTCATCTTGAAGAGATTCGAGTATGTTACGATTGTGTCGACCAAAGGCACCTTAAATACTATTTCATGGCAGTACTGTAGAGATAATGAAGCAGACAAAATCAACAGATCAGGTCTAGCTTGACTGCGGTCTCGTCTGGCGGTGACAAGCAAGCAATAAACAAAAATTACGTTTTGTTTATCGTGTATTATACAGGAGGTTCACAAAAAGCACAGATTAAATTTGTTATTGTTTTATTCCCTTTAAACACATAGATATTATGATGAAGTTGTTTAGCGAACGTATGAAGTAGCTCGTCGGTAGGAGTCAATCCAAATTTGGCTAGCGGCGCAGGTCTCTGTATCGCCGAATCCGCAAGTTGCAAGTTCCGCAATAAAGATGGTATTGTCTGGACACTGTTGGACATTAGGTTGACCTAACACACAGATGACGTAACGTGTACAATCGGTGGGATGCTCTATCATTCCTACGGTAACACCACGGCAGAGATCCGTGGGAACATCTGGGTCTAGTGGAGGACGAGTAGGTTCAGAAGTCGGCATCGGAGGCGCATCAGTACTGTTTCCTGTTGGACCCGATTCAGCACATTCCACGTTCTCTGGATGATCGCACACTTCCCGCTGCCAGTCGAATAATGTTCCTTGAGGCTGGCATGTGATTTCTTCGGCAATGTCTTCATTTTCACAACGGAAGAAATTGCTACAATTCCGGGAAGGCGCAAGAGAGCCATCGGGCCTACCAGCACAGGCGCCTCCTTCATAACACTGCACGTTTTCTGGATGGTCACAGACTTCTCGCTGGTAATCAAATAGTGTTCCAGCCGGTGCACAGGTAACTTCCTCGTTTTCTAGTTCGTTCATGCAGATGATGAAGTTGGAGCAGTTCGTGGCAGGGATGAGAGTTCCATTTTCTCGACCAGTACAGCGATTTTCTTCCGTCCAGCAGGTCACAAACTCGGGATGATCACACACCTCGCGTTCGTAGTCGTACATGGTACCTTCCGGTAGGCAACCCGTTTCTACTTCTCTACCCCCCTCGCAACTGACAAAATTCGAGCAATTACTAGAGGGAAATAGAGTTCCATCTGTTTGACCTTCGCAACGACCTCTATCTGCTGACGAATTGCGTGGCACAAAGTTGCCCTGAATCAGTTTTGTTTGACGTTGGAAAGAAGCCAGTCCAGCTCCTAAGAGGCAGCACAAGCCAGCAAATACAAGCAATTTTGTCATGCTGTACAATGTTTCTTTTTGAGGCCCTATACACACTGATGCCGAGTGTCGGCTTGTTCGGTGGCTTTATAGGGCGATTCGTAGATTAACGATTAGCCTCTTCCCCCAAACATCATCAGTTATCGACAAGAGAAGTATCGGTGAAACCCCGTTTGAACCTCGAGAGGGAGGGTAGGGGAGTCAGATAGTATCTGCTTTAACGATTACGTCTTTGTAGAAAACGATTAGATATTGCGGTCAGGTTTGGTTAATTTCAAATAACCGGCATAACCAAAATATTTATGCATGTAACATATAGTGTTATTCATTCGCAGAATATAATTCATACAGTGTTACATCATGTTCATGCAGTGTTATGTAATTCATTCTAATAAAATATGTCTCATTTAGTGATGAAAAACATTCCCAACGTCTTGTAACTAGATTTTTTGTTTGTTACTATGATGGTTGTATAATAATTTCTTGAAAATATGTAGGACTGCTGCGATTTATGTGATCCATCGGCTTTGATGTTATGTATCACGATAAATAACATTTTTTCAGATATTCATAAAACCTTTTTTAACGTCTTTTTGGTGCTCAAATCATAATTTAGCTCACCTTATGGAAAATCAAAGCATAAGAGTCTTAGACAGTCCTGAATGATCAATCCTATAGATTTTGTTATGCCGATTTTGTAAGAATGGAATGACATTAAATCACTTTTACAGGGTGTTCGAAATAAATTTGACACCTTGCCTTTGGGTTTATATCTCAGGGTTGAGTTGGCGTATCGAAATGATTGATATGTCATTCGATTGCTAAAAGTTGTGCGAACAAGTGTAAAAAATGTCTAGCTCTACGGTCTGTCTACGGTGGCCAATGGGCGGCCGTACGTTTGGCAGCAGGATTCAGCATCATGCCATACGGCCGTTAAAACACGCCAATGGCTCACTGCCAATTTCGACCGATACACCAGCACCGACGTTTGGCCACCCAGCTCCCTTGTCCTTAATCCTATGGATTACTTTGTGTGGGGCACAGTTGAGCGGGACACCAAGAGGGCGTCCTGCAATACCAAAGCGGAGCTGGTGGCCAGAATAAAGGCCGTGTTTGCGGCCATCCCCAGAGACATGGTTGTCCGGGCTTGCGCGCGGTTCCGGAAGCGGGTGCAGGCGGCCATCGACGCGGAGGGGGGTACTTCGAATAAAAAATGCGGCAAACATGGTAAGCTAAACTTTGTAGATTTTTTTTTAATATTTAACATAAATTTGATAAAAATTCCTTTCCTATTCCCTCAGAAACTGTCTAATTTATCTCGAACACCCTGTATATATATATCTCGGACACGTTTACGCTGATTATTATTCTTCTTCTTCTATTAGGCGTAAACGTCCTATGCGGACATGCCAGCCTATATAGACTTTCGGGACTTTATTCAGTACCACGTAGCCGAATAGTCAGTCCTTGGGACAGGGGGGCTTGAACGCATGACGATCATGTTATTGTGTCGTTCAAGTAGACGACTGTGCCACGGGGTTTACGCATATTTTGTATACAGGATTGTAATATAATAATTATTATTATTATAAGTTCATATTTTTCGGGCCATACGGCCTATTTAAAATGAGTAACATTTGAAAATTACATAGCAAAAAAGCATTTTGTCAAAGTTCCCTGCGGCCACGGTAGAAACCGATACATTGTTGCATTCAGCCTACATGCGGAACATAGGGTTTGATCTACCAGTGATCGAGATGGTGCGTAGATTTCGATGCACTGCAGCAAAAACGATGTTGCCAAAAATTCTAAGAATGATTTAGTAGGCCAGCGATAAAAGAGCACTGCGCATTGCGTATTCTAGCCGAAAGAGCGTCAAGGCCTAGAAGACGACACCATATACCATATACCACACGTAGGAAGATTAATACGATCCTGCCAGGAAAGTAGGCGTAGGGCATGTTATGTGAGATTTCACTGAAGTTTTTTGGTTATATTTATTGAAGGCAAATAGGATACAACAATATATAAGAATATGTAGGTCAACATAATTAAGAAGGACGCACGAAATAATAAGAATTCATCGTATTAGATATACATAGAGATTATAAACATTCTAAATACACGAGACAATTCAAACAATATAAAAACACAAAAACAAAATATGCTGTTTGTTATTTATTTCACTCATTGTTAAGAAAATGCTGAAAGCGTTGCTAGCAGTCTGAATATATTTGTCATAGTTAACAATCCAACAATGAATTGCATTTGCAGGTTATTCAATCAACTATTTCAGCACCTCAATAATTAGTTCTTAGGTTCGTTGACAACATGTTTAATGGACATACGAAACTACTCTCTGATAAACTTCAACCCAAGTTCTGCTAGCAACACAAGTATTTGGGTCTCCAAAGCCACAGGTGGAGAGCTCAGGTATAAAGATGAAATTATCGGGGCATCGTTGGATTGTCGGTTGCCCCAAGACGCAAATAACATACTGTGTGCAATCGCTGGGATGTACGATCATTCCTACTGTAACTCCACGACATATATCGCTGGGCACATTGACATCTAGTGGAGGACGCGTCGGTGCAACTGAAGAAGTTGGTGGCCTATCCGTACTATTGCCGTTTGATCCAGATTCCCAGCATTTAACATTTTCCGGATGGTCGCATACCTCTCTTTCCCAGTCAAAGTGAGTTCCGTGGGGTTGACATGTGAGCTCTTCGAATATGGACTCATCCTCGCAGATAAAAAAGTTGCTGCAGTTCCGTGAGGGAGCCAGAGATCCGTCTGGTCGTCCGGCACACATGTCGCTCTCCCAGCACAATACATTTTCGGGAAAGTCACACACCTCGCGTTGATAATCGAACAGAGTTCCAGCCGGTGCGCAGGTAACCTCTTCATTTTCCAACTCGTTCATGCAAATAATGAAGTTAGAGCAGGATTCGGCCGGAATTAGAGTACCATTCTCCCGGCCAGTGCAGCGGTTCTCTTGACTATAGCACGTCACGAATTCAGGATGGTCACACACTTCACGCTGATAGTCGAATAAAGTACCCTCGGGGACACAGGCTACTTCAAGCTCGTTGCCTCCCTGACAGGTGATAAAGTTGGCACAGTTCGGCGAAGGGAAGATACTACCTTCTGGCACCTCATCACATCGATTGCGGTTAATGGGGGGTCGGCCGGTTGAGACCCACGGAGGACGCCCTGTTGACACCCATGGAGGCCGGCCATTTTCATTAGATTCACTGGAAGACGACGACGATGATGACGACGACGATGATGAGGAGCTTTGCAATGAGCTGTGTACTAAACAACCCACCGTAATCACAATAGCCACCCAGAACTTGTTCATCTTGGTGATTTTTGTCTGACTCTTAGTATTGGCAGTTGAGGTCTACCTTAAATTAATATCCCTTACAGTCCTATATAAGAAAAAACCATGCGAAACGTCGAACAGTTGAACCGATGTTGTTTGTTTATCAGAATAAGATTACCTTAGATGATATATAACCCCTACAAAACATATCGTATACATGGCGTGTAAACCACAAAAGATTACGGCCAGACAAGCGATATAATCGTAGATTAGATGTAAGTAGTTAATTTTTTTAGTCTGAAAAGAAAGACCATGCTGTTACCAGCGAGTTACCAGGGTAAATGCTAAAGAAAAAAAAAATAAAATAAATGAAAAAAGAAGAAAAAGTTGCGTGTTAACTAAACAACTGGTATGACGTGAGGGATAGCGTTTTTCGTAATGGTAAACGAAAACGTGACGTCACAAAAAAAAGTAGTTGCTACGTCTAGGTTGTTATCAAGATTTTTATATTGAGGATCGATAGGACTATAAGGTATAGCAAAGAAGGGTGTTTCAATTGATTCCTGGAATTTCAATTACAGAGGTGTTGGTTAATCTGATTGTTATCTTGATGTGGTGTTAGATAATAAAAAACCGTATTAATTTTTGTTACAAAGAAACGCCTAAATGCGTTGATTTTTGATTTTTGGTGATTAAAGAAATGATTTTTGGTGATTAAAGAAATTCATGTTTATTTCTCAATGATAAAAGGTATTTATAAAAGGCCCTATTGTTGAAGCTTTATAATATTTTTTGTTCGAGTTTGCAGGATCATATTTATTGAGAAGCTTTTGTGTTAGCGGGACACTCAACATTTTCCGGATCATCACACATATTGGTGTTCGGATTGAACCATAGACCCGAAGGACATTTATTCGGATAAGCAATACCTTGATAACACGAATAATATCTTTCACAAAGCGTATTACTAGGTATAAGTATGAAATCTGGCTGACCATAGCATATATCAAGAGGATCAACTGTGGGTGGAGTAGGTACTGTAGTGACAGTTGACGCCTCTATGTTACATTCCACATCGTAGAGCGATCCACAGCGTTGAAGCGTTTCGTCAAACCAAGAAAATAGTGGACAGGAGAGACGATATGCTATTCGATCTATGCACTGGTAATACCACTGACAGGAGTCAACGCTAGCCACGTAACGAAAGTTCAATACATCATCACATAGTGGGGATGGATCTGGTGCGGGTGCTTCTGGCAAAACGGGTGGCTCGGTAAGGTCACATTCCGATTGGTCTTTCGGTACACATTGCTGCTGCTGCATTGAAAACCATTCGTCTGGAGGACAAATTTGTGGGTATGCGTTGCCATTGATGCAGCTGTAGTATAAGTAGCAAGCGTTTGGGCTGGGTATGTAGCTTAGATCCGGAACTCCCTGGCAACGATTATCTTCAGCAATCACGAAGCTCTGCAGTACGATGAGAAACGACAGTACATTCAATTTCGAACACCACATGTTAGTAACTTCACATTCACTAAATAGCTCCGCTGTCAACGGGCAGCAGTTTTATACACCCGGTTTGTCTTCGGAAGTACAATAAACCATCAAAGGAAGCGCTCAGATAAGCAACCATATAGCCACAATATGTCCAGCAATAATCTGAGAGTAATATTTATTGGAATTTTTCGTAAGACAAAAATATTTACTTCTTAAACGCCGACTGTTAGACAGCTAATCTGGGGAGCGAGACATTGCACGTCACATTCTCCGGCAAATCACAAAGCATCGTTATTGGGTTGAACCACAATCCACCAAGGCAATTGCTGGGATATGCGCCGCCGTTGAAGCAGATGTAAAAACTGCTACAGTCAGCTGGGCTAGGTAAATAAGTTCCATTCGGCGATTCATTACATAGTTGGTTACCCTCTTCTGGTGGTCCGCTTGGTGGGATGGTAGGGGGGATAGTTGGCGTTGGGGGTGGAGTCGGTGGTGTAGGAATATTGCAGATGGCGTCGGACGGTGAGATGCACTCACGAGTGGTTTGGTCGAACCACAGCCCGGGAGGACAATATAGAATGTAGCCGATTTCTCCTGCGCAAACGTAATAGGCTTCACAACGTTCTGGGCTAGGTACGTATACACCATCCGCAACGTCAACGCACACACTTGGCGTCGGTGTTGTTGGTGGGCCATTTGGGCAATAGACATCTATTGGCTTGCCACACGCTTGTTTCTCAACGTCCAGCCATTGGCCGTCCGGGCAAAGTGTCGGGTAAGCGTTACCTTCGACACAAACATAGTATTGATTACAGAACTGCGGATGTATAATCATCACACCGTCTTCTACATCGTCGCAAATGCCTGGAGTTGTACCAGGGGTTGATCCGGGAACATTCGAATCATCGCATTGTACTTCTTCCTCCGGGATGCAGTCCTGAGCGGTTTCATCGAAGAAAAATCCATTCCGACAGATCATGGGGAACGGAGTTCCATTAAGACAGTAGTAGAACAGGTGACAAAATTGCGGACTTCTCACATAAGAAAAATTGGGACGCCCGAAGCACAGGTTGGGTTCTGATGGTCCTGGAGGAGCGGTGGGAGTTTGTGTTGATTCCTCAATATCACATTCAACCTCAAACCTGTTACCACACCGTCCAAGTTCAACACTGAACCAGTAGCCACGAGGGCATGACAGTCTGTACGCGAAATTATCAATACATTGATAGTAGAACTGACAAGATGTACTGCTGGGAAGGTATGTGAAGTCCGGCAAATCCTCACATTCCGGAGACGGAGGTCTTGGCGGTGCTTCCGGTAGCTCAGGTGCAGGTTCGATGTCACAGTCTGCTTCCTCTTGCGGCACGCATCGTTGTAATTCCATCGAGAACCAAAGATCATCGGGGCACGTGTATCCATATGCCTGGCCATCGATGCACGCATAGTAAAGGTAGCATGCTTGAGGGCTTCTCACATAGGTGAGATTAGGGACACCATTACAAATTTCATTGTATGCGTGGCTGGAGCACACCAATAGTATGCAGACGAACAAAGTCTTCACCAAGGCTAGAAGTTGGAAATGTCATGAAAATTCATTAAAAATGGAAATTCATATAAAGCTGACTCTGTTGATTTCTTACCTTTCATTTTCTAACACTTCGTTCTAATTCATTGTACAAAGTACCATTTGTCGTTTATATAGGAAAAGTATGTACAGAGTCTTTATACTTGCTGACTGTAGATTGAATTAACTTATCTGTTATCAGCTATTGTGAATTGATGATACTTCCGACAAACTGTTTTGCTTTATGGTGCATGCTCCATGTGGTCAAACCGGCAATTTGAAGATAATTCAGGAAGGAAGTTATAAATGTACCATGCCGTTACAATCTGCACACCCGGCACCTTTTCAAGGTAAGGCTGCGGCATTCTTGTAATAATTTGATGTCCAATGCGCTATTGAAGGATTACGAAACGATGAATGATTATAGCAGCGCGTCAAAATTTGATTGGATTGTTTCATCTACACCGATCATGCGCTAAGGCAGGGGTATTAGTACGGTTTGTTCTTTTTCTCGGAAAGAATAGGAAACTTGTCTGTTTTAGTCTTTCCTTGATGAGTATTATTGCAAAAGACACAGCGTGTTTAGCTCAAATTTCCAACTAAATTACAGAATTACATTACCAATAATTACCAACAATTCTAGCAGTGTTAGTATTGTTTTTCTATTCTTGGATAACTTGTTTTATTAGATGATCACGAAATGTGAGACGGTTGGAATGACTGGTGCTCTTCACTTTATATTGTGGTGGAACGCATTTAAGATCAAAACAAAGATTCCGGTTTAGTGGTGTAGAAAAATGTGCAACGGGACTGTGACGGACATGGTCAATATATATTTATTTATCAAACATAAAAACAAGTGGACATCAACATATCTAATAATACGGTCGATCGTGAAAGCGGGAAGGCTATGGCCGCGGGGCCATGGGGATTCTCAACGCTCATTTTCTCAAGCACTCATGAGTGCTTTTGAGAAAAACCTCGTTCTCAGCGTTTGTCGAATCGGAACAAAATCGGTTTTGAGAATCTTTGAGAATCTTTGAGAAAGTTGACGATGCAGCGATCGGCTAACTGAAATATGGAGAATTGCGCTATTTGTTTATCGGAAATCACTTTGGAAAATGTATTCAATGTTTATAATTGAAAACGTTAAAAAAATATGCGATTAAAAACTGTTTTTCTATTTAAAGCTCTAAATAAAGCTTGAGTGTCTATATCAGTTTCTCAGAGTGAGAAAAACTGACGACGGCCACGGGCTTGAGTCTGAGAACAAGTTTTGAGTGCTTGAGAAACTTAAATGAGTGCTTGAGAACGTTTTCTCAGCCCCGTGGCCCCACGGCCATACGTAGGACTAACTATCCTGCTATGGGGGGTAATCCAAAAGGCACTGAAAGCCGCCAACCCTACCAGTTGGTACAGGCAGGCCTTGACCGATAACGGAGCCGTTTAGAAGAACAACTATAATCTGTATATCATCTAAGAAAGGCTCAAAATTGGTAGTTCCTATTATTAAACAAACTGTAAAGATTTTATAGTTAAGGATGGACAACAAGTTAGTAAAAAGCAACAGATCAGGGTTTTTTAAATATTCGTTTCTGGTTTTAAATGCTCTTTTCATTGTCATGTACAACCAATGTTATTATTACATACTGGATATTTAACCTTAATTTTGACCATAACGATTAGTCTGTCAATCCATATTACCGTAAACTAATTTTTAATAGTTGGACGGTATGAAATGTCATAATAAAAGACGTGCATTTTTTTTGAATGTGAACTCTTTCGTTTATTTACACAGAAGGTTACAGTTCGTTCGGTGGTTTGATCAGAAACATCGTATACTTATTGTCTAGCCAGTCTTTACACCTCTTAGGGAGGTTGTGGGGGATTTGGGGTTAGATGTGATATGCACTTTTAATTGTCCGAACACTGTATATGTTTGTAAGATGTTGTTAATTCACAAGTTTATTTCACTTTAGAACAGATTGGTCAGAACGCAACTTTTTGGGTCTGAGGTCAAAACGCGACCTGTTGGTATGGGGATCAGAACGCTACTTGTTAAGCTGATAAGAATTCTCTCGGTCAGCGCGTAGCGCTCTCCCGTTGAGCAGCGCACGGCGACACGATTAAGTTCCCTCTCTCTCTCCTTCTCTTTCTCTCGCGCGCACGTATGCTAAACGAAATTCGGTTTCCTCAACATCCTCCCCCCGTTGAATCACCAAGAGATTCAACACTCCTCTGAAGTTGTCTGTCTGATTGGGAGGACGCAAAGCTTAGAGATAGTCCTTTTGAATTCACCATCCCTAGTTCTAACAAAAACTACTCGGACGTTTCCATCCGCTCCTTTCACGATGTCCGTTACTCGCCCTAAACACCATTTACGCGGGGGAAGATTATCTTCCTTCACCAAAACCATAGTGCCCAGGGTGATGTTATCTCGCTGTTTAGTCCACTTGGTCTTAGGATGAAGGCCCGATAGGTAGTCCGATGACCATCGATTCCACAAGCGGCGCAGAAACTCTTGAACCTGCTCGTAACGGTCCAGTCGGTTGATAGGTCTCGACTCGTAAGATGGTTCCGCAAGTCCCACGATAGAGCGGTGTATTAGGAAATGTGCCGGGGTCAGAGCTTCATAATCGTTCGGGTCAGAAGACATCGGTGTAAGCGGCCTAGAATTCAAACAAGCTTCGATTTGGGTTAGCAAGGTAGTAAATTCTTCGTAAGTAAGAATGGCGTTTCCGATGGTGGGTTTGAGATGAGTCTTAAATGACTTTACTGCGGCTTCCCACAATCCGCCGAAATTGGGGGAACGCGGCGGTATGAATTTAAATTCGATACTCTCGTTGGCACATGATTTGATAACGGTCTGTTGAAACTGCTGAGTTTGAAATTGTTTTGCTAATTGTGCCACTTCTCGAGAAGCTCCGATGAAGTTTTTCGCGTTGTCACACTCGATCAGCTGTGGTCGACCACGTCGTGACACGAAGCGTCGAAGGGCGGCCAGGAAGGCGTTGGTAGAGAGATCTGCAACCATCTCTATATGTACTGCTTTTACGACCAGACAAACGAAGATAGCTACATAGCCCTTGACTGGTGGAGCTTTTCGATTAGGATATTTGTAGAAAATAGGACCACATAAGTCCACTCCAGTCCGTAAGAAGGGTAAGGTTGGTGTGACACGTTCTCGCGGCAGGTCTCCCATGAGCTGTTCCAGCGGGGTTGGTCGATTTCGAAAACAGCTCACACAGGAATGAACTACTCGGCGAGCCAGGTTCCTTGCTCGAAGCGGCCAGAATTTCTCCCTTAGAAGAGAAATTAGTAATGTTGCTCCGGCATGTTGGTAACAAAAATGGTAATGGTTAGCAATCAACGTTGAAAGAGGATGCCCAGCTGGCAAAATCAGAGGATGTTTCCGGGACGGAGACACATCAGCATGACGAAGTCTCCCGCCAACATGCAGTAAATCATCGTCCAGGTATGGGGTAAGCGATTTCAGACGGGAATTAGAATCAACTTGGCCAGATTTTTGCAGACTTAAAAATTCGGCACCAAAAACTTCTTTTGAGCCATTCGTACAAGACATTTGGTTGTCTCTTGAAGTTCTTGTAGAGTGAGGTACGGGTAAAGACGTTTATCGTTGTTAGCTGGTTTGATGTTGTACAGGAAACGACGTATCCATGCAACACGTTGCTGCAGTTTGGGGTAAGATGAGTACAACAAAAATATGGGATTCGTTTCGATGGTCTGGTTAAGTAGTACGGTTCGTTCTTCTAGCACTTCACTGCTAGTTTGATGATCAGGTAAATGTTGCTGAATCGGCCAAAATTCTGGTGACTTAGTCAACCAGTCAGGGCCATGCCACCACGATTGACAGCATGCCAGTTGATCAGGGTTCGCTCCACGAGATATAAAATCTGCGGGATTTTGTACGCCAGGAACATGGTGCCAGTTATCAGAAGTCAGGTGTTGAATGTCAGATACACGGTTTGCTATGAAGTTCTTCCAGCGTGATGATGGCGACGACAACCAGTGTAAGACAATGGTGGAATCTGACCAGAAATATGTTGTAAGATCGGCTTGTAAGGATGTACGTACCTTTTGATAAAGTTGAGCGAGCAAATGAGCAGCACACAACTCCAATCTGGGCAAACTTAACTTTCGCTCCTTCTTTGAGTTTCCTATGGGTGCCACACGTGATTTGGAAACAAGTAAGTTAGATGATATGGTTCCGGACTGATCTACTGTACGAACATAAACGCATGCTCCATAGGCCTTTTCGGACGCGTCACAAAAGCCATGAAGCTCTACGCATACGGGTTTGGATGTAGACGTCACCCATCGAGGAATAGTAAGATCATGCAGTTGCGCCAGATTGTCACGGATGAACAACCATCGTTGCTCAAATACATTAGATAATGGTTCGTCCCAACTGATCTGTTCCTTCCACAGATCCTGCAAAAAGAGTTTAGCCAGCAAGATTAGAGGTCCGACCAATCCCAATGGGTCGAATAAGCGTGATGTATCTGATAGTACGGTACGTTTCGTGATAAGGTTGTGATCAGGCCATTTGGGTGCATCGATGATGAATTTGTCGCTCGTGGTATCCCATTTTAAACCGAGAGTTTTTATGGGTTTTGATGATTCGTCAAGCTGTAGGATGGATCTTTCATCTTGAAGCGGTTTAGGAATATTTGCGAGAAGTTCTGTGGCGTTAGACGCCCATTTGTGTAGACGAAAGCCAGCTGAATCGAGCAACGAAATCAGTTGACTGCAGAGTAAGTTACCATGTTCCAGATCGTTTACTCCTGTCAACAGATCGTCCATGTAAAAGTCTCTGTTGAGCACTTTTGAAGCAACAGGGTGTGTATTTTCACTTTCTTTTGCAAGTTGGGTTAAGCATCGGGTCGCTAGATAAGGTGCAGCTGAAGTACCATAAGTAACTGTTTTCAGTTGAAATATTTGTACCGGTTTATCTGTATCTGATTTCCAAACTATGCGCTGTAACGGACGGTCTGATTCGTGGACTAATATTTGCCGATACATTTTTTCTATGTCGGCTACCAACGCATATTTCGACATACGGAATCTCAGAATGATTGTGATTAGATCGTCCTGCACTACCGGTCCTACCATTAACGAATCGTTTAATGATACACCTGTATCAGAACGACAAGAAGCGTCAAAAACTACACGTAGTTTTGTTGTTAAGCTGTCTGGACGAAGTACACCATGATGAGGTAAGAAATAGGACGGTTCGGTTTCGGTTTGAAATATTTGTTCCATATGACCAAGGTTCAAATATTCTGTTAAGAAAGCACTGTATGCTACCTTCAATTCAGGTTGTTTAAGAAATTTGTTGTTCAGTTGATCAAGTCGCTTCATCGCGGTATGGTATGAGTTTCCCAACTGGGTAAGTACGTTCGGTTTTATGGGTAAGCGAACAACAAATCTGCCATTTGAATCGCGTTTGTATGTTTTGAGAAAATGTTCTTCGCATGTCGTTTCTTCTACCGACATACCTTTTTGCTTTGACATGATTCGAGCTCCCAAAATCTTGCCACTTGCTCTTCAATGCTACAAGCATGAAAAGCATTCGAGGTTTGTGCGTAAGGCGTATGATCAATTGGTGGGTGTCCAGCAACCACCCAGCCAAGGCAAGTATTCTGCAATACGGTTTTGCTGTTTGGAAGTTTAATTAAGCCTTCTTGTATGATGTCATAAAACAAATCGATACCGATAAGCATATCTATTTGTCCAGGTTGGTAAAAGGTTGGGTCAGCAAGTTCGATATTTGATGGCAATTCCCATGAGGAAATGTCTATGGGACTGCTAGGAAGCTCACGAGTTATTTCCGGAAGTATATGACATTTTACGATTGCCTTGAAATCTTTGTGCCGTGATTGAATGTCTAAATTTGCGTAACTTTGCGACACCAGGTTAGTTTTGCCGATTCCGCCAATGCGATGCATTTCGCGATGTTTTTGCAAGCGAAGACGATGTATCAATCGTTCAGTGACAATATTCAATTGCGCACCGGAATCGAGCAATATTCGTACAGGTAAGGGTTTACCGACTGAGTTAGAGACAGAAACTATCGCTGTTTGAAGTAATATTTGTGCTTGTTTCGGTATGATTTGGGTTGGCTGCGTTATCATCGATACGTGAGAATAAGAAGTGGACGGTTCAGGGTTTAATTGTGTGCGATCAGAATGTGAAACCGACGTATGTGGTTCTTGTGTTCGTGGAACAGTAACAGAAGGAGATGGGGCTGGCTGCGAAACATTTTCCGCGTGCAGCATTGTATGATGTTTCAACCCACAAACCCGGCAAGAACTCGAACTGCATTGGTTCAGTCGATGATTTGAAGACAAACAGTTGAAACACAAGGCTTTGTTTTTTACCAATTCTTTTCGTTTCGAAACTGGCATTTGTCTGAATACGGGACAAAGAAATGGCGAATGCTTAGTTTGAGAACAAAACACACACTTGTTCAAGTCGAGTGTTGCTGCGTGAACGGTTTGCACTTTTCGGCCGAAATCTCTGGCATGTTCTTTTGATCGATTTGTGTCAATTGGTTTGAGCGAGACAGATAGCTTGTTTACGGATTGCAACGTACGACAATGATTTCGAAGAAATTCGACCAGCTCGCTGTAGAATGGTATTGTTTTGTTGCTGCGCGTTAACTCCCACTGTCGCAGCGTGGTAGGATCAAGAAGAGAGGTAAGACGAAAAACGAGAAGGGTACTCCAGTGCTCCGTTTTTTCTCCCTCGCTTTGCAACAGGCGCAGATTTCGTTCGAATTCGTTAACAATACTGTTGAGCGTTTCGGCACACTCCTTTTTGGAGGCGGGAATCTCGAACAGCGCATCGCAATATGCTTTGATAAGAAGATATTTGTTTTCGTATCGATCGGTAAGAAGTTTCCAGGCAACGGCGTAGTTAGCGGATGTGATCGGAATGTTTTCTATTGTTCGCTTGGCTTCTTTTGTTACGGTGGTCAGCAAATATGATAGTTTGTCGCTATCGGACAACTGGTCAGATGAATCGATCATGGAACAAAATGCGTCACGAAAAGGTGGCCAATCTCGAATGGTTCCATCAAAACTGGGCAATTTTAGTTCGGGAAGTTTTACACGGTTTGATTTAACGCATGGCTTTTCTCGATCGGGATCACTTTTTGTTATTTGAATGTTAGGAGTAAGAGCCAACATACCTTGTTGTATGTTTACCTTCAGATCAAAAATCCTGTCGTCGAAACTGCTATAGCGCTCTTCTGCCAACTTGTACTTAGTTTGATCAGTTTCTTCAAATAACACAGAAAACACGGCTGCTGCTTCGGAAGAAAGTTCGTTTAATCTTACCGCAATCAGCTTGAGTGCCGCAACGTCCGTTTTCCTCTGGTTGTAGTTGGCCTCCATGCGATCTAACTGCCGAAATAGGTGGATCAATTGGCGTTCAGCCCTTGCGATGTCATCGAGGATAGGGAACACATCTGAAACGCTGTCCTCGTTCTGGTTTGCTCCGTTCGCGTCTGGCGCCCTTGACGGTCCAGGCAAAGCCTCCTGCTCCCTTGACGGTCCAGGCACAGCCGCCGGCGAACGAATTAGCGACATTGTACCTGGTTAGATAAGCACTTGTAATGTTTGTTAAACGTTCACTTTTTGTCACTTTTACGGGTTCGTTGGAAACTTCACTTTTTACACCTTTTAGTTCGCTTTCACACGGTCAGGGTTTGATTAACGTTTAGGAAAGACACACACTTTCTTGTTCAGGGGTTAGATTATGTTTGTCACAACACTTCTGGGTTAGTGGTATGAATACGTTTCATAAAACACTTCCGTCACGTTTTGGGTTAGCGGTATGAATATGTTCGATTAAACACTTCCGTCACTTTCTGGGTTAGCGGTATGAATAAGTTCGATACGATCACTGGTATGGGTAAGATGCAACACTTCTGATGCAATACTTTTTCAAGCGGTAAGAGGTAAGCGGTCAGGGGTAAGCGGTACGCGATCAAAAGTAAGCGGTATGAATAGGCGTTCTGCCGTTAGCGGTTCGCGATCTGTGGTAAACGGTAAGCGGTACGAGGTCAGAGGTAAGCGGTAAGAGTATGCGTTCTGGGTAAGCGGTCGGCGTGGTGCCGTTAGCGGTAAGCGGTTCGCGTTCAACGATAAGCGCACTGAGGTAAGCGGTTCGCGGTCAGCGGTAAGAGTAAGAAGAAGTGTCACATTCGGATCTAAGAACCACAAAATGTGACACATTCGGATCGAAGGACCAAACTTTTTGTGTGGGGGATTTGGGGTTAGATGTGATATGCACTTTTAATTGTCCGAACACTGTATATGTTTGTAAGATGTTGTTAATTCACAAGTTTATTTCACTTTAGAACAGATTGGTCAGAACGCAACTTTTTGGGTCTGAGGTCAAAACGCGACCTGTTGGTATGGGGATCAGAACGCTACTTGTTAAGCTGATAAGAATTCTCTCGGTCAGCGCGTAGCGCTCTCCCGTTGAGCAGCGCACGGCGACACGATTAAGTTCCCTCTCTCTCCTTCTCTTTCTCTCGCGCGCACGTATGCTAAACGGAATTCGGTTTCCTCAACAGAGGTTATTCTAAAAAAAGGTTGGAAATGGTTTTAAACTTCGAATGCAGTTTGTGCTAGATGATTAAATAAAAATGTAATATAAAAATGATATTGGTTTTGTTTGAGTCTTTTTGTAATTGTGATTTTTAACGTACGTAAACCGATATGACCGCGCAAATTGTTACAGCATGCAGAACAAAAGGTGCAAACCTTTTCTCGATTGGCAGAAATAAATAGGGCGTATATCTATACCATTATTGTTAAATATTGTTTAAAGTAAAACATGTAAAGTCCAAAAGATAATAACCGATCGTATTTCATTATCAGATGCGGAAGAAAAAATTTATTCACGTTTTTCATCATTCAAAATTATCATTCCTATAAGAGCAAATTTGTTATTTCTGCGCACATACTGCATTACCAGGCTGATCGCATTGAGATGTTTTACTATTCCACAAATAGCTGGTGGGACAGCTCATCAATATTGGCTGTAGCCCGATGCAGATGTAATACTGGCTACAGTCGTTGTAGTTGGGGTAAAAAATGTTACTGCCATAACAGTCTGAAGATAAGAAGAAGAAACATACTTCATGCAAGCAGCACTATCTGCGACCACATGTGATTATCGTTTTCCATTTGATAAACCTTACCCGGAGTGCTTGATATCGTTGTTGTTTCAGCGGACGGGGTAGACGTTTCCGGAGCGGCCGGATTAGGAAGATTAGTGCAGTCGGTATTTTCCGGAAAGTCACACTGATTGGTGGCTGTATTCCAGTAAACACCATGTCCACAGCTATGCAGAATCAGCTTACCGTAGGCACAAATATAGTAACTCTCACATGCTGTTGGGTGTGCGATGAAGCTAAACTCTTCCGGGGTACAGAATGGATAAGGGTTCATAGGTGGTTTGAACGGGGGAGTGGTTGTAATCACTGGACGTGTGGTAGTGGTTGGACGTATCGTCGGAATGGAAGTAACGACTACAGGAGGTCGCAGTGTGGGTGAAGCGGTAGGAGCTGTAGGAATATACGGAGGCTCATACGGGTTATTAGTGGTTGTTCTCACTGTTACAGTTGTGGGTAGTGGCGTCGGTGCGGTCGGTATGCTTGGAAATCCCGCTGGTGGCTTGAACGTAGTCGGAATTGCAACAGAAGTGGACGAGGGTGCAAGAATAATTGGCGGGAGCGACGGTGTTTGTCCACACTTGACAAAAGAGGCCCAGTTGCATACCATCGAAATCGGATCGAAAAGGGTGCCATATGCGCAGCGCTGAACTTTTTGCACATTGTACTCGCATACTATGTATGATCCGCAATCATCAGTAATAGGAAGCTTCTGACCATTTGGCATTGCCAAACATATCTGGAAAGTTGAATGAGTTTTTGGTAGATATGTAACGATCGTGTCGTAGGTATGTAATGATCAATCAACACTTACGTTATCAGATATAAATCGAGCTGATATTTCCGTTGCGCTCAAAATGAACGCTATAAAGACTATAACGACGACTAAAAAAACAAGAAATAAAATAAATAAATAAATGCTTAAGGAGTTGTGTCTTAAGGTGGTTTTGTTTAAAATAATTGCCAGTGTACCTTGCATTTTAAGTCAATGGCTGAAGCAGGCGTACTGGCGAATGTGAAATTTGTTGTCTAACTAAACACAGTGTCCAATTTTTATCATCTCTTTTAATGGGGGGTATATTTATATCTTCAGTCAATTGAAAGATACTGCTTGAAACGTAACTCATGTTTCGGACGCTTGTTTTTTCAGATGTTGTTCTTTGATATCTTAATGACCATCATAAGTACTGTGACTTTTTGTTGTTGTTACAGAATCGAACATAGCACGAGAAATTAAACCCACACAAAAGAAAAGAAAGCTGATGGGAAAGTAAGTTGCACGTATTCAAAGTGAAGGAAATAAATATAAATAGATTGTGTTATCGAAAAGCCGGTCTCGTGGTACAGTCGTCAACTCGTACGACATAACAACATGCCCATCATGGGTTCAAGCCCCGAATAGACCGTGTCCCCATACTATCCTGCAATCGTAACAATAAGGTACTGAAAGCCAAGCTCACTTCGTCAGTGGGTACAGGCAGGCCTTGACCGACAACGATTGTTGTGCCAAAGAAGAAGAAGTTATCGAAAAGATATGCAGTCTGTACAATGCCATGAAAAGTTGTAACAACTTGGAAACACTGCAGGTGGTAAATTCCGAATCAATCTACTAACTCTATCCACAACTGTTAAAACCGGTATATCGAGTTTCAATGAGCTTCACATATTTGGTCTGAAAACAATGTCGAATGTCATTGAACTAATAATAACAACATTTTTGATGAATGTACGTTAAACTCGTTTTTTCTTCTACTTAATCTATATACTGTTAATCTGTATCTCATATCGATAAAGTACACCTAGCAATGACTCGTTAGACAGGAGACAGGAAAGTCAAACTTTTAAACCATTGTTTTAGATCACAAACCATAGATGTTTCCGTTTTCTGTCCTTTTGCATAAACTTTGCTCTTTAGTCTGTTTATAGCTATAAAATCTTGTATGAAAAATAGTTGAATAAATATCATTCTTATCATATCATCTTATCAATATCAATATCATATCAATATCATATTCATTCAAAAATCTTAAGATATTATGCAAAAACATGCGCATTTCTTCGTTTAATATTAAGGTATTGATGTATTGACACTTGTATTGATTGTATTGACAATTAACTCATCATTCAGATTCACTTATTTATTATTAAATTAAATATATTTTACCGCCAACAAAAGAATTACAACCAATGAGTTTGACAACCCTAGATTGACGTATGTATTGTACTTCAAAATAAAATGAGCATTTCCAAGGCCTTGAATGTCGCAACAGATATTCTGATGACGAATATTCTATCATGACAATTTTTTGATAGCGATTTGCTATCAGTTCACAAATGGTTACGCTATTGTGTTCGAAAGATCCGCATGTCTGAGAGAGCTTAAATCACCACCATAAGCGATTTGATTTGAAATCGATTAGATAGCTACCGTTCTCTCGAAAACGTATAAAACACCAACGATATTGAGCCGCGAACATTGTGTTAAAATTATCACTGTAAGATCAGGATGATAAAAGCAACAAGTAAGTATGTTTAACAGAGGCTGAGTATTAATGAGAAAACACGATTTGTGAATCTTTCGTTTGTAACACCGTGTTTTTTGTGCTAGTATTACTTGCTCTTGTGGCTATTATTGGTTGTGCCGCGGCACAAACAACTACAACTCAGTCTCCAGCGAGTGATCCATGTGTGGAAACGGCGACAGCTGACGGATTTCTCCCCCATCCAACTGAATGTACCAAGTACTTTTCGTGCTACGGCGGCAAAGGTTACGAGCAGACATGTCCTGATCAAAAATATTTCGATCCAATTAATTTGTTATGCGACATTCCTGAGAATGTAGACTGCGTCGTGAACAACTGCCCACCGAATGAAATTGTATATCTGCCCGTTAATGGCTCATGTACAGACTTCATACGATGCATTGGTGGAGTGGCTTATGAAAGTTCATGCCAGCCAGGCTTGTTTTTTGATCCAGCACTACAAGAATGTAATTTGGAAAGCGAGGTAGATTGCGTAGTAAATCCCTGCACACAACCACCGCCAGACCCTCCTATCCTGGAAATCTATCCAAACCCAGGAAACTGCAAAGAGTATATCCTATGTTTGAATGGCGAAGGAATTGTTCGGCAATGCGCTCCAGGACTGTTCTTTGATGAGCAGGCAACGAGTTGTGTAGCTGGCTTTGAGGGTGATGGCTGTACTGTAAGTATAATAACTATTTCCTCTTCAAAACGAATGTTCACAAATATTTTTATTTTGTTTCTATTTAGAGTGAAATTGCTACCGACGCACCTGTAATGAATAGAGCTCTTTGGTAGAAGAAGTTGGAATTGGTTAGGTCTGTCGTATATTGCTGTTATGCAAATAAAGACACTGAACACCCAAAAGTTGTGACGTGAAATTAAACATTGTTATCTAGCCTCATGTGTCTCAACATGGCTTACGTCTGCGGGGTGTTAATCGTGAGACATACAAATTGAAGCTATATAAGCAAGTTTGCACTAACAACGTCAAGTTATTTGAAAGAATACACTGGCAGACTTATCCGAACCATTCATAGCATACGCCAAGTGTGACTTTTACTAGCTGAGAAATGAGTAAGTAAGTATCTGCTACAGAGCGATTAAAGGTTTTAACATATCTTTTTGTACGTTCGGTTAGACGCAGTACGTGGTTTGCTACTGTTGTCAATAGTTAGTATGTGTGCTACCCAAACACCTCCGGTTTGTGATAGCACAGTAACTTCGTTTCACCCCGATACAACTAATTGCAATCAATACTACACCTGCTATCAGGGGGTAGCTACACTGCAGTCTTGCCCAGATCAGAAATACTTCGATGCTTCCAGAAGCTTGTGTGATGTTCCAGAAAATGTGCCTTGCACTATCGGGCCTTGTACAGGAAACACCGCACTAAAGGCCGTGGAGATACCAAATATATGCACCAGTTATACATTGTGCGTCGGCGAAACAGCATATAACAGAACTTGTGCTGAGGGTACCCTGTTTGATTCAGCCTATGGAGATTGCGTGTTGGCAAGCAACAGTTCATGTGTTGAGAATCCTTGTCTTACGACTGATCCAGCAACAGCATTACCGACCACTTTGTATCCAGTGCTAAGTTCATGCAAAAAATATATCATTTGCAATAAACTAGATCCTGTGGTGCGTACATGCGCCGGTGCAGCCGTCTTTAGCCGTACCGTATCGGATTGCGTTGATCCCGCCAGCTATGTTTGTCCGCCAGGAACTTCCGACGTATGAACTGATCAGAATAGGTGTTTGGGATTACTGAAAAAATACTGTTTATAAAGGAAACATACCACTTCATTGAATAAAATAATGGTTCTATTGTCATATCAAACACGTTCATAACACATTATGAAAACGTTTTACTATAAACGTTTACAACACATATTTACAAATTTACAACACATTATAAATACTTACTGGCCTATATCATTGTAACCTAAACAATAAAACGCGATCATTTTCGAGCGGAACAATATCGTACAAACAAATTGAAAGAAGTAAATAAATTGGCATGGTTGAGTTGTCGAGCAGCGCATGTTAAACTAAACTCATCTGTATAAAACAAGTTATAATTATACTCAGTTTGTATGTGTTATCCAAGAAATCACTCATTAATTGTTTACGTAGAGATTTCAAATATGCAGCAAGCATTTTCCGCACCTACAACCGCACGTAAATACACAGCTTCTAGTTTGTATAGCTGTCCCCTTAATTTTCTTGTTTTGCTACACAAACCTGCTATTGCATCCCAGCTAGCTTTACTATATTAAATTTGTTCTTGTTTTTCTTCTTTTTTCTTCATGTGAAAGTTAACTTGTCTTGTACTCATGGGCACAACAAGACAACCTTTCTTGTGTTAGTAATTATAGCGGCAAGGCTTTTATGTGTACTATGGCTAAAGTATTTGTTGATATTATCTTAAACTTTATACTGTCTACACCGTCTTTTAATCTAGTTTTGTTTGTATTTTCCATTTCTTCATTGATGTACCCTGTTCTTTCTTGTGTGACCGTCCTTATCGTTTCAAGCTTATGAATTTATTTTGGCGATTTCACACAGGAAACTTTATATGCCCTTTATGATAACATTATTGCTGCTCTTCTACCTTAATATTTTTGAGTCCCTGCAGACTCCGAAACAAATCTTGAGCTCTCTTTCTTATTATAAATGTAACATTATGGTGTGCACTCCTCCCAGATATTTTATTATTTATTATTATACACTTGGCTGTGTGCTATGCGGTATTATGAATGTCGTTAAAGACGTAGGTGCATTAAATGATACTGGTTATTGGCACGATTAATTAACCGCATGCTTTTGAATAGACAAACATAATCACATACGGCCAACCACACAAAAAAAAAACAAAACAAATGAAACAACAAAATTGGAGTCAATTTGAGAATAGCATAGAAACAAAAATCGTATCGGGTTTCTACCTTTTCGTTTTTCGATTAATAGGGCCCTTTACGATTCTAGTCCGCTTTTTTAAATGGAGTTTGACAGTTGGAGGTTAAAATCATGTAAACACTCCATACAAAAAAGCACACAAAACTAGCATGCATTTTTCAGGCTAGAATAATCTCTAGCCTCAAAGCTAGAATTAGATTCGAGCACCTGCTCTAAAAATTGGCAAAACAAGGTGGTGTCCCAGTCAGACAGCCTTCTGTTAATTTATCCATTCGAGCAGTTTATGTCAGTTACAAGAGCAATTTAGCGATACGAAGTGTTGTCGTTTGTTTCAGTGAAAAGATGTAAAAAAGAACAAAAAGAGTATTGTTTTAATTATCCTTTAGTAGAAGAAGACGTAGGCGGTGTGTTTAAAACTGTAAAATGTAAAAATCTGCCTAGAAATTGCGTTTATTAGTGCTAATTGTGCATAACCTTCTCCGGGTGAAGTTGCTGTTCATGTCGAGTTTACTGGAAAAAGGACTTTGTATAAGTTAAGGAAAATGATTAGATATAACCATACAACTGTAATATAATACATTTCGTGTAATTTATCAACAATTTGGCCGACAAAAAAAAAATAAAAATAAAATAGAGAAAGGAGTAGGATCTATCAAAACTGCTCGAATGGGTAAATTAATGACTGCTAATTTACCATTAAATTTCTCTTAAATTACCAGTAATTAATGGAAACATAGGGGTAAATTAAATCCGATTTGTCTGACTGGGGGTTTCATTTATCCCAAGGTGCTAAAGAGATAAGGTGGTGGCATCTTGAATCAAAGTGTATGTAGACTAAGTGGTCTTATAGCATGTTTTTATAAACAAATTTGAACGCCACTTTCTGACAGGACGGGTGAAAACTTTTGCCCAAACGCACAAAAAAACTCTTAAAATTTTCATTCATAATCAGAAGCAATAAAAATCAGCCTCCTATATACATACATCTTGGGATAAGCCCACCTGCATATTATACCCACTTTGACAGCCTCGTAAACTGCTATACAATGCAAACAGCTGACAGGCTGAAATTTCTGCCTACGATCTAAAAACGGAAAGGGCCCAATATTTAAAATCTTTCTCGAAAGTTTACATGAAACAGACTTTTTCATATTCTTATACGCAGTCTAGGCAAATGCATGGTCTCTTTACCTAAATGATTAATTAATTTTATTCTATTTCTAACGGCCCTATGAATCCAGACCTTTATTTTTTTCATCGAAGATGTCGTGCAATCGGAACACGGTTTGTAAACGATTGTTCCATATTTTCAAGAGGGCAATCTGATTATTCATAAAGTTTTCAACATATTCAATCATGAAGAGCAAATACTTTTTCTTCAAATTGATAACTATAAGATTTTAACAAATTCTATGGAAGCATGTCATATCAATAAGAAAAAACTCGATTAATCAAAGCTGTTTACCCGTTACATTTGGTACATAATAGAAGGTAGGCAACTAGGATCTCATAAAAAATGGACATGAAATTTTTGTTTGTAATTAACATGACCGTAAAAAAGGAATTGTTGAAAACAGTTGAACGATTTTTTTGCAAGATTGAGAGGATGCACAACAAAACGCTTAACAGATTATCCACTGATCGAGCTGGATAATTTGCGTATTTGTCGTACAAATACGGTTTAAGCAAGGGCATATATGTTTGCATTTATCAATCAATTGAATTAACAGCTTTTGAAGTTAAATACTAAATACATATTAAATATATGTTTATACTGGTTTCAATGGTCAAGTCGTATTGCTAATGTAAAACAAGGATGCCTATTGCAACACGTTTCGATCTGGGGGCCCCATTTGTAACAAAATTTTCTTGGCTGGCCACATAAAAATGATTCTAGACACGAATGGTCATACAAGTGTTTAAGCACTTTCTGTTAGAAGTTGCAGCACTGATGTTTTCTATGTACTTCGTTTAAGATATGTTCTAGTGGAATCACTTAAACTTTGTGCACTCATGCCTGTGGGGGTGGACATGTTACCCTCACGTCAAATTTCATAGCCATGTAATAGATATCAATTACATCCAATATGCTAAAGCTGAGATTAACCGTTGCATCATTGAATAACCGCCCAATTTATCCGTGGATTTTTTTTCCGGAAATTGAAAATACCTGATTTGGGACATCCCTGCCTGTACTTTAAAACTGCACTGCATAGCTACTTAACGCCAACGACAATTTTTAAACACGTCTTTACCGCTGCGACAATAATACAGGTTATTACAGTCGTAATACACCGATGTTACATTTATACATTACCTCAAAGCCGTAGTTTGGAAGTATTGTAACACGCTTGGCATACCAAAACATAATGATCGCGACTTCTGTAACTCCTCCTAAAAATTCTGTTTTGTTGAGTTTGAAATTGGTCAGAGATATATATGTATATATATATATATATATATATATATATATATATATATATATATATATACACACGTATATATATATATATATATATATATATATATATATATATATATATATATAACTCTTAATTTATTGGCTAATAAGGCAAGCAAAGTTACACGAAATTAAGACTTATTTTTGGCTGAAAACCGTTTGACGCATGCGGAAAAATTTGAAGAAAAAAAACCATTATAACAAAAAATAACGCTAAAATTCATTGCAAATTTCAAATATTCTCATTGCTAAAACATGAAGTTAATAAATACTAGCTAGGTTTTAGCATAACTTTAAATATTTGAAAGTTTCGAGCATTTGTGGTAAAGTATATACTTTGGACCATTGTATATGTTATTCGAGTATCCGGGCAAGGTCAAGTCCCGATGAGCCCGGATGAACGGCGTTTTCCTGTACATTTTAATATGCAAGAGAGGAGAGTATCGTCTGAAACATATCATGTGAGCGGTGGTGTGGGGGGAAGGGACGTATGGAATGAGGTGGAATGTGAAAAGGGAGGTGAGAGAGAAGAGTAGCCGCATCCGCTTAACCAAGTGTTTGTTTTTTTAACTTTAAATGATCTATGGCAGACGACTTTTAAAAACAATCAAATCTTTCATACATCAAAGCTTAACGTCGTGCAGTAAGGTACGGAATTTATAGACTCTCTATTAACAAGCTTTCGCTAGCTTAAAGCTCTGCTCAATAGCTTTCTAGTGTAGCTTTCCGAGATTTTTTTTTGTTTTTTTTTGTTGTTCTATTCATTTCTGGATTCATAAAATATTACCTGAGATTTTCATTTATTTGAATGCTATTGAGAAAATTTCAAGAAATATATTTGAAGAAAACATCAGATTTTTTTTTAATGTGGAATAGTACAGTGTGCTCCTGAATCACGCGGATTTAGAGATACGCGGAAATTGACTGTTACTTCAGGAAGTTTCATCGATTTAACACATTAAAAAAAATTAACATTAAAATTTATTATAAAAAAAATATGCTAAGATTCTGCACAAATTGAACTAAATAAATCATATAACATGAAACCACGAGATTAAATAATTCAATATTCGAGTAACAAAGCTACATCAACAGCGCAAAACGTTGCCAAAGTTTAGTATGTAATTGTTCATTTATACGTAATTCAGGATGATATTTTCAAATGTTTTGTTGTAAACAGATGACACATTTTAAGATTAGTCTAAAAACACATTTATAACTGTAATCACATGCTATGATAACTCCACTGAAGAAAAAAAAGTATTAACGAATTGGCAACCAAATGTACGGTTACTTGATGGTTTGAGTGTGTATTTTATTTAATTGGGTAGAATATAACGTGATTGACACTATTTTCGAGACTAAATCATGTTTCAATCTTTCATACTCATGAATTCTTATTGTCGCCCTCATCTCGATAGATACGTCGTAAATTTTGCAAAAGTTGTACGTGTGGCTATGAGAACGCACATAGAGACTGTTATCCATACTAGATATGAACCCAGACCCCAGTGGATGATGTTCAGTTGTGTATTTAACAATTATTCCATGGGAATTATATTAGCTTAGAGTTATAGAATGGCCAAACATGACATTAATCTCATATAATACCTGCAATGTAAAAAGGCAATAAATATATTTTTTAGTCAGGATGCACCATACGAACTAGCTATTGATCATCAATAAAGAAATGAATATAAAAACCAGTATAGCTGGCGGCATTAGCGTAGATCAAGAAAAGCTCACAGAAAAGAATCTAGAATACATATTTTGAAATGCATTCGTAATAAAAAGTTTTCGTTGTTCTGGAAGAACTGATGAAACTGGAAATTTAAAAAGAGATTCACGGCAACACACGAAAGCTAATGTTGTTTGATTATCACTCCATAATGAATCTTCTATTTGTATTTTAGTTCTCCCTCATTTTAGTATCCCAACACACGTCGGACCGTTGTCTTATGACATCATCCGTTGGCATTTTTTATGTTTCTTGTATTGAAATGCTTCTCTGCATGCTTTGTATGCTTCTGTTTGTTTGCAAAGTGTTGATAAGCGTTGTTTAGTGGTACAAGGTAATCATAGTTTGTTGATATATGTTTTAGCCCATTGATGAAGTGTGGGTTCAGTTACGCTATGCCGGTAAGAGATGGTTGGAAGGGTAACTAGCTGACCTACAACTTAACGCTACGGTAAACGAAAGTACAGCGAAAAAGGGTCGCAAAAACACCAATGCCACAGTTGTCTGATTCACCGGTCAACAGTCGCGCTTACTCACATTACATCATCACCGCGGTAGTAAATGTAAACTGTGAAATTGTCCAGCTCAACGCTTACCACCAGTGCCACTGTGGGTAGATTGTGTTATTGCGAAGGAATAAAAAAGGCAATCACAACAATCTATGCACGAGTTGAACAAATCATCGGATTGAATCAAACCTGATCACTTGACTGATCGGCCTGCAATGGGACCAGTGCGTAAGAGAGAAGTTCTCTGAGAGACCATGTCTCGTGACCGAAGCGCCCGGGAGAAGAACCCTGATCGTTCCGCAGCGTATTTGGTCGCTCTTCAATCACCGGGCCAAGATGTCATTGCGAGCTCAGAGCACAGCATACAACACATGCACAGATCCACGTTTACATTGTGGATCTAACACCGAGCTTGCCGTCGATGATCGATAATGTGCGTGCGTACCGCTACGTAAACAGCTGATTAATTAGCGGCACAGCGTCTCCAGCATTGACAATTGTTTCAATGTGCGTGTAGCAACCAGTGATCGCACACTGTCAACGCGCACACTGGCAAACCGGTTGCTGACTAAAGCCAGCGCGCACACTGGCAGTGCTGGTGATGCAGCGATCCGAACCATTGCATCGCTTACCCGCTAATGGTGCGAATGCTGTGACAGCCCAGCAATCTGCCGGACAGACGGATCGCAAGCGACGTGTATCGGGTCTGTTGGTGGTGACACTTTTACAGCTCGTTAAGCTATACATTGAGAACGCCTGTTATCGCGCTGGTAGGAAGAAAGAGTGTTGGCGCGACGGTACGGTGTCGTGCTAAACGTTGTCGTACTGATAAGGTGTAAAAACTATTCCCCGAGCATGCCTTACATACTGCCGCCCTTTACCTTACGGTACTGTATGCTGTGGAATGTGTACGCTCGGCCAGTGTGCCGCGCTGACAAGAGTTGTGCGCCAGTGCAGGTGCCAGTGTGAAATCGATGCCAGGAAAATAAAGTATTCCGAGGCAAAAGATATTGGTTATCAAACGAAGACGTAAAGTGCAAGTATCCAGCAATCTTTTTCGGTCTGAAAGAGCTCATTGTGTGCTTGTGTTGGTGCTCGAAAGTACACAGTTTGTGTATGCCAATTGTACTGTTTACTCCTTCGTGGCGGTGTAAAACAAACAAAGCGCTAAAATACGTATGGTTGAGTGAGACGACAACTCTCTATCGCAATGCAATGGAGATAGCCAAGGGATAAGGGCGTCCGGTGTGTCAAAGAGCTGGTTATATCAGCAGCAAGAAGAAGTCCCCCCAAAAAGTGTACACGAAAACATAAGTGGTTGCGTATGTGTGAGTGTGTAGATGACGACCTGACAAAGACTCTCAAGGTATCTACAACGCGTTGATGGCAAGAAACATTCTTCGTGTTACGCCACCCCTTTGCCGACAGCTTCTAGTTCCTTCTCCTGAACTGACCGTTGCATCTAACAAGAGCTAGATAATGGCTACACAACACTGTGTGTAGAAAAGGTTGACTAGTCCACGGTTTTTAATTGCTGCAAAGAAAAAGTGTTGCTGTTTGGTTGTGATCGAATGGGATGGAACTAACCGTGCCTTGCACTTGGGAAGCGTGAAATACTTTTATAACTCTTTGCTAAAGAATATACGTTGGGGTAGGTTTTAAGGGTCAGCAGCAAAGGAATCAGAGCATGTTAAAGATGATGAATCGCGCGAAAAAAAATAATCATCAAAGCAGCCAGCGCAGCAAGGACGCCAAGGCGGCCCGAAACGGAGTGGGCGCAGGTGCGAACGTGGGTCCGGCAAAACCATCTCTGGCGCAAATGGGACCGCAGCCAGCGGCAAGCGTTCCAGGTCAACCGACGGCCCCCAGTGCCAGTGTCAGTGGAGGTGGACGTACGAAAAAAGTGAAACAAACGTCCGCGAACAAAACTGCTGCTGCTTCTGTTGGTGGGACGGCACGGCGAGCACGTGCCACAGCAAAGGAAACGATGCCGTCGAAGGCTAACGAATCAACTCGGTCCGAGTCTAACGCCGACAATGGCGTTGGAGGCCTGGCCTCGGTGTCGGAGCAGCCGGTCGGACCCAAAATGGAACGATCGAATAGTTTCTTCCTGACGCGAAAGCTCTCAAGCCTGTATAGCAAGCTGAGCGGAAGCCGCGAAAACGTGTCCACCACCAACGCGGTCTCGCCCGTAACCGAGGCGTTGCCGTTTCAATTTGTGCGCAGTCGCAGCATGTCTTCGATACAGTTGAAGCGGGCGTACCGGCGCAGCCAGAATGAGTCCACTTTGCAGAATCTGCACGAGGATGCGATTTTGGAGCGATCGGAAAGCACAGAAGAAACGGCAGCAGTTGCGGGGCCGGAAGTGGCTACAGCCGTACCGGAAGTAACACCACCACCGATACCTCGGTTCGAGCGATCCAACAGCATTCTTGCTTCGATAAGACGCAAAATTAGCTTCCGCTCAGATAGACGCTCTTCGAATGTATCCAACTGGAGTGCATCGTTGCAAAATCTACGCCAAGAAGACTTTATGATCAGCTACGATGATCTAAGCTTTATAGATTACGATCAGTTCAATAGTTACGAAACAAATATTTTGAAAAGGCGGTCTAGCCGTGTACTGGAGCCTGGCACCAAAGGATCATTCATGGAGGATATATCTAGCTTAACAAATTGTGCTAAGAGCGTGCCGACCTCGGAGCATTTAGAAACAGTCCCAGTTACTGAAGCTACCAACGGTGGTGTCGTTAGGCGAAGAAGGAAAAATGACACTCTACTACGGACGACACTTATTCGGAAAAGTATGGATGTGGAGGGTAACCTCGATCGTGATAAGAACGTTTACCGCAATAGTCTGGATGCGGATAAGCTGATGTGTATTAGTAACGTGAATCGAAAATCGTTTCGTTGGAGTGCGGACGTTGAACGAGATGTTGTAGCGCTTGATCTGGAGAGTGCAGATTTTGCAGATGCCAAACCTCTAGCAAAATTGGTTACCGGTAGACAAACGCCGCCCCCTCCATATGATGTGTGTGACAGTGGTATGATCGACGGAAGTGAAAGTGTCAAATTGAGTGCGATATGCGATAGTGCGGGTAACACCAGAAGTAGTGTCGGCTATGTCAGTCGTAGTGAAAGTTTGAAACGATGCCGATCATATGGTGGTGAGGGAGGCTTTGCTTTCGAGGAAGGATTTGATCGTCCTGCTAAACAGATAGAGGTGAGTAAAAATCTTTTATCAAGCAATAAAATGACATACCTTAAATACTTTAAATTGTGTGCGATAAAATTCATACGAAGAATTGCAATTGTTTGTGCATAGAAATTGACTATTATGTAGTCTAGCTGATACATATAAAACTTGCTTGAGTACGAGAATTTTGAGCGGATTTATATGTGTTTTTGTAATGAGGGATTTGCGATACTGTTGCACACTTAACTTGTAATTTTGAATCACATATTATTATTGGCGTCTGTTCCCTCATCTACATCATGTTGGCATTATTAGCCTAAAATCAGAGTATCGAAAGAAAGCCCCTGAAAGGAAGCTGAAAGTGAAGACCGAGGGACAAGTGGCTACATTGCTGGATTAGTTTGGCCGGGTGGTCGATGTAACTGGCCAAACAGTGAAATAGTAGTTTGGAAATGTGAACGAACCTACCAAGAAGCAGCATGGAAACTTTCGCGTCCACTGGCTCCGCAGTGGCAAGCAGTGAAACTAAATCTAAATTCGATAATGTCAAGCAAATTTTGGCTGAATTTTTGTACATCCTCTTGCTGCGTCTCATCAAAATTTTCTGGATGAACATGGTACAAAAGCACTACTACATCAATTTTGTCGAAAAAACTGAGGAGAAATTGATAAAAAATCGAAGGTAGATCTTAAAACATACCTGCACGCATGTCGTTGTCCGCCATGGTGAAAATTAACCAGATTAAATCAACCTAGTAATTAACGAACTTAACAAAATACCCGTCGTAGGTTCGAGCCCCGAATGGACCGTGCCCCCATACGTAGGACTGACTATCTTGCCGATGGTAATCAATAAGTCACTGAAAGCCATGCCCACTAGTGGTACTGGTCAGCCTTGACCGACAACGGTTGTTGTGCCATAGAAGAAGAACTAACGAAAGTTGCTTTTGTTTGCTTAACTCAGATTAACGGTTTTTGCAGTCCGACAACCCTGTTTGGGATCAAATTTCCTATATTTGTATCGTTTCATGTTTAATCCTATTGGGACTAGAATCTTGCCTGATAGCGATATAAATACGCAAACCTAAGAATGAATCAACGTAAGCAGTGCGACTAAGACTAAAGTATTTTTATGTAAGCTATTGATAGATTGCAAGATGACTATTTTCGGAATGTCGTACTTGTGTGTGTTTTTAAATGAGAGTCCCATATCTATGGTGGGAAACGCGAACAGAACCTATTAGCTTCTTATCGTTACTTGAGCAGTTCTAGGTATAGTATGGTTGGGTTTTTGTTAGGGGTTGGGGTGGGGGTCTATTTGAGGCTTATATCCACGACGAGCATGTTGTTATAAGTTTTGTAAGTTGACGACCACAGGACCGTACCTACACTGAATCATAATTTTGAAATTATGAAATCAATAATTTGAGGGATATTATCATACATATAACAGAATTTGTTTTTTGTGAAGTTATCTCCTGTTTTTCTTTTTGGTAAACCATGTGCCATAGGTTCTATGAACTATTGCTTGTTTGAAATAACAATACCTAACAATAATGAAACACATGTCAAATATTAAACTAAGGATTACAGCAACGCCATCTATCAAAAGACGTGAGGAAAGTCATTCGTGAGGAAAGTGAAATATTTTCTTCTTAATTATGATGTGTAGTATAATGTGTAATTTTAATAAAAATTGTTTCAGCGTTCGCTAAATGACATCCTCAAAATTTTACTTTATACTCTGTTATTCAAAACAGCACAACAGAAAAACTCTTTTGGTGAACAATGCAACTTGCTGACTGTGCAAATTAAGGATGAGCGGCACAACCCGCACTTACCGGGTTGGAGCCATTTGTATATATTTCGAATTCGTTCGGGTCGACCCGTAAGGTGCAACTAGGTTCAGTACGTACAAGCAAGCATAAGCGATTCCGACTCGTTGGTGCAGCGAGTACAGGTCAGGCCAATGTAGGTTCAAGACGCGACGCTGTGACGGATTAAGACAAGTGGAGGCCCTATGCGGTCACACAAATGTAGGCTTGGCTGAAGCGTCTAGCAGGAAAATGTTCTCAACAAGAAAAGGATTGAGTAGCAATTTTACTTGCGAGCAGGGGGTGGGTTCCCTTTTTAAGGCCCCTCAAGACCACAAGACCCAACGCGACCGCTTAGTTTGCTTAGCGCACAATCCGCCACTGCCCCTATGGCTCGACCTGACCCTTACTCGCAGTACCAACGGGTTGGAGTCACTTATGCTTGCTCGCACTTAATGATCAATCGGGTCGACCCGAACTCGCTGCACCCACGGGGCGAATTTGGTTCTGGCTCCGACTTAACGTAACGTGGTGAAACCTATAGTTCATATTTATGTTAGGGGGACAGCGTAAGGTCGGTATCCTTGGTCATTTAGTACGTGGGGCAGAGTGAGTGCTCCTAAAGAGTTTGATAACAGTTTTGTTTAGAGCCTCCCTCATCTACCCAAATTCGCGTGAATAAACTCAGAGTTAATTATTAGGATTGGTGGATTAAATCTTTAACCAAGTCTTCAGAAGTTATAATAACAGATAACAGATAAGAAGAATAATGCACACTTATGTTAAACAGATTGATTAATCTGTCACGAATCCTGAACCTTAATATACAGTGGCGGTCACCTAAAGTCGGATGCCTCATATTTCAACCTTTTGTCTTACTTTGCGGCATTGTTTTTCTATTTTTGTTTTTGTTTTTATTAAGCAGTAATTAATATATTATTTAGATATATTAATTACTGCTTCCAATTGGTTGAACATTTTTGTTCCTGGCTTGGTTAGTGAGCATGTTTGAACATGTTATAACATGAATCGTATCTATCTTCATCAAGGTAATGATTGAGATTTCGTGCCATACGCGCTGATGCATCCACATAATTTTTTAGATACCTTACAAAGTTTAACGATTTTAAACGTTGAATAAAATAATCAAATAACAAATAAACATGAATATGTTTTCAGGATTTTATCAAACTGTGCGACATTTTCCGATTCAAATCTAATGATTTTGTTTTATGTATGCATCAAACATTCTAAATTAAAAATAAGATTTTAAGGATTCCTTGACCGTTTGCCTTAAACTTTGAACAAAATGTCACTTCCTTACTAGCAGTAAATGCACTTCCTGTATCAATGAACCGCAAAAACGGATGCTTTGAAGACTCTCCACATGGTTGTATCCAAATATTTCCTTAACACGTTCAGCCCGGTGCTGATTCTTAGAACACCATTCTTTTACTTGCCCACTGCTGTAGTATGTAATGTAGTATGTTTCTTTAGCAAAAGACCAATGGCAGGCCCCAGTGCATACTTCTACAAGATTTAATAACTTTAAAATTATTTATAAAAATAATACCTTCTTCAATACTACGCTGATATTTAAATTGGCTGATTCAGACCGTAGAGCGCTTGGCCTAGGTTATGTAATACGTAGATGACCATCCAAACTAGCCGATGGACCTTTAATAACTGAAATAAAATGATTTAGGAACCATACTGGTCAATATTGTCAAGCTTCGTGGTCATTTTGCTATGGAATGGAGACTGTCAGACTTTCAGTGAACCGCATTAACTCCATACCTTATATCACAATTATCAATTGTGTTCCGAGATTTTCAAAGAAATCGGTCTGATTTTTTGCATGTGCATAGCTAAAGAATGTTCTCAAAGACGCGAGAAGAAAGTTTTCCGATAGGTGGTCTAGGGAACTGTCCATGGTGCTGCAAAGTCAGATAAAAGGTGAAAATATGATGTGTCCGACTTTAGGTGACCGCCACTGTATGTTCGGTGAGCGATTACCATGGATCATCATGAATGTAATACCATGCTCGTGCGTATGTCCACGATGATCGTTCAAATGCTTTCTAGAGCTTCTACTGCAAATTCTCACCACTATTCAAAATATGTGGGCAGTTCTATCGGATGTACGCGATCTTCAGGTCTATGTCTCGATTTTGTTATCATTCTCGTTGGTGGAAATCGGCTACCAAGTCATAATATGCGTTATCATGATCGCTTGTTGAGGATAAAAAAGAGTGTTATCGCTATCTTGGATAACAGATGCTATTAAATGCAATACCGTTTTGAATCAAATTACGGACAGCTTTCCAACTCTGAACATTATTATGTTTTTCTTTAATATCTTCGTATTCAGCCCCTTGCCATGTCGATTTTCAATTTTCCATGGTTGGTATAATGCACTAGAATCATTAAAAAAGAATATGATATCTTGCAGGCGATCACTTCGGTCAAAATGAGCTCTGTTCGTGGCTGATTAGATGTAAACAACTATTCCTAAAACAAATTGCGAAGGAAGTATGAGGAAAGATTTTGTGAGAATAATTGGACAAAACACACAGGAAAATCATTACATAGGTTTCCAAATAACAAAAAAAGGGATGAGAAGTGGATAAAACATTACGCGTTGGAATTTTAGGAGGAAAACAAAAAGGAGGTCCAACAGTTTTTTGCTAGTGTCAAATTAGCTAATCATTAGAGAGATGATGCTAGCACCGACAAACCGACGTGACACTTCGAACAAAATTAGCTTCAAAAGTTGTCTCCTTATTTCAAATGAAAATACGTTAAACACTAGCGCCATCTCTATAATGATTCGCTTACTACACTGACACAGAGGAGAAACTGCTAAAACCCCTTTTTGTTTTTCTCCCCAACTTCCAACGAAGAATATTTTCCCCACTTCTCACATCATTTGCATTGATTTCCAAACCCATCAAATGATTTTTCTGGGTATTTTGTCCAATTATTTTCATAAAATCTTGCCTAACACTTCCTCCGCCATTTGTACTTGGAA
Source organism: Anopheles arabiensis (assembly GCF_016920715.1). Lineage (NCBI taxonomy): Eukaryota > Metazoa > Arthropoda > Insecta > Diptera > Culicidae > Anopheles > Anopheles arabiensis. The sequence goes on from NC_053518.1 coordinate 57,677,723, forward strand.
ATGATGTTTCCATCTAAACAGACGCGAACAGAGCTCATTTTGACAAAAGTGATTGCCTTCATTGCAAATGACAGTACTTTCGTGTGGGACAGTTTTGTAACGCAAGTGTCTCGTCGGTTTGTTGGTGGTGCTAGTGTGTAACGTATTTTCATTCCAAATTAGGGGACACATGTGGAAGCTTATTATGTTCGAAGTGTCACGTGGGTTCGTCGGTGCTGCTTGTGTTTTAGCCTAGTATGCTAATTTCACTAAAACAGAATTAAATATATTTATTTTATATGTTTAGCTCTTTAACAAGATTTTAGGTGTTCAATGATAGTATTGATACAATGCGGCTAGTTTCAATAGATGCATGCGCATTTTCTTGCTTTTTGCTATATGTTTAAAAGATATGATATCAATCGATAAGGGGTAATATTTTTCCCATTATAATTAGATAAACAATTTTTTTCTATGCATGTAGCTCTTATAATAACTAATGAACTTATTTTGCTCAAATTTCAGAATATTTTTGTTTTTATTTTAATTGTTTAATTTCGATGCATTTTCTGTATGTTCAAATACATCGAAAATCCTATTTGGTCTACTATTGACACAATTTTTCAAAATTGTTTGTCTGACTACTTTGAAATTTTCAAAATAGCTTCCTTAAACTCATTTATATCGTAAACTTGCCCGCATAGCTGAATAGTTTACGCAATTAGTCCGTAAAAATAATAATGAGGATTTACAAAGGTAGTATCAATTAACATGATTTGCTAAAAATTGGTCATTTACATAATGCTACATCAACTAAAACAGGTAAAAAACTAAAAATATATTTGATATGCGCGCAAAAAGTATTCGTATATTCGTAGGGTGGTATATGGGCCGGTCTGGTAGTACAGTTGTCAACTCGAACGACTTAACAACATGCCCGTCATGGATTCAAGCTCCGAATAGACCGTGCCCCCATACGCAGGACATCAACTAAAACAGGTAAAAAACTAAAAATATATTTGATATGCGCGCAAAAAGTATTCGTATATTCGTAGGGTGGTATATGGGCCGGTCTGGTAGTACAGTTGTCAACTCGAACGACTTAACAACATGCCCGTCATGGATTCAAGCTCCGAATAGACCGTGCCCCCATACGCAGGACTGACTATCTTGCTTATGGTATCAAAAATTAACTGAAAGCCCACTTCACTGTACTCACTAGGCAGGCAGGCCTTGACCGGCAGCGGTTGTTGTGCCAAAAGAAGAAGAAGAAGATATTCGGGGTTCGGCGTTATATGATCTGTTAATTTGTTTTCGGGTGATATGGTGTATTCGGCAAATGACAATTCTTTGTATTTTCTCTTGCTCTACTGACCTTGAAACATGTGGTACTTTTTAAGTAAAATTTCCCAGTACTGGGACTAAAAGTACTTGCAACATGCATGCAAGAATATATTTCCCAATTTCTTTTCTTATCAATTTGAATAATTTTTCTAGCTCAATTTTCAACATTGAAGCCTTTAGCGTCCGAGTATATTATTATACTCGTCCAGAGTAAATATTAGCTAGAAAAAACACGCAGCCTCGACTCAACACGGACTCTATAAGGGACATTGCTGTCCAAAAGGAATTCAAAGCCGCTTTAGACGAGTCTCTACTACCAGAAAACAGATATGAAACTACGAGCGAGAGGTGAAGCGATATGCGGGAACTCGAGCAAACCAGGAAGGTGTACGGACCGACACGAAAGTTTTACCAAGCGATAGCAGGTCACCAAAACAACGTTGTACCTAAGGTAACCTGCTATCGCAACAAGGATGGAGATCAGGTTAGTAGCCAGCCAGAGGTCCTCTCGTGGTGGGCTCAGTACTTTGATGAATTACTCAATGACCAGTTTAGCGAACAGCTAGAAGCACCACTAGCAGATAGTGTCATGCTACTGCCACCTAGCATAGAAGATACACGAAAGGCTATCCGTCTGTTGAAAAATAACAAGGCACCCGGAACCGACGGAATCACAACTGAACTGGTCAAGAATGGAGGTGCACGACTAGAAAACGAGATTCATCAAATTGTTACTGAGGTGTGAGATAGCGAATCAATGCCTTGTGATTGGAATCTCCGCATCATCTACCCCATATAGAAGAAGGGACTGCAACAACTACAGGGGTATTACGGTGTTGAATACCGCATATAAAATATTCTCGCTGATCTTTCAGGATAACCTTGTCCCGCACGTCGAAGAGATACTCGGAAACTATCAAAGAGGATTCCGAAACGGAAAATCAACCACTGATCAGATCTTCACCATGCGGCAGATCTTGGAGAAGATGGCTGAATACAGAAACGACACATACCATCTCTTCATAGACTTTAAAGCCGCATATGATAGCATAGCCAGGGTAAAACTGTACGACGCTATGAGCTCATTTGGAATTTCGGCCAAACTGATAAGGCTAGTTAGAATGACTATGACCAACGTCACATGCCAGGTGAGGGTGGATGGAAAACTCTCAGGACCTTTTGCTACCACCAAGGATTAGCGCCAGGGGGACGGGTTTGGCTCTGCAGGCGGCAGAGAACCTCGGATTGTAGATAAACGAGGCAAAGACCAAACTGATGGTGGCAACATCAGCGGGCCTACCAATCAATAATTAGAATCTACGTAGATGTGACGTGCACATAGGTGAACGCACTTTTGAAGTCGTTCCACAATTCACCTATCTTGGGTCAAAGGTCAGCAACGACAATAGCATGGAAGCTGAGTTGCGTGCAAGGATGCTTGCTACCAATCGGTCATTCTACAGCCTGAAAAATCAGTTCAAGCTAGGACTAGATAGCACCTATATAGTATCGGTTCTCACATACGCCTCTGGGACATGGACACTGTCCAAATTTGTCGAAACCCTCTTGGCCGCGTTCGAGAGGAAGATGCTCAGAAGAATACTTGGCCTCGTATGTGTGAAAGGACAATAGAGGAGTCGCTATAATGACGATCTATACGAGATGTAAGGCGACTTCACTATTGTGCAGCGTATCAAGCTCGCCAGGCTCCGGTGGGCTGGCCATGTTTTAGGCATGGAAACAGACGATACCTGCCCGTAAAGGCTTTTTAGGCTGTCCACAAGGACATAGGAGGCAAGGTAGACCTAAACTGAGGTGACAAGATTTCGTGGAGGCGTCCGCCATTAAGACCCCTATAACAGACTGGCGGACGAAGGCGCGAACACTTACAAATTTTGGAATTGGTCCGGAAGTCATATCGGTCCTGATACTGATCAGGAACCCAAAGCGGTCCTAGAACTCATCTCATAACGTTCACGATGCTGATGTTGAAAAGATATTGATCCTAGTTATCATCATAATCCTATGCCGGTTTCCTAAACTTATACAAACCGCACACAAATCCCGAAAATTGTCTTGTTCATTTATTGTTCCTGGAACTGATACTGAACCTCTATGCGTCCAGCAACTGATTGCGTACGCATTCTGATTATAGAACCATCTCGAAACCATACCAGTCTTTGTACTGATTCCAAACCTGCACCGGCCCTGGAACCGATAACAAACCCATCCCGGTTTTGTTACTGACACTGAACTCATGTAGGTCCTGGAATTAATACCAAATCCATACTGGTTTTGGAACTGATAACGAATCCATACCGGACCTTAGATACTTGACAAACTCATATCTGTCCTAGAATCGATCACAAACCCATACTGGACCTGGAACTGATATTAAATTTTTGCCGATCCTGCAACCGATCATGAACCCATTCCAATCCACAACCAGGATTCGGTTTTATTCCGGTCCTGAAATTGTGATTTGACATATCCTGGATTCATAACGAAACGTATACCTGTTCTGGTGCTGAATTGATTCTATAGCTCCTCAAACCGTTAACGGCAGTATATGTGCAGCAATTTTAGCTGGACATTATATGTAGGATTGAGTGCAGGAAGCGATCAAAACAAAAGATATGGCATTTTTACAAAGGAATTGTTTAATTAATTTATCATAGCTGGACATTATACGCATAATAAGTTATACGAGTGAGTAAAATTTCTTTCACAGCATTTACTCAATCAAAATTCCTTAGGATGAAACATATTTAGGGCTCAAAATGTTTTAGTTAAAAACAAAACGTAAGCTGCAGAAGAAAACGTTTATACCTATCAACAACACTTTTTACCTCAGTAAATTTGCCTGGACATTGACGAATGTGTGTAAAACTTTCATTATAAAAGAACTACAGTCAGGTTGTTATTTTTGTGGTTCGGTGGTAATTCCTACCTTTTCATTTATTTGTCATTTATAGGAATCATTTGAACATAATTGTTGCAAGGCTATTGTTGTTGTGGGATTGAACTTTTGCTTGAAAAGGGCGGATATTATGAGGAAGCATAGAGCTACGCTTCAATGCCTTAAGGTATACGTTCTCTTGTATAATAGTTACCAAAGTATATGAATCTAAGTAATTAAAATAAATTCCTTAGCCTCACTAATCGTACAAACACTACATTCTAAACAATGTCAGCAATGTTCACTTATGGTGTATTCTAAAATTAGGCATATTTAGTGTAATGAATGAAGGCAAGCACAGAATCTGCTAGATAGAGGGCACCGTTGATGACACACAAGGCACCTAATGCCAATCCAGCCTGAAATATAAAGCAAAAAGTGTTATCCTTGCGATTTGTCTAATCTCAATCTATTAGATCTCAATCCATTTATCTACTATTAGACTTACCGTTCTTTCGGAAGTGATGTTTTCAAAGTCGTGCTCCGCTAGATAACCGTGCCAGTAGTGTAGTGCAGTACCACCGACAGCAACCCACATGAACGTACCGACCACGTTCATGATCGTGTCGGAAAGCTCGTACTTATGTTTGGTGGTACCGAAACCAAAAGTAAGTAGCTGCACTCCGGTATAGATGATAAAGCCGACAAATACACCTGACGCGACGATTTCTGCATCTGGGCTCTTCTCCTCGTTAAGGTTCCAGGTACCACCGATACCGAGGAAATCTCCTCCATATCCCGTTCGGTAAATGATCAGTACTACAATGTTGATGACCTGCAAAATAGAATCGACAGATACACCTTAAGTAATGGATCTAACATGCACACTGGGTCTCCCCGTAGGGTATCATAAACATTGTGTCCAGCACTAATGTTGTTTGCGCAATTTAATTTGGGAATGCATTCTGCTTAGATTGTGTCCGGGGTTTTATGTTTCACGTTTCACGACCGAAGGTCGTTACTGGCAAAAAATAGCATTCTGTCGAGTGTTCGGATCCCTTCTTGTGTGTACGTAAAATCGTGCGTGCGAAATAATCTTACTCGGTCCACCGTACCGTAAAAATAGCTGTGAAGAAAAAAGTTAAGTGCAAAGCCGTAACAATGTAGTCCTTCCATTGAAATGCTATAAAGATGGAGAACGTATGTGCTATGCCCCATTATGATACAGGAAAAAATCAATGTTCTACCCTTTGTTAACCAATATTTGTTCTGGTGTCCATTGATGCACATCCATACAACTTTGCGTTTACGGTTCTCAACATTGGTTTAGATGTTCAATTTTCTTCAAAGCAACGGTTCGTAGATCGTTGGTATCATTTTATGGGGCGATAAGGTGGAAAAAAGCAACCCTCAATTGGTTACTGTGCTGTGTGCTTTATGCCAGTGTATGGTCCCATTCTTCCGGTATGAATGTTACGTCCGTTTTTTATTCCATGTTAAAAAAAAATGAAAATTTGGACTCAAACTTGAACAAAATCGAAATATTAACAGTGCAATAAAATTTTACTCACCGAAGAATAGATATAGCTAAACATATTAGAGGAATTGTGTTTGGACTGTGCCGTAACCTACCGTAAGAAGGTAGACAAGTGGAGTTGAATATTTTTGCCATGCCGTCATGAACGAACATTGCTAGTTGTTAGTGGTCACAATCCTTATCTTATCACTTGTGCGAACGCAGTGTTGGATACGATAACCCTTTTTTCCGAATTGACCTGCTAGTCATCAAAATGGCATAAGCTCACGCATATTTGATGATAGATCGTTTACTATAAACTATTACTGCTTTTCCCCAGGCAAATCCGAGCTTCGTAATACGACCATAATATTTGATAGGGTAACATAATGAATGTATTTTATAAATTATTCAAACAAAATATTTAAAAAATTTTTGACTAGCTTCGATAGAAACATTATCTATGTTTTAGCATATAAATCGTTTCACGGGGAGTGATAACATACAACACTTTTCTATGGCACTTTAAGTTAAATATGTATAGGGTGTGGTCTTTTTGTTGATTGTAAAATAGACCTTTTAAAACCAATATCTTGTGCATTAGCCAATTGTGAGACATGATTTTGATAAGGAAAATCTTACGTTCTTCTTTTTTTTCTATGATTTTTCTTGCGGCATTAATCACAGCAGAGTTTTAGATGATAGTTAAAAACGACACTTCTTTGAGCTTGTGCATTCCAAAAATACTGTCGTTATATAAACTAATTTATAAGACATTGTTCACTGATTTTAACCGTAACTAACTAATATATGCTCACCACTTTGAACACTTTTATAAAAATGGAACCAATCGTTTCCGCAGACACCATTTTGATGCGTGGGACAGTTGCGTATAGCAGCGAAGGACCACGATGACCACTTGTTGTTGCGACACCTGTAGCGTAACCTCAAATTAGCGGTTTGGCTGTTTAATCTTTTCACTGCTTATGCGAGGACTGGGATCTAAAGAACGATAGAAAAAGGATTCAATCTGTCACTATCAGGGTGTTGTGCGGTACGATGGTGGTAGAGGAAATCTTTTAGGATCGTCAATACGCCGTGCACGTACGCACCTTCTGACGAATGAAACGGTTGAATTGACTCTGCCCAGGGAACGATACTCATAACCGCATTTCTGTATTCACTATCGTTGTCACCAATACCACCTGCTTATCAGCGTAGTGGGTACGGTTTGTAGATTAGATAACGGAAAATATGCTCAGTTTCTAGGTAACTAACCAGCGACACCTTCCTTTACATGACCTCCAATGTGTCTGTATGTGTGGTGAAGCCACACGTTGTTGCAAGAGATAAGGTAAGTTAACCGTAGTGAGTAATATCCGCCCAGTGCAAGGTGTAGACAACTCGATACCAGTAAAGAAATATTTCAAAATACTTGGAATGTTTGCGGGTGAAATCTATTGGCATAATGATGCAGGTCATCAGTTATATATGATAGGTATTTTATGCTTCGTTGAAGTATTTTGAGAGGAGGTTTCACTGATGTGCTGAAAGTGACTAAATTGTGAGATTTTTGAACAACGAGAGAAAGTTAAAACAAAACTTCTAAACATAATTGAACAGCATCAAATAACTAAGTGATTGTAGAACATTTGGGCTCCAACATTATAGAAAACTTTAGTTATGGCTATTTACATCATCTGACAAGTTATTTAAAATTATCGTTTTTTGGTTGTATGATAAAAACCTTGAAGGATATATCAATTCAAGGTATATTTTGTAGGGATAGTTGTGATGACTAAGATACCATGCATTGCAACTGAGTATTATGATACGCATGATTCATTGTAGATGTCGTTGTATATAGCTCATAGCTGTCTTAGTATAATTGATATTAGGCTAAAGCAGCGGTCAACAAACTGTTTAGGTAAAGTGCCAAATTTACTAAATGATCGAGAGCCGCGGGCAGGTGGAAGATTTTTAAAAATCTTCTTCTTCTTCTTCTTTGGCTCAACAACCGTTGTCGGTCAAGGCCTGCCTTTACACCTCTTGTGGGTTTGGCTTTCAGTGACTAATTGATTTCCCCCCATAGCAGGATAGTCAATCCTACGTATGGCGGCACGGTCTATTTCGGGCTTGAACCCATGATGGGCATGTTGTTAAGTCGTACGAGTTGACGACTGTACTACGAGACCGGCCTAAAATAACTATTGTTTTAGCGTATTGTATTGTTTTAGCGAATGCCGAATATCTCTCGTCGTAAATCCCGTTCGCTTCGCACCAGGTCGTTTGTGATCGTCGCCAATCTGACATGTTTTGTTTCATTTTTATGTTACTTCATTTCGAGAGGGCCACATAAGACCCGTTGAATTTAACAAATAAATATCAAATATCAAATATCAAGTAAAGTCGCAAGCAAAACTTTAAATAAATTTACTGCCACCAGACTTTAGTTTATCTTCTTTACACAAAGTTTCGTATGCCACTTCCTCCATTCTTAAAGAATTATTGTCGTGTTGAAACAATGTGTTATTACATATGCGAATATTGAACACTAGTTCGACCATACTGATTGGTCCGTCATTGCACATTACGATAATTTAAGTTGAAAGATGCAACGGTATAAAATTTCATTGTAAAATTGTAATTTTTATACTGAATATTTAATAGACTAATAAAATAATTTTTATAGACTGAATAATTTTTATAGATTCTTCCCATCGTTCAAAATAAGTAGAATCCTTTCGCGGGCATGATTGCATGTTGCGGCGGGCCGGATTTTTCCGACCGCTGGTCTAAAAAGTTGCTCATCAATGATGCTAAAACACATTTTTAGCAGCATATTGAATAATACTAACTAATTTACCATATAATTTATTTGCATCGAAGAATACAAACAATTGTTTGGTTATTGCAGCGCGTAGCTACAACCATCCTGAATATAAATTAATTTTCGTTGACACCTGTGTGTACTATGCTCCATTTTAGATTAGCTACTCAACAAATAGCCGTGCACTTTCCATTGATAATGATAGATACTCAAAATGAACAATTACAACGAAAATAATTTGTTTCAGCGACTCAATACGTTACGATCGCTATGTAAAGTGTTTGATTTTGGATACGGTCGCCATGTAGTTTGATGATCATACAATCAGTGTTTCGGTGACATGTATGGAGGTAGAATAAAACTTTTGTCGAAGCGGACTTTTCAATACTTGATATTCCAGGGGATCATAGTAACCCAGAGGGGTTTCCCTTACTGGAAACGTTGGAGTTTAGAAGCCTTACCTTGGGTAGGTAGACATAACTAAACTCAGTATCAGATCAATTTTCAGTTTAATTTTCAATCATTTATTTTCTTCGGAAATTAATACAATTTAATGATCAATCAAAGTACGGCACTAACTACGCTACCGAGCAAAAACATTTACAAAACTAATAAATTGTACTAGGAATGCAAATGTTTTTGCTTTTATGCAAGATTTTCCTTGTAGCAAATCAAAACGGCCCGGTCTCTATTTAATAGACACGCTGGATCTTACAAATTAAATTTTATTCTTATCTATTCTATCCGGTTACTTGATACGTATTTATATCAGAAGCCTGACATATGCTGGCAGTATGTAAGTGTTATAACCAAGGAATAAGAAGTACCTCTTTTCTTTTCTTCTGTTTCTTGCAATCCTATAAACACATAACCGATTGTACATCAGGGTTTCATTGATTGTAATTGTTTCATTTAGTTTTATTGTCAATATTGACAATATTTGCCAAGCTGCCGATAGGCATAACATTTTCACCGGCTATTGTTACGGGGGTTGGTTGCAGGTAGCGATATGGTTTTGCTAGCTTGCATATTATTCGTATAACATTCTGGATAAGAAACATGAGCCCATTGAATGAAGATAGAGTGGAAAATTGTGCAAATTTAATCACGAATTCAAGAATGTAATCACTTAAGAATATTTGACAAGGGTCCTTTTTGGGAACGAAATATAAAATCGACCACACTGATGACCGCATCCCACCGAGAGCCCTTTCGGTCTAGCGATGGATTTACACTTCAAGGAGTATGGAGTATCGACGATTTTGTTGTTGCATGAATCGTTCAGCGCCAAGGAGCGTAGTATTTGTGGGCGTTAGAAATTTGTTGAATATTTATGTAAATCAACCGTACCCTTGGTCTGCAAAGGACATCCTCGCAAAGTTTATGTAGTGTCGGGACGAAGAAAAGGACATAATAAAGTGCTTCAATGTTATTGGTTGATTGTCGCAAACGTTTGCAGAGATAATTTTTTTTACAAAATAAAGCGCTGATCGTTCTGAGCAATGTAGACACAAAACGAAGTATCTTGTTCATAACAATACTTCTATATCAGCTTGGGAATATAAGGACAGATGATCGATTGTGTGCAATAAGCAGTAAACACCCTAGCGAATAAAGTCACCATATAGTGTTATTTCACAGGAGTAGGAGGAGTTTCATGACAGAAATCGTGCCATGGCAACAAGGCTAATAAACACCTTAAAATGTGTATACTCTCCCTGTTTTTCTTTATTTGCCTTTGCTAACGATTGAGCACGTTGTTGTGCCGTGGCTCGGCTAACGATAATTCTCCTGGTTACTTACTTCTCAGCTGCAGCTTTCCATCAATGTGCACACTAGTGATGGGTAAATTCAACACAAATCCGGAATCGCTTCCGAATGAATCCACCAAAATTGGAAGCGGTTCCGGAAGGTAGGTGCAAAACTCTGACCTCGGAGCCGTCTGGAGCCGTCCGGAGCCGTCCGGAACCGTCCAGAGCCGCTAGTCGGCAGCCGGAGCCGGTCGGAGCCGTCGGAACCGATGGAGCCGTCGGAGCCGTCGGAGCCGTCCGGAGCCGTTGGAGCCGTCGGAGCCGTTGGAGCCGTCGGAGCCGTCCGGAACCGTTGGAGCTGTCGGAGCCGTCCGGAACCGTTGGAGCTGTCGGAGCCGTCCGGAACCGTTGGAGCCGTCGGAGCCGTCCGGAGCCGACGGAGCCGGTTGTAGCCGTCCGGAGCCGGTTGGAGCCGTCGTAATCGTTGGAGCCGACGGAGCCGGTTGGAGCCGTTGGGGCCGTCGGTGCCGTTGGGTCCGACCGGCTCCAGCTGCCGACTAACGGCTCCGGACGGCTCCGAGGGCTCCGGGTGGAATCGACGGTTTGAATTATTCGGAATCGGAGCCGGAGTAGCAATGCTCGGAAGCGATTCCGAGCCGTGGGTGCGATTCCGGTGACCCATCACTAGTGCACACCCGTGATGCATCATTTGTCTCCACTCTCCACGCTTGAACACACAGCCAAACAAGGTCCGTAAGATGCCCCGCTCAAATACGAGCAGATTTTTAGCTTCCTCCGCTTGGATTGTCTAAGATTCATGTCCATAGAAAATCATTGAATTGCTTTGGGCGTTGCTACTTGGTTGGTTTATCGATAGAAGGTTGTGCCACGCGGTACATTTGGACACTCGAGAAACGCAGAACAAACCGGATGCGTTGAATAGATTCCAAGTGGGTTAGAAGGGGAAACAGTTGAGAGTCTTCCTACTACCGAAGCATATTCCAGCATCACATACTACCAAACATAACAAAATTAAATATAAAATATTATGTTAAAATCTTACTTACTTACTTACGCCTCCACACCGTCTTGCCACCTCAATTTGGGCATACCACGCCTCCTCTGTCCGTTTTCATGCGTACAACATGGCCAGCCCACCGGAGCCTGGCGAGCTTGATACGCTGCACGACAGTGAGCCATAAATCTCGTATAGATCGTCATTATAGCGGCTAGATTTGGATTATTGATTGGTAGGTTCGCTGATGTTGCCACCATCATTTTGGTCGTTGCCTCGTTTAGCTGAAATCCGAGGTTCTCTGACGCCTGCTCGATCCCTTGGAAGGCTTCTGTTACATAGGAGAGCTGCAAACCAATGTTATCTATGTCATCAGCGTATGCCAGGACCTGGGTTGAATTAAAGAAAATGGTTCCTTAAGTCTCCATAAAGGACAGGAATGCACCTTGTCAGATGAATGTCTCAGGGCGCTAGAGAGGGCCATCCGTGACTTGCGGTGAGTAAAATATCGTGTTTTCAGGAAAAAAAATCCTATGAAGTTGTATCAGCTTGATATACAGATGGTTTAAGCTACTATTTAAATATGTATACAGTATTCATGTCCGGTCTCGTGGAACAGTCGTCAACTACCACGACTTAACAACTTGCCTATCATGGATTCAAGCACCGAATGAACCGTGCCGCCATACGAAGGACTGATTATCCTGCTATGGGTAATCAATAAGTCACTGAAAGCCAACCCCACAAGTGGTACAGGCATGCCTTGGCAGACATCAACCACTTTTTTCTTTTTCTTCTTCTTCTATGATGTGAGATGTTATATCACGCAGTTTTGGTTTGAGACCAGCAACTTTTAGACCAAATTTTCCAACTTTTAATCCAAATTTTGAAATATTCTGATTTGTTTATTTGTAGTTCTTTAGATGTTTTTTAAGGAATCTGATTGTCCTCGCTTTTTGTTAGTTTCTGTTGAGTTTTTGCTGTTGATTATTTCGAGTTGGTTTCCTTATTGACAGGTGGTTTTTAGAACGATATTCTTTTTCGTTTATGAATTTGATAACTATAATAAGTGTTTTTGTCTCCTTTCTCTTTCATGATCTGCTAAAATTTGGTTCGTTTATTTATTTTTGTTTTTCTTCTTTTTGCGGAATACTTCTGGGACAGGTAAACACTCTGTGTGCTCCAGTGTCAGATTCATTACACATGCTTCATATGCTTCGAAATGGGCAATTAAGCTGATCTATCTACTCAATTTATACTTAGATTAAGAAAGCCGGTCTCGTAGTACAGTCGTCAACTCGTACGACTTAACAACATGCCCGTCATGGGTTCGATCCCCAAACCGACCGTGCCGCCATACGTAGGACTGACTATCCTGCTATGGGGGGGAATCAATTAGTCACTGAAAGCCAAGCCCACAAGTGGGTACAGGCAGGCCTTGACCGACATCGGTTGTTGAGCCAAAGAAGAAGAAGACTTAAGAACTTTAACACGGATCACTATTATCCATTGAATGAGAAATAAACAATAATAATAATAATATTTATGTCCTTCTTCTTCTTCTAATTGGCGTAACGTCCTACGTCATGCTACGACATGCCGGCCCTATACAACCACGCAGCCGAATATTCAATTCTTGCTACGGGGTGACGGTCCATTCTAGGCCTAAACCCATCACGAGCATGTTATTATGTCGTTCGGGTTGATGACTGTACCACGGGACCGCCCCATGCTTATTTCAATTGTCTTCGTTTTATGTAGCCTGAAATTACTATAATCGTGCCCAGAGATAAGACGTTTAATCGTTTTTATACTTTTTGGTGGGATTTTTAGTTTGTGGTGCCACATTTGGTTTGGAATCGGTAGAATTGTATCTATAGAGAATATTTTGCATGCCAAGACAGCAAAGCGGGTTGCACTTTGGGGCGGCTCGAACAAACCGCGGTCATAAGTCATTTTTGTACTATTTACGATGTATAGATATGTACATGAGGCACACCTGCCCTTGGCTGGGGAATTGCCCACGTTCATCACGTCGGTGCACTGTAGGATTGTAAGCATACATGTACGCGTATACAGTTGCCATCCTCGTCGAGCGACACGTTAGGAATGTGATGGTGGATGTGAACATCATTAGATGCGTGTGCGGCTGATCCTAACACAATGACGGCGGATCAATTGCAAATCAGAGGTGCTTGAGGTCAGATCATTCGAATAATAAAAAATGCTATCGCTTTATCCATAACGATATGTCATAACGAATTTTGTCTGAAATGGTCTATTTACTTCTAAAACATTATTTTAATCATTGGAAATCCAGATGGCGCCACTGCACAGCATTTTTTCAGGGGTTTTTACATGTTACAAATGTTTTGGCACACAATATAGAGACATTCGGCCCAATAAGAAGGCCGAACAAGGAGATCATAGCGCCATACTCAAGGTGTTGGTCTTCATACTCTTGATAAATACATTTATATTATATTTATATTTATATTACTTTATCTTGGTCGGCATTTTTAAAGAAAACTAAATAATGGAAGAAGTTTGTTTTATCCTATTGTAAATTTTCTGTGATTTAAAGTTAACGCAACGTTTTCAATTCCTCTTATTTCCGCTTTTAAGCCGTATGGTTCATTTGATATATCTTCGTCAATAGCGCTGAAATCTCCCGCGTTAGATACAAAACATGTTTTAAGGTCTCTGGACCTGTTGTTACAAAATGTCAGGTACATACACAATATTGCAGCTTTTCGAAAAGTACTTAAATCCCGAACACGCCGCAACGCCAAGTACAGGGCGTTCTGTTCTTTGTGTGGTAGTCAAGGTGAACGATTTTTGTATGGCGCACCGTGTAACGGCGCGCGCTCCATACATGTTTGAATGCATTTTTACATATGAGGTTTAATAATTTTTGACGGCATGTTGACTACAAAAAATAAGGTGTGGAGAAAAAATTGAAGAAGTACAGAAGTGTAAATTTTTCAATACCGAAGTTTAAAAATATGGTTTTAGTACGATTTTTCAGTTTCTAATAAAAAAAATGGTGCTAAAACAAGAAAGATATATTTTTATTTATTTTTCATTAATTCATTAGCCTCCCATTACAAATATTCACACCTAAATTCATTATGTGAAAATAGGACAAAAGTCGGAGGTAAAACGTAGCTTGGAAAGAAATTTCAACTTTGACCAGTCATAACTTCTGAAGTTGAAATGATAAGGATATACAGGCGTTCCCCGAGTTACGACCCCCTCGAGTTACGACGATTCGCAGATACGACGATTTCGATTTTGACAGTTGAAAAATGTCATTGAGACGAAATATATATTTTTTAATTTCTGTGCAGATAACCGTTACAAACATATTTCCTCAGATTCCACAACACCCCGATCTTGAATATCTATGTCGTGTAAACGGCTTTTGGAGGGAAATTAATACATTATCGTACATTATTTTTAATGAAATATACGATTTCATAGATTCCGACTCTTCAATTTCTGTTATAAACTTTATATTCACAGATATTCGACATACGACTATTTCAACTTACGCCTTGCTTTAGGACATTTTTTCTGTCCCAAATACAGTCGTATCTCGGGGGACACCTGTAATATTACAGTTTTTTCTTAACTAACTATTTAGCTTCGTAATAAACACGATATTTTTTCTTCCGAGAATTTGTTTTGGGACATCCGACCGCCCTTGCTCTTCTGTGGGTTGTAGCGCCGGATAAGTAAGTAAGTAAGTGTGCAGGGGGTGGTCTTAGAGCGGCCAGTGACTATTCTGAAAGATTGATTGAGTAATGTATTCAATTTGTTTTGCTTAGTTTTGTTAGAGATACTGCTTATAGAGATAATGTATTCTACAGCCACAACAACCACAACAAAAACCTACCAAAGAAGAAGATGATTCATGAAAAATGACCCATGTTTATAAAGTTTTTTTTATAAATTTCTTCAAATACTGTCAAAAATAAGAAACCGCGTTTTTTCATCCAAATAAGATGAGAATCGCGTAACTTGGGCATGTTATTGAGTCGTTCGAGTTGACGACTGTACCACGGGACCGCTCCATATACGTTGTATATAACTAATTATACCAAGGATTTACGAAGTGTTGTCTAAACATTACACATATGGGGACCATACTGGAACAACCCAAGTAACATTTTAAATCTTATCATAGTTTTAACGTTGTTGTTACGGTTATTCCATTCCGTTTGACGTTTGCGGTGAACGGTCGTGTTTAAGTTTGCTCCGTACAAATCAGATAATTTTTGCGTTATTGTGATTGCGCTTGTAGTATCACTAGTTTGAAAACTCTGAAAGTAGAGTATTAGCTGCAGTAGTATGCTGTAACACTTGATTAGTGGCATTAAAATCGGTCTGTTTCGGGTATAATTTCCTGTTTTTGTCGTGCTCTGCGTCGTGCTATTGCTCGTCAATTCACCATGACTCACTGCCGGATTTGCTCACTGGACACCGAGGAAGCAGTTATCATATGTGGCGGTGACTTGAACATCTCCCCGCCTCATCGAAATGATTAGTTAGATGAAGAACGAAATATCTCACCTACTAAATGAGTTGAAGAGAGAAATGATTGCAGAGATTGATCTACGAATACGCACAAACTATTCCGAATATCCTCACACACTCACTAGGAACCATGCCACTAACACTTCACAGTTCAACGAAAGATTGGCTTCCACTACTACACTGAACACTACGCCTGTACATCCCGTCAAAACTATTCACAACACCACGAGCTCTTCGGAAATGCCGCCTGGATGTTCTTATACACGCAATATCACTCACACTCTTTCATCTACTTCACCACGCGAACAAACACAACAAAGAATCGGTGTTGACAGTGCTGCTTCGGCTAATCATTCCTTTAAGCATCGAAACGCATTGCTTACGCATTGCAAATGTTGAGCCACGAGTATGGATGTTTATCACTCACATCGCACCGCACGTTACTGAAGAAGATATGACAATTTTTATTACCAATCGCCTTGAAAATAAAAATTGTATGGTAAAAAATACTTCCTCGTGATCGCGATCCTGCAACGCTTCGATTAATCTCAGTTAAAAAATTGCCTCTAGCCCTTGCACTCCTCTCTCAAACATAACAGAGACTGTGGACTCAACTGAGAACCCCTACGAATTCTCTTATAGCTGGTGCTATCTACCTCGCACCGGATCGTTGCAACAACACCCACACAATAAATGCTTTATGCTCCACTCTTCGGTGTGTGCGGGATAAATATACTGATGATACAATGATCCTTATGGGGGATTTCAATCAGTCTCAGCTCGTATGGAGCACATAAAATGAAAATGTTGCAGTTTTAAATACATCGGAATCCCGGATTAATCCTTCCTGTTCCGTTCTCCTCGATGAACTCAACTATGCAGGACTGTCCCAACTAAACTGCTACATGAATCCGCATGGTTCTATACTGGACCTTATTTTGGCTGATGATGGGATTCCTTACCACTTATTAAAGTTGGAGCTCGCTCTTGACCATTGGATCCAACCCGACTCCTACCACCCGGTGATTGCTCTCCGCATATTTTCTGAATCAAACCACGCTACAACACCACAACATACATCAAATATCCAGAGTCGGAACTTCCAAAAGACGACGTTGACTAGAGCCATATCACCAGAGACCCGGATCTCAACCAAAACATTTTGTTGTTTACAAACAAAATCACAAGCTTTTTCGATCAGTTTGTCCCTCGTTATCGGACCCCAACCAAGCCACCCTGGTCTAAATCACGGTTAAAAGACCTGAGAAAACAGAAAAAGGCTCCATAAAATGTTCCGTCAACATAAGAACGAGGTCAATAGAAGAATATTTATTAAAGCTGCCCGTCTGTACCAGACATTTAATCGCTGAGCCTACGCCAACTACGTAAGAAAAATAGAAAACCGATTTAAAAGGGATCCAAGAACGTTTTTTAGTTTTGCTCGACAAAAACGAGATAGTAACAGACTTCCATCAATGATGCTTCTGAATGGAAGATCGTACACCGGTAATGTTGAAATCAGTCAAGCATTTGCTGATTACTTTTCATCAACATACGTGATTAACTCGCCACCAGTCACCAATGCTATTACGTCCAACCATATACCTGATGCTGCCGACATTCCTCTTCCTGTTCTGTCTGAAGCTGACATTGCCTCAGCTATCAACGAGTTGAAGCTTTCATTCGCTGCTGGGCCTGACGCTATACCCAGAGCTATTTTCAAACGCTGCAGAGATGCTTTAACTCCTGTCTTGACCACATTGTTCAACAAGTCTTTGCAGCAGAAATGCTTCCCTCAAGCCTGGAAATCTTCATTCATGTTCCCGGTTTACAAAAATAGAAATAGAAATGATATATGTAATTACCGTGGTATTTATATGTTATGTGCAGTCAGCAAAAATTCGAGATCACCATTTCGAAACACCTATCAAGTGGTTTTAAAAATTTAATTTCCAATGATCAGCACGGCTTTCTACCCAACCGCTCAATTGAAACTAACCTTATCTCTTTATTGAGCACCTGCTATCCTGCAATGGACAACGGAAAACAGGTAGACGTAATCTACACCGACTTCAGTGCTGCCTTTGACTCCGTAAATCACTCAATGCTAATTTCAAAACTATCAAGCTACGGAGTAAATGGGGCGCTAGTTCATTGGCTCTCCTGTTATTTAAGTCAGGGGCCTCCAAACTTTTCAGCTCGCGGGCCGCAATGCTTAAAAAATAACTATGTTGAGGGCCATTTGACCCTACCTTTTGAAAAATTGTTTTATGCAGATGATATTATTATTATTATTTATTATGAAAATGTTCCTACCGATATCAGATCAAACCGATTGTTTTACTCTTCAAAACTGTTTAACTCGATTTAACTCATGGTGTAATTCAAATTGTATGCGTCTCAACATATCTAAATGCTCTGTTATATCCTACACTAGAAAAAGAACCCCCATTGTTTACGATTATAAAATTGATGATAGATCAGTGCCGCGTAAAAATGTGAGTTGCGATTTAGGCGTTCATTTAGATAGCAGACTAACGTTACAGAACCACTATGAAACAATACTTTCAAAAGCTTTCCGTTTGTTAGGATTCATTTTGCGTGTTGCGAAAGACTTCAAAGATCCATTCAGTATAAAAGCTCTGTATTGTGCAATTGTCCGTCCTACCTTAGAATTCGCTAGTATTATTTGGACTCCGACACAGCAATAATTAATAGATAGGCTAGAATCGGTTAAACGCAAGCTCACTCGTTCATTGTTTTATCGTCTCCCGTGGTCTCGTAATTCTGTTTGTCCCTCTTACCGTGCAAGGTGCCTGTTATTTGGACTAGAACCTCTGCAACATAGAAGAAAGACGGCACAGTGCTTATTTATACACAAACTTGTTAGCGGATCTTTAGACGCCCCGTCAATTCTGAGTAAATTGAACTTTCAGGCCCCCAGTAGAATGTTAAGAACCAGGACATTATTCAACATATAATTCAGATCGACTAATTTTGGATCTAACGATCCTTTATTAAAAATGATAAGTGCCTATAACTCGCTAGGAAACAATGTCAACTTGAACTGAAACTTAAACAATTTACGGACCTTTTTACATAGCTTAATATGACGCTTCCACAGTTTATGTTGTTTTTTTTATTTGGTTGATTGACAGTTAAACTTCTTGTGTTTTTCGATGCGTTTTTGTTAGCACTGTTCTTTAGCATTAACTATAAAAATAAGTATGTTATGTAAGCTTATGCCAGCTGGATAACTTTCGGAATAAATAATAATAATAATAATAATAATAATAATAATAATAATAATAATAAGCCTCCCTTTTTCATTTGAATGTCTTGTATGACCTAATAAGACTATAATATAACTCTCTTAAGACTGATAGGGCCCATCTACAGAACTCTGTTAAGACTACTTGTTAAAACCATTTCTAGACCTTTAAGATGTGAGGTGTAAATACATTATCAAAATAACAGCTTTTTGCTATGGGTATGCCGGTCTCGTAGTACAGTCGTCAACTCGTACGACTTAACAACATGCCCGTCATGGGTTCAATCCCCAAATAGACCGCGCCGCCATACGTAGGACTGACTATCCTGCTATGGGGGGGAATCAATTAGTCACTGAAAGCCAAGCCCACAAGTGGGTACAGGCAGGCCTTGACCGACATCGGTTGTTGAGCCAAAGAAAAAAAAAAAATGTTCTTGAGACGGCAATGAAGTAATGATTATGAAGTCATAATAATGGTTGAGAATTATTTGATAATTATGATGTTGTCTTCATTTTTTTCTGATTTTGAAATCGCTCTAGTATGAGCAGAAATCCATGCCAAGAAAATTTCACTGTTGAAATACAATATAATAATTTAAAAAATATCAAATGGCCCTAATAATCAGCAACTTTTTAGTATGAAAATAAATTATTTCAAAAATATAGTTTTCATTGAAACGCCCTCAATTTGCACAAAAAGCTTTTTTAAGGTCGTGGTATAATAAAAATGACGGGTAAAACATTTGGAAAATTGCCATTTTTCTATTTGCCTTGTAAAATATGAATTGGTTTATAAACATGACTGACTCATTTTGGATACACCAATCAATAATCTTATGCATTAAAATGGATTCCATTGGCTTAAGATCAAGAGGACTTTCTTGATCACAAGTTCAGTCGATTTGTAGTGCTGTATGTGTGGCTAAGAGAGTTTTAAACAGAACATAGCTTTAGTAAGCACTTGTGCAGACTAACAAGTTTCAGGACTCTCCACATACAGGTAGTGTCTGAGATACACGGATCCTGGTATATGCAAATTTACACAATCGTGGGTATCTGTATTTGACAGTTCTTTGCACAAATTTAATTGATTTTTTACAACATATTAACTGATGCAACATGATTGAATAGTAACTACCAATTGCAAGCAAAAGGAACTTACTTACTTACTTATCCGGCGCTACAAGCGCTTTGCGGTCTTGGCCTGCCTCAGGAGTGTCCGAAAGCGCTCACGGTCTCGCGTCTTCGCCTGCCAGTCCGTTATCCCGGCCTTAATGGCGGACGCCTCCACGCCATCTTGCCACCTCAATTTGGGCCTACCACGCCTCCTCTGTCCTTGTGGACGGCCTAAAAAGACTTTACGGGCTGGGTCGTCCGTTTCCATGCGTATAACATGGCCAGCCCACCGGAGCCTGGCTAGCTTTATACGCTGTACGACAGTGAGGTCGCCGTACATCTCGTATAGCTCGTCATTATAGCGGCTCCTCCATTGTCCTTCCACACATACAGGTCCAAGTATTCTTCTGAATATCTTCCTCTCCAACCCGAATCAGAGGGTTTCGTCAGATTTGGACAGTGTCCATGTCTCAGATGCGTATGTGAGTACTGGTATTATATAGGTACTATATAGTCCCAGCTTCGTCCGTCGCGACAGGTTCTTTGAGGTGAACTGCTTTTTCAGGCTGTAGAATGACCGGTTGGCAGCCAGCATCCTTGCGCGCAACTCGGCTTCCATGCTATTGTCGTGGCTGACCTTTGATCCCAGATAGGTGAATTGTGGGACGACTTCAAAAGTGCGTTCACCTATCTGCACGTCACGCCTACGTAGATTCTGATTATTTGTTGGCGGGCCCGCTGATGTTGCCACCATCACCAAGCAAAAGGAAAAGAAACTTAAATATACGCAATATGAAAACCGCTTCTTGACGATTTGCGTTAATAGCATATCTCAGATACAAACTGTATATATTGTTCCAAGTTCCCTTCATTCAAGACTTAATAATCATTTAATAAGATCAGTTGATCTTGATGTCCCAGTCTCAAATAACTAGTCTTAAAACATGCTTAAGAATACGTTTACTAGATAGTTAAAGCCAGGCATCTTTTAAGTCATATAAGACAGTCTTATAATCGCCTTCAGAACGTTTTAACGGTTTAACAATTTTAAAGACTGTTAAGCATCTTTAAAAGACATGTTAAATCTATGTGGCTTAGTACACTCATAGTAAAGCATTCTTTAGACATGTTTAAGTCTAAAAGCTATAGGAAATGTTTCTTGGGAATGGACATACCAATCTAATCTGATACGTTGAGCCTAAAAATGGAAATAAATAAATTATTAAATTAAATTAAATTAAATTAATTAATATCGTAATTAAATAAAATAAATTTAAATGTAACCTATTCCAAACTGAAAAATAAAAAAAAATATTTTTCATGGCATGATTGTATGTACACCATTGTTGAAATCTAAAAAGGCTTAACGTAATCGTCATCTAGGTATAGAGTATACGATTCGGTCGACGAATATTTCCGCTGTCACAGGCTGGAATTTCATTTCTCTTCGACTCATCAAAGTGAACATTATTTCCAATGGCAGTTCATTACAGCCGTTAATGGCTGAGTATTCATTAAACAGAACTTAGTCTGTTAATGGTAGAGTTTACTCACCTGTGCAAGGGTTCCTCAATATTGTTACCATTTGCATTAACACTGCTCGTAGTATTATAAACCTGGCTTAATCCGGTACAGGTAGAGCGTTGCGGATGTCTCCAAACCCTCTATTTTTGGCATTTTAAATGTATATTTCTACTGACAAAATATTTGCCAAAAGACTTTACGGCTAAAGCTTCGCGTCGAGGCCAAATCTAGACCGGCTCATTGTTTTCAAGGTCAAAGTTTACTGTCTGCCAACACCATCTTCAGTCAGCTTGAGCTACTGTATTAGCTTAACCGAACGTAAATATGTGCTTTACGTCCTTAGGATTCTCCTTTTAAGAGGATCCTTGCCTCAAAGCATTTACGATGTTCGTTCGTTTACCTCTTCGTTTTTAGTCGTATGGTGGAACGTGAAGGTGCTGGCTGTCAACGTCTTTTTTGTTTGTTGCCGTGTCGTCTTCTACTGATCATGACTCACTTTTACAAGGTTTTAGGCTGCGGATTTAAAATGAACAAACGGGAAGGTGAGCGCGAGGTGTACTGCTTGATCCGAAACTTCAACATACTTTCACTCGAGATTCTTGCGGGCTAGATATTAATTTTTCATACCTTACACTTCAACGTGGCCCATTACTCAAACCAATTCTCTCTTGGGAGGGCACTCACCAAACAATGCCCATACTGCTCATCCAAAGCATTACACCTATCCGTCCATGCCGTCGTCCTTGGCAAAAGCGATGGTTCCGTAAGAGGGGAGCACCATTCGCTACTGCCATCATTGTCACTTCATCTTATCAGAAAATATTCCGGAATCGAAAGGATGAGGACGCTGACGAAAAGACAACAACCCTCATGGCTTCAACATTTGTTTGCTTTTCGCCACGCCTCGTGCCTATCGCCCTTCCTATTTCTGTCTGCATCTTGATGTCACTCACCAAGGGTGATAATACGAACAATCTTGAACAAGAACGGCCTTTCGCATGCCGCTACATTTATATAGGGCACCATGCCTTAAATCCTGGTTCAAATGTTTTACACCTTAGATGTAAGGTTTCTACATAGGGTATTTTCTCTCAATTCAGGCAAGCTTTGTCGTAAGAGAGTGAATGGAGAAAGAGAAACAAAACTGATTTCTGGTTCGTTTTTTTTAGTTTGTATCGTGGAGATTTTAGTCACGGGAGAGTAAACTTTACCTTTACAGTTTTGTCATCGTATGTTTGGGAATTCTTTTTTCATCCCTTTTACATTGGAAACGCTAAGCCGTTAACAGTAACTGCTCCTTTGGGAAAAATAACTTATAATCGAGATTGTGTACCAAATCGCCATAAAACCTTTGATACGGTTTAGTTATTTTGATTGATTCCAACGATTGTTGCTAGGATTTTAATTGATGCACAAGAAAATGTTGGCAGTGTAATATCAATTGCTTTTTTTTTCCTTCTTGATTACATCGAGCTTTTAACTGTTTGCATCATAAATTAGAACAGTGCAAGGATATTTGTATTACCAAATTATTTTCAACTCTAATTGGTTATGGAAAATAAAAATGAAAAAGCATATATTTAAACAGTAATTGAATTTGATTTAAAGTTATTAAGATAAAAACATAATATTATCCACAAACCTACAAACGACTGTATTGTTATATGCCCTTGAACGGTTCGTGTTGAAAACATTTATTTGCCACGAATTTTCTTCACAATCACGCACATGTTTCAACCAATGTATAGTTTTTGTTTTGTCCTTTTAAATTATAGTTAAAGAAGGAGATTATTTTTACTTTTCCCTTAAGTGTATCGTGTTTAGTTTCGTTTGTAGTTGACAAGATCTAAATTTTTATACCACTTGATTTAGCGTCACCGAAGCTCAATTTAATGTGAACAATGCTTGAACTATAAACGTTTCATTCAGAAAGATGTCTTTTCGTGTTCTATTATTATTATGTGGATAATGGAATGGAATTTGGATAAGACAATGCGTAGTAATTATGTTATTTGCACCTTCCTGATTTTACACTTGAGTCTTCGTTTTGTACAAGCTCTGTTATTCTATTAAGGACGCAGGTGTTAGATTACGCTACGCTTGAACAAGTCAAAAATAAACAACATCATATTGATAGCTAAACATGGCAAGCACAGGGATAAAGCTCAAAGAGATCAGTTATGTCGCATAGCAAGAAATCCAACGCGAACGATTAGTGTTTGTTTATTTGCTTCGCTATACACATGAGCCATGAAATGAGTGGAGTCCTTTATGCGTACAGTTCCAAAGAGAGAAGAGACTGAAGTGTTTGCGTGATGGTGGTAAAATCTTGAAAACAGTCTTTACATAGCTTGGCGTGAGAAATAATTTAATTGCAGAACACGCTATGCGTAGGTGATAATTAATGATTAATGATTAATGAATCTTAATAATTATTTATTAATTGATTGATCTACTAAACCCAAATTACAAAATTCTTTTTGTGAATAAGTAAAACCTAATAGCTTAATTATGTTTCATCTTTTTTATTAATATTTCCAGCAGATCAGGTGGTCATAGTTGACTAATATAATCCGATTTATGATGATGATGATAATTTAAAAAAATAATAATAAAGAGACAAATACTATTATCATCCTAACCATTTAAAAAAGTTGTGGGACATGTTGGAGACCTCATTCCTTCGTTTGATCAGCGTTGCGACGGGAGCAAACTGGATATTCTTACACGAATTGTGTGTTAAACTGGCAACTAAGCCATCCTTGGCCGTTAATCTAACGAAAGGAGCGGTTTGATCCAAAATATCAAATAACCCATTTATCTGATCAGTGCATTTAATGATGACCAATAAAATAAGGAGAAGAAGTGGGTCACATTTTGTAGATGGGTCATGCTGCAGTTCTGTATTTTTTGATTTTATAAAATTGGGGCTCTTTACGTTTTAAGTAGATGGGCTGAAATTTCAGCCTGTCAGCTGTTTGCATTGTATAGCAGTTTTCGAGCAGCTATCTAAGTTGGTAAAATATACAGGTGGGCTTATCCCAAGGTGTACGAATTTAGAAGGCAGATTTTTATCGCTTCTGTTTATGAATGAAGATTTTAGGAGTGTTTTGTGTATTCGTCAACCCTCCAGAAAGCTTGTTTGAACAAATTTGGTTATAAAAACCACCTAGACTACATACACTTTGATTCTGGATTCCATCACCAGATCTCTATAATGCACCTTGGGATAAATGTAAACACCACCTTGTTTTGCCATTTTTCGAGCAGGTACTCGAATCTAATTCTAGCTTTGAGGCTAGAATAATGTAGACTGAAAATTGCAGGCTAGTTTTATGTGTGGTTTTGTATGGTTTACATGATTTCAGCCTGTAACTGTCAAACTCCATACTAAAAGCTGACTAGAATCGTGAAGGGCTGTGACAATTTTTGAGCAAGTTGTACTGATATGGCACATCAATTGATAATTTAAATTTTGATCAAAAGGAAAAAAAACAAAAGATTCAAAATAATTCCAAATTGTAATATTGAATCAGAATTATATCAATTAATAAATTAAGTTGCTTAAACCAGCAAGAACATGCAAAAATCAACAAAAACTAACTGTTTATTGGCTGGTCATCGCGTGATTCGATTTACACGGATGTTCAAGATACGCGGTTCGAGCTTATATCGGGGACAATATGTTTTTGGCAAAACATAAATACGAATAAATTGAGATAGAAAGAACGAAAGGACAATTCATTAGTTAACAATTAATTAATTTACAAAGCATATTTCATAACACGAACTACATAATCAAAATGTACTTATAAGTGAATTTATCCAGGAAAATTATTATTTTCTTTTTTTGATTTCTTTAATATTCAACCGATTCAAAGAACAAACCCAGAAATAAACTTTTTTTTATTAAATAGAATATTATCAAACAATATGTTTGCAGTCAGATGTTTGAAGAGCACAACATAGTGCACGGTGCTCGGTGAAGTAACAGAAATATACATGAGCTTTTTATGACGCACTTCAACGTTTGTCGGTCTGCTTACCCACCTGATATTTCGTTTCGTAGAACCGTCATTTGAGTTCTTACTCTCTCACCGTTGCAAAATCCTTCTGCTTTTGGTCCTTCTAAGTCCTGCTGATGCTGAACCTTGCTAATCTAGCGTTCTGCTGCAGGTAACGTAATGCTTTACTGCTGCTTTCAACCGTGCTACGAGTGGTTGGGGGAGTTTTGTATGGGAGTATTTTGAACGGTGTAATTTTTTCCGTGCAAAAAAACAACACGAATCAACATAGCAAGCATATCTTGTTGTTCCAAGCACGCGATAGTGCTCGACGCAGTGACCGGGTAAAGCTTTGGTAAAGGCCGATAGCAATACTGACCATCTTGAATAACATACCAGCATATCGGCCAACACCTGTGAAAACGAAAAGCTAGTACTAGTAAGGAGAACATACCAACTGGATAAAATCCTACGTACCTCATGGAGGAAAATTGGCGTTTTCCTCGCATAGAGTGAGTTGGATTTTTTTACGAGTTTTGTGAGTGTGTGTTTGTTCGCGTGAATTAAAATGGCTTGAAACTTTGATGAGGATAGTGGAGGTAGTGGTTCAGCTGGTAGTTGAAAAACAAGCTTACTATCTTCAAGACGTTGTTTCAGCTTCTGGGTTTTCTTGGCTTTCCGTCTGTTGGAGGTTAAGCTTTCCTCATCCACCGTTTGCTACTAATGGTTGAATCTGGAATGAGCTCTATTTTTGGACTTTCAGTTTAGATAATAAAACTGTCACAGTTGCTACTGTAACAAATCTTTACCAAGGGAATATAAGCGTATCTTATCGTTCGAGGTACTAGTATGATATAATTAAGATGCAGTCAAAAACAATTTTATTATTAATATAACGAAATATTTTTCTGTTAAAAATGTTAAAAATATAAAATAAGAAAAATGACCGTTCTGTTCTATTCTGAAGGATAAAATAAAACAATGGATTCGTTTGGCTTATTTGTATGTAACATCTGGAACTACCCATTCATACCTTCATGTTATTTTATAAGAACATGTTATCGAGAAATAATAGTAGGTTGGTATGTTTTTGAATCCCCACTGTGCTATTTAATTTTTTTTCAACAGCTTTTTTTATTACATATGTTCATATATAATATAAGAAAATATGTCATACATGTATCTATTTCATAATTAACAAATATACTCAGGCTCGTAGCGTAGTGTTGGCCGGCCACCATCAAGAACGCCAGGGGAGTAAATTCAATACATAACGTTTTCGCAGATTTTTTATGGATGTTTTTTATGGATGCCGATTTTATTTTGGATTTGACTCATGAGCGTTGCAAATAAATGCACATGATAAGGAAATAAATATAATATTTTTCAATCCCCTAAAATCTGTGTCATGGGATGCATGCGTTACGGTTTAAGAAAATATAGATAAGTGTATTAGATTTAAGCACGTATTGAAAGTTGTAGTGGAAAATTAAATACATTTTGAAGAACCAACAAAAGTTATCAGGAATTGTAATTAAGCAAAAACTCAAACTTGAGACGGTTATGATGCATGCAGGAGATAAAGATGCATGCAGGCAGGCTGAGAGGGTAATTGAGGTCAAAAAAGAGTGTGGTTCCTGATGTTGTTCAATGGTTTAAAAAATGTGCTTCTTGAGGTGAGCCCATGAGCGAGATTGTTTTTTTTTATAAATTGCTAACATGATCAGCCGTCTCCAATTACACTGTTCAAAATCAAGTAAAAAACGAAACTTATGGAAAAAGTCACCTCAGCACAGAAATAACAACAGTGGGGAGCGCCATGTTTGTATGTTTGCCAAGGACGCCAGGATACCACGCTACGTCTCTGAGTATATTTGCACCGTAAAGCTTTTTAAAAATGAAAAAAACTGATGTTGTATCCAACATTTTTTTATTAGTAATAAATCTTAGATAAAAAGTAACGTAGGTACAACATTTACATAGGAAACATATAAGTTTTTCTATAGTTATAGGCTCGAGGTTTTAGTAATCGTAAAAACTGTTAGTAGTAACAGCTCTTGACTCTCCTGAAGGTTGGGATTGTTTTCCAATACGTTAAATGCAATGAAATTAAGAGCCGATTATTTATTAGTTGTTTATTTCTTGTCTTTTCTGATTGCAGGTATGTTTTAAGTGACTGAAAAACAGTATTCCCCAGTTGCAGCGAGCACTTTAAAATCTTTAGTCCATGGGGATCAACAAGGTCAGCAGACCATTGAAAAAAGGATGGTGGAATGGAGTTTTCTAAAGGGTCAACTTCTTTATCAAAATTGTCATTGGAATGATATCTACTGATCATGTCGACGAATGGTTAACAAGATCAAGTAAAACGTTACTTAAATCTGATAATACGTGGAGTTTAAAATGGTAAATAGTAAAATGAAAATAATATGCACCTATTACCCCAACACAGATTTGAGAAGAACGGAAGTATATTTGAAATATGTTTAGTCTAATGGTTTCTTGGGACTCAAATCGAGAAAATCACGATTTCATACACATTTCTAATTCCATCAGAAAAGTTTCATGTTGATGCTGTGGAACTTTGAAAGTAATTAAAAAAAAACTATAGGATAATTTGGGAATGTGCTTTGCTAATGTCTTTTACAGGATGGTATGGTAAAGTGCAGACATAACACACATTAAGGTTATACTAGCATCGATACCGATTTCGGTGAATTTTGTCATTGGAAAAAATAATGATTTCTAAA
The DNA here is from genome assembly GCF_016920715.1 of Anopheles arabiensis. Classification (NCBI taxonomy): domain Eukaryota; kingdom Metazoa; phylum Arthropoda; class Insecta; order Diptera; family Culicidae; genus Anopheles; species Anopheles arabiensis. The sequence continues at coordinate 57,706,261 of NC_053518.1, forward strand.
AAAGCATGCTTAGAATAATTCACAATAAATGAAAGGCCAGTGCCGATAACGAGATGCGTCCTGATATTTCGTGAGCGAACTACAAAGTTTAATCAATGGTTCCCTTCAGTATGAATCAGATGGTTGGTTCATCCCTACACACTCCATGTTTGTGTGATATCACATAAAATAAAACTACCCCAACCTAAACCCTACTGTGCATACAACTTTATGCTGATCTCAGCTCATTGATGTGATGTTTCACCCGGCGAGTCTGTATGTTTTTTTTCTACCGAACCCTTCTTGAAAGCCTGACAGAAGCTTTGTAAGGTTCACTTGAATCGGCTACGATCGGGTGGGAAAGTGAGTGCTCGTGCGGAACGTTAAGTGTATAAAATCAATAATCAGACGAAGAGCAAGCAACCAGCAGGGAACACTTCTTGCACAAACGAGTTGTAGGGATTTTTTGAGAGCAGGAGAGAATTTCAGTAAGGGATGAAGGAAATATTTGATAGCAGGAGGGGTTACTACACCGGTTTTGAGGTAGTTTAAAAAGGAAGAGAAATTATTTTCATTCAATGTTATTTTCCGTACGTGAAGTTTACGTTGTAGTATGCTTTTTTACCATTCTAGATGGTTTGGCATTGATGATAGTCTTGTACTGTTTTTTCCTAATTGTTTGATACAACATTATTACACTTGTTATATACAGCTTTTTATAATAATGTATCGAATTAGTGCACCACGTGTTCTGATGAAAGTTGTCACAGTTAAAATCCTCCATTCTATTGTCATTTCACTCATTTCAAAATAGGTAAAAAATAGATGTTTCTTTGAAATATTTTTTAACTTCCACTTTTTAGCGCATCAAACATCAAACAAACCGAGTGAAGCGCCGCCTAATTTCCTTTTTTTTAAGTACTTCTATGAGCTCGAGAGCCGACCATGTTTTGGTCTGATCCTTCTGTCTACAACTCAAATCACATGGTACCAACACATGCAAAACCATCGAAAGCTTTACCGGTTGCCTGCTTTGTTCTCGCAAGAGCTTTTCATTCATTTCGCGTATCCTTTCACCTTCCTTGTGTTGACACCGCAGTCAGATGGTTTTCCCGAACTGCCATTTAGAGACAACGAATTCGTTCGGCGTAGTTCGTCTTACGTTCGGGTGTATGACGAAGGCGTTTGAGATTGGCTCTGAGCAGAAACCATCGCATACGATTGTACTTTCAGTCAGTTCCATTTTCACAGCCCAATCGGTAACATCTACTTGTCTGTATGTTTCATAGTGTGACACATAGACATAGACACACACACACACACACACACACACACACTTAGTTATATAGCCAGCTCTACTGGCAAATCTCCGTGACACAGGCTTTAATCGTTCACCCCTTTGCCTGTTCCGTTTTCAAAACAAAAGTTGCATCATGGTTGAACTGCTATAGTTACTGCAGTGATTTGTTCATGTTGCAGAAAACACGGACAAAGCGCTCGGAAAATGTCGTTGACATTGCAAATTATGACGAGTACGTGTAGAGGACACGTTAGAAGTACATTCGATGCCGTCTATAAAATTATTACACCGTTTCACAGATCTAATCCAGTGCAGTTTCAAGTTTAAACTAAATTCCCTTTAAGTGTTTGACTTACGATGTTTCAAAAATATGGTACAAAGATTAAATAAACAAACACGTAAATGGAAAGTCATTTACGTTTGTTTGGTTGTGTTTAGTTTCGGACTGTCCGCTAAAGAAAATATAAATAAATGAAGTGCGTAGTGGCGAAATCAATGTCGGAGTTATCAAACCACGGTCAAATCATTCAAAATTCTGTTTCTGTGTGTGAGTGTTGTGCCTCAGTTCCTCGATACCGAGAATGACAAAAGGTGTCCCTTGCCACACGTCACTGTTTTGGAATTAAACATGTTGGCTTCTCCTAGCATTCGCTTTTATGGTCGTGATGAATGAATGCAGTGCAGTTCATGAAGAAGAATCTTGTGGATAAATGTTGCATGAAAAAAAAGTGATAATAAGAAGTTTATTGTACATAGCCACACAATATTTAATAAATATCAATCCAATCAGGAAAAGAATTATTGTATAGTTATTATGGTTAATTTTAAGAGAAGATATTCAGGTCAGCATACATTCAAACAATATCCCAGCCAAATTGATGAGCAGTGTAATCGTAGCTCGACCCACAAACCTAACAAACAAACGCCTCCTAGACACGCTGCGACCCTTTGAAAATCAATATGGCATGCTTATAGCTTTGGCAAAACTTAACGTTGATCCGCAGCACGTGACAGTGGTAACACTTTGCTGTGGTGAGCGACACACATCAACGGAATCATTATGTTGAAAATTAAGGCTATACTAAAGCCAATCGTATCATTAATTATCGGTTCCTGCATATTTTGAAATAAAACTATCTCTGAAAGGCTATACCATGAAAAAATTGACATTTAGTTATCGTGGATTTGTTTTGCATTTTTTATTGAATAAAGAAAGCCGCTGCAGGTGTATATTGGATTACAACAAGCAAACAACGATACAAAATTAGGAATGTGTAGTTCATCGATCGTCTCTAAACCTGGGAGAAGCCGAACATTCGCGGTGTTATAGCCTTCGTTACGAAACGTTCGGTCAAGGGTCCAAATGACCACTAAAATCGAAAGACAAACCTGACTACAATAAACTTTCGTGTGCATTTTATTCAAGAAGGGTGAAATCAAACTTATGAAGGGTAAAAAACCCCGACGGCAAAAGCAAACGAAGTTTTCGGAAGTTAAATTTCCTCCTCCTTTCCCGTTCCAAATATTTTCTTGAGGTTAATGGTAGAAGAGTTTACGGTTCGAATGAATAGTAGCTATTTGTCATGTGTTTTAATGCTTTTTAAATGGGAAAGATTGTCCTATATGGGCTTTAGAAGATTCATCGCGGGCTTTGCATATCGATGGTATACAAAATCATTGGCCCAAAAACCTTTATGTATACAAATGTCTTGTTATGTACCTTTATGTCTTGTATTTTTATTGGATCACGATAAATGTGTTTTGATTAAGTGTTACAACTGTGCCAATTGTTGCCCATAAAACTCTCATAGATGATTCATTTATGTTATGGATACAGTTATGGATACAGTTATTCTATAAAATCAATATCTACTATTTTGTTGCATTACATCTTATTTTAAGATATACTTCATGTGGATGTTACTTAGACAAATATCGTATCAACTTATGTCAGATGTGTTACATTTATTACTCCTTAGATAACTTGATTTCTCAAACCAAAGCGTCTACTTAGAGTGTAAGTGTGGTTGGTGTCGTGTAAATTTACAAATCTATGCTTTGTGAATAGGCTATTGTTCGAAAAATAGCTTGTTTAAATAATAAATGTCAGTGAAAAAGCAATAAGGAATATCTGAATATTTAAGTGGAATGCTGCAAAGTGAAGGTAAGATTAAATATTATGTACTTGACTAGGACATGTGGAAGTTAGAGATTGGTTTTTGATGCAGTTTGAAGAATGGTTATAATAAATCTATTTCACCCAAAATTAAACTACAGCTTCAGAATGAAGTGTATCGTTAAGATATTAAAAAAAACATGATTATACATGTGCTTTCCGCTTGAAACTATTAGTTTATCATGGAAATACGCATTATGACATTTTAACGTATGAATAGAAACACTTTAATGGCATTCATGATGATCAGTTACTAAACAAAGGAAATCACATAAAAATAAACAGTTCGGCCAATATTGCTTAGTGAATATTGTAAAAAAAAAACAGAATCAACGGTATAACTTGTGCAATACCTATTTAATTTTTTTCCAATTGAACATAAAATGGTTGAAAAACTACAATAAACATACATCAACATACATACACAACATACAGATTTACTTTAACGTCATCCAACGACATTTTCTGGACCATTACTGGGATTAAATATTACTGTTAGCGCTACGTTCTACGGTGTGCTTAGAATCTAGACAAGAATTACGTTAGTTGAACATGAATACGGCTCAGGACTCACCTGATTCAGTGGGTAGCAAAAGCTATTGCAACTATAGCACCAACTGTACGTCATCCTCTCGTGTGAGCTATCATTTTGATGATTAATGTAGCAGAAAGATTTGAAAACAATTCTGCACATATAACAAATTTCTAGTCCTTTCTATTGCAAAATGTATTGCATAGTTTATGCAATGGTACTTCTCGTGGGAACGAATGGCAGAATATACTCTCATCCTTCAAGTACTGATGCTCACAAGCATATGCCTGGATGAGAGAATTATATTTTTTACTTTTATTCAATTGAACTTGTACCAGCTTGATGTAATTGTATGACATTTTTGCTTGGGAATACGATACATACACTGAGAACGAAATACGTCACAGTGGGAAATAATCCTGTGCTAGCACAGTAGTGCCGCTGGTAGCGTATTTGATAGTTGTGGATTTGATGTCTGGAAGGTATTTGTTTAAATTAACAAAAGCCAGCAGTTGGTTTCGCATCGTGGCTGAGACTAAGTAGCTAATCGAGATTGATATTTTTTTCAATTAAGAAGTACATACATTTTTATTACGTGTGCCTTAAACGTACTTTGGAACAATTCAATTATTCTCGAACTTAGCAAACAAGAACGAATATTTGTATTATCTCATCAATGATATTGCATTTAAGAGCATACAACATTGAGATGTAGCATATTGAAAGAATCTACGAAAGAAAAAACTGACATAATGTCACATCTTCTGTTCTCCCTTTGTTATAAATATCCAAGTTCGAAAACGGTCTACTCTACTGTTCTTTAGATGACTGTAGTGTCATTGATACAAATTGAATTTTTGTCGCTCTGCAAACGTCGATAATGTGTAGCGTCTCGGCAAATGATTTATCTTACACCAGGGAAAAATAGACGGAACACACACACATAGAACCCAATACAATCGTAATCTAATCGAGATTCTTGTGGCACGGACAACCACAATCATTGGCCACCGTATCGGAAGAGGCTCGTCTATAATTCTCTAGGTCGGAAATAAAACAGTTTTGTGATAGAACGGTGAACTTTTTTTAACCGTCACACGTACACGGAAATGTGTTCTCAGAAATGGACGAAGTATAAGAAGGTTGTTGGCTCTTTCCCTTAGACTCTTTCCCTATTTGTAGAATTCATTGTTCTTAGAAGACAAAAACACGCGTAAAATAAAAGAAGTATGTTTCTTATTCCTACTGCAGTTGCATGTGAGTGACATTGTGTCGATGAAACAGAAGTTTAGCTATGATCTTTGATGAATTACCACATACACATATTTTATACGTCTTCATTGGACGATTTTCTTTGAAGTAGAGGAATTATAAAGACGATTGTGAATTTAAAGAAATCCGCTTAACATCGAGTTCTTCAATGTTGGTTTTTAAAGTGTTTGTAAAGTAATCGATTTTGTGAGTGTTAATTAGTTATTGATAGTTAGTTAGAAATATGTTATTTTTCAAGCAATACGGGACAGCTGTGCCTTCCAAAAAAAGATAATTATTATTTTTTTACAATATTATTTTCACTGTCGAAGGCACAATAGCTGTAGATATGCTACGAAATACCGTTATGTTCCAATGCCATTGAAGTGTTCCACCGCAGCTGCAAAGCGTGTAAATAGTACAGTCTGCTCCCGAGTTACGCGGTTTGTGCGTTCCCGTGGAATCCGCGTAGCTCGAATATTAGCGTAAAACGAATTTCACGGTTTTCGGAGAAAATACAATTGATAACTCTGTAATTTTTATTTAATCTAGTACTTTTATACACTCTATCACTCATTTGATATGATTCATGCCGAACATTATGATAATTTTGGCCTTTTAGTGGATTAAATTTATTAACAAAAATGCAATTTATACTGCATTGGACAGTTCTTGAAGTACATTATATTGATTTGACGATTGATCTGTCAAATTTAGAAAACCGTGTATTTCCGAATTTTCGAGAACCGCGTGACTCGAGAACATACTGTATAGTTAAAAAGGAATTGTGTTGTGTGGCTAGTCTGTTACTGATGTTTTTGGTAGCCATTGAAACAATACCCGAAGAAAATTTTCTGTGATCCGATTAAGCGCCCGCATGGAACCTTAACTTTACTCAACAAATACCTTTTGATGATTTAACAACGGTCAAATGAACGCATAGTATTTACTCCAACCTTAATCAATACGTATTAGCCTCAGCTAGCTATTAGGTTAAGTAATCGTATGTAAGTGTAATATGAATAACTAAATCTGATTGAACCAAATTGGCCTACCGGTCCAGCAAGATAAGGAAATAATAACACGAATATGAAACAGGTTAAAAATGTTTAATGCCTTACCGCATAACAAAAATTCATTTTCGCACCACCATATTTTGATTCACCAAAACAACTACAAAAAATTTATATTTTTTGTTAATTTCAAATAAAAATAAATTATTACCCATAGCTTCTCTCCTTCAACGTAACTATTATTTAAAGAAAATAATGTGTTTGTTTTTTAATTATAATTTGCAGCCCTTTTGCCAAGTAGTATTCTAGTTTGATTTTTATACGCTAAATTTTCTCCCAATTTACACAATAATACCACCACAAAAAAGAAAGGCCCTAATTCAGGTCGAAGTCTATAAATAGATGGGTAAGACGAATGTTTCCATCATTCGATTGCCATTTGCTATTGTGGACGACCAGGCGTATCCATTGAATAGGTTGTTTTGTTCATGGATAGAACAAATATGCTTGTAGTGCTCGATGTCTATTAATGCAGTGGGGCTGTGCCTGCGTACGGTACGTTGTGGAGTGAATAGCGAAGGAGCATGCTGAGCAGGAAGAAAATAATTTATTTGACAATTTATGATCATCTTTGTGCCCAATTCCTCATTCATTGTCAAGTGTTTTTGAGGACTTCTTTTTCGTTAACAGATTTTGATGGTGTGTGTGGCAAAAATAGCCTTGAGTTTGGGGCTGAAACGCTTAGGCTATGTTGAAATTATTGTTTTGTTCGTGAACTTCGCGAATAGAATGACGGTAATATTAACAAATGTTTGGTAGAGTTTTCTTTATCAAACTTTCTCGAATACGACTAAAGTGTTCAAGTCTAGAAAAGTTTTTTTTGTGCTTTTACGGTATAGACGAAGGGCACGCATTAGATATCGAGAGTAGAATGGTAGACAGTATTCCAAGAAAATACACTTTCATTCGAGGGAAAGGCAAACCGAATGGTTGATTCAAGAATAGCTTGGGGAGAAAAGCCACTTGCTATTAGGTGAAAGCTGAAAAACATTCATACGATTGATTGTGTGATAGAAGTGTGGGAATCAAATTGTGGCACAAACGGCCTTAGCCTATAACCGCAAACACGGTAAGACGCGGAACAAAATGAGGTTTAGGGTTACGAAAAATTATATCGAATTGAATTCAGGCAGGCGTAAAAGCGGATCTGATGCGGGAAATAATTGACTTCAAGTCGTAAAGTCGAGCCACAGGATCGTCTTCAAGATGGTTCACTGAGTATATGTGAGTATGTTTTGGAAATAGGTTTAGCCGTGTAAGCATTAAGTCACAAAAGAAAAGAACACAATAAGAGCCGAGAATCGAATGGAGATTATTTTTGTAAGTTGGGTAGAGTCATTTAAATTGCACGATTAACATAGTCATGAAATTTGTAAAGAAGATGAAATTGACCTCGTAACAGCATTACTTAAGTTATCGAATTAAAATTGAATGATATGATTAAAACGATCTGAAGCATATTGTTGCATAAATCGTATGTACAGTTTGTAACTCGTATTACGTATGTGTAACCAATATAATCGTTTTTTTGTTTGTTTTTTCATTTAATCACCGGTCAATTATTCATCGCAATCACGACCTCAATGTGACAATACATTAGTGCTAGGGACATTACCGAAAAAGCATCGTATATTATTCATGACAAGGTACACTCTTAAAAGGATTCTTCATTACCATATGTGATGGAAAAGCATTTGTCGCAACGGTTAGTAAATGCCCAAAAATCTCATCACATCTCATCAACCTTTACGAGCCCCATTATTTATTAACACTATGATAATAAAACAAAATGTTAGTTATGTCACCTTTCGAACCAATTACTCCTTCATAGTTCTTTGAGTTCCACTGTGATAATGGAATTTTCATTCGTTAATACTTCAAACCATCCGTTACAAGTAAAGTTCAATAGACTTGTCGAAGAAAAATTGCCAAATGATCCTTAGATCATTTTCAGTAAAGCAATTGGATAATCTAAACTCTTCTTATTGAAGCATCAGAAAGAAGGTCATCTTTAATGCATCCAGTGAACACTGTAACATACGAAAGAAATTGGCGCCAAAACAGAACAACAAGCCATGTAACGTTCTATTTTTTCGATCATTTTTTTTTGCTCCAACTGCCCACTTCTGAACCTCGCTTAATTAACCAATAAAGTAAACATGTCACAAACCGTGTAGCCGCGAGCTTGTCTGGACAGATGGACGTGACGAAGCGAAAAAGAAACCGCTTGCTAAGAGCCTCCGGTTTCACTGCCGTACCATTATGGTGTAGGTCACGCCTTGCAAACATCCCTTGGATGTAGGGAATACAGTTACGTCAGCAGTAGTGGGGTTTTAGCGCTGCAAACATGGTCGTTCTATTTTGCGTTAGAAAAATTATTGATGCATGTGCCCTTCTTGTGTTGAAGTAAAAATCTGAGAAAGCAGAAAGTAGCCTGTAGGAAATACAAAATAAATACACTTTCTTAACTATGGTTTATGCTTATATTTATTTGAATGCAAACTTAATTTTTATCTCGAGTAAATAGTATATAATATAGATAATTATATTTTTTGTCATTTATCAGAAAGATGAAAGATTTTAAATAGAAGCATATTTTACTTTGGCATGAGGAGCAATGAATTGAGTGATGTTAAAGTTGGGCTAGATTAAAGCATAAAATCTCTTATTCAATTGTCGATTGCAAAATACTGTCAAAATGTTCTGTCCGACCACTGCTTGGTCAACCAAATGCTCTGCAGCAGTAATAATCATAATAGTTGCGGCCATTAGGAGTATAATAACAATAACTGTAAGAATAACAATCATTACGGTCATTATCGTCATCACGAAAGTTTGTAGCTGTTAGCGAGCATCCGGCACACAATCATTCATGCGTGGGAACCGGGGAAAACTCTGAAACGAAGTGTGGCGGGAAAAGTAAACCTGAGAATAGGACAACGAATGCATCATTTGGTGATTTGTTGGAGGACAATTCGCATCGAAAGTGTGTGACACGTTCCCAAGGGGCAGAACAAAACCATATAATCTGTACGAATCAGAATTCTCAGCATAGTGTTCGGCTAACGCAATGGTTGTCATTTCGACAGTGTCCGGACGTGAAACTGTACACTATTCCCGTTTTTATATACGAATAAATTTTATTTCGTTACCAAACAACTTTGGTGATGAGTGTTAGGCACAGCGCAAAATTTATATTTGCACACGGTATCTAACTCAAGGTAATGTGTGGCTTAAAGCTATTCGTTTGACATATGAAACGTTATGTTAATAAAGATATTTTTTAACTAATAACAATACTTTAATTTAATTGATGTGGTGGAATGGAAATGCCGCACAAGGATTTTCAATTGCTAACGGGAACCATGAGAATAGTTATGTTATGTCAATTTTTATTTTATGTCACAGCTGTTATTTGTTTTGTTTGGTGGTGGTCTCTAAAAACATACCTATTACTTAATTCTGACGGAAAAAATCATTTCATCAATACGAATTGCAGTCAAAATTGTATGAAGATGAGCATATTGCAACTGATGCACAACATACATTTGTCTGAAGTGTCAAATGTGGGTTTGCACCCGCCATAGTGCATTTTCCAGTACCACATTCAGTGATTCTGGAACTAAACCATGCAAATTAATGTTTAAACATGGTTGAATCGATTTTCATAGAATGAAACTGAAAATTTATATTTTCTTCCTGTAAATTTTTGTTTTAGATAATCTATCTACCAAGCGTAAGGAATTTCATACGTCAGGCATCTCAACATCTGCACAACTTTAAACAAAAAATGTGCTTCCCTTTGTTTTGATGTATAAAAAGAACATTAGTCATTAAGCAATACGGCAAAGCCGTCCCTCCTGAATAAAACAAAAAAAGAACATTAGTCACAAATATGGTTGCACATATGTTATCGGCGGCATAATAAAAGAATGTATTAGAACTCAGGAAGGATTGATTTTGAGAACAATGACCTTCTCGAACCCATTATATCCGGGGCATTTAATTTAGAGATTGAAATCATGGTGGCAAACTCTTCCATTTATTTATGCCACTTACCATGATTAGTTATATATATTCTCGAATTGATATATGATATATTTTCGAATTAGTTAGCTGCAGTATTCTTTGCTAGTGCAGGTAGAAACGAGAACACATAATTAATATTCACAAGTTAATCTGTTTCACGCTTTGGAAGCAACGCCTGATAGAAATAAAAAAATACAAATTACTTAAAATATACACTTCTTAATTTCTAATTTTATACTTACATTCATCCACATCTGCACTTTCGTTGCTGAAAACGTTAGTAGAGTAATACAGTAGGTGCAATATGTAAAATATAGCCTGAATGCTTCGATTGTGGTAATAATTACTGTTGTGTTAAATTTATAAAATCGATTTTTTTTTCAGTTTCATATCTATTGTTTTTTCTCCAGAAAATGTTTCTTTCTCATGATATTTTATTTTATTAAAATTGTTCGTTTTAATGTTCTACAATTTGATTTAATTCTTATGCAACACACTAACTCTGTTCGTGGTGATTCGCTAAAATCGTATTTCAGTTTTGTTCCAGAAAACTTTTACAGTGTGCAAAGTTTTCATTAAGTTATAATTGAAGTATGTCTTAAGCACATTAATTCGCTAACATACTAGAGTCAGTGATATCTAAAACTGTACTGTAGTGTTATTGCGAAGTTATTTCATAACAATGTTCACCATAACAATGTGTTTCATAACAAATTTCACCTGATATTTAATATGGTAATAATATGCGTAATATAATTATATGTTTTCGTATTTTTCTTTTGAGATGTTATTCAATTTAGCAGAAAGTTATGAACTTGTGTTGAACAGAAAGTTATGAACTTGTGTTGAACAACAAAAGAAGAATTGGAGATGCATGTACAGGAGATGACTTTTGCTTCTAGTTTTATTTTCTGTTCATTTTATCAGCAGCATTTTTCAATTTTAGGTGAAATTTTAAGAGTAGCTCATTTAATTTACAAACTGTCCAAGCTAACAGTGCAAGAACCCTTTAAGCGTAATGGCAGTTTTTCCGCTTAGTATTCGACATAAGATCATACATCCTGTGCTAAACCAAGTCGTTTAAACAGATTGAAGGTTACATGTCAGTCTGGGTCATTCAGTCGGAATGGTGGCACATTGAATGTCAGTGGTCGGATTTGTGGTTACGGTCAATTTCACCATCTTTCCAGAGTTCCTACGCTCAAAACGATACCCAAGCGCTCAACCTTGTCCAGCAGATTTCAGTAGTTTTTTTTTCTAGTAGCGGGTAAAAAGTTTAAACCGTATCATCAAGGAATGGAATGGAATGAAACAGGGATACCAATAGAAGTGAATTGTGCTGCCGCCCATTTCGATTCGTCATTCTGCTTGCTAGCTGTGCTATGCGGAATTGCTTTGCCTTTCGCTATCGGGATAAGGCAGAAAGGGTCAATCTTCTTGAGAATCTCTTAACGTCGGTCAATCGAGTACTTGAGCAAACGATGACAACATGCCGAAAGTGAATCACTTTTTCAAACGATTGAAAAATAAAAGACTAGAAGCGAAAGGCCGCTCACAGATAACTTCTCTTTAACAGGACTTAATGTAGGAGAAAGCCGAAAATGGAATTTGAATTTTATTTTAATTTATTTGTCAGTAGATTTCATACCCTACAAAACAAACTCGTTTAAAATATCAGCTGTGCTGTGTTGAAAGTGGTACTATCGGATGATTCAATTCAATAAACTTTTTTCCTGCCATTTTCTATGTTTTGCTTGCATTCAGTACGTGTTATGTATTTTAGCATTTAGATTATTTTGTTTAGGTTTTCTTCAATTTACAAGAATTGTGACAATTCCTAAATTAGGTACAGTCATCCCGAACTTGTGGTACAATTGTCAAGATCAACGCTCGAATAAATCGTGCTTCACTCCTCATATATTTCTCTTAAATTGCATGTATCATTATAATTTGAATAAGAGAATTATTTAAACTCTTAGCTGATGGCATAGAGAATATTCAATAGTTTTCGACAGCCTTACCGTATCCTTCACTTGTTGACACTTTTTGTGTGTTTATTAGTCAGTTAGATGTTTAGTAATTTTTTGTAATGGATTAGTTTTTTATGTTCAGTTGTAAATTTTTTTTTATTTGTAATAAATCTTCAATAAATCTTCTGTTTGGGATTTTTATTTAACGATAAATCAATTAGAAATAATATTGAAACTTTATATTTTCGTATCACAAGAATAATAATAAAAAAGGATGTGATTTAAAAAATGCAAAAAAATAATAAATAAATAGCATTCTCACATACTGATGACGTAAAGCATATTTTGGGAAAGTTAAAAAAAAACATAATGAAACAAATTTCATCGCAGATTTTAGTTCTATTCATGCATACTTTTTCTTCGGAAAATACAATTTGTGCGGTGCACCGACCAAAGGACCGACTCAATGCCGTATTCAAGTAGCCGTAGCCATTGTTTGCAGCATAATGACGGCCCGTTGCCGTAATGCGATGAATCCTGGCAGGTTTTTGCTCGCTCGCGTCTGACAAACGGTTTGTCACGCTCGGTTAATTATCCCGGTGTGGAATTATGGTGCCTAGCGGCAGCAGTGCACCATGCAAAGGCACACTTGTTTGCTTGCTCGTCGTCACCTTCGGATCTGTTTGAGGCATAATGAAACAATGCAAACTGTCTGAAACGGAATCGTAAGACGATAGCTCCCGAATAACGCCAGTAGCGTGGAATATTTTGACACGACCATTTCAGTGGCTGTCAACAACTAGGTTGAAAGGAAGCTGAACTAACATAAAGAGCAGTGGGAAGGATAGCCCATTAATTATCTGTGGCGAAAGGAAATTGGGAGCCGCCGGCGAACAATTAAAGGTGAAAAGAGAATATGATCCATTGCTTCACTGTTGCTGTACTTTTAAGCTACCAAGCATTTGCAGGCAAATCAAACGTTGGACCAGCATATTGTACGGTTGGTGCATAGAGAAACAATGAGGAGATTTTTTAAGGATAATCAGGAAATGATCCGCGTGAATATGACACGGAAATCAGGAACAAAAGACTCTTTTAAGGATGTATAGCTTAATTGTGTAGCTTAAAAGCACGGATATTTTTCATGAAAATGTACTTACTTGTCTAATTTAATGAAATTCTATTCGAATGTATATGTATGAATGTGTTTACTCAATTTATGACTATACTTTAAACCGTATTCGTGTACAAAATTTTAAAGCCAAAGTTACAATGTGGCAATAAAAAAATCGAGAAAGCCAAAATCGCGGGGCGTTTCACTACACTTTAGTACTGTCATTCGTTGAACGATGCATGACATTGCACAGTGTATTGTGTGTTGTACACTTGTACCTGAAGAGAAGTAACATAAATGCGAATAAAATAACACAAAGCACTATAGGAGCACTTGAGAACCACTTTCTTTGACAGTGGCTTTTTAGGTTTTAGGAAAGATGTGTCATACAGCCTGGTTTATCTACTTCATGCAAGGGACTTCTATTCGACTTTCTCATACCAATAGTTCGACACCGATCCAATGCCTATCCTGGGGCGCATCATACCTGAGCAAAAGGGGGAACTGCTTCGGTTCCGGTCGTTCATCAAAGACGGACGTTGGAAAGAGGAGAAATCTAATCAACTTTTTATGCTACCCAGCGCTCGCTCTTGCTTACCGAATACCGTAGATGACATTTTCGATGTCATCTGCTGGCCTTAGATTCTAGGAATTTCAGTTGCATCCGGCAGGATATTCTATCCCTAATGGGGTCACCATTTTGCTAGAGGAACTTCGATTTTCGTATGTGGTACGAGTAAGAATATAAGGATGAAAGAAAGAAAAAGGATGAAGGAAATGAAGAAAAACACAGTAAGAAACACGACATGATTAAAATAAAAAAAATATGAAAGGTTTAGCATAGAGTTGTATGTATGTTTAAAAAAACAATCAGAATTTGTTGGCAGACACAATTTCGTATTTCGTTGTCATGTTGTTAATGCAGCGATTAAACAATACAAAAACAAAGAAAAATATAAGTCCTTTCAATGTTATCAAAAAATAATCGCACATCGCTCGTCTGTTAAACTGGTATTACTAAAATATTTCTGTTGAATTAGAATTGAAAAACTGTATGGGAAAAACTGTGCACATAATGTTAAGGATGTATAGTCAAAATACACTCATCTTAAATCCACTTGCTTACTTCATATGAAACCCAAATTTTACACATACCCAATGTGTATGATGAAAATTTTCTTAAGCTGCCGCATAAAAGTACCTCAAAGAACGGGTTAAATATACTGGTTCACTTGTTATCATTGACGAAGCGGAACGAAAATTTGTGGCACGCGACTGTAAAGGGCACAGATTGGATTTGGGTTTCCAACCGCTCTTCAAAGCATCATAATGATAGCAAAAGTTAATTCCAAGCCGCACATTCTCAATACGCTTGAAATACCACTTGGTCGGTCATGAAACTTTGTAAAACCTTTCGCGGCTAAAGCCGTGCAAAGTTTTTTTTTATGAGAATCATTGGATTCGGTGTGGTACCACAATGTAGAGTCTTTAGACGATGATGGTGGTACTGGATTTTACGCAAAATGCACGGGCAAGTGGCAAAGTTCGGAGCACAACGTGCTGGAGTTGATGTCAGTAACTAAGTTAAAAAGTGTAAAATAGCTTTTGAAAGCGCGTAAAGTGTTAACCATGTTATGTTGTGAGTAATGTTGGAGAGGAAGATGTTTGTAATACCGCAATATATAAAACATTTTAATCATTTTAATGTAAAGTGCGATGCATTACAATTGAAACCTTTTTTATTAAGATGGAACGGCCCGGCCGTTGCTGAAGAATTTATATAAGTACGAAATCAAATTGTCCAATTTATTTTCCTTGCTCGCAGGCATAACGGTTAGCGCAATTAAGGTGTTTTTGATTGCAATTTTGAATTTCCTTACAGTCGGCTAGATAAACTAGTATTCAAGTACGTAGTTTATTTATCTAGGTATCATTTGTTGTACTACGAAATACACTTGTTATTCTTACTTGGCGCAAAAAGTCTTCCTGATAAAAAGGTCTGCCATTTTCGTGTTTGATTATCCGTGACTGATTGTAGTCGAAATGCTGATGTATCTAGGCTATTGTTTTTGTGTAAAAATATTTGATTTGAGATTTGATGCTGGTCTCTAATTTTCAAGACATAATCATCAAAAATTTTCGCTTAGTTGCCAGCAATTGATGCAGGCTTATGATTAGGTATTTTAAGGATCAGGTGTTTTTTCCTTTTCCAAATTCAAAAGAGCCTCACAATCTTATAAAATGTTCTATCAAATGTTTCAATAAAATGCACTGATAACATCCGATTTCGTCTTAAATTCTTCCTTACAAATTTAATCGATTGATTAACCGTCCCTAATATTTCCATAAGAATACCATGTATGATAATAATTTTGATTGATTGTACATTCTTTTCTATTTTGCGTTGTAAATGACTAATATAAGCATATGAACCATATGTTCGAGTAATTACTGCAACAAGCTAACTTACTGCTAGCTTTTGAAGTAAGTGCGTCATTTATCACGTAAAGAAAAAACACATTTGTAGTTTCAAACATACTGCTAGTGCAATTCATCATTTTTACTCCAGGGAATATGTTTACGAATGTAATAGTAAAAAAATATCCGATTGCGCTACACCTAATAATTTTATAATGTCTACATAAGCCTAGAATTATCGCTTAAATCCTTTCCGCCTTAGAAACCCGAAAAGATTTTAAGCTGGCATTTATCATCACAGGCATCACGATTGCCGAAGAAAAATTATTTGCAACCATAACTTGGTAATTACCAGGTAGTGAATTTTTTGTTTTTGCTATTGATAATAACTCACAAATTATTGAAGGTGTTGTGAATACAGTGACAATATGTAGCAGTTAGATCGGTGAGAGTATTCCTAATAGGTAAGCTGCATAATCATACTCACCGATATTTAGATACACTATCTACCTATCTACCAAATTTGATTCTAATCAATCTTGTAGTTATCGCGTGATTCAAGCATGTACATACGGACCGAAGTATTACTCATGTATTGAAACAACATTAAAATGCAATATAAATATGTTTAAATGTTGCAATATACTTATAGAGGTGTAATTTGTTTCGCGTCTAAACATGCGTTGCAAGTTTACTACTCCTCTGCATAAAATTTTAAAAGACCTCAGATTAAATCTTTTTGGATTGTTGCTCTTTTTCGATGAAACCTGAATTTTACATATGCTGTCTTTTATCTCATGTTTCATTAAAAGTTTTAATATGTATAAGCAATGGTTTTAAAAACCATTGCACTGCATCGAATTATGGTTTCATCACAGTTTTCCTAGAATGCACGATATCTTATGGTGGGTAGAATAACGAAAAAAGCAAGCAGCAAGCTAGCAAAAAAACCTCATTCATTTAGTGGAGCATAAAATCATCGTTCATAAGCTCCATGGTTCCTGGCAAGACATGGTATTCGAGAGTGGTTCAATCTGCTTTCCTTCTTCCTAACACCGGAACAATCTCTGTCATATGAGATGTAGTCAAGAGCTTTGTTGCTTGAGTAAAAAAGTTAAAAGGAGTGTGAATGACATTAGCTCCCATATCGATAAAATCTTGAAACCGTTAGATTAAGATCTTGAAAATCAATTTTACCTCCATTTGCTTCCATATAATAGATTACTGAAGGCTAATAACACCACTTCACGATTGATTGTTTATTAAATTTTCATTGTATGTTACTCGTAGGTCGCGCTTCTCCTTGTATGTTTAAGATTTTAAGCACAAGATCTTCTCTAACTATAGCCTTACAAATTCTCCTTTAGCAAGGAAATAGTCTGGCCCGTTTATGTTCATTAGAAATATACGTAAATGTGAGATTCATCTTATATTCAAGTAATAATATAAACTGCCCTTTAGTAGCTATGCTGAATTGCATTTGTTTAAGTGTAAAGAATGAATAAAAAATTAAGGAAATGCTTTTCTACTTCACTAGAAATAAAAATTGTTAGGATCTAAGGATCTTGTATTTGCTCAGTCAGAAATGAATGAATTTTTACATGAAAAGCCTGTTGATTTCCTAGGTGTAAAAAATCATTCTATTTCTGAACTATTTATAGAGTGTTGATTGTTCTAATAAAGTTGTTAAATACACTTTTTGCATAGTTTCATCCTGACATAAATTTTGCTCTAAAACGTTGGGTACATTGTCAAAATGTCTGTAGAGCAAAATAAACGTTAATCATATCATTAGTCATTTTTAATCAATAAAACGATAAATGATTTAAATTATCCACTACTGTAAAACAGCTCCTAAGCTTGTCAAATTAATAAAAAAAACGTATGGTCAAAATGTGTCAAAAACTACATTATAAACTACATTAGAAACATGGCATCAATCATTGCCAGGTTGCCGTGTTGAAAATGATTACGGTGCCATGAACAATTATTGTGGTCGAGAAGAGATAAGCCACTAACAATAGCCTCGTGCGCAATGTGTCGTGTAGCTCACATCGTAAAGAGACTTGAAAACTCTTGTAACACAATCTTTAATACGATTTTCATTGAGCATTTAGTGAAACAATTCATCCTGGTCTTTTTGGATCCCTGCACCAAAACAATATATTGATTTATTTAACAATATAAATGAAATGAAATGTCGCTTGCCAGCTGTAGGTGAATCGAAAACTCTCAGTAGTTTATGCTACCACCAAGGGTCTGCGTCAAGAAGATGGACTTGCTTGTCTCCTATTTAATTTTGCGCTAGAGAAATCCATCCAAGACACGAAAGTTAAGACTTAGGAAACCATAAGTCAACTCAAATCCTGTTGATATACTCATCAAGCCTACTAAGGGATCGGGGCGCCAGAGAACCTCGGAACCTAGTTTAACGACACCAAGAACACGTTTGATGGTAGCACCACCAGCGACTGTACTAACAAGTCCACTGACGTAGTAAAACGCACTTTTGATGTTTTTTTCACAATTTCATCTATCTTAGGTCGGCACTAACAACAGCATGGAAGCTGAATTACAGTGGAGCGCCGTTTATACGGGTACCTTTTATCCGGCTTTCCGTTTATCCGTGCTGTTGAGAAATGACAGCTCAATACAAAGGTGACATTGCGTTATGGAGGATATTCGAAAAAGCGGTTATAAGAGCACATTTTCATAACAAAACACACTATAATTCATGGCAAATTTCAAATTTTCTCGTTGGAAAAACATGAAGTTAATAAAAACTGGGTTATTTTTATCAGAAAATAAGAAAATTTTCCAAAACCTAATCAGGAATTGGTAATAAAATAATAATTTGACTCATTACCCGTGTTATTCGTGCGACGGTCGATCATAAACCTATATCGCACCTTTATCGCACCAGAACTCACATACGGCCAAGGACTCTGTAAAAATTTAACAAAACTGTCATAGTTGCGTTCAAGGAGAAGATGCTTAGAAGGGTACTTGACACCGTATGTTTAAAAAGGCTATGAAGTTGTACGAGCTGTACGGCGATCTCACTATTATGCTACGTATCGCTAGCTTCCGCTAGGCTAGTCATGTTATATACATTTATAAACGTATACAGTTGTATACATTGTTATATACGGACGACATAACCTGTAAAGATTTTTTTTTCGATTGTTCGCAAGGACAGAAGGGGTAGGGTAAATACAAATAGAGGTAGCAAGATGTCGTGGAGAATTCCGCCATTATTTGTGTATGTATTTGTATTTCAAATTTACTGATCAGCCTAAATCAGCCTAATAAGGGTCTTAAATTTAAGTTATAAAGTAACGAAATATATACATATACATATACAACACTGCCCTAGCTGCTAAGTTTCTTAACACCTCAAGCAGACTAAGACCGAAAAGCCGTTGTAGCGCCAGATACATTGGTAAATAACCAGCACTCATTGCATGTCTTGCATATGTTACTTACTGAGGTGACGTTAGTTGTATTAGAATTCAGAAGCCTCAATGTGTTCCTCGGACTAAGAGTGCATTCAGATGTATATACAGGGTTTTCCGATTGAATTAATAACGTTTCTCATTGATCGCAACCTCATTGAACTCGATGTCAATCTTTTTCGCGGCATCCATCCATACTGTACACATTGTTCCATTAGATGTCAACAATGGCTGCTTCAATGTGATACAATTCAAATGAAGACTGTTTCGTGCGGCTTGTAAGCAGTGTGTGTTGCGCCACAAATTTTCCTATTATTTTGTTGTTTATGTAGTTTTGAGCTCAGTTCATAAGCGGTGTACAATTCTCAATTGTTTCTTTCGTTTTATACCGGGCACAATGTTACCTGTGCAACATAGTTATTGTGACTTGGCGATTCAAAAGAGTTGTTTGTTTACGTATAGTTGAGCACTGTTAAATCAGGAAGTATACACTAAACGTTCTAACAAAAATTAGAATATGATGTAACCGAACATTTAATTACATTAACATACTCACTAAATATTACTCTACGTTGTTTACATTATCGATTTTTCCATTTTACTAACGAACCTTTTTGTTCAAATCAAAACCATTAAAAGTAAAATCGTTGTATTCTCGAATTGATGATTGAAAACAAAACGTTAAATGAAAAAACAACAACAAGAAAACAGTCCAAAAAGGAATTATTTTTTATTATTTTAATCATTTTTTAGTAAGTTGACATTCAATACGGAACTCTATTGGTGTACAACACTCTGCATTGACTCCTTATGGAGACAGATGTCGGTTGCTCGGTATGCAGTCTCTCGAAGCTCGACGCTCAAACACACAAAGCGTGTTCATAGCTTCAATCCTTCTTCCCCGCTGCACTGTAATGGGTCGGACTCACCAGTAGGCGACCAGTTTAGATTAGGGATTAGTATTTAAGACAACAATTTTTGTACATACTCGTTTTGAGCAAATAAAGTGTAACATTAACACTAACCATTACACTTCATATATGATAGCCATAACAAAATAAACAAAAAGTGCTTGACTCGCTCGAAAACATAAACAAAAATAGCCTGACATTCAAAGTGTTCAAAAGGACCAGGTTATGGAAGTTTTATAACAAGTCCTTAAAATTGTCTATGATCTGGCATTTTTGTTGCTATATTCCTGTTCCGCCCTGAAATAACGTTGTTGTTCTTTAACAATCGTCGTATAGCGATTTTATACTACAATTGTTTTTTCTCAAAATAATGTTACTCGCTTTCAGCAAGCATCAATTAAGCAGATTGTGGATAAAAATCAAGAACAAAAATAACTTGGATATATATGAGGTACTGGGTAATGGATATGTTTAATACTTTACTACATATAGAGTAAAATATACCTTACATACTATTTTACTCGATGTTCCAATTCCATGAGACATAAGTTATATTTTTAATGGTATGAATAGATGCACAATCTTATGAAGACATACCTATCGACAAAGCTACATAACACCTTGCCACTAAAGCTAGAATGATGGCTTTTGGAACAGCATAAATAATACTTCTGATTTTATTGCTACCTTGTTCAGTGCCTCAGAAACTTTTTCCGCTTATTACTTTTCATGGTTAGGGTTCCTCCAGGAAGTAGGCAATCGCGTTTGATCGAGTACCGAAATTGCCAAAGTTTTTTCCTCAACTTCGTAGCATCGAATTCACCACACCATCATTACCTGTACGATTCGCCTGTGGGATATAATTAACTATGTTCGATTTTCACAGGAAGCTTACTCGACAGTCTGGTGTTTTAACTTTGCTTTTCCGGTACATATTATCACGTCCGGTTGTATAGCCAATTTCTAGAAATTATAAATGACATAATTGAGCAAAATGGTACATTTTGATGAGCCAATGATTTACCAGGATGTTGTAAAGATTTAAATGCCTTTTACAATGCAATAATAGAGTAAGGTGATTACTCCGTACAGGTAAATGGAAGCATCAAATTATTACAAAGTGTGTGCACAGCTATTTTATATAAATACTCTCGTTTTCATTACAAGACCTTTTTTACACTGATGAATGAGTTTACGGGAATCTTTGAACATTATTGTAGTAATGCTTAACAAAAACTAGACGTTGAAAGTTTTTGAAGGAATTCAAAGTAACATGATTTACTTGGAACAAGCTTTAAGTAGAAACTAGTGTAAATAAGAAAATGAAAAGATAAATCAGAAGCAGGAATCAAGTGATATTTGGAAAAGAAAATTATCGCAATAGTTTTATAATGTAATCTTCTCAAACATTTACAATATATCGCCTTTGCGTTTATGTAAAGTGGTTCAATAAATTGATGATACCTTCAACTTTTTATTGAAAACATTTCAACCAGCTAGACCAAAAGTTTTTAAAATTCTCTTTCTGACCATCGAACAATAAAAAATGTTAAAGGAAATCTTACATTACCAGGATTAATTTAATTAAACAACTGATGATACATGCATGTTTCCGTGGCAAAACGTACAGCATTTGAAATTATTATTTTTTTATTATTATAAATCTTATAACCAGTAAATCGTGTCATACCGTAAGCAGTAGTCCTAATTAAGCGATTAATATTTTAAGCGCTTTTTGTACTGGTTTCCATAAGCTTTCTTTTTTATATATGTATCTGTAAGTCAAATTAAAACAACTATGCCAATATGATATTCGCTAAACTAACAAAATTTTTGAAATAATTGGAACTATAAGAACTCAAGTTGTCTTGTAAAATAAATCCTATGCCACTCCATCCATCCTATCAATTCAGTGAGCCTCTGTATAAGACATAAAACTTTCTCAAAATCATAAACAGCAATGGATCCTTGATTTCTCAGGATTAATAACACGACGCCCTAGATAAAGTTTACCCTAAGGTCATTTGAGGCAATTACGTTGTACGCCGAAGAGATACGCAATAGATCCTTGTTAGGATTGATGATCATCCGCTTGGGTCTGTTAGTAGTGCATCAAATTAATTTCTTCATTTCAGTGGTTCATAATTTAACGCGCACCACATGCATCCATGTTGAGAAGGAAATAGCGGAAGTACCATGGCAAGGTTGACTGTGGTTTAATTAAACTCTACTTGACCCTTGTGTATTGTCGTTTTATTAAGCACTTATTTCTTCTTCTTTATTTTTGCTGCCATGACTTACTTGATGTATATAGTGTAGCATTAACTTTAGTATAGAAAAGTGTAAAGAGATGAATGTAGTCGCAAGACTCAAAATATCTATAAACAAATCTTACTACTACTATAGAAAAGCGCATATTTTTTTGTAATGTAATGTTGTTGTAAGAATTGCAAAACAATCAAACACAAATTCAACAAAAAAAGTTTTGTCTTGCTATTTTGTTATTGGAATGACCAAATTAAAAAAATAGTGACAAAAATGTTTACTTATTTAATATTTTTTATAAAGCGTGTAATATTTATTTAATGATAAACTAGATAACTAGCTTCAATAAATTTTTCGATATAGCTATAATTTCCTCCAAAATGAGCTTTGAATTAAAGTATGCTACGTATATAGCTTATCTTCTTGTGCTTGAATTAAATTTTTCACAATAGAATCAATAATGCTTTCTATATGATCCATATGGCGATGAACCAACCATTAATCGCTTCGTGTTGCATTTGATTTTCGGAAATTGGCTATCACTCACAGGCTGTTGTTGATGAAGATGGATCAATATTTAAACCAGTTTGTTGGATGGCTTAGCATCTCGATTTTGCTCTTTTTTCTTCTACTTTATTTCTATTTCAATCTCATGCTACTTCTAACATCCTTTTTATATTCTGGGTTGTGAGAAATCTTTCACAAACTACATAAAATATGAGATCCACTTATGCTCAGTATTTTTTTTTATCAAAAGCCCAGAAGCTTTCTATAATATCGATGAATTTAGCTGAGGTGCAATTCTGAGATGAAATTTGTAAGCTTGCAAAATAAACCAGTCATTGATTGATGTAGACAAATTCACTTGATCAGCAACCACAAATTAGTTTTATTTGTATATACTTCCTATGTGTTGATGATGGTGATATGTTCGAGCGCTTACCTTAACTTCAAGCTTGTCTATGCTCGAATAAGGCAAGGGCCTTAAAACCCAAAAGCGAATTAGTTAACCCATGATGTCAAGTGGGAATAATAGCTGTATATTTACGTACGAATATCTCCATACGACTGTAACGTGTTTTACTACATCGTAGGCCAACGAAGATAGAGCTCATAGCTTAGCAAACCTGTGAACATTTCGCAAAATGATGACAATTTTCATTGGAGAATCCGATACGGAACTAAGGACAGTTGGTGTTTATTGAGATGGGAAAAGGAAGACCGTTGTGAAAGAGGACGAATTAATTGTCAACTTAGGTGCGACAAGATTCAAGCTCCTTCGAATCTAGATTTCTCTTCCCTTCGATGGGCGTTTCGGTAAACACCAGAAGACTTATTCTCCAGAAGTGTTAACATACATCCCTGATTACAAACTCCCAATTAAGACAGTTTGATTAAAACTAAACAAACTGTAGGACACCACCACCAAATAGAAAGCAGGTCGGCAGCACATTGCTCAATTATTATTTACTTTTTGTGAGTGTGACGTAATTAAGCTAACCTTTTCTTCTTCTTTGGCACAACAACCGTTGTCGTGGCTTTCATTGACTATGATTACACATAGCAGGATAGTCAGTCCTTCGAATGGGGGCACGGTCCATTTGGGGCTTGAATCCATGATGGGCAAGTTGTTAAGTCGTACGAGTTGACGACTGCACTACGAGACCGGCCAATAAAGCCAACTACATTGAGAAAATCGTCTTTTTACTACAGAAGTCATGTTTTTAAAAATGGAAACTTTTTACTGTAACTGTTCAAGATTTTTTTCATGCAAAATTTCGATAAAAAATGGCATTTTTTGTGGTTATGTTTATTTGTATATATAATTTAAAAAAAATAAATAAATTTTCACAAAATTGGACTTTGTGTTATCAGTTTTATAAGATAAATTTATGAGCGATATGTTGCATGTGAGCATTGAAACTAGCCTCATCCGAGCAGATTATATATTATAATGGTAATCAGAATGCGATAAAAGTTCTTCTATATTCTCAACGTATGAAAAACCAAATACATTATGTATGACGCTTATAAATGTTTTATTGCCTGCACCTCATCGTTTTCTTCAACCATACATACATCTTGCATACATACACCGAACTAACAAACAATATGTTATCGTATCTGTAAAGCATGAGCAATTGCATCTATGCATTTATGTGCACTCTTTTCTTACCCAGCCTAAGCAAGACTCACTTTACTAACGAGGGACAAAGAGGCGACAAGTAATCCGATTCCATAACAAGAACCCCTTCCGTCACGTTTACCCAATGCTTCCTTTATCCATTCAGTTTATTTTCTGTTGTTCATTTACAAAACAAATAATAGGGTACAAGGGTTCTCCCACCTTTCTAAGTACGCGTGTGTATAACAGACCATCGTTTCCTACCAACCTTTTGCTTTTTTTTGCAACCGTAGCTTCCTTTAACGGCTGTTTATCAATCTTTCTCTTTGAGCGGGTATTAAAACGGCAAATATTCGATCTCATGCAATACATCATATTTCCGTTCGTATTTGGCAATCAATCATCATTTCCCCACCTTCACTCAAGACTTACTGAATCCATAAAACGGTCCTCATAATCAATACTAATAAATCCGTTTGCGATATTTATTATTTACTTCCAAGAAGAACAACTGCCCAACTAGCATACGTATGAAAAAAACATATACAAGATTACTAGAGGGTATGATAATAATGTCACTATATTTTTAAATTCAGCCACCAAACCAGACAGTATGTTTCCAAGTTACGCGGTTCTCAACAAACACGAATTCTTAGATACGCGGTTTTCTATATTTGACAGATCAAATGTCAAATCAGTACAATTTTCTTGGACAATTGTCTAATGCTGTATAAATTGCTTTTTTGTTTAAAAAAGTAATTCGCTTGAAAGCTAGAAATATCAGAATTTTCAGTTTTTTACCATTTAGAAAAACATGAATTTGACTTACGCGGAACGGACACATAATCAGACTGTAAATTGTCTGATACCTTTGAAAAATTTAAAATACCGTAGTTTTTTTATTTACAGCAAAACGAGAGACTATTTCCTAGACTACGACCATGAACGCCTGCAAACATTGTACAATAAACTCTGAGGTAGTTTTGTCGTAATATATTAAAAAAACTGTGCAAAACATAAAACATATCAGCGTTGAAATTATATTATGCGTTGGGCGACCTAAGTGTGCAATCTGTGAATGTGATTTTTATGCTAAAGTTGATAAAAAATGTGTTAACAATTTTATATTTTCAGTTTTTATATTTCGTATTTAATATGGTTTGAGTCAGTCTGGTGATACAGTCGTCAACTCGTACGACATGCCGGTCATGGGTTCAAGCCTAGAATGGACCGTGCCTCTTACGTAGGACTGTAATCAGTAGTAAGTCACTGAAATCCTGGCCTACTAGTGGAACCCAGGACGAGCATGTTATGTTGTCAACCCATGCCTTCTACTTATATCAAAACACTCAACTGGAAACCAAATGAAGACGTATCATGAAGAATGCACTTCATCAAAATCAAAAACTATAGTTTTGGCGATGTCCGGTAAAAAGTAAGAGATAATGTAGGCTAGTTTTCAATAAAACAATAAATTTTACCGATATTTTCTTCATATGTCCAATAATCAGAAGCTGGGGCTGATTATAGTTTTATACAGCTGTGTCTAACTCATTTCATCAGAGGGCCGCAAGTGCAGATTTTCAGTGATTCGCGGTTGAGAATAGTTGAGAATAAAAAATATATCTCAATATTTATATAAAATACTGTTTAAAATCATTATTGTTGAACAAATTGACTTTTTGCACTCCTCGCTTCAAATCTGGAAACGTTTCTTCTTTAAAAATTTGCGATGTTATTTTTCATTGTGCTCTTTTATACTTGTTTAATATACTTTTAAAGTCACATGAAATTTCTTTTATCCTTATTATTAAAATAGGATATTTTTCATTTGTTCCGTTCTCACACGGCAGTTCTATTAGAAAATATCGCTCAACCCCACTTTTTCACTGAGGTAGGGGAAATCTTGCTGCCTGAAGCAATCCGAGCTATCCATCGCTGGATGAATAACAAAAATATTTGCCTGCCTTTTTGACAGTTCAAGAGAAAAATTGTAATAAATCGTGTTTAAACATTAGTTTTCCCTAATTTTCAAGTCCCAAATGTTCTGGTAGTATATTCATTTCTTATAACAAGAACCCGTTGTTTATGAATAATTTTGTTAAATTACGATAATTTTATTCGACTTTAAAGATTGGCAAATTTTTTTTTTGACACTTGAAGGGAAATGATTTGCGAATAAAGGAAAGGACTGTGTGAGCAAACCCATGAATTAGCTATGTATTGCAGGACTTCGGCATTTCGTTTATTTTAATCCTTAATCTAAATCCTTTTATCTTAAGCATAATCATTTCATTTTGGTTTTGATTTTTGGGGCGGTTGCAAAGTACAATAATTCGTCTTGTAGAATCTGAGATGCAAATAAATTCAACTTGGCTACAAACGCTTTCGATTAGTCGTACATATTGGATATTAACTTATTTTTATGGTAGCATGATTATGAAAAAAACAGAAGGGGCTCAAAATCGGATATCAAAGTTGTAACATACTAAGGCCGGAGCCGTGCAGATCCGTTCGGAGCAATTCGGAGCCGACTGAAGCCTTTACTCGGCAGTCAGAGGCATTAGCGGAATTTGGGGCAAGTGTGCCATACGGGGCAAGAGTGCCACCAAGCATTTTTCCTTAAAAAATTTAGTTTAATGATCAATTGTGTATACAGTTGGTTGCTTTCCAATGACTAAGTATTCTGAGCCTAATTTCATATAGACCAATGGATATTTCCCAATGTTTTGAACTTATTTATATTGAGTTTCAAAATAGAGCAGAATATTATAATTTTTTAATCCAGCCAAATAAGCTCTCAAAAATCATGCGAACAATCAACCGAGAAAATATTTACACCACCGTATAGCTGAGAAAACGTGTAATTTTTAACTAACCCCAGTTGAAAAAAACTTTTTTTTTGTCACTGAAGAATTCAATTTCAAAAAAGCTACAACTTTTGGTGCAAGTGTGCCATCTCTGTTTGGGGCAAGTGTGCCACCATCTTTCATAGGCGCGAGCTGTCAAAAATGTAAACATTGTTGTAGCGTGCTGCGGAATGGTGCGCTATTGTGAGCGGATTCCACGCCAGAAAAACAGAACAGTAACAAACCATATTGTGGTACAATTGGTGGTCAAAAAGGGTTCATTGGTGACTAAATACATGTAGGAATACATACACTAGTGGTACAAACGTAATAATTTCCAATTATCTAAGAAATACGGTTATTTTAACCAGGTGGCCGTCTTGCCCCATACTAGTGGCACTCTTGCCCCATAGCCCAAAAAAGAACGTCTTTTTGGATCCTTTTTAAAACACTTCAAAAATTGTTTTGTTTGCACTTTTTTCAAGCGAAACTCATTTATAAGTGAGGAAATAGATGTAAAATGGTTATGACATTTAAATCGGCTTTTGAAAAACATGTTTTAATGAGTTATAACTTGAAATGCTTAAGGTGGCACACTTGCCCCAAGTTCCGCTAATATTGGTAGGACCGACCGGAGCCATTTCTGACTGCAGACTAGCCGCTCCGTGCGACAACCGATGACTCCAACGGTTCCGAGTAACTCTAGACGGCTCTATAGGCTTCGGACGGCAACGAGCGAAATTGTTGGTTTGACAATCCATCACTAGTTGTTGTAAAGTATCCAAGTGTGTGTATCTTGTCAACCCTATTTCGGTTCTAGACAGTTGACGCAAATCTTTTTTTCCATATAGAATGTGAATCGAGTCTGCACAAAATTATGCTAATATTCAGAATATAATCGAAGCATAATACGAATGAGATTGCATTCGATATAATGTATCTTAAGGGTCTCGGTTGTTCTGTACGTACGTGTAGAATAAGTTTGTTTGATGTAATGGGAACATAATTGTTAATTTAGAAAAATATAGCAACACAATGATTATTCTTCTCTGTAAAATTGAATACACGACTCTGTTATTACTTCGACTAATAGTAATAACAGATTTTTGGTTTGCACTGCTGTCAGCACTTCCCAAAATACTCTCGCGGGCCGCCAGTTTGGCATACCTGGTTTAATATATCATCATAATCAAGCCATGCTTTACTCAATACATGTTTTGTTATCGAGTCATGTTGATATATTTTCATTCTATTTCTTTTTACAAACGTTATCGTCTCTATTAATTAAAGGAAAACTGCTCAATGAAGTTTTAATCAAATTCTCATCCTTCGTAAACCAGTAATTGCAAAAGAGATATCGATCGGTTGAATATTGATTATTCATTGCAGTTGTAGTTGTTAAACTGGACTAAGATTAGTGGTTATTGCTGTAGAAGTGTGAATGACGTTGAAATTATGTACTCGCACAGTGCATTTTTAATAGAGACTACTTATTTTTCAAGAGACATAAATCTCAAGTTTTTATGTAATATTAAAATAGGTAATTAAATTTCAAATTATAAAATGTTGTTTATATGTTATATCAAAACGATCAAGATACATTCATTATGCTAGGCTGGCAACAAAGCATCACAAATTTGACGTTCTGTTACATAGTGTGAGGGTGAAATAGTATTTACTGCATCAACAACCAATTTGCCAACCAAGAAGCTAAAACTGAAATGACCATGCTATTATAATACGATTTACTTCAATGGTTTGCCAGTTACGTATCATGTTTAAACTTTTCAGCTGGAAACAAGTGACCAAGGACAACACCTCTCTATCGGAATGAATACATTTCACACAGCAAGCCACCGGAAGCGAGTGAGCTATCGAATCGGGTACAGTTAGGCCCAAAATTCGCACAGGAAGTAGTGTCGTTTGCAAGGCAGCAAACTGAAGCGGGGTGAAATGAAATGGCTCAAACTCCTCTTGGGATGACACGCAAAAGTCCGAAACATTCGACACGTTGGGCAAATATGTTGGAATAATACACCCACACACTCCTTTCCAGTTTCCCACGTTGTATCCGTCACATTAATCAGGTGTGGTGTTTTGTACTGGGAAGGGCCATATCAAAGCAAGACCTTTCCACCAACGATGGATGAGAACGTGCAACGGAGCAACGAAAGTATCAAACAACGAAATCTGGTGCATAGTATCGAGCAGATATCGCCTATACGGGATGTCTATTCGATTCTTCCAGAGTCGAATGTGCATTCAACCGGTCAGTCCCAAACGCTTCATACGCAACCGTCTACATCATCTTCTCCTACGCATATATCAAATACATCACCCAGTGCAGCGACATCGCTGTCAACGTTACTCTCCCCTACTAAAATTAGTCAAGACGTGAATCTGCAGAGTACTTCGAAAAATGGAGCGCATCAAGAAACTTTCTCGAATTCGCTCGCTACCGCAACTCCCGCAGGCTTTAGCTTAATTTTGCCGCAAAACCTAAACAGAAGCTTTGATCAAACGGCTGCTCAATCACCGCCAAAGTATCAGATTTATCATCAGTTTAGCCGCATATCCAGCACTACGCAGCAGTTCATACAGCGACAACAGCAACAACAATTACAACAGCAAGAACAACAACAGCAGATATTTCATCCTCAAGCTCAGCCACTGCAATTGCAACAGTCTCCACAAACACAACCTGCCTCACCGGTTACCAACTATCAAACACCACTGTTTCGCAAAGCTAGTTATGGCTCATCACACTATGCACATTATTCAAACGTCGATCCGCTCACAGTGAACGCGGGTACCTTATCTGCTCGACCCAACAACACCTACCATCAATATCAGACTACTCACCAATGCTCCAAAACCGTGGACCAACGAAGCAATAATCCTTTTATACTCAACTTTAATAACATTTCCGGATGTTGCCTAAAGAACTCACCGACGTCCTCTAGCTCTCCGCCAGCCACTTCTCCAACTGACCGATCAATAACTTCCGCGCCCATCACTGGTAATCCACAATCCGTAACCAGTGGTAGTTCATCGTCAGCCATCACGGCGATTGTAACTTCCGGCACGAAACGGACACGATCTTTGCTGCTCAAATCGACCTCACCGTTACAGCAAACCACCCATAGTTCGCCATCGCATACTGTCTCTTCGCCACAGGGTCCACCCGTTCCACCGAGGCTATCACACATACATGCTATTGGTTCTGTTAGTCCAGCAAATACCGGTCCTACGTTTAGTAACCATCCGTCCATTGAACCAATATCAACTACAACAAGCAGTAACGCATCGTCAGAGGCAATAGTTATGTCTTCGATCGTTACCGGAACATGTTATGTAACGCCTCCAACTCCTGCACCGTTAATTCCCAGCGATAAACACCGGGAGTTACCTTCGATGACTTTCGGTAGCGTGACACCTATGGTCGTGTCGAACACTCTGCCCGATTCAACAACATTAACAGCATTAGGGCACAACAAAACGCCAACAGATGGGAACGAGAGTGGCTTGCTGACAAAGGAGATGATAGACAAAAGTGTGCGTAAAAAACGAGATGATTTTCTCAGGACAACTATGAAAATATGTTTGGTTGTATCTCCTCCGTCAAAGCTACAGGTAAGTGCTGTTGGTATCCACTTATTGAGTAAGAGACAGCAACATAATCATTGTTTAATTTAAACTGTCATTGCAACAATATCGCATTACACAAGACAAAAAAGTAACGTTTTATTCAAAATGACAAAGAAAGTATTATTTCTTTTCATATAGAATGAATTTTCTCTCAGCATCGATTGCATTCAAATTGGTCTTGACTTTATGACCATGCAGTAAAACTATAAAGATACCTTTCACTTAAATTCTATTCCTTGATTTGTATGCTTTTGTGATTTGAAAACCAGAACTCTAGTATGACAAACAATATAGTTTGTGCTGTGTTGTGTCCACGAAAACATTCTAGCTATTTCGATTATTATCTCCTATCGCTTACTAAATTTTAGATTTTATCTTGAGTTTGAACATTGCTTCCAATATTACTACAATTATTTTTTGCCCAATAATGACTAATTGGCCATATCATTTCGTCAGAATGTCAACTCGCATCACATTAGATCGCTAGGTTGTTGCGTTTTAACATTTAAACGAAGATTAACCTATCTAAAGCATTGAAGCAAGCTTCCACTTAACCAATTATAGTTACACCTGAATTATGCCTATTAGAATAAGAGATTTGTATAATATTGTTGTAAAAATTTCCAAGGTTTTACAAGGCCTATAAATGCTTTCTAAGCGTATTCATTGCTTCGCCACTCAATTGTACCTGTCTGTTACATCGTATATATATATATATATATATATATATATATATATATATATATATATATATATATATATATATATATATATATATATAGCTGGGACCAACCAGTGCATTTTCGATTATATATATCGATATATAATCGATATAATCGATATATATATATATATATATATATATATATATCCCAAAATCGAAATGAAAATGCACTGGTTGGTCCCAGGGTTTATTCGGTAGATGCGACGGATCCTACAAGGCTTAACGGGATCGATTACCAACAGTCCTCTCGCAGAAAGTCGAATTGTAACTGTCCTCTGGTAGCATGGACTGATCCGGTGGAAAGGAAGAAAAAGAAGTGAACAAATACCGGACGTCAATTTATATATAAGTTACTATTAATCGAGTTTTGCTAATGTTGTGACGTGTAGAAATGACGAAACGGAGATACTACTTGTATGCTAATCGCATCGTGACCAAATTATGAAGATGAAACATGTGATTTGTTTACATGTGGTTTTTAAACCTGACTTTCCGTGCCATCATAAATAAAGTACCATGCGTCTCCATTTCTAGTTTTTTGTTATTATACACTAGCTAACCCGGTAAATCTCTTTGTTCTTGAATAACTAAAATACAAATACGACTAACTACGTAATAATATATAAAAGTCAGGTGTACTGTATATATATATATATATATATATATATATATATATATATATATATATATATATATATATATATATATATATATATATATATATATATATATACTAGCTGGCAAGGATTGTATCGTGCCCGTCAGGATCCGATCATCGAGTGTAAACCGCCAGGAAACCTCACACCAAGTGTCAAAGTGCTGTATACAACACAACAACAATCCTTCTCTTTGTATTGAAGTTAGAAAATCTTTATTAAATTAAGTTTAGTGTAACATCTGAACAATTTCTAAGTCTTAAAACCTATTCTCATACCACCATAAGGTGTGTGCAAAGTTTCGTCGAAAATGATCCAGCCGTTTCGGAGTTTGCTCGCAACAAACACCGTGACACGAGATTTATATATATATATATATATATATATATATATATATATATATATATATATATATATATATATATATATATATATATATATATATATATATATATATATATAAGTCGGTTAACGTTATACATATTGAAAACATACACATATAGTGTACAACATTTATAACAACCAGAAATGAATGATTGTCATCAGTATTGTAGTGTAGATCAGTCATCAGTATTCATTATAACAATATTCAATATAATAACGAAATAAACTTTGTACCATATTATTTATTTCATGCATACCATACGCGTGTGCTTGGCGTTGTAATGTGCTGTTGTAATATTTGTTACATGCACAAGTATAACACATTTAGCAACACACATATTCTTACTAGCTGTACTTACAACTACACATCTACGAAACACATCTGAGCGTACATCTCTACATAAGCTCCCACAAATGGTATCTCTTTGCGTTACGTACATTATTATTTCACTTCTAACGAGCAATACGCTTTTCTTATTGAACGGTACATCTAGAATTATATTTACTCATCGCTTACCGCTGGCTTTTCTTTCTGATGATTTTCCACTTCTCAGTTCTCGACATCCCGCGGAGCAAGGTTGTCATTTTTCAATTTAAATTTATTTCTGGAAACATGCTCTCTTACTGAGCCGATCTGATGTTGAACTCCTAATGCTTCATCCTCTTCGGATGGCGTTGTGTTTCTACGCATCGTTTACCTTTCGTTTAGGGTGTCCCTGCTAAACTCTTGAAGCGACTACCCGTGGCCATATTCGAATGAGTTCTCTTTTCACATTCTTCCTGGTTCAGTTGCTTCCGTACCACATTTCATCGCACGATTAACAGAAGGCGAAGCATTTTAATGTTGAAAATCACAATGAATTTCATTAATAACACATTTTCGTAGTCAAACGGCGCTCGGCTGCCATAAATTGTTGCAGAGCCCTCCGGGCAGGACATCTGATCCGTCGTTACGTTGCTTTGTTCCCTTCACGCTCCTGGTTCAGCATTCCGGCGAGGATGCCAATGTTGACTTCCAGCACAAGCAGCACAAATATTGCGGAACAGACAGCTTCTTCAGACTGGCATCTCTTTCTTTCCACAGTTTTCCAACGTTACAGAAATCTAGACTATTTAGTTATTTATTCCGGCAACATGCTGATAATAGCTCTGCGTCAGCTGAGAATTACGGAAATCGATTATGTTTGCTTCACCGACTTTTGAACTAATGCTGAAAACTGGACAGCGAGAACAGTTCGTTTAATTTAAAATGGTAATCAAATCCGGAACCTCGCTGCAGTACTCGATCACAACCCACTTCATTGAATAATTTACAAACACGAATAATACTCATTATTTCTATTATTTAAATTATGGAATACTGCCATTAATGTTATAAAATACTAAAATCACTTTTTTGTTATTGCATTCCTGTACTACTTACTGCAATGATTCATTATGTGACCAAGCTCCTTGGTTCCATATGATTTTATGGTCGTTTCTTTTTTGCAAAACAGCTACATTCATGATGATAGTATTTCATCTTGTCGTACTTTTTACGGTAATTATCACAGGCATGGCTGCGTCTGCAGCGAATACTTTTTTGACCGGTCTTTGTTTGGTACGCATCGCTGAAAACTTTTTTTTGCTGAACATTTTGTCATTAAACTGACAAAGAAAAAGGAAAACCCAAACATTATATTTTACATTCGTGACAGATGATAGGGATAAAGTCGACGATCCTCTCGCTGTGAAATTCGTTTTCCTTAAACAAGATAAGATTGCTCATTTAGAGATGTTTTAGAGAGCCTCAATTAGCATCCGTCTTGGGATTGCTGTTTGCCCTTTGACATTTTTATACCATTTGCAAATGTTGAAACAGCCAACATGATCCATAAAAAAAGTTGAAGAGCTGCCTTGACTGTTTCATTTGCATATTGAAATGCATTGAAACCAGTTAAAATCAGGATCATGAAGTAATTTAACATTTTTACATGCAATTTGATGTATCATTTATACTCGTTTTTATTGAATAGAAACATTTGCACATAAGCTCTATATAATTTTCGAGCAATAATGCCAGACAATAAATGGCCAATATCATATAATTTGATTTGGCACTAATGAAAATTACTATTCCAACCTGCCAGCCTGTAAAACTTCATTGCGTATACACTTGGAGTTTCACAACTTATTTTGGCAGATAATGCTCCACAAAACATTTACGTTTTGAAGCAATTTATGCTAACGCAAGGTGAACGAACAAAGCAAGTGTGAGCAAAGGCCGCCAACCAGTGATTGATGACTACAGAAAATATTTGCAAAGTGTAGGGAATGATCTACATTATCTCTAATGTCTCTTGTTTGTTTTTGTTTTTGTTTTTCTTTTCCTGTATGTCTCCCACTCTCTACTACTTCTCATCTGTCATTGGAATTCCATCCTGTGCATGCCATTTGTGCTGGAACTTGGCTGGTCGGTTGGTCGTGCTGGCAGATGAAATCTTTGAGCCTTACCCACCTGGATGAAATCGAGCGTCAGGCAACGGCTCCAACAATTATAACAAACGATCCTCACGTAAGGAAGGTATGTATATAAAAAAAAATGATCTCAGTCTTACTTGTATAGTAGATTTCTTTTATGTAGGTTGTCATTATTATGTTTTCGTTTAAAAACGATACTTATAAAATATGTTATATGTATGTAACTAATAAATTAGCTCGAAATAGTAGTGCTATGTTCATAAAAAAGCTGAATTTGTTTGTTTGTTTGTTTGAAATAAAGCTTTATTCTGTTAATGTCAAAAGTGACATGTAGAAAATTTTGAGGACGAGATAGATTTGTACTTTATTATATTGCAAATATGGCAGATCTTTTTAAGATTAAAAAAACTCTTAAAAAAGTTTCTCTCATATTTATTTCAAAATTAGAAAACATGTGGAAGTTCTTTCCAAGACACACAAACAAACACACACGCGCGCGTTTTACTAAAATTGATTGGTTTTTATACAAAAGAATGTTTGACACCAATTTTACATAACATTCACCAGCAATACTTGCGTGACCATAATATTTAGACATCGTATGCTATTGGCAATGTATAGCTATAAATTGAACTCTATGTGATTCGACGTAACGCATCGTGGGTGTTTTGTAACACAATAACATTTGGTGCCAATGGCCCATCTTCTTCCATGATAATACATTAACGTGAACAAGCATTTTCTCTTTCAGATATTAATTATTCAATAGTCGCGTGGTCAACGGTTTCGAATAGACACACTCTTAACATCATGAAATTATGTCCTTTTGCGAAGAGCGATTATAGCTGGGAGTGTTTAGTAGTTGCTTTGCAGTGTTAAGTAAAACATATTTGTATGTTGCAATCACATTCCTTCATAATTTTAGCATTTTAAAGTAATTTGCTAATAAAACAATTTATACAAAAAATCTTCGAGAATTCGTTTTTGGTGTCTTATTATGGTATCCTATAAATATCCTATCAAGCTAAAATAAAATGCTTGATTTTGATTTTGATAATTTTGTCTTTGTTAAATATTAACCACAGACTTATTCAAATACTGCAGGCCTGACCTATATTATTTCCGGAACCTTGCATGTAACTAATTTTTACCAGTAAACATATATATCTGCAAATATAACCAACATAACATTTTCTTAAGTATGTTTTTTGAATAATTCGATTACAAGTTTGCATTTTTTGTTTTGTATTTGCTTTAACTGTACGAGCAAGTTAAATGGTCCTTTCCCCTAATTGAATTGTGATGAGTTATTTTTAAACACTCTTCAACCTTGATAAAATCGCCCTTCTTTCATACACGTTACAAAACCACAACGTAGCGCACACAAAGGTTGGCATTGAAGAGGTATTGTAGTATTTTCCAAACTACACACACATTCTTAGGATCTATTCTACCATTCTTTACTTCGCTTCGGAAGTTCAATGTGGTGTGTCCGGATGCAATGGTGTAGCTTCGCCTAATCACGCATTAATCAGTAATGATATTCAAGGACATTCTTCAGAGGTTGGAAGACTCGTAGCGATAGCTGGCACTTGTGAACGTTAAATCACATCAAAATAATCTTCACTCGACTCTGCATTCAACGAATAGTGTATCCAATTTCTTCTATATAAAAGTTTTTTTTTTTAACGGAAGTATTGCAGAAAATATATTTCAATTAAATTTATACACACTACAGCTTATATTTACTAGGCGTATTTGACTACTTATTAAAAGATAGTTGCACGTAGCTGCAAGGTAGATTAACATAATTGGTATTAGTAAAAGTAAGATAATAAAGCAAATTAATAGCGCATCCCTACTTGGTAAATTGATTGATAACATTCTTTCAGACACGTAAAGTGCCATTTAAATACTACTACTTTCAAACTACTGTTATGTCTGTTCGGACACCCAATGGTGATATAGGAAGATTCGTAATTGCATTTGGCTACTGTAATGTTGCATGTATGTTTTTTTGTTTTCTTTTGTTATATTAGAACAAATGAAACAAACAATTTTAAAAAACCACAACAGTTTTTTAATAACAGTTTAAAAGTATAACAGTTTTATTTTTATTAATGCGTTAAACTTGAATCTTTAATTTCCCATAGTGGTTTGAAATATATATATATATATATATATATATATATATATATATATATATATATATATATATATATATATATATATATATATATATATACATATCTGGCTTACTTTTAAATTAAAAAAGAGATTAAAATGTATTTATAAAATTAAATAGATATTTGTTGAATAGATAAAACAACATCAAATAAGGCTTATAATAAATTTACTAATGTATTTCATAAATTGTGACGATAGTTGTCGAAAAGGTTGAAGCTGGTGGCGTTCTAAATTTATATCGTTAAATGTTGAATGTTTATTAAACAGTAAATCAAATGTAAATGTAACATACACTTAGTATTTAAAAAAATATTAAATAATACTCTAAATCAACACAACGTAAATCTCTCTTCTCTTCTCTGTCTTTCTCTCTCTTTCTCTTTTTATCACTCGCTCTCTCCATTAACTATCTATCTCTCTCTTGTTTATACTGTTTGTTATTAATTTTGTAATTATTGAAATTGTTTCGGCTTTGCACACAAACATGTGAAATGTACTCGTTATGTTTTAACTCACAAATTGGTTTGGTTATGGGTTTTGTTTATTTGTGTATTATTGTACAAAATTTTCGATTTGCTCATTTTGTTAATTTAACCAATATACGTTTCTTATTGGATACTTTCTGCACTATTTGGCTGTGGCGATCCACTATCACTATCAATATCATTTGGTATCAATACTACGCTTGCTATTGCACAGAGTGATAATTCCGATACGTCTAACACTTCGATTGCATCCGCGAGTGGATCAGCTGGGTATGGCGGCAACACCGTGTCGGGTGGATCATCCACTCACGCCGTATCCCCGAAAGACGTTTGTCTAACAGTCACCTCGGGCAGTGCGTTGATCGACATCAGCAACAGTGATGGAGGATGCATTAATCCTGCCTACGACAATGGGGAGGGGTCCCAACGTCGCCAGGCGGGGAATAGTTTCACAGTCAGCGAGGTAGACGCTAGAATCGTTCAAAAACAAAACAGCACAGAAAAAGTTCACGAATGTCAGAGTTCTGGAACGTGCTGCATGCTTTCGTCACCTTCCTGCGTAAAGGCTGCGCTGGGCTATTCGACTAAACTAGGCGGAACCAGCTCAACATCTTCGCTCAAAAAGAAATCCTCCTCCTTTCTGCATCGGGAACGCAAGAAGCCGGTTCTCACTCGCAGCCAAGTGAGTACATTATGTGTTTGTGGTAGAGGATGTAAGGATTTCCAGGAATAAGAATTTCTTGGATTTTTTTAAAACTTTTGTTTACTTAATATTTTAAATCATGGATTATCTTCATAATATGTAAGGTTTTATTGAACTCATTTTGTATACGTGAAAGATGTTTTTATTCGTATTTTTTTGTAATCAGATTGAATCCCATACAGCAATCAAATGGTAGTACGTCCTTTTTATATCATTATATTTAAATATTTTGGATCATTTCATAATCATATTATATCATATCTTCTATTAATTATAAATATTATTACACAGAGTTTTCTAGCCAGCTCAGCACCATAGGCAAATAATTCAAATGCTTAAAATACTTTTAAGCAATAACAATGGCATTATTTCAGTAATAACAATGACATTTCGAATGATCCATAATTGGTTGTTTGGACGTACATTCGATATATTGTCGACAATGTAGAGAAATCCTATAAGCAGGCCACGTTATAGAAGTGTCCAATCATTTTGATGAAGTAAAATAGTGATTAATTTCATAATAATTTTGTAGCCGACTTCTTCTTTTCCAACACAATGGTCATGTTCAGACTTGGTCATGAAAGCCTAATACAGGCTTACTAGATTAATTATCAACCGAAGAGGGCGATCTCGTGGTACAGATTTATTAGGTATGATTTATCAACATGCCTGTAATGGGTTCAAGCCCAATATATACCGTACCCCCATACGTAGGACTGGCTAGCCTGCTATGGGTAATAAATAACTCATTGAAAGCCAAGCCCATTACTGGTACAGGCAGGCCTTGACCGACAACGGTTGTTGTGACAAAGAAAATGAAGAAGAAGAAGGATAGTCGGCATTTGCTGCAGGGTATGAACTTGGAAAGAATACCACCGAGACATGAAAAAATATAACTGAAATATATGCTTTCTATTATTGCATGAGTTTCATTCTAATCTTTAAAAACTTTAAACATTTTTTGGTATGCTTCAATAACAATTATAGCAAAGATATATGTCGTTAAAAATGAAGTCAAAACTCCTTACTCAAGTCTCTCTTTTGTATGATTCTAAAATATAATCAGTCATGATTAGTAATTGTAGATTAAGTAACGCTTTGAACATTATTCGTAATTTGAAAATAGTGTAAGTAGTCCAGAGTATTAAGTATTCACAAATGTTCTAATGTTTTGTTTTACCTAAAATTACACCTAGATTTCTAAACTTTTCTAGTGTTCTTATATTTAATAAAATATTTAATTAGAACATGTTCTTTTCCTATGTTAATAATTTCATATCATGGTTTTGTTACGTTTTCAGTAAGGTCTATTGGTTTGGTTTAAGTTTTTACAGACGGGAAATCATTTTAGAGATGCACAGTTATACCAGATTTTACAGTTATACTATCAGCTGTTGTAGTATCTATTTAAAAATACTTTTTTTTACTGAAAATTCACTGTCACAACTCTTATTTTGATTATTATTTTTTGCATTGAATACAAATAAAAATAAATTTCTCATTTTTCTTTTACCATGTCACATCACACAACAAAATAATCTGCAATGTTTGTCAACATCCGATGGATAATTCAATATACTCCGATGCTACTGAAATGGCTGGACGTGTCGATATCACTTTCACGTGCTTCATGGTTGATGGCACTTGAAACTTGTCTTAACATGATTATTTACATGGTACGGTGAATTATTCTGCCACGTAAATTTGATGATAGGTTTCAAGTTCCGAGTATTTCTCTGTTTGCTTTGAGAGCGACCAAAACGATCCAGGAGTGCTAATACCGGCTACGAAAGGAGTACGACTTGCGTAAGTATCCAAATTGTATGTCCTCTTTGATTCCGCGTATAAGGAAAGTGCAATGAGATATGAATTTCATTCAGAAAATTTGTTTGTATGTTGAATGTATGTTTGAAAGGTTGATGAATTTGTTACCTTTAGCTAATGATTGTATTTTTTAAGAAGTTAATGATTGTATTTATTATTCTACTTTTCTTGGCGTAAATAGTTTAAGTGTTGTGTCGGTCTATGCAGGCTTACGTATACTTATGCATAACATTTAATCACATAGTCAGTTTTTGTTTTGGATGTACGGTCCTGTTGAGAATCGAACACGCCTAGCGTTATAGGAGTAGTCAAGGCTATAGACTTTTCAAAGATACAAACTTCTAATAAAAAGAATGTATCCAAGAAACAATGATTTTATAGCTTGTGTAAAATAACATTGTCAACTTTACTTTGTTGACTTATCTTTACCAAATAATTAAGCATATACTAATAATTTAGCAATTGCATATTACACTGAATAGTAAATAAGGTGCATACATTTTACTACTTCACAAACATTTTCAATTATTTAAACTTCTCATTTGATTAATCAAATAAAAAAGATTTTATAATAAAGTTATAATTAAAATAATAAAACTACCCAGCTAAAATATATAAAACATTAAACATTATTATTTAATTACTAGTATGACAACTAAAAGCCGATCTCATGGTGCAGTCGTCAACTCGTACGACTTAACAACATGCCCGTCATGAGTTCAAGCCTCATATAGACCGTGCCGCTATACGTAAGACTGACTACCCCCTATGGGGGGTAATCCAAAAGTCACTGAAATCCAACCCCACAAGTGGTACAGACAGGCCTTTACCGACAACGGTTGTTGAGCCAAAAGAAGAAGAAGAATGACAACTAATAATTATACGTTTATGCGTACCTACAGTGGTGGTAGTGCCAAAAGTAGTGCAAGTTACGTATGAAAATTTTTAATTGAATAAGTTATGTATGTGAGTGTGCAATTTTCTTTGTTTTTTTTACACATGGTTTATAAGTTAAATAATGCCATTTCGTTAGGATGCGGCTAAAAAAACAATAGACTTTATTATGGTAGTGAAACACAAAAAACGAAAATTAATTCTTTAATTAATTGATTTTAATTTTAATTTAGTTTTAATTTTATTTAATTAAAACGAAATAACAATAATTAAGATATTTAATTGATGTACTAAAATCAATCGTGTAATGGCTATATTTTGTCAATTATTGGTCATTTACCATAGTACCATAGACAGAAAAAAAAGGACAGAAAATAGAAAAAATGTCCCTATAGTGGTTAAAGTTATGAAATCAACAAAAACAGATCATTTTGAAAAAAAAAATAGGAGAGGATGTTAATAGGATTTCACATAACCAGTTGAATGAAAAAACGAGGTCAAATCAGGCACACAGTTCCAGGGTTATGTTGACTACAGTCTTTATACAATGCTACAGCCATTATTGTTTGTCAATCAAACTAATACATTTTTGACGATTGAAGTTCGAAGAAATTCGTAATAATGACCGAAATCCTAGCTATTCATATCAAACAAGCTCAGTTTGATTCCTTTAATAATAACTATTTATCGGATTTTTTACTACTACCTCTATAGCAACAGAATACGACAACTATAAGAACCATACCACCATTGAAATGATATTTTTCTCAATGTTTTGTGTTAATGGTATAATGGTTATGTTTGGTGACATGTATGTACCACTACAAATTGTAGCAAAATTAGTACATTCACCCTAATTGTAAAAAGGTACCAAATGGTTTTTTGAGGTTTTTTTTGTAAAAAATTATCTGAATTATCAAGTAATGGCTGTGTGATATGTAACATGTGTTAATAAAGTAGTATATGTTTTAATTCTGATTTAATGTGTACTTTCTGTAAATTGCACATTAGCTCTAAGATTCCAAGGAAATCTCATGTCATGAAATGTACGTAAAAAAACAGTATGCAACAAAAAGCAGATCAT
Organism: Anopheles arabiensis; assembly: GCF_016920715.1. NCBI lineage: Eukaryota > Metazoa > Arthropoda > Insecta > Diptera > Culicidae > Anopheles > Anopheles arabiensis. Next base: position 57,748,760 of record NC_053518.1, read on the forward strand.
AACACCGTATGGTACAAATTAAATGTGAACATAAAGTACATAAAACGCAAATGGTACCACGTGGCAGAACAAAAAGCAAATAAAATCCCAACGACTCTAAGGGAGAAATTTTTCAAGAATAAACAGGAATGTAGCTTCGAAAGCACTCGACTGGAATGTCTGGACCAGATTCAATATAAAGCAAGTACTCGCCCATCTGTATTGTGTCTTAGTTAAATAGACTTGGAAATTATAAAGTCTAATAAAAAGTTCCGTTATCTTCTGAACAAATCAATGAAAATAATCAAAGATTAACCGAACAAAATAACGCTACTAAAACGCGCCACTTCTGCAAACAATGCTTCAGATTCTGGATATCTTAAATTAAAATTATTCAAATAGATAAAGTAAATAATTTAAACAAAATAAATTTTAATATTGTTTTTGTATGATAAATATTAGCAGAATTTGGCGAAAATGTCCCAACCTGGCACCCTAAGGCTGCCAGTTGATACACTGCGGTTAACGAAGCTCAGTGTTCATTTCGAACTGCCTAGTTATTTCGAATAATTCGGTTTATCATGACTTATCATTACATTCTCAGCTGGTTAAAGTAAAGAGACACTCCCACCCCCAAATAAATAAGTTAAAGTGACCTCTCGTATAGTTCACTTCATTGAAATGACCCAATCGTTTTAGAAAAAAAAAACTTGTTATTAAACTCGACTCTATATTTTGTGTGAAATGTAAAGTAATAAACTGTTTTATCAATCTGAAACAAGCTTAACTAACAGATCAAAGATTCAGAACTATCCCCTGAATACGATTGTAGCAAATATAACGAAATATGAAAAGTGAGAAATATATCAAATTAACTCCTATAAAAAAGACAAACTACTCAAATGCGGATTAGTTATAAATTCTGAAAGTCTTTAGGTCGGCATAACCGCGGGGTAGGTTCGTCAACAAAGGAATGGAATCGTTCTCTTTTGAACTTATAAAAGTTATTGGAAACATTTCATTTAGAAGCGGATTCATTTTTAAAATTTCAGCAAAGTATGAAAAACTCATGAATATTTACTTATGCTGTTGTCATTATATTTTACAGGGAATGTTTACGTGCCTCACTTTCTAGACGGAGCTTGAGTTTTTCCCAAATTTATGTGACCGATAATGGATTTAATAATCCGCACGAAACAGGTAACATTAATGGGATATTAAATTTTCTCTGAAATTAAAAAAAAAAGTAATAATTTCGGTATGATTACGATATCCTTAGGCTTACGGTACACAGAACCACTCGATGCCAACATGGACATCTCGGCTTTGGCAGGTCGTACGCTAATTGTATCAGAACGTGATGGAGCGCCTAATCGGAGGACTGGCGGGCATCTAACACTGCAAAAGGCAGCTTCAGTGGGCAATCAACCGTCAATAATGTCGTCGAACAGTAAACTCTTTACATCCACCTCCACCGATGACAACTATGACCAAAGCCCTAAAGCATCGTCAGCTTCCGGAAAGCAATCGAAACAAAAATGGACAATACCATTCGGATCGAAGGTAGGCAATCAATTGATTAACAGTAAATTTATGACAACCAACGTTTTTTTTCTTCTATTTCTGTCTGATTCTCTGATTCTACTTTTGATTCGTTTTTTACAGGGACCACAAAAATCAAAGCTTTGCGAACTGCTGGACAGCTATAACAAAGAAATTCCTAAATCGACGTCTTCCTCCAGCAATTTCAATAACCCCGAGTATGTAGACGCTTTAGTTGGCCTTAGAAACTTACCTCAATGTTGGACGGATATCGTCAATTGCGCTGGTGAGTCGAAACATATAAGCAAACTCAGGTTTTTAACGTTTCCTAGTACAGCATCTAAATGCAAAATCATATTTATCTGATTTGTTTGTTTTTTTTTCTCTTAACGTTATGATTGCTTATTCTGGTTACTGTGCTAAGGGATGAGTGAGGCGGAAACAAAAATTCAATCCGCCATCTGGGAGCTGGTGACGACCGAAGTATACTACATTCTTGCCCTGCAAACGGTAACAGATGTAAGTACGGGGATTTTTTTTTGTGCGAAAAAGGTTGTGGGATTAAGTAAGTTGAACCCATCCTCCAAATTTATTTCCTTGGTCCACTAGATCACTGTGGAATTTTGGGTACATTAGTATGAGATAAGATTCTTTATGCCATCCAATAAGGGATTCTGATAAGGATAAACGCTCACGCAGTAGTTTCCCAAAACTCCCCAAATGGATCGCTTGAGAAAACTTTTGGCCTCTGGTCGAAAGGAAGGTTTCGCGAAGACTACGAGCAAATGAATAGGTTTAAGTTTTATTGCCCCATATTTCTGCTGGTAGCAGGTGTTGTGGTTATATTTCTTTTGCATAATCCTGCAAGGGTACCAGCATAAATTAAATCCGAGATCCTGCAAACAATAACGCTCAATCCACGTTATCTTTGATAATGGATAATCATCTAATTTTTTTTCTATGTAAGAAAAAGGAAAAATTGTTTCATAAAATTACATTCCGCAAAATACAACAGAAAAATTAATCAAATAATTACGTACCCTACCTCATGTACACTATACGTATAGCAATGCATTTCCTTTTCGTAGTGTTTTTACTGCTATAGTTCGGCCTTAAACCCTATTTTTGTGTAATAATAATTAAACAATTTGAAAAATGACTAACGACATTAAATCACATTTTGCAAGCTTTATACAAACAGCGCCTACCATAGCTATATGGACAGTCGTTTTTCGCAATTGTGTAATTTTTCAAAATGTTAAGACCAATGTTCATCACTTATTACAAAAAAAGGAATTTAGAGTCATACCATTACTATAAAGATAGCTCGAAAATAGGGTTTTAAAACTAACTAATGCATTTAAAAATCTTCCAAAAATACAAATAGAACATTTTAGGAAGGTTTACAGAAATACATTTTTTAAACGATTTTAAAAGTGTTTTTATTATTTTTGTTAGGTTTTATGAGTTTTATAAGGACAATATCAAAAACATTTTTTTAAATATTTTAACATTTTCTAACGCAATTTGTTTGTAGTTAATGATTGTTTTGAAAATACAAACCTAAGTATGTTAAAATATTTTGAAACAATTATTTTAAAATGTCATGAAAACCTTATCAATTTAATGAATAGCGGTTCAAAACTGATCCGATCAAACAAAAGCGGTACAAAATCCTCAACAACGACTTTTTAGCAGTATCCAAATGTTTGCTATTGTTACATGCATAGTTAAATAATGTAATCATAATCTTATTTTTTTTCCTCCCTTTACCATCGATGTTCTTTTTGACTGTTATTTATTCTTCTTCTTTGGCACAACAACTGTTGTCGGTTTAGGCCTATATGTATCACTAATGGGCTTGGCTTTCTGTGGCCTATTGATTACCATAGCAAGATAGTCAGTCTTATGTCTAGGGGTTTGGTACATTCGGGGCTTGAACCCATAACGGGCTTGTTGTTAAGTCGTACGAGTTGACGAGACCGGCCCATGCCCGCTATTTACAGTTATTATAAAAGATCCTATTTTTCGAAGTGACGTTATTGTTATACGACCCAAAGTTCGTTTTTTTGTAATAAGTCATGTAAAAATAATTTTGAAATTAAAAAAAAATGTATATGAACATGTGAATAAGTATTTTGTACAATTCATAATTCACTTCATATTTTTTAAAATATTGGAACACTGTGCATAACTGGGATAAAAGGTATGAAATGTATGCAGTCCACTGAAAGTCGGACAGTCTTCATTTCATATCAAAATGACCACGTAGCATGCCAATATTGGCCAATATGGTCCTAAAATCATTTGATATTAGTTGTTATAGGTATACATTAGATATAAGTGTAAACAATATAATTTATTAAATTTCATAATATTTTTCTCAAATTGGTTTTTGAATTCTTTATATTGCTGTTGTTATAGAATTATTAAGGTTTTGCTCCTCTTATGTCTTTTTCGGCTCTTTGTTGAATTGTTTATGTGATGTAAAATTGTCAAAATCTGCTCAAATACCTTGTGAAATTATCATGATTCCTACAAGAGTAAAAATGTATGGCTTACAGACAACAATAGATGCGTTAGAGCACTTTATGTGCACTGTCAAAAATTGATGCTTTAGCGAGAAAATTTGGTGGCAACGACGTGAACTTTCAACCTTGTAGTAATTTTAAGTAAATTGCAAAACGATAAAAAGACTGTCCATATAGTTATGATAGGCGCTTTACAACGCCGGAATGACTTGCCGGGTAAAATCCGGTCCGCGGGCCAAAAACGGCCCGCCGCAACATTCAATCCGGCCCGCGAAAGGATTTCCCTGATTTTAAAAGATGGACACTGATTGGCGCTGGATCTGGAAAACCTTCACCAGCTTCAAATTATCGTCACACTGACGGTCGATGCTGTACTTGTTGGTTCACAACAAGGTGCCGCACGGACTACTGCTCGTAAGGATGAATCGTGCTAGCTCAGCCTGCTCATTATGCTCCCGGATAGAGACTCTGGAACACATGTTTGCCCTATGCTCAAGGGTATCTAGTGCTTGGAGCATATTAATGTAGGCTATAGAAGCCATCGTTCTAAACCACGATCATAACTTCCTTCCTCTTACCTATTTTAATACACACTAGCATAAGTAAGAGGATTCCCATATTAAGTTTGTTTGCAAATTACATCATCCACATTTGCTGGAAACAACAATGCTGTGATTGATGAAGATATTCTTAAATGTTCTTTGTAAAACCTGTACCTATATTGTAAATTGTATTAAAGAAACAATTTTTATGAAAAAAAATGATAAGACAATATTTGTGTGCAAATTACTGAACAACTTTTGCAACTATCAATATCGTTATATGGATTAACGGACCAATCATAAAGGTCGAACTCAATGTCAAATGTCCCGTATGTAGGTCTGGATCCAGTAATTTTATCAGGAATCAGATAAGTTCGTTTCTTTTCTTTGAGAAAATGGAAGCTCTATTGAGACAATCCGGAGGCCGGTCTCGTAGTACAGTCGTCAACTCGTACGACTTAACAACATGCCCGTCATATGGGTTCAATCCCCAAACAGACCGTGCCGCCATACGTAGGATTGACTATCCTGCTATGGGGGGGAATCAATTAGTCACTGAAAGCCAAGCCCACAAGTGGGTACAGGCAGGCCTTGACCGACATCGGTTGTTGAGCCAGACAAAAAAAAAAAAAAATTGACGATCAGCCTGATCACGGTGTTCCAACGACAGTCGAATGGACTAGCGGGCAGCAAATCGAACAGCAAAATTACGGAATAATGTCAATTATTTTTAATCAATCAAGGTATGATCGAATTGTTGAAGCTTTTGATAGTTGAACAGCTCAAAAGCTCAAAACATATAAAAATGTAAAAAATTAAATGTTCTTGGTCGAAACTTCATCCGATTTTCCGACCTGCCGTTCGACTTGCCGTTCGAACACCGTAATCAGGCTGAATACTTCTCCTTTATTGAAAGTAGTCCCGTTTCAAGAGGGCCACATACGGTCCGTCGAATTTAATAAATAAATATGAAAATATCAAATTTGATAATAAATTCAACGTTCAACGCGGTTTTCTAAATTTGACACATTAAATGTCAAATCAGTACAATTTGCTTCAAGTTCGGTATAAATTGCATTGTAAATATTAGAATTTTCTGCACGAATCATATCAAATAAATGATAAAGTGTATAAAAGTCTAAGTTAATTAAAATTTCCGAGAAATCAATAGTATTTTAGTCACAAAACGTGAAATTCGACTTACGCGGATATTCAAGTTACACGGATTCGTCGGAAACGCAGAAACCGCGTAACTCGGGAACAAACTGTAATTACTTTATTTATACACTTATAGAACATACATAATAAATAAACTCACAATACACGTTAAAACAATACGATACGTGAGGGCCGCGCACCAGTCGCACTGAGCGCCCCTGCCGAGAACTCCTGCTTGATCGGCTCCCTAACACAATCTACCAGGTGCACAGCATAGATGGATGGCATTTACATATCAAGACTTATGTGACCTGCAGTTTGACACACTTTATTGAAACTGTATTATAAAAAAACACCTATATGTATAATCATCTTAAACCCACTGTTTTGTGTCACATTTATAAAAATCTATGTTATCTTTCCAATATTTAGCACTTCTTTCTTTATATTGGGCCACATTTCTATGTCAAGTATAGAGCAATAATTGGTATGCTCTTTGTCCCGTTCAAACATGTATGTCAAACATGTGTTTTATTCCCTATTCATCCTGTTTAATTCTAACGCCTCAGTGCCTTTTGCATGTAAAGGGTAGCTTTTTAACGAATATAAATTTCATAAATTTACCTACATGTATATCGAATCCCAAATGCTATCGGCAGAAATGGTACAAGTCACTACCAATATAGAATAATTTTGACACATTTCTGTGCGAGAACCTTTGTTAACCTTAAAAAGGTTTCAAGTGTGAACAAGCGGGTAACAAGCTGGCATTATATTTTCAAAACCCTGTTATCCCCATTTTTTTAGCCAAAGGGGCGAATTGTATTCATTTTGCTTTACGTAGGGCTAAAAGGCGAAAGAAAGGCGTATGACAAGTAAATGATTTTCAAAATCTTCTTTGGTGTTTGAGGTATCAGAAAAAGAAAAAAAACTAACGCAAAGAACATCGGATTCAGGACAATTACATGGCTTTTACGTTCCGCATATTTTAACGTGAAGCGTATATTGATTCTAATCGATACGTTTAGCACATGCTTCCAGGCATTGATTTATTGCCTCATTAAAGAGTGGTTCTGCACGGGTTTCCAGAAGTGCAGAAAGCGAAAGGCAATCGGTAAAACGGTGATGGAAAACATAAGATAGAAAAGGCAGAAAAGGCACACCTGGTTTCACAGATGCAGGAAACAACCATTCTCATCTATCGCCATCCGTGTACGTGTACAATTCTATGGTGTGACTCCTGATTGTTCCTGTTCGAGCAGACCGATGAGTCAGACACAAGCTACATGTTGCACGTTAGAATGTGTGAATAATTTATAGGTCGGAATCTTCTTTTGCGTCAAATTTAAATAGGTATGCAATTCAATCGGCACCATACTCGATCGATGAAACGAAATGGTTTGGTATCCGAAGAAATCCCTTCCCTATAGTCGATTACGATGTGTTTTATTAACTTTTATTAGGTAAACATTTTCTAAAACATCTAAAAATTGTAAACGTAATTTATAATACTTTATATAACAAACACGTTACAATTCCAAACTAAACAAAAAACCACAACAATAAACACATTTTGTAGGAAAGTTACAAAAATCTATACTTGGGAAACATCTTTCATGGGACTCATGTTTCAATACCAAGCAATAAACACACATAAAGTTGAAGTTATTGAATACAACATACACATATCTTTTGCAGCTATTTCTCGCTTGTTTAGAAGACATTCAATCGCAAAACATTCTTACTGATGTGGATCAAAACAAACTATTCTCGAACATACGAGACATCTGGGAGGCTAACCTACGCTTCTGGACACTGTACCTTCACCCAATGGTACGTACATATTTCTAAAATGTGAAAAATGATAGCAGCAATGCAGATTATAAAAGCAATAAAATTTAGTATTTTTTGCTGTATTTATTAAATGGAGCTTTTCAATTATTTTATCACTTTACAGGTAAAACACAGTCAGCGAACAAAAGACCCAATGAGCATATATTACTTCCAAAGGGGCTTTGTCGATTTCGCAACCATCTTCACGCCCTACACCAAGTACTGTGCTGAGCAGAGCACCTGCCAATTCTATTGCAAAGAGATGTACCACAATAATGCGCTATTCATGACCTACTGTGCCTGGTGCGAATCGCAGAAGATGTGCAATAGGTTGCGACTAGCCGACATTCTGGTACGTCCAATGCAACGACTAACCAAGTACGGACTGTTGCTGGCGGCTATCAAGAAACATATCAACGATGAAGCAGAAGGCGAAGCAATTGATGCAATGGTAAGCTTAACATTCCTCCAAGGAGCTCTCCTTCTGTAAACTTCTACAATTCTTTAAGGCAATCAGTATTTTTTTTCGATAACACTTGCAAAAGGCCTGATGCAATTTCTAATTTATTTAATCTAGTCTTACCAGCAATGATAAACTATATAGATTAAATCGAGTTTTCTCTATGAAATTGTTGTTGATGGATTAGTTCGAACGATTGTGCATTGTGTCGTTTGAAAACTACCCAAAAGGTTGTCTTCATTCTCATTCATTTTCTTCATCGTTTATGACTATCGGCATCAAAATGGCTTAGTAGTATCATGTAATTGCTGCTATCCTCATGCGAAGTTTATTTAAATTATGTAGCGTTCATGTGAAAAATATGCATTTTAGCATGAATTTAACATATTATTCGATTCTGATTGTTTTTCTAACCCTCTTAATGTTCAGATACATTCTGTAGAAGAGTTCGTCGCGGGAGTAAATTCTCATCTAACAACACGACAGGAAAGCGAACGTTTAAAAGGAATAAATGCCAGGATTGACTGTTACGAGGTAGTCGATTCAAACAACGAAACTCTGGATCGTTTGGTTAAACAGCACAGTATCATGTTCGACCTGTGTCAGCCGATGCGTGGCATCGACCATGGGCGAAAGGTGTTTGTGGAAGGTGACTTGAAATACAAAGATGGTACTGGAAAGGTAAGAGCACTATGTCAAAATTTCACAGACAAAAACAGTCGACGTGAAACAAATGTAATGTTAGCTTCTTAAATCGATCTTATAAAATATATGCGAAACTTTTCTATAGACATTTTAGAAAATGTCTATAGAAAAGTTTCGCATATATTTTGGTGTTTACTTTACTAGTCTGTTCATTCATGTTCTGTCAGTTGGTGCAAAATAATAAATAATGATAATACTTTCACACACATTTATCATTTCTCTGTTCCATTAGACGTAGGTACATGGAACACACTTGCAGCTTAATTATGTACAGCAATCATAATTATGCACACCAATCATTTATCTTCTCACTCAATATGTTCATCTCCCGTTGTAATAAATCGTTCCTTTGCTCTGCAAACACTCATAACATGAAATGAGATGTACATCCCACTTGCATTTTGCATTGTTGGCAACGGTAGAGGGTTCACTGAGGCACATTATTAATTTCTGTATGATTTGCTTTCCAATATCCACATGCAGGATTTCAGCTCTTTTAAATTATTCTACTGACTCCACTGCCCTTCAGATTGTTTGATTGCGTCGAGCTGCTGCGCTCGTGGGTTTAATCGACCTTAGTCAATAATGGATGGAGAACATGACTTAATTTTTATGTCAATTATTAATTTGAACGCTGTTTCAATCACCGAACGGAACAAGATTAAAACGGTTTTGCATGAATCAATTTAAAATTGAAAAATAATTAATACGTGGAAATCGAAAAGTTGCATTAGGAACGAAATACTCATTCTGATATAGAATGCTTAGTTATGGTTGTATGTATACTTAAACAATATAAATATATGTTGCCTTTGATTGCCAATTAGAAAACAATATGATTGAATTAGTGGAAAACTAGTTGCAAAGTGATAGTCGACGCTGATATTGATTTTCTTATCATTTCAGATGGATGTTCATTGCTTCCTCTTTACAGACTTTTTGCTAGTTTGTAAAAAAAATAAGAACGATAAACTAAAGGTAAGTTGTGTGTGTGGTAAACTAGGGATGCCAAACATTTCACAGCACTTACTTGACCCACTTATACAAGAAAAATATGTTTTTATATCTTAACGATTTTAAAACGTTAAGCACATGCATTAGAAACTTAATAGCACAGCGAGCATTCCAAATAATTTATTCAAGTTACGTATTATTTTCAAGAAATTATGTCTCCATGCACTATTTTACGTGTCTCATACAATTTTTGTTCCCATTGAATATATATATATATATATATATATATATATATTTTATATATTTTTATTTTTTATATTATATATATATATTTTTTTTCTTTAATCAGATCGTACGACAACCATACATGACGGACCGTTTGATGGTGCAGCTCAAAGATCAAGCGATTTACTGTTGCTATGTGAATGAACTAAACATGGTCGTAGCTGCATTCACGTTGCAAAGCGCCAAAGCTCAGCATTGGTACGATTCAATAACAAAAGTAAAACATATCTACAATCGTATGAAACAAGGGACGTTCGGTGACGTGAGACAGTATGGGAACATTATCAACATCAGCAACAGCTGCAACAACTCTACCAGCAATAGCAACATGAACATCAACAATGATAATATAAGCATTAAGAAGTCGCCTCTCAACAGCTCAATCGGCAGCCGTGTGAGCAGTTTGAACAATAGCCATAGCGGATCAGTCGATCTGAACGAATCGAAGCAGGTATCGATTGATTTCGAGAAAACCAATTCTCTGTCTAGCGATGAAGGTGCAGGCGTGGTCAATGCGGTGACAGGAAGTGGACTGGTGATGATGCATTCAAAATACGGAGCTGTCAGCAGCCGCAAACCGAAGAATACCGTTTGCACTATGCAAACAAAATCATCCAACTCATTGACCGTTCAACCGTATAGTGGACTGGGACAGAGCATGCCAAACTTAAATCTGAATTCAATCCAAAATAGGTCAGTACTTGATAGTATTTTTTACATCCTTCTATAACTCATATACTTTAAATATATAAATTCATTTTCGGTTTTTTAATATGCGAAGCATCGTAGGATGTAATATGTTCAGACCGCATGAAAAGGTTACTGTAGACTTCATAATATAGGAATATCATCCGTAGAACAATTATGTTTTTGTTCTGCAGCATACTTATTTCTATTTGCATCTTGAAACAATTCTTGTACCTCTTTCTGAGAAATAACTTCATCTTCTTCTTCATGGCGTGATCAATGTTTTTGGTCATGCTGGTCTAAGCTTTTCTTTATAGCATAGTGAATTAGTTAGTATACGAAATAAATAATCTTATAGGTGGTATTGCTGATATGTATTGGTACTGAATTTACCAGCGATAAAAGAGCACTATGCATTGCGTCTTCTAATCGAGAGAGGCTCAAGGCCTAGACACCGCGTAACATATGGACGAAGATTATTGCGATCCTACCAGGAGATTAGGCGACTTATTTAAAAATTAAAAAAAAGTTTTAAATACGCAATTTTCTCTCCTATTTGGCGTAATCGTCCCATGCGGACATGCCAGTCTATACAGGCTTTCGGGATGTTTTTTTACTATTAACACGTTTAGCCTGATGGCAGTCCCCAGGGCCAGTTAGTGAACTTTCCCGTATGTTGGTGGCAGGCCTTGGGAACTCCCATTTGTCTTTTGTTAGGGAAACAACAAACATTGCGAAAAACTGTATTCTACCCAAATATATAGCAGCGATGCGCAGGTAGAAAAATCGTAATTCTAAGAATTATTGTTGTTGACAACAATTTTATCGCAAATATTATATTATAGCAAAAATTTCAATTTTGCCTCATGCTTATATTGATTCAAATTAAACTGCTGGTTTGTAATGCCGGCGTAACGGAAAGTTGACGAAAATCAGCACCGGGCTAATCGTGTTAAACACGATCCCTGCTTTTCAATTACCCCATGCGAGATCAATGAAAAGAATCAATGAGCCCAATCATTTCCGGATAGTCAGTATGTTAGACCAACTACATTAGTTTGGACGAACGAAGAAGAAAGAATCTGATATATTGCGGTACATAGATAGATGAGATGTATTAATCTTCAATCATTAAAGAATGGCATTAGGTAACTTAAAAAAAATGTCTATCTAAAATTCATTCCAGCAATACTCTCTCGGTGCCTGGGACATCCAATAGTCAATCTCATTCTGGAATGGTACTGCTTTCTCCCAGCCAACGGGGTATTTCATATCCTCCTCCATCTCCTACTAGGTTAGTATATAAATAGAATCTTTCATTTGTTTCATTTAGAAAACTTTGTTTATTTATACAATGTTAGTTTTATGTTCCCATTATTATGTTTTTATATTATTTTTTTTTATTTCGATGGAATCGATTTTTTATTTCCAGATCCATAAGTCACTGTTGATGTAGTACTGTAGTAGTTCTGTTGCAGTTTGATAGCTTAGACTAGCACCTTTGGTTAGTATTTATTTGCAAATAATTCGACGTGTGCCTTTCTGTTCTCTTGTACTTTTATTTAACATTACAGTTTAATAGTATTTTCCTTTCTATTCATCGTACAACAACCAAACGTCAGTGTGTGTTGCAAACATATCATTCTAATACGTGTTTTTTTTCAATTCCGGTTTATCCCTGTTTCATTTCATGTGGCTCTGGTTCTTTGAACTTCAACTTATAAAGGGCAACGCTGCGTCGCGGGTTCGCATTCTCTACGTCAATCAAAAACCCACCGTTAATCAAAACACGCAACGTGTCCTCGCAGCAAAGTTTCGCGCTGTCACAACAACAAAGCTTCAACTCGGCTTCACTCGCGCAACACCAGCAGTGTCTGCCATCGCCATCTAACACCTCGCACGGCGCTCCTAACAATTCCGGAACAAATTCTGCTATCGAAGGATGTGCCGTTGCAAGCGGGCTCACGTTGTCTTCGGCGAATGTATCGTTTTTCAAACGTAAAAATAGCTTCCAAAGTGTACCGAACAACAGCGCCACGAGCAGTGTGGACCAAAGTTTGCCTAACGAAACCTAAGCAATCCGTGCCGCTTATTTTAAACAAACCCAGGCATACTGAAAGGCGAATTGATAAGTGCATCCGTGAAACGCCATTATCAACTGGTTCATTTCTCCCTACCTTATCTTTGTTGGCTGCTGCATCGCCAAGTGCAAACGTGCATCGTCAAGTAGACACTTGTAAGGAAGTTAGTAAATGATAACATTGGTTAGCTACAACAACCTAAAGACGTATTGATACCATTGAACTCATCCTGTATATACACTAGTACCATTTACATAGGTAATTTATTTGCCCTATTTGGATGCGCTCGATAAATGCAATTAAGAAGTGCATAAAGGAAATCTAACTATAATGCATTTTACGCCAATTGTACTTACCTACAAAGGCTGAAAATTTGTATAATTTTTGTTGTGAAAAGCAGTGGCACACATCAACAAAAAAAGGAAGAACAAAACAAAGCTGTGAATTTTAAGGTGAAATTACAACAGCCACTACCGCGCTTGGCAACGTGCATGATAGTGGTGACAGTCGTAATGAATCCTTTAAATCGGCCTTTTTTGGCGGATTTTTTCTCCGTTCCCTTTCGATATCCTTGGTGCTAACTTTATGCTTGTTTTTTAATTGTGCAAAATAATGAGTAATGGAAGAATATAAAAAATATTTATTAATTTATGTCATTCAATTATGAGCTTTTTATTAGTTGAAGCTGCCTGAATGATTAACAAGATGATATTTTTAATTGAATCCTTCTAGTCAGCATGACCTTCGGCAGAGTACAAAACGTACCGATTCATTTAAGTGCGACACACGTATGGTGTATATGGTTTTGTGCTAAAAAAAGTCAAATTTATGAAGTTTTGAAGATTTTTTAATTTCATTTCTTCATATTTGCTTAACATTATCTATACTTAACAACTTTATGAATTATTGTTAGTTTAGAAAATCTATTGTGTACATATTACGATTCAACGTATTTTATTGTGAACGAGAGGAATGTATTTTGAGGTAATAACGAATAAAAAAACTTAGTCCTGTTTGTAGCTTAAGTGACATCACAGATTGTCTTAATAATTTGACTAGTTTAGCTCAAACTTGCAATTAAAGAGGTTTAAATGCAATAGTTCAGTATACAAAAGAACCATTAAAATCTTAATCACTCTGCGTAATCATAAACTAGAAAGCAATACCAGTTTGCATGTCTAGATAACCGAGTGGTAGGTTTTATATTTGTTTGATGGGTAACTGCAATTTATCAGAGAGGACGGGCGGCATAGGGAGCAGGATAACTATGCTCCCTTTCAAATTGGCTCTACAACTGTTTTTTTAGTATGTCTTGGGACTGTGACTTATAGTGTGACTTATTACGAGTGATACAGTCTGGTCAATGTGGTTCGATCTATTCGAGATTTGAGCTTAGCTTAGATTTGAGCTGGCACGTTTGCTAAATGGTTTATAGACGACCGAATAGAGGAACAGGCCCAGAAAGAACATTATTAGTATGAAAATTGGTACACAAAACTATAAATAACTAATACAAATTATAATAAGTCAAGAATGTATCTGAAACACTTTTTTTAAGATAATCATAACTCACAGTAGTGGAACGAAAGACAATGGCAATGAATTTTAAATCTAGTTCAACTTTACCAGCAATGCGTTCTTTAGTATTTTCCCCAGTATAACAGGGTTAACCTATGTTTTCCGTGCGCAGGTCGCATTGGTACAAAATAGGAATAGTTGAAGACCACTTTTATCTTATCTTAGTTATTAGATGGTCGTTAATACCATATCGCAAATTTATTTCCAGCTTGCTTGATTTTTCTAATATTGAAATCATCTAACAATACAAAAAAATCCTCTAGTTTTTTTTTCCAAAAAGAAACTTAATATTTTAAATTTTGAAATATTAAAAGGCTCTCGTGAGTATCGTTCAGCACGCGCGTATTTGTATGGGTAACACTTATAGTATGAAGGCGGCATAGGCCAGAAGACCGAAATAATAATACTAACATTCCATTTCACCTGTGTAGTCTGGCTTTTGTGTGAAAAAAATAAAACGGCTCTAATTAGAAAGTATCATGCTGTACATTTTATAGAAGGATAAGGTTTTATGCAATGCTCGAAGAAATAGGTAGAAAATGAAAAGTTTTATTTTAATTTGTATGTTGAGAAAAAACTAGTTTGACAGTTATTTCAACAAAACACTTAATAGTATTCTAAAATTTTAAGAAACACAAGTTATTAACATTAAAAAAACCAGAATCTTCTTTTTCTTATTCTATTTGGCGTAACGTCCTACGCCGATATGTCGGCTCATATATATAGGCTTTCGAGACTTATTCAGTACCACGCAACCGGAAAGTCAGTCCTTGTTACGGAGGGTGGGTCCGTATGTGGTTAGAACCCATGATAGGCATGTTGATAAGTCATGCGAGTTGACGACTGTACTACGGGACTGCCACGTAGAAAATATATTAGAATGCATCAGTTAAACTGTGACTAATGGCAGTATCACATGTATGCTGAACAAATGTGTATTTTTTTTATTCTATATAACACGTACCATACGTTGTTGAACGTCAGCTTTTTTGATGACGAATGAAACATCTGTAAAATTAACTGCAAGAATCTTTTTTATATGGTAGTCGTTTCAGTAATATTCAAATTCAACCTATTCAGATTTTATTTCCAAACGGTTGGAAAGCTGTCTTAACGATGAGAGAGCGATGTCTTGACGCTTACATTGTTGGTTCAAATGAATCGCAGAAAAAGATCTAGAGCCAAAGCCTACATTAAATAAAAATTGATCTTCCTGTTTTTTCGATATATTTTATCAGCAATTGTAATTTTATTTTTGTATACCGTCTTTCCTCGAGTTACGCGACACTCGAGTTACGCGAATTCGAATTACGCGATTTTTTTTTTATTTTTGACAGTTCAAATGTGAGATTAGTACTATTTTCTCCATCAATTTTCATATGAAAAAATATTGCATTTTTCCATAAGTTTTAAATCACTAAAAAGACAGAAATAACCGAATTTTCCACACCAATTCACTCAAAATAAGTAATAAATTACATAAATGAACTAAATTAAATTTAAAAAAATATGATTAATCAGGTATATTTTGTCTGTAAAACGAGATACTCTACATACGCGAAAATCCGAGTTACGCGAATATCTCCGGAACGCATTATTCGCGTAACTCGTGGAAAGACTGTATTTGTTTAGATGAAATTTAGAAAAATGTGTTTAACATAACTATACCGCTCAAACTATGATTTTGCAACATTCAAGTTTTTTAGTCTTAAATGTAAAGTATTGATTTTTTCCTTGCTTTTACAACTGAGCTATAATTTTGTACTTAAATTTTACCATATAGTAAGATATCTTGCTTTAATTTTTTAGTACAAGCTCCAACTTCTAAGGCGATTACTACAGAAATTGTTCATCAAACCTAGTATAAATATTTTGGTTATTAGAGACGATTTCCAAGAAAGTTTAGAAAAAAGTAAACTTTTATAATTTCATCCGCTTGCATGGCTCCATTGCAAAATGCTGTATAATCGTGCCACTGCAAAGGTACAAAAAGTGCTTTAAAAAAAGAAAAATAATCGCCAATCTGAAACACGCTTAATGAAGTTTAGGACTAAAAGGGTAATAAATGGTGAGATGTGGAATATATAAACCAAAGAATTGTTTGAGACGAGTGGTACATGCTACCCCCAAGAAGTATTAGTAACATAGTGATCGGTTTTTGGAAATTAATACAAGTATCCTTCATCCTGGCTACGTTCTGCGAGCACAAGGTGGGTAAGCGTTTCTTTCTAAAACTGTCATTCCAATGCCATCGCAATGGAATATTGTTAGCATTTTAATAAGCGTGTCCCCACAGAGCACACAAATGTCTCTCGACCGGGCCATACGTTGGTACCGCGTTGCGATTTATTTGTGACGCTTTCGCGCCAAACGCATCAATGTACAGTTTTATAATGATACTCAACTAAATCATTCTAATAGGACTGGAATATATCAGTTTAACTGTAGTTTACAAAAAATGCAAACTTGAAAACATTATATACAAACACACGAATATACATGCAAACAGACATGATATATATATATATATATATATATATATATATATATATATATATATATATATATATATATATATATATATATATATATATATATATATATATATATATATATATATATACATAACTATATAGATATATATATACTTATACAAGTACGAAAAGAAGATTTGTCTTATTTAAGCATGTTTATGCTATATTTACAAAATTTGAATCACAAAATCAAACTATTTGAATGTTAGCAAATGATTCAAGCGAGAACGCGAAGTGTAAAAAATATCCAAAATCAAATAATTTGGAATTTTTGGACAATTCAAACGAATCGGGGTTTTTATTTTCATTTCCACTTTGATGGAAATTCCATACCACATAGCACATAATGCTGAACGCTACATGAACGGTTCTAAGCATGGTCAAAATGCTTTTTTAATACTAGATTAACATTATCAAACAATAGCAAAAGTTGAGCAGAAGATTGACAAATAATCAAAAATCAACGATTGCTTCACATTTCAAATCGGAACAATTTTCGATGACAGGTTATGTATTGTCAATGTTTTTAAATGATACAAGCTCAATCGTTTCAACTGATATTTTTAACTATTGAAATGCATCAGGCATTACTGGGTATAAGTTTGAGCTATGGAAAAATAAGCATTAAACTGTAAATCAAATTACAGGCAACATAATCATATGCTTGCAATATAGACATTAAATTTGAATTCCTTAATTGGAAGCAAATTTGCTAAATAAGCAAAACTGAACTCATTCAAAAAGCGGACCTAAAATATCAAACCATGGAATACAAATCAACATTAATAGAGAAACAAACATTGTGCAATCAAAGAACAAAAAATAAAATCAAAATACTAAGCAAAAGTGCAGTGTAAAATGTTAAGTGCAGTGAACGGAATACTAAAAAAGGACATCCATTGAAAAGGAAAGAAATAATAAAATATTGTAAGTAAGCGATTGCCTCACAGTCAAAAATTTATGTTTTAAAGACAGACATTACTTACTTACTTACTTACTTACTTACTTACTTACTTACTTACTTACTTACTTACTTACTTACTTACTTACTTACTTACTTACTTACTTACTTACTTACTTACTTACTTACTTACTTACTTACTTACTTACTTACTTTCTTACTTACTTACTTACTTACTTACTTACGCACTTACTTACGCAC
This sequence comes from Anopheles arabiensis, assembly GCF_016920715.1. NCBI lineage: Eukaryota > Metazoa > Arthropoda > Insecta > Diptera > Culicidae > Anopheles > Anopheles arabiensis. Next base: position 57,766,791 of record NC_053518.1, read on the forward strand.
TTACTCACTTACTTGCGCCCACTTGCGCCCACACTGCCCACTTACCCACTCACTTACTCACTCACCTCACTTACTTACTACCCACTTGCACTCACTTGCTTGCACCCACTTGCACCCACTTGCTCACTCACGCGCGCCCACGCGCTCACTCACTTGCGCTCACTTGCACTTGCCCCACTCACTTTGCTTGCACCCACGCACCACTTGCTCACGCACTCACTCACGCACCCACTCACTTGCACACACTTACGCGCTTACTTACTTACTTACTTACTTCACTTACTTACTTACTTACTTACTTACTTACTTACTTACTTACTTACTTACTTACTTACTTACTTACTTACTTACTTACTTACTTACTTACTTACTTACTTACTTACTTACTTACTTACTTACTTACTTGCTTAAGCACTTAAACACTTAATTACTTACTTGCTTAAACACTTAAACACTTAATTACTTACTTACTTTAACACTTTATTACTTACTAATTTTCTTACTTAAACACATAATTACTTACTTGCCTAGGATAAATGTACCAATAGTGGTGCAATTTGTGGTGGTTCAGATGTATTTTCATGGATTTAAAGTGTCAGAAACGACAATTACTGAATATTTCAACACATAACAGTTGGAATATGTTTTATCTTCGCAATCAAAACCATTTTTACCCTGAAATACATCAAATTTACGAAAAAATACATATTTTTGTGACTGCTTCGTTGTACCTATAATGGTGGTATGGTTCCTATAGTCGTCGTATTGTGTTCCTATAGTGGTGGTAAACAAATATGCCTCAAAACAGTGTATAATATCAATATAACTTAGTTTTGAGGCTGTTTTCGTATGAATAGTATGGATTACTGCCATAATAATGATATCTTTCGTAATTTGATCGTAAAAAATGTATGAATTTGGTTGATGAAAATATTGACTGAAGTACTGAATAACACCTGTCGTCAACCACTACTCAGAAGAGTTTGCTCGATTTGAAGTCGATTTTTCACTCAGCCAGATAAGCGAATTTTGGCCTTTGTTTCACAAATTACTTACAGAAAACTAATTTTTGTTGCTTATTTTAATGAAAACAGTACGACATGTCAAAAATGTCGTCGAAAAAAATCTAAAATTAGCTGTTTTTATTGATTTTAGAACTAGGACCACTATAGGAACATGCCTGTTTTGTGTGCCTATATCGTAAAAAACATTTAAAAATACGTAAATATGGTCAAAATCCAATGAATTTGAATAAAACAATATAATTTGATAAGAATTATGCTAAAAAACTGATAATTGCGTTGTTATGTGGTCATTTAGAACGTTAACAAGAATATGAGTATCGTTATGAAATCCTAAGGATTTTGGAAAAATGTTGATACCTTTCACAAAATAATGGATTTTTCGGTCACTAAGAAACGGAATGGCCCAATTTCTTTTTTAAATCCTTTGTAAAAGGCTAGAGAACATTTCACACTATCATAAATAACTTAACTACTGTTAATTTATCGTATGAGACGCATTTTAGTGCAATACCACCACTATTGGTACTAGCACCACTATAGGTACGTTTACCCTACTTACTTTCAATTTTGTCCGCGTACAGTTTTTGTGCGGGCTAAGTCGTGGCGCATCGTCCTTCGGCATCGTCGTATAATTATCGTTCGTTTCACAGTTAGTGTCCAGGACGGAGATTCTGGTTCTGGCTAGAATCTACAATTTTCGCTTTGGATAAGTCAACAAATAAACTATAAATTATGTTATAATAAATATTAATACAGGGGATTTCAGTCACTTCCGCATGTAAACATTGTTATTCAAATGTAAACGTTGTTTTTCATGTATCATTTGAAAATTTTATAAAAAAAACTAGCTGGTCCGACAAGCTGAGTTATTCCGAAAAAACTTAAATATTACATTATTGCTTTTTTATTTGAGATAGTTGTATCGTGCTCGTATCCCCTCAGGATCCGATCATCGAGTGTAAACCGCCAGGCACCTTACACAAAGTGTCAAAGAGTTGTATACCACACAACAACAATCCTGCTCTTTGTATGGGATTTAGAAAATCATGAATAAACTAAGTTTAATGTAGCATCTGAACGATTTTTAAGTCTTAAAACCTATTCTCATACCATCAAGTTTCGTTGAAAATGATCCAGCCGTTTCGGAGGTTGCTCGCAACAAACACCGTGACACGAGATTTATATATATATATATATATATATATATATATATATATATATATATATATATATATATATATATATATATATATATATATATATATATATATATTTATTTTATGTATATATATATATATATATATATATATATATATATATATATATATATATATATATATATATATATATATATATATATATATATATAGATATATATATAGATATATATATATATATATATATACATAGATAGATATAGATAGATAGATAATTATTGATAATTAAGTTTCCAAACACTCACCATTCTCGATATATTCAACTCTTTTAAGAGGCGAAAGAACTCCGTAGGAGCCAAAGCCTCTCTAAACCATACTAACTAACTATTCAACTCTTCAACTTCAATTCATGAGATTCAGTACTTATGAATCTTTTTGATGTCCTTTTCCTGTCGTACGATGCCGTCTTCATTAAACCGTTATTTCGGTTATTTGCTGCGAAGTAGAGGTATGCCAAATGAACAAGAAACGTACGGCTCATTCGGTTCACTTTAAAAAATGAATGAACCGGTTCACAAAAGAAGAACGCTATGGTTCTTTTGAAAAATCAAAGTTAAAAAATTCATGAAAATAAGTGCAAACATTCATGATCATTTGCAATAATGAACAGCAACACCATCCAACATACACACTTTTAGAGACAAAACAATGGTCTATTTTAAACTATTTGTGTGATTTGCTTTAGAGGGTTAAATGATAAAGTGTTAATATTGGCTTGCTTTCATATGATCAGACAAACGAATTAATCTGTAGTTCTACCGATTTTCGAATAGTGTACTGGTTCACGGACTTTACAGGTATTGCTGTTTACAAAAGAACGAAAGAACCGAAATCACGTTCACAGCAATTAACGATTCGGTTCACTCATGTTCACTTAAAAGAACTGAAATGAACACCTCTAGTGCGAAGCCGGTGATTCGGAGCCGGCTTTATTTTACCCATTACTAATCTCTATTGTCCCGACCCTATTTCGTATTTCATTTAGCCGAAATGAAAGAAGTGTTTAAAGTAATAATTTTACTTTAAATTTCAGTTCAAATAAACTACTTCTAAACAACAGCAGAAAAAACCCGTTACAACATAACTGTGCGCAGTATATTCTTTTCGCTAAGCATATTCATTGGACGTAGTCCAATTATTTTGCTCTATAGTAGAACAGTACATGACAAATCATGTGTAGAACAGGACGAGCTCCTATTTTCCATATCTCGGCAGGTGTCTCTGAGACCTTGAGGCTGAGTTTGAAGGACTATCAGTCATACGGACCTTTATACGAATGATGTCCCAACTTATGTCGAATCACTTTTCGTTAGGGGCGCATCTACAACGAATAGACCTCACTCCAACTAAAGTATGCATCTGCGGGATGGGATCCACGATATGGACCATCTCTTATTGTCCTGTGATAGAGCTCGATACTGCTAGACCTTCCTTGCTCAAAGAAATCGAAAGAATCTGAAAACAGCCTGGTTATTCGTGATATTCTGGTGGCTAACGATCTACCATACATGTGGTTTATCAACCATTTCACGAGAGATTACGGCTTTTGTGTCCAGTATACGTCTAATGTTGTGGAGAGGCTGCTCGATTTTGCTTGTGTTGATTTGCCCAAGCTCGAGAGACTGATCTCACTATTTGACGAATCTTTTGACTGCTCAAACATTTTAACTCTTGACCATGCCGTCGATGATTTCTCTCAGTTTATGCGAATGGCACTGAATGAATGCGTCCCCATCAAAAAACCGTATCGAAGTCGGGCCTGCTGTTACCGCACACTACGTACACTGAAAATAGCGAAACGTGCTGCATATCGTAACTCGCGTGATCGAAGGAGTCCTGCTTTTCGGGTTTACTACAACAGCGTCCAAGCATTTTATCGACATTATAACAGCCCCCGCAGGTACCTGCGTAATATTAAAAAAGCTGCGCGTGCATCCTCAACGCTTCTGGAGCTACGCAAACAATAAGAGCAAATTTTTCGGCTTCCCAGGTTTGAGCTGCTACGTTTTAAGGACACTTTTGTTCCTGACAACATGCACCCCATGGTCCTTCATGCTGCACTTACTAACAAACCTGCCAATGCACTTCATCCCATGCTACCGGTCATTAATACCTCGTCAGTCACCCGCGTAATAGACCGCCTAAAGATGTCCTACACCGCTGGCCCTTATGGCATCCCGGCAGTGATCCTTAAAAAGTGCACTGCGTCGATTGCTCCGTTACTAGCAAAAATCTTTGCGGAATCGCTACGTTCATGCACCTTCCCTGTCTCTTGAAAGGTCTCATGGTTAACATCAATCCATAAGAAAGGCTGCAAGAATGAGGCTTCTAAGTATCGCGGCATTACATCGTTAAGGGCCGTTGCGAAAGTGCCGTTGCGAAAGATCTGGCATCCCTCAAGGCAGCAATCTGGCTATTTGTCCTTCACATAAATGATGTTTCCACAATCCTTCCTGGGTATAATAACCTGCTCTACGCGGACGACACCAAAATCTTTCGTCAAATCCAGGGACAAGATGACCATCGGATACTCCAGGCTTCACTGGAAGACTTTTATAACTGGTGCACGCGAAACTCCTTAACCATTTGTGTTGATAAGTGTGTTACCATTAACATCATCTGTTCGCGCTCTCCAGAGCATTTCGACTACACGCTAAACGGGCAAACTTTGCCGAGAGTCGATTGTGTCATGCACTTGGGTGTTCTCGTCGAAGCGAAACTCACGTTTGAGCAACACCTTGATCACGTTGTGACAAGATGTAGTCATTTGCTACGTTTGGTCGTTAACCCAATCTGCACCAAAACTCTGTATTGTACTCTTATTCGGTCAGTGCTGGAGTATGGCAGCGTTGTGTGGTGGCCCTCCTCTGCTCGGGAGGTTGCGCGCGTTTGGAGTCCATCCAGCGTAGGGCTACCCGTTTTGCGCTCCGTTCGTGGGGGAGCAATAATGACAATGACAACACGACAATGCGTTTTTTGCTTGGCTTACCCCAACTCGACGACCGGGCAAGACTGGCATTCATCGTTGGGCTTCTCAACGGTAGCATCGATTGTCCGGCTTTGCTCTCGTCGATACAGCTATACGTGCCTGCAAGAAACCTCCGCCCTCGGGCGATGCTGGCCATCCCGGAGACCAGTACCGCCTTCGCCACCCGAGACCCGTTCTTGCGCATATGTCTTGCTCTGAATGCGGCAGCTGATGCGTATGAACCCGGCATGACGATATCAAATGTGTTGAGTCGCATTAATTTGCTTCGAGCATCTCGTCAGAATGTTTAGCATCCTTGTGATTGTTGTGTAAAAGCGTGTGACTATGTAAAAAATATATGTTATATTCGTATTGTACTCCTACATATATCGAGTGGGCTTATGAGGTCCGTCGATCATTTAATAAATATACAAATATACAAACCAAACCACCCATTTCAACCAACCAAACAGCATCACCGGACTATCACAACCATAACCGACAGCAACAGAACATAACCCCACAACCAGTAATAGTATGAGATGAACCCACACACCAAACATCCATAGAACCCGACACCACACCTAAACTTGTTGCTATTACATTCAGCAGATTATAAGGCCTTTAGCCTTATCTAAATTTACAGGAAACAAAGGTCCTGAGAACAATATCTCATGATGTATTGAAAATATGACGGAAGCCGTTATTATGTCAATTTAAATTAAAAAATAACAGTGCGCACACAAAATTGTACAATAGGACAAAATTGAGCGCACACAAAATTGTGCTACAACACAATCCTGTGCGTACACAAAATTGTGAAGAGCACAAAATTGTGCGCACACAAAATCTCGCTTTAACTCAAAATTGTGCGGTGACTAGTGATGAGTCAAGTAGCACTGTGCCACCACGCACACACAGCACAGTAAAATGTGCGAGCACAATTGCACATTTTATAAAATTGTCGTGCCACATTTCGCACATTTTTTGTGTTCCGCACGATTTTTGTGCTCCGCACAGTTTCTATACTCCATTTTTCATGATAATTTTACTCTCCAACTCCGCACAGTTTGTGTGCTCCGCACAGTTATTGTGTGCTCCGCACAGTTTCTGTGCTCCGCACAGTTATTATGCGCGCACAATTACACCGCGCTCTGACACCAATCGAACAAGACACGACATTTGTTGTGAATTTGATCGGTTCGAGACGATGTTTGTCTTGTTTGTTCGAGATTTCGACGGGAAATCCTCACGTTTGTTCGACTCTGATTTGCTGGTTATACCAGCGGCACACGAAGCGTAAACTCAAAAAGTTCACGCTTGAATTGTATGGGAGAGCATAAACTTCCCGTCAAAAGATTATAGAGTTGTATGGCTTAAATCCAGTTTACGTCAAAGTTTACGCCTCGTGTGACGTCCGTATGATGTCTGTCCGTATGATCAAGGTGGAATATAGAGGAGGTGTCTTCTTAGCGTTTGGCATGTTGCCATTTTGAGATTCAGTTTGACAACAGCCGTCGATATTTGTGTACAGGCAGCAGCTGCATTATAACTTGTAAAATGCCGATTTATGGAGTGTGGATACAAAATACGTCTTTTAGTGCTAAACAAATGTTTATCAAACGAAAACAATTCATTTATCATATCCAAATACCAGTAACATTCGTCGCATTTGACAACTGCCGTCGATCCTGGTTTTGTGCTTTTTTCTAAAGCCTCGATGTCCAATTGTTCTACATGACGACACCTCCTTTCTACCCACTTTGCGTATGATGTTGTAACGGGTCGAAAACACTTCGAAGCAGTCGGCGCTGTTTTACCAGATCTACCGTTGTTTCTTCTTCACTGTTACTATCGTCACTTACGAAGTGGGAGAAAATCATTTCAAAGTTTTAAACAAGGATTGTTAGCTTGATAAACGATCGTGTCTTAAATAAATTTGTTTACGTTTTTTTATTTTGATTTTGAACATTTTGACACATCGACAAAGGCTTTCACACAGCTTTAACGAAAGAAAAAATTTAACGAAACTTGTGTATCACAAGAACGGTTTCAAAATGCATATCGATTTTCCGTTTGTCTTGACGCACTTGTCTTGTGTCATTTCCGTTTGTGTTTAATAATCAGGCCTAATAACTGTGCGGAGCACACAATAACTGTGCGGAGCACACAAACTGTGCGGAGCACACAATCTGTGCGGAGCACACAAACTGTGCGGAGCACACAAACTGTGCGGAGCACACAAACTGTGCAAACTGTGTGGTAGCTGTGCGGAGCACAAAAAGTGTGCAAAGCACACTAACTGTGCGATAACACAGTAACTGTGCAAAAATTGTGCGGGAACACAGCTACTGTGCGACCACACATTAAGTGTGGTACTACGCACACACAGCACAGTAGACTGTGCGTGGTACCACAGCACCACACAGTGAAAAGTGCTACTTGAACCTTCTGGTGACTGGTGACAAGTGTAGTTGTGTTACTGTTTAGCTCCTTGTGTTTTCCTGTAAAACGTGTGATATAAAGAGCTGAGCGCTCAAAAAAATTTCACAAGTGCTGTTAAATGTTTGCAAACTCTTTCGGTGTCACTGTTGATATTGTGTACGTTGTTTATTGTGCAAAATTACGGGTGGATTGTGTGGTCAACAGCGTTGTACGTTGAGACGTCGATCCTTCCCGGTGTAGATATTTGTTTGTGTTTGTGTCCGACCAAATTGTTGTGTGTGTGACACCGAAGAGTGTGTGTTTATTTTTGCTTGAAGACGCCTGCGTAGATATCAATGTAAGTATAAATAATTGATAATAGTTTCGCCCGTGATTTGTTTTTCGGCATGGAGTGTTTGAAATGCTCCGCCGTGATCGTAAACGGCGATGACCCGATCGTTTGTGCCGGGAGTTGTGGGTTTAGTTTTCACCGTCGGTGTATTACACCCACACTCAATAAGCCTGCGGTAAAACTTTTAAGTGAGAACCGCAATGTTGTATATATTTGTGACATCTGTTTGGATCAAAAAGCGGGCTTGGTTGATATGGAGATTGATGCAGCTAAATCGAATGATTTGCTTGCACAAACATTGAGGGATTTAGAGGTCAATGTGAGCGTGTGGATATCTAACGCTTTAGAGAGAGGAATCGAGACTCTCAAAACTGAGCTTTGCGCGCAAGTGGAGCGTAAGTTGGAGACAACATTGCGTGAAACGTTAAGTGCTATAGAAGCCTCAAAAATGTCTAAGGTGGCTTTGCGTGCAACTTCTGACACTATGAAAACCAGCGAAACAGTGCAAGAAATAAATTTAGAATCATGGGCGACAGTCACTAAAAAAAAGGAAGAGGACAAATAGTGGGGACAGTAATGTTCAAACTATTATTAATAGATTTGACGAGGGAAACAATAAAGTTACTCCCAAAATTAGGAAAAATGACGATATGAAGGAGTCCATGGGAAAAAATAAAAACAAAAATAAGAATAAAACACTGGTTATTGTTCCTAAGGTGGTTCAGTCTTGCGATACGACAAGAGCTGATCTACGCGCGAAATTGGATCCGAGGCGACAGCAAATATCGGAATTCCGTAATGGCAGGGACGGTCAAGTTTATGTTCAATGTTCTGCTCAGGCGAATTTAGATAATGTTAGAAATGAAGTAGAAGGCATTTTAGGAGACGGGTATTTGACTTCCTTGCCAATGGCACGAGTAAAAATTATTGGAATGAGTGAAAAATATTCTGAGTCCGACTTAGTAGATCTTTTGAAATCTCAAAATGAGTTAATTCCCTGGAAACAGGTGAAAGTAATTGGAATGTTTGAGAGTAAGATCTACAAGTACCAGAAACACAACGTGGTATTGGAAATCGACAATGAGACTGATAAATGTTTGGAAAAAATCGATAAAATCAATATTGGTTTTGATCGTTGTAAAATTTCTAGGAGCATACATGTTATGCGTTGTTTTAAATGTGGTCAGTTTAACCATAAGAGCACTGAATGCCAAAATAAGGAAGCTTGCTCAAAGTGCAGTGGTGAGCACCGAACGTCGGATTGCACCTCGTCCATCCTAAAGTGTGTGAATTGTGTTTTGGCTAACACATCTAGGAACCAGAAACTACAGGTACAACATGCGGCCAATAGCTATGAATGCCCGCTATTTAAAAAAAACAGGTAGAGAGACGAATGCAACTTTCTCAATAGCAGGGAGGGGTGGAATTAGGGCGGTTCAGAGAGATTTTATATTTCAATGTTGCCGGTCTTTCATCTAACTATGCTATGTTTCGTGAGACAGTAGAAAAAGTTCAACCTTTGTTGGTCTTGATCTCGGAAACTCACGTGACCGAGGAGGAAACATTTGAGCAATATTATATAAAAGGTTATAGGGTAGTGTCGTGTTTATCACATTCACGTCACACAGGAGGTGTTGCAGCTTATGCCAGAAGTGATATTGTCCTTAAAGTGATCTTAAACGAGTCATTAGAGGGCAATTGGTTTCTCGGTTTAGCGATTTCTCGGGGTATGACGGCAGGAAATTATAGCATATTGTATCACTCACCTAGTGCAAGTGATTCAAGGTTCGTAGACATTTTGGAAGAGTGGTTAGAAAGGTTTCTGGATTTTAGTAAAATGAACATTGTCGTCGGTGATTTCAATATTGACTGGGTGAATGTTGAAAAATCTGGGAAGCTAAAAAGCTTAATGAATTCAGTAAATATGATCCAAAAAGTCAACGAATTCACACGAATTGCTAGGCAGAGCAGAACATTGATTGATCAGGTTTACAGTAGTATTGACTCAATCAAAGTCACTACTGATCCGCTATTGAAAATATCGGATCATGAAACACTTGTTTTGACCATAAATGATGAGCATTGTAAAACGGTTCAACGTAAAGTTAAATGCTGGAATAGGTACTCGAAACTTGCTCTTTGCAACAATGTGTCACAAGGCTTACATTATGTCGCGTCCAACTTGGATGAAGCAGCTGACTTGTTATGGAACACGTTGAAAAATGCAATGAACACCTTGGTGGAAGAAAAGACAATTGTTTCAAGAGAAACTAGTAGGTGGTATACTTTGGATCTTGCACGTATTAAACGGAAAAGAGACAAAGCGTACAAACAATTTATTAGAACTAACACAGATTATGATTGGACTGAGTATACTACACTCAGAAATTTATACAGTAGAAATCTTAAAAACTCACGCAAAAATTACTATAGCAGTGAGATAAATAAGCACAAGGGAGATAGCAGAGAATTGTGGAAAGTGCTAAAAAGCATGTTAAGGCCAGATGAAGCACATGTTTCTATTGTTAAATTTGACGGTTTGATCGAATCTGAAGACTCCATCATCTGTAACAGGTTTAACTCGTTTTTTGTCAACAGTGTTTTGGATATAAATCAAAACATTGATGATGTTAATGAGCCTTATTATTTGTCGCATAGAGAATCTCCACGAAACCATTTCAGATTTCAAAAATAACTCTTAGTCAGCTAAAGATTATTTGTTTCAACCTGAAAAAAACCACAGGTATAGGGAACGTGAGTTCAACAACCATACAGGATTGCTTTCATGTGATAGGAGATGACCTTTTGATAGTGATAAATGAATCTCTAGAGAGTGGAATTTTCCCAAAAACATGGAAGGAATCATTGATAATACCTATTCCTAAGGTGAGTGGAGCTGCCAATGCGGAGGATTTTCGTCCTATCAACATGTTGCATGTGCTCGAAAAGGTGCTGGAGACAGTAGTTAAGGAGCAATTGGTTCAGTTTCTGAATGGAAGCGAGCTGTTGATCCGAGAGCAATCAGGATATCGGCAAGGACACTCTTGTGAGACTGCTCTGAATCTTGTACTGGCGAGGTGGAGGGTGTTGATGGATCGGAGAGAATCGATAGTTGCTGTTTTCTTGGATCTAAAACGGGCATTTGAAACAATATCTAGGCCATTATTGCTTTGTACCTTAAGGCGTTTTGGTATTGTGGGAGGGAGCTCAGTTGGTTCGAAAGTTATTTAAAAGACAGAACTCAGAGAACTTTATTTGGTAACTCTGTATCAGAGCCTATAGAAAATACCCTTGGAGTTCCGCAAGGAAGTGTTCTTGGACCAATTTTGTTTATCATGTATATCAATGACATGAAACAGGTTTTGAAGGCTTGTGAGATCAATCTTTTTGCTGACGATACTGTTCTGTTTATCTCGCACAAAGATGTCAAGCAAGCAGAGTCTCTGATTAATATCGATTTAAACGCTTTGGATGGATGGCTGAAGCACAAAAAGCTGGCATTAAACATTAATAAGACTTGTTACATGGTGATGTCTGCGGGTGTATTGGACGAACCTCCATCTATTGTCCATCGGAACGAATCGAAAGAGTTAGACAGGCTAAATACTTAGGGGTAATCCTAGATGACAGGTTAAAGTTCCTCGCTCACATTGACTGGGTCATCGCTAAAGTGGCTAAGAAGTGTGGAGTAATAAGTAGATTGGCGAAGGATCTCGACTTCTTTGGGAAAGTTCACCTCTACAAATCATTGGTATCGCCGCACTTTGACTTTTGCTCGTCCATTCTTTTTCTTGGCAATAAGGGGCAAATTAAAAGGCTTCAAACGTTGCAAAATCGCATCATGAGGTTAGTACTAGGGTGCGGTCGACGTACGCCGACCACTGTTATGCTAGATATTCTTCAATGGATGTCGGTAGAGCAGAGGATTGTATACCAGACCATGATCTTTATTTTTAAAATGTTAAAAGGCCTGTTGCCTGGGTATCTGGGGGAGAGCATAATTCGGGGGTACGACGTATACCGGCACTGCACACGCAGGGCTAATGAGCCGAGGGTACCCAACTTGCAGTCACAAAGTGCCAGAAACTCTTTGTTCTTCAAAGGTATTCAACGGTACAACAGATTACCCGGAGAAATAAAGAATGCCAGAAACTTATTTGATTTCAAACGTAAGTGCGTCATTTATGTTAAGCAAACTGTGTAACGTGAAATATGTGTAGATGTCCTATGTCACTATGTAATGTGTAACTACAGTTGTCATCACGATCTTGATGATGATGATAAGATTTTTTCTTTATATATGAAAATTTAAATTAAAAAAAAATATATAAGAAAGAGACAACACAGGTTTGAGACACGCGCGCGTTGAAGTGGACATTCGGAATCTATTTGCCAACCATTGGCACTAGTGGAACTGGCCATATGCATGTTGCAGTTGTGTTCCGATAAGTAGTGCGCCGGATCCACTAGTTGGTTCTTGGCGAGCTACGTAAGGGACACATTAAATTCTCCTGCTTCGGAAGGTAGTGCCCTGGAGCCAGCCGTTGGTGCCAGAGACCCTGGAGTCAGCGGTTGGCACTAGTGGAACTGGCCATATGCATGTCGCAGTTGTGTCCTGATAAGTGGTGCGCCGGATCCATGAATTGGTTCTTGGCGGACTACGTAAAGGATGCTAGGGAATATTCGATGGAGTATGACCCGTTTTTTCTTGATGAAACTATGTTGGTCATCTTGGGTGTGTGTATGACTCGGACGGTTCCTCTGAGAGTTTTCCGAAGCCACCACTTGCTCGTTTTTTATTTCATAACAACTATTAGAGTAGAATTATCTTATAGATACTTTCGTCCTTCTCAAACCTGTGTTGGGGTAAGAGGTGGGACTTATCATCATCATCATCATCATCACTAGCGGTGACACAAAAATTCTACCACCATTTTATTGAGTGTGCATTTGTGCTCGCACACTTCACTGTGCTGTACGTGCGTGGTAGCACGGTGCTACTTGACCCATCACTACCTGCTAGTGATGGGCGTTTCGGAGCGCACCAATGGCTCCGGAGCCGGCTCCGCACCAAAGGCTCCGAAGCTGGCTCTGCACCAACGACTCCGGAGCCGGCTCTGCTCAGGAGCCGGCTCCGCACCAAGGGCTCCGTAGCCGGCTCCGGACTAACGGCTCTGCACTCACGGCTCCGTTCCAACGGCTGCGGAGCCAGCTTCAGGCCCACCGTTCCGGGGCCGGCGACGAATCAACGGCTCCAGACCAACGGCTCCGAACTAACGGTTCAATAGAGACATCATTGTAATAATAATATCATTGTAATGATAGCGTAATAAAAAAAACGAATATATCTTCTCGCACGTGTGGAAACCAATACACGATGTGATTGCAGTATTGACTTGCATGACGTTGTGTAGCATTCGTTGGTCTTGCCTTTCTTAACAATATTCAAAAGTCATCGATGTTTTTTTTTGATAAATTCTTTTAAACATGACCTACTCCGCTATTTACGGATTTTCTCGATTGAAACTTCATTGAAAAAGTTATTTTGGTCCTTTGTGTTAAAACCGGCTCCGGAGCCGTTGGAGCGGAGCCGTTGGTGCGGAGTCGGCTCCGGAGCCGTCGGAGCGGAGCCGGCCCCGGAGCCGTGGGTGCGGAGTAGTGATGGGTAAATTCAACAAAAATCCGGAATCGCTTCCAAATGACTCCGCCAAAATTGGAAGCGGTTCCGGAAGGTAGGTGCAAAACTCCGACCTCGGAGTCGTCTGGAGCCGTTCGGAACCGTTCGGAGCCGTCCGGAGCCGTCCGGAGCCGCTAGTCGGCAGCCGGAGCCGTCCGAAGCCGTCGGAGCCGTCCGGAGCCGTCGGAGCCGTTGGAGCCGTTGGAGCCTTTGGGTTTGTCAGAGCCGTCGGAGCCGTCCGGAGCCGTCGGAGCCGCTAGTCGGCAGCCGGAGCCGTCCGGAGCCGTCGGAGCCGTCCGGAGCCGTCCTGAGCCGGCGGAGCCGTCGGAGCCGTTGGAGCCGTTGGAGCCGTCCGGAGCCGTCGGAGCCGTCGGAGTAGTTGTATTAGTCGGAAGCATTCTGAAGCGCATTAATTTCCAGAAATTAGTGATAATTTTATTGTAAAAAACAGCTTACGAGTAAATTTTTCGTCGTTTATTGATATGAAGTTTTTTTGTGTGTTTTTTTTTCAAAAATAAAGCCAAAAATAATTGTTTGCTCCGTATATATATATATAGGAAAAAAAAATGAATAAAATTAGGAGGTCAAGGAGCAATAGAACTATGACGGGAGGTGGGTTTGATAAAATACGAATCAACGAGGCAGACGAGTGTAATTATGGCAGTTTTGCACGGTTGTTTACATCGACTAACGTGTATGGTTTAGGCCGCACTTGTTTTTTACCGAATAACATGATGGCACATGGACAAGACAAAGAATATAACTATCAATCATCCGTCCATCTTTTATGAAAATAATGATCAATAATAGTTTGAATTCATAGTTTTTCCCTATATATACGGAGCAAACAATTGTTTTTGACTTTATTGTTTAAAAAAAATACAAAAAAACTTCAGAGCAATAAATGAAGAAGACTATTTTTTTTACTCGTAAGCTGTTTTTTAAAATGAAATCATCGCTGATATCGGGAAATTAAAGCGCTTCAGAAGACTTCCGACTATTACAACGACTCCGACGGCTCGAACTGGCTCCGTCGGCTTCGACGGCACCGACGGCCCCAACGTCTCCTACCGTTTCCGTTGGCTCCAACGACTACAACGGCTCCGTCGGCTCCAACGACTACGACGGTTCCGACCGGCTCCGGACGGCTCCGTCGGCTCCGGACGGCTCCAACCGGCTCCGTCGGCTCCAACTGCTACGACGGCTCCGACCGGCTCCAGCTTCCGACTAGCGGCTCCGACGGATCCAACGGTTCCGACGGCTCCGGACGGCTCCGACGGCTCCAACGATTCCGGACAGCTCCAACGGCTCCAAAGGCTCCAACGGCCCCGACGGCTCCGGACGGCTCCGGACGGCTCCGACGGCTCCAGCTGCCGACTAGCGGCTCCGGACGGCTCCGACGGCTCCGGACGGCTCCGACGGCTCCGGACGGCTCCGACGGCTCCGGACGGCTCCGGACGGCTCCGACGGCTCCGAACGGCTCCGGACGGCACCGGGCGGCTCCGACGGCTCCGGGCGGAATCGACGATTTGAATTTTTCGGAATCGGAGCCGGAGTAGCAATGCTCGGAAGCGATTCCGAGCCGTGGGTGCGATTCCGGTTACCCATCACTAGTGCGGAGCCGGCTCCGAAATTGTTTGGAGCCGGTCGGAGCCGGCTCCGACTTTGGAGCCGTTTTGCCCATCACTATTACCTGCCATACATTTTAACAACATTCACAATGTTTCAATAGAATATTATTGACCAGCTATAAACTTTACGCTGTTGAGTCGACTGTACGCCCTTACTAATGATTTCGTCGTTTTGTCAATTTTATTTCAAAATTTTATACGTTTGCTGTTTACTTCCACTCGAACACCAAGTGTGTGCAACTCAGTAATTTTACACTATCCCTGTTATAATTTATTTTTAATCTGTTCTTATTATTTGTGGTTACACACATATTTCCACTACCGTTAACACGTGTCCTTTGCCGTCGTCGATGGGTAGGTCGCTGCAATTCATCATTAGTTTCAACACTCAGTACGCAGCCCACAAGCCGACAGATTGGATGTGTTTCGTGTCCTAGAGAATATGTTTGAAATAGGTTCATTCATTAGCAAGGGTTAAATAGTTATTTACTTTGACATGCGCTAACGACAGAAGTGTTCTCTAATATTTGTGAAAAGCTATCAGTTTTTAATAAAACTTTGACATGTGTAATTAATTACCAGTAACAAGGAACATAAATCTTTTGAAGAATGAAATCAGTTTGATTAACAGTGTAAAGCGTTGGTAATATCTAAAGGTGTCGAAATAAACGTGTCAAGTGGTGGTTGAAACTATGAAAAAATATTCTTTATTCAACAAGAACAAAATTGTTTCATGAGTTATATGAACCACATTCGGCCATCAATCGTAAGGATAAACCTGTGAGTCCTACTAGAAAAGAAAATCACATACATTATTTATTCACGATCGAACAAAATCGATAACGTTGCTGCTCAGGACCTTTCTTTAGGACCACCTGCTGTGCCTGTAACGGACAACATTGATGATGCGTGTTATCATCATGAAAACATGGGGTCCGTTCACGAAGGCATACACGGCACAGTGGAACCCATCAAAACAAAACATTGTGGTACACAGTTAAAAGATGCGTGGCAATCGCGTGTTGACAATTCTACACACCATCAGTTCGTTCCATTGGTATGCGTAGCCCTTTCCGTATTGGTGTCACTATTACAGGACTGACCATCCTTAGGAGCAAGCTACTTTCTACCGATCCGGTGAATGTGGCCTTTTTCGATTTTTCCCGGTGACGAAAGCACGTGTCGTCAGTTACGGCTAGCGAGCGCGGTTGGCCGATATGGCAATATTGATTCTAAATCAGCGACTGGAACGGTTCCGGAGAAAGTTGTTGGAGAACGAGGGAGATCCATTACGACACAGAGTAATGTTTCCGTGCCGACATGCAACCCAACACATTTATGGAACCACAACGAACAAGAGTATCCTCAGTTGGATGACGGTGGTCAAGCTAGACGAACGGCATTGTTCGTGAAGTGTTCCAAATGCATTCTGGATCATCGAAAGGGGCTTATCATTGGCTTCAGAATCGCAAGTGTTAATGAAATCCACAACATACCGCCACTATATTTATGTACTATATAATGTGCCAATTGTGTATTGCAACTGTGAAGAAGAATGTGTATTTACGAATGTTTTAGTTGATTTGAATGTTATTTAAATAAGCTAAATATTAGTTTCAACCTAATGAACGAACAAACTAAAAGTCAAGTCAATGCAATTTTTCTATGCGTGGGATTCGAAAAAAATCATAAAAATCAAGCAAAACATCATGACGTGCACTAACAAAAGAAATTGCAGATTACCGTTCATCGATCGATACATGGTAAATGTTTTATGAAGTAAATGCATTTGCTCCGCCCCGATGCGTGAATAACGAGGGCAAATAGATGTGATTGGAAAGAAAAGTAAAAGCAAGTTGTATGTGCAGTGTATCGCCAGTGTGATAAGCCGTTTTTCCAGATCAGTTTTCTGTTAATCATTTCGTACAGTGGAAACGAGTGTCATCATAGCTGCACGCAATCAATCGCATGCAGCTAGAATAGTAAAAGAAGTGAAAAACAACAATTTATTGAGACTGCTATTTCTGCGATGCACGAACTAAGATCACACAGCTGTAGGAATTCCCGTGCTTTAAGTTACAACTTTAAGAAAACTACAGTCGAATGTAACGAAACGTCATACATAAGACAACATTTTAGTTGTTCCAGTTGTCATGTAGCTATAGAATCAAGTATAGACAAACAACAAACCTGCAGATGTACCGATAATCAAACGAGCTATGATACACAAAATGGTTTACCTTTGCACGTGCGTAACTCAGTCTTAGATTCCACGCGAAGAGGATCGCTTCCTTTATACCACTGTCAGACAACTAATCATATGGCTACTACAAACAATGAAGAGGCCACCGACGGTTTTAATCATTTTGCTGTAACTGTTGATAATAGTGATAGCTTTGAAGTGTTAATGCCAAACTGTGTTGAGCAGAAAAAAGAACATCCGTCCCGTGAAACCACCGTAGCGGAACAGCAAACGAGAGGCCCACGTACTGTACATTCCAGTCCTGTGGGAAACACTCGCTATCGGCGATACAGCCAGGACTCGTGCGTCCCGGCCTTCGAACGATTATCCGTTGCAAGATACGCCAAAAATGCTACGCTTAGCGATAGCTGCCACAATATTAGGGTAAGAAACATTCTTGAAGCATAAGAAATATAGAGCTTTTTTTTACTTTTTACACCAACGGTTCTTACTTATTTATACTCCGTATGGGCATATAACCCTGTCTCGCATTGCATGCAGTGTACATTCACCATTACTGTACTTTTATTAACCAAGATATTATTCAGTTTTATTAACCAAGGTATTGCACAAAACAGTATATTTCGGTTTTGGTATTAAACAATGTTAATGGGTATTTTTTTATTGAGTCATGAACACAAGCATTAGGAGTTTAATCCACTGAAGTCACGTTTATACTTTATATACAAATTGCATAAGACATACAATAGTTTAAAAATATTTTTTCTAGAACATAGATAAAAAAATGCCAAACTGTGTTGAGCAGAAAAGGAACAGCTTTTAATGGTGCTTTTTATGGCGAATCTCGAAACGTGAAAATGTCTATACACATTTCAAACAATCAGAAAATATATGAAAAACGCAATAATTATTGCTCGATAATCGAAATAATAAGTAGTTATTTAGATTTGTTAGTAATGTTAAACCACGTTACAAACAGTATTTTACATTTTGACTAAACAAAAACTATAGAAACTCAGTTTTGGTGGCGAGATACATGGTTCAAAGGCAACAGATACCGCGTTCAGGGATAGGTACATGCATAATAACGGATCCCAAGCGCCAAATGATGTCCGAGACTGTACGATGGATTCTTGTTTGATTGGACCTACTGCCATTTTGGACCATTCGTTAACTCGTATGACTTAACAACATGCCCGTCATAGGTTCAAACCCCGTGTGGACCAAACTACCATGTGTTACACATGATGTGTAGTATTGACCATCGTCTTATGGGTAAACGAATAAAGGCATTCCGTGTAACCAGACATATTGAGACAATTTCACGCCGTGAAGCGAAATATTTGCGAAAATATTTGCCGTGAAACTGATTGTTTTGTATGATTGTTTGTGCCTGTTTTGAGATTGTTTTGTGCCGTTATAGAACGCTATGGAATGTAGAATTTTAATTTGGTTGTTGGTAGAGAAACTAACCGCCAATCAACTTCGCCAAATAAGTAGCATGCAGAGCATGACGCCTGTGCTCTTATGTTGATCTTGATGATGAACTTGCAACATGAACATGATGATGAACATGAACATTTTAATGATAATAGTAACGATGATAATATTCCGCAAGTATTTGCTACATTTAATGACACAAATTATTATAGTTTACATTGTTCTTCATTCCCAGTTTAAGCTCCGTTTTTTCTCAAAATTTTAACCTAAACATAGAATACTGCGTTCCTTAACTATATATACTACAATTGCATTGATAAGTATTGTGATTAACGTTTGATTTGCTCTATGATAAACGTCACAAACTTCCGTGACATTTGAATATGAACGAGGAATGGTAAAAAACATGTTTAACAAAATGCATATACGTTTGTAATTCTTCTTCGTGGCGTAACAACCTACGCGGTCATGGTGGCCTCTACAAGCTTTTGGGACTTATTAGTTAATCACGCAGTCAGTCAGTCCCTTGCAACGGAATGTCGGGTCCATATGAGTTTTGAACTCACGTTGGGCATGTTATCAAGCCATGCGAACTGACGACTGTACCAAAGGACCGACCAATTACAGAATCGATTGATATTAAGGTCTGATTTCCCAATAATAAATTATTATGTTATATCATACGCGTAAATAAGAGTCCAATGATAGAGAGACTATAAGTAATGTGTTTGTTTTTTTTTTTGTTTTCAGAAGGAACGAGGTTATTGCTGTAAAATAATAAATTAAAGTACATTTTATTTGGAAATGGTACCGACCAATTGCCCTCTATTCTTATGTATTACTATTATTACATTTTCAAATCTCAGCCAATTCAGAATCTATAAGGATATGCAACGTGGAGAACATTTAAAAATTTATAGTCGTGTACATCGATTTAATGTTGTCGTGTATAAGATTCGTGACAATCTGTTACGGATTGTTAATGATCCTTTGTACACTAAACTATACTGATTAAGATATTTTTTCAATTTTTTATGTAGTGTAATGTGGCGCGTCCAAACAAAATTCAATACTATACAACCACTTTCAATGAATACATCTTTAAAGTAAAATATCTTAGAATTATTATTTGTTAATTACTTTAAATTGCCAACACAAAATTACTGTAATCAGAGCCGCTTTTCTTTGTTCGAAGGTAATATGAGTACAAAGTATTGTAAACCGTTTTTCATTTAATTCCTAGCATGGCTATTGATTTCGATTGCTTTGTTGGCCGAGTCCGTCAACATTCGATTGCCACAAAATCGATCTCACTGAAACGTAACGATAAAATTCCACCTTCTTACTTGAGAACTTTCCGGAGCTACGCTATGAAACGGGCAATACGCTGACCCGATTTCAATCGAATATGCACCAATAATTTCACGTGTGAGCCGTACTTACTCTGTCTACTTACCATTTCCATTATTTTCCCTTCCCGCAGCAGATGTCCCAACAACATCATGCATCCATGCGACATAGCACGGACAATTTAAGATCTATTAATAACCACCAGGGCTCCATTACCACAGGACTTCTACACAAACGCGAAGGGAGTGAAATGGCAGCGGTTGGTACTGGAACCGGTGTAGGTTCTGATCTGACCAATCACGGAAAGACAAAATATTTCATGCATCGCATGACTGCCCAAGACTTGGGAAGCGGTCTTGAACCGTCTTCCTCTCAGGACAGTACAGCCTCGCCGAGCTCGACAATTCCACCGAAGTCGCTTGAAGTTGTAGTAGAAGCTGACCCTGCCACCATCAACGGGTATGGGGGAATGGTCAACGGAGGTGTATCGTCTGCCAGTCCGAAAGATAAAACCTTCATTGATAAATTACCTCCCTTGGAAGACATTATGGAAAGCCCCTTGCTTAAGACACCGGTCGAGAAGTGGCTCCAGACCGAGGATCGACTGTCCCGTGAGGAGGTCGCTCCACCATATGGTACAGAGGAGCACAGTCGTAGGTAATTCCACGGTTTGTTGTTTTTCAATTGAATGTTCCAAAAGTGCACTCAATGTGTTCAGTGGCCAGTTTTTCCAAGAAAGCTATAGGCAAGCACATACAAGTTAAACAATCATAATGAACGTTACGCTCGATCTAACACACAAGAACGAAGGATGATCTCAAAACCAATGGTTGATAATCATGCTGATATAAATGGTATAAATAACGTCAGATTTCAATCATCATAAAGTCGAATAATCAACCGTTGGATATTGGGGGACCAGGGCCAGGAGTTTTTCTTTGCTAATTGATGTTTCATGTGTTTTTTTTTTTATTTGTAATTAGCTCTCTGTATGATCTGTTGCTTTTCTTGATTTATACTTTGTTGGCTTGTCTGTGATAATAAAATAAATAACACGACTAATTGGCAATGTTATTGATGTGTTGTCGTATTAACAATGTTGCATTACATATTCAGTCCCGATCTTTACAGCAATCTATTTGGTCCAAAAATAAATGCCAGTGAAAACATACCTGGTACCCCGATGGATACGCCAGACATTGTATCAGAATTCAATAAAAGTTTTAACTCCAGCACAACGAGCATCATCAACGAGCGACGACGATCGTCCTCCAAGCTGCTCGGGCTGACCAGTGACCGTGATCCAACCTCAGTGGGTGGAATAGGAACGGGAACGCACAGCTCCTTAAGCGATCAACCGACTGGTGGAACCACTCAAGGTGGCCAAGGTTTCGGTGGAACGAGCGTGGATAAAAATAGTTCCCTTGGAAAAGGAAGCCTACGAAATCTGCTCAAGTTACGCAAGGCTTCCGACCAGTCACAAGATACGCGCCGCTCCAGTCAGCAGGATAAAGAGGTAATTTTATCGTGAGCTCTAACAATCGCTCGTGATCAGACGTCATATGTGTGTCGCAAATGATTACTTGAAATTTATCATAACTGCTGCCCTTAAAGCAATAGAAATATCCCTCACCCAACCATAGGATGCGGAAAGGTGGAATTCTATTATTAGTATCCGAGCATTGCGTTCCGCACGAAAAGTGCACACCGGGTTGTTCTCAGTCTTGGCTACGACTTGGATTGGTTTTTTACCTTTCGCAATACTGTAGAAGTGATAAAAATAGAAGAAAAAAAACTAATATCCTTTAAGCAAAAAAAGGAGAAATATCTTATTGAACTTAACAATACATTAAAAAAGGCTTTATTTCCTTACTATAATAGCCAAAATCAAGGTCCAGCTATATCTCAACTGTAGTCTAGATCTAGAATGTTTTAGATTCGACTCGCGAGAACTTGTTAATCTTTCAAATTTAAATGACGAAATAACAATAGCCCCTCCATGTATTTTGTGAAGAGATATGACTCTAGATAGTCGAAGTCTATCTCAGAAAGAATAACCCTCTGTATGCTTTTTAAAATAACTGTTTGAACAGCATAGGAGCATACAAGCTTTTTTCGTAAAATAGAAGAAGAAGAATGTTTTATGTTTTGCAATAAGATCAAAAATTCCTTACTGATTGATTTTTTCTTAATTTATTTTTTATTATTTTAGTATATCAATTATTATATTACTTAAGTATATAGGACTGGATGAAAGGTTATGGAAGTTTCAATTAGTATCCATCAGAACAGAAATTTGATTCAAAAAGAAGAGAAATCAATATCATTTTTGATTATACTAAAGGTGAAATTCTAAATTTATCATGATAAACTTATCCCGTGAAACCGTTGTGCAAAACATTTAATCAGATACTTTAGTTGGAAGTGTAATGAGAAGTATCGATTTTAGCTGCTAAACAAAAAAAACTCAATGAAAAAGCAAACTCACAGTGACAGATAAGTAAAGAATTAACAGAAAAGTTTGGAACAATTAGCATATCAAATTCGTCTATGATGAGAACTTCCGATGTATTAAAAAACATGAGCAACAAATTCTGCAACAAAATCAAACCATATTTATGAAAATTCTTGATGTGGCGTCATAAGCTACATTATAACTAAGCTCCAGCTACAGTCACTAAAAACTAAAAAATAACACAATGAGGCAGAACTCCGACAACACACTGATGATTCTCTCGATTTTTTGGAAAGCTTCTTTATATGAAATGTCATAAAATGTTTCAAAATATTTGAAATGTCGTTACAAACATCTGGATTACTAAGGGTTAGGTCTTCGATAAAAGCATATAAAGCAGTCAGTATGATGTACAGCTCTGAAACTCTACAGTACAGTTGGTTGTTATATTGAAAAGAGATAAAACCATTCCATCGAAAATGGAGAATTTGTGAAAACTTAAATCATGTAAATCATGTAGAATATGCCATATTTTTTCTCTAAAGAAGTATTATATTGATGCAATTTTTTAACGATGACACGTATATTCATTCCATTAATGCTCATTATGTGTTTAAAATAAATGTTTTATGTCTTAAAAACACAAATTTATCAAAAGTGCTGCCTTCATGGTATAAAACATATTGTTATAACATTTTGAATTTAATAATTCTCAATTAAAAGGGTAGTCCCAAAACTATTGCAAATGAATATTATGGTGCATTTATTTCGTTTAGTATGATCTCGAACACTCCTCGCCAAGATTAATATCAGAAAGAAGGTAGTCTCCTGAGATACGCAGTACTTATACGCAGATTCGACCTTTTTCGGTCCCCAATAATAGTGTATCTCGAGGAGCGCCTGTACTTTCAGAATCAATTATGATATGAATATCAATTTTAGGAAACTAGGAACAATATCGCAATTCTGATTATTGTTTTTGCAGGGACTGGATCCCGAGTCTCTTATGTTCCGTGATGGACGGCGAAAGATTGACATGGTACTGTGCTACGAGGAAGATGATCAAGGTGTTATGACCGAGTTGGAAGCTCTGAAACGACACCAGCGCAAACTGTTTCAGGAAAATCTCATCCGCGAGGGGTTGGAATTCGAGGTGGAGGACAAAGCACAAGCCTTCGATGGCAAAACATACTTTGTCAAAATTCACATACCCTGGCGTACGGAATCCCGTTATGCAGAGGTGATGAATTTAAAGCTACCTGTAAAAAGATTTATTACAATCAGCGTAAAGGTCAGTATGAGCTGAGATGGGAATCACGAAATTGGGCTGAATGATTTTGTTTTTATACCACAGGAAGAGGAAACTGCACTTCGCCGCCAACAAAATAAAATTCTAAACTACTGGAACAGGTTCATGTCTATGACCGAGTACAACCACGAACGTATCGAGAAGGAGCCTTCCTTTTACTCTGCAACGGCCAACGGAAACCCGGAGGAACAGTTCATCGTGAAGGATCGTTGCACATCCTATACCAGCGCTCAGCGCAGTCTGATAGTTATGCAAATCCTGATGAGAACAAGGTTTGACGAAACGGAGAAAGTAAACAATGTTGGCATTCGTCGGCTGCTGAACGATGGTACCTACCTCGCCTGTTTCCCTTTGCACGAGGGTCGCTATGATAAAGACCATTCGTCCGGTGCGCTATTCGATCGACGGCTTCTTTACCTCGAATGGGCAAGACCGATCAAGTGGTACAAGAAACAGCCCCTTTGCCTTGTGCGAAAATATTTCGGCGACAAAATTGCCCTCTATTTCAGCTGGCTCGGTTTCTACACCAAAATGCTATACGCACCGGCCATAGTTGGGCTGTTCTGTTTTCTGTACGGTCTTGCCACGATGGACTCTAGTGATAACATTCCAACAAAAGAGATATGCGACGAAAACGGACCGGGAAAAACCATGTTATGCCCGTTGTGCGATCGAGCATGCAGCTATCAGCAGCTTCATGAGTCTTGCTTTTTCGCACAGCTCACCTATCTCTTTGACAATCCGTCCACCGTGTTCTTTGCGATCTTCATGTCGTTTTGGGCAACCACTTTTCTGGAGTTGTGGAAGCGAAAGCAATCAGTGTTGGTGTGGGAGTGGGATCTTCAGAATATTGAAAATGAGGAAGATATGCGACCAGAGTTTGAGACTACCGTCAAGACGTTTCGCATAAATCCGGTCACCCGAGAAAAAGAACCTTACATGCCGACGTGGACCCGAGCAGTCCGCTTTGTAGCTACATCTAGTGCTGTTTTGTTCATGGTATGTATCATGCGTGACCGTGTGAAGACCCTTTGAGTTGGTATGGAGTGATTGAATTTCTATTTGTATTTCATAAATCTTTTTGCACATTGTCGCAGATTTCGGTAGTTCTTGGAGCTGTTCTTGGAACCATCATTTACAGAATTTCGCTCGTTTCGGTCATCTACAGCGGTGGGGGATCATTTTTTCGAACGCATGCCAAACTGTTTACTACCATGACTGCGGCGTTAATCAATCTTATCATCATCATGTTGCTCACACGTGTAAGTGCATCATATTTCTACTATCCAGCTAAGATCACTTACTCTTACGATCTTCAAACTGAACAGATATACCATAAATTAGCCCTGTATCTAACCAATATGGAAAATCCGCGCACTCAAACAGAATATGAAGACTCCTATACGGTGAAAATATTCGTGTTTGAGTTCATGAACTTCTACAGTTCATTGATCTATATAGCATTCTTCAAGGGGCGCTTCTATGACTATCCCGGCGATGATGTGGCCAGAAAAAGTGAATTTCTTCGGCTGAAGGGCGATATTTGTGATCCAGCTGGATGTCTCAGTGAGCTTTGTATTCAGCTAGCTATAATTATGGTCGGCAAACAGTGCTGGAACAACTTTATGGAATATTTTTTCCCGTAAGTATAGACTTTATGGACTTCATACAAATGGAGTTCACATTTACTAGTACGTGCCTTCCAACAGTGTTCTGATAAGTTAGCCTCTCCACTCCTTTACCATCCGTTAGTGCCTTTTACAATTGGTGGCGTCGGCGAAAGCACAAGCAGCTTACAAAGGATGAAACCCATTTGCACATGGCATGGGAACAGGACTATCATTTGCAAGATCCAGGAAAATTAGCTTTGTTTGACGAGTATTTGGAAATGAGTACGTAGTGCAGAGCTTGCTTGAAGCTTTCAAACGAAACTGTATCCTTCGTGTATCATGCTTTTTTGTGTATATTTCTTTTCAGTCGTTCAATACGGATTTGTTACACTTTTCGTAGCTGCTTTTCCATTGGCGCCCTTATTTGCACTACTTAACAATATTGCTGAAATTAGGCTAGACGCATACAAAATGGTAACACAATCCCGGCGCCCACTCGCAGAGCGCGTCGAAGACATTGGGGCTTGGTATGGTATATTGAAAATAATAACGTATACAGCTGTCGTGTCAAATGTAAGTATTGCATTTCAAACCCAAATATGGGAGAATAAATTCTTCATTCTCCTCAAAAGCTTAGGAGAATAGCAAATATTTTAGTTATTATTTCGTTTAATGTTTATTTCTATAACAGGCATTTGTTATTGCTTACACTAGTGACTTTATCCCACGAATGGTCTATAAGTACGTGTACTCACCACAATTTTCGTTGCATGGATATATTGAGCACTCGCTTTCAAGTAAGTAACAAATACAAAAAAGTATCACAAATAAAAGCTACAGGTCTGATTTCTTTGGGCAGCATTCAATACCTCCGACTACAAAGAGGAATGGGGTACTAAGACGGAGTCGGACCCGGACACTTGCCAATATAGAGGGTATCGTAATGGGCCAGATGCTGACGAGCAGTACGGGCTTAGTCCACACTACTGGCACGTGTTTGCAGCGCGTTTGGCGTTCGTTGTTATATTTGAGCATATTGTATTCGTTCTAACTGGTATTATGCAATTCATCATACCGGATATACCAATCGAAGTAAAGACACAAATCCAACGTGAACAACTCCTTGCGAAAGAAGCCAAATATCAGCACGGATTGAAGAAATCTCGTGAAACCGATTATGAAGAAATTCTACATACACTTCGCGAACAAAGTAATAACAGCAGACAAGGTAATTGAACGTGATGAACATGAATGTGTGAACATTTTTTCGTATACCAGCATATTTTAGAAATTGTATTATTTTGTTATAGGTTCTCGTGATCCTCATTACCACTGATGTAATTTAAATTTTTGCTTGGATTTTGCTTTCTTTTTACTGTGTTTGGATAAAACTGGTAAATAATTCAATACCATCTGTCATACAGGAATGCGGGGCAGCTGGGCACGCCGTCTAAGCAGACTCAGCGATGGACTTGACGCTCATGTTGAAGTTCCCAACCGGCCAAGGCACTCATTAGAATCGACTGTTTGGGAAGTTACCTAGCATTAGCTGCTGCCCCTGTTCGTCTGACTCAGGCAGATTGACGAATGGATGACATGATAATGAGAAACGCACTTTAGTTGCAAGATAAAAGTTTTCAACACTACTTACACGTAAATCAACACTATTTACACTGAATCAATCAATACGTAAATCGTATCACGTAGTAGTACGAAACGATTACATTAAAAACAAATGAATTCATTTGGCGATTTTTTGTGCAACAATTCATAGATTTTATAGGTAAAAGCTTATAGGCATCGTCCATGAAACAAAATTACTTTAATTAAACATATAGGTTTTTATTTTGATAACAGTATCATTTTATTTATTATTCTTATGACGAAAAGTATCGAACCACTGCGCAAAAACGTGTTCAAAAATTCATCTCCATCCGAGACTGAAATCTGTGAAGGTGCTTTATTTCTACTTATATGCTTATATGCGTACTTAAAGTCAATGATTAAATTTGAACGAGTTTTCATATGTAACAATAGTTTTTTTTTACTTTTTTTTAATGCAAGCAAGAGAATAATGTAACTTGTAAGATAAAAAGCGTACAACAACCGGATGATATTTGGACGTATTGAAAAAACACATTGCTTACGGAAATCATATCTTGATCTCTATCGAACGGTTCATTAACATCGAAAATCGATCGTCAAGCATTGGTTCCACATCGTCATTCACTACATCACATATTCTGACAGCGTGAACTTGTTTGTAAAAATTGTAAATTGATTTAGACAAATATATAAAACTCGAAGTACAGTTACAGCGTTGTGGCAATGCAAATAGTAGTGAAAATATACCCGTATACAAAGTATCTAATTATTCAAACGCATTTTCTGTGTCTGACGCGAGCAGCGAAGCTTTGTCCGAAACACAGCCGGATCTAGTACATTATATGGAGGATTCTCATTAATGCAAACTATATTTTTAAGCCTGCGATTATCGTTTTTCTCTAAAAGATGCGGTGCTAGTAGCAGAAACAGTTGCTCAGTCCAAGCAGGCAAACCACAGCTGGAGAAGCACAATTCCCAGTACGGTAGCCCCAGATGAGCAATGCTCATTCGCAAGTACTCTGTGAACGATTCTGCAAGAAATTGCCAACGTAACGAATTTGTCTCGAGGAGAAATATTTTTGGGCTTGAACTTTCCGGAGTTTCGTACACAAGACACACCTTGGCCAGGTTTGCAATCGTGCTGAGCTCAAAAATTTTGCTTCTTGAATTAAGATTAAGGTGATCGAGGTTTCCCGAGCTAAGATCAACGTAATTCGATTGCCGGATGATGGGTGGAACTGTGAGAGTCGTATTTGGACTAACGGTTAGGATGGTGTCAATGTTGTCCCTTACCAAAGTTATTTGTATTAAATGTGGAAAGTGTATGTGACCAACACGTCTTACATCGTTGGCTGGAAGTAAAGAAAAGAATTGGTTAATTAATTCTGCTGGATTATAAATAATCTTCAAGACTCACGCGAATATTGGTAGCTCCAGTAAAAATTGAATCCATCCGTAGAAAGATAAAATCGCTTCATGTCGTCCGGAAGATAAACATTGTGCCTCGATTCCCATGCTGTAACTTGAGCCTTTTCGCATGGCAGCCGTTTCTCGAGCGTCACGTTGGTTATTCTTGGAATATTATCTATAATGAAAATAAATGAGGTATAACGAACGCAACCTCTTTTCCATGACCAGTGACTTACTCAACACTTTTGCTAATCCCAAGGAAAGATTTTCGTAAAACATATCTTCCGTATCATTTCCGATTTTAAGACCGGCCATTATGAAAGAAATCGACCTAAGGACACTAATAAACAGTGGAAATGTGAACGTTGCTAAGGTAACCAACGAACTTAAAAGGTATCGCAATGTGCGTGACATCCAAACCACAGAATACATACTGATACACACACCTTATTTGGAAATCGGAATATTCCATTCCAAACACTGTAGTCTGAAGTGATTATTAAGTCTTTGCATACGATTCTAATAAAACAATTCTCCGGAACTTTAGAGCGATCAGCATTTTCCTGTTTATTTTTATTTTTCTTTTGTTAACGAATTGTAAATTGAAATTTTGAACATTTGCAATTTCTCGTACTTATTACTTGAGTGCAAATAATAAAGTAGTTATTTCCTTGATAATCGCATTTCGAACTTCATCGGTTTCGAAAATGACCCACAGAGCAAGACGAGAGTTTTTGACGTTCGAAAATAGCTGCATCTCACTCATTTTCTCTAGCTGTCGTTTACTAGTTTACAGTGCTTGTTTGAGGTGAGCTATTGTGCTCTCCCTCTCCCACTTCGCTTTAAGCACTTCGTCAACCTTTGTCCATATGCTTTTCGTTGTGTAGGTGTGTATACAGTGAACCCTCTCTTATTTGACACCTCTCCAATTTGAAAAACCTCTCTTATTTGAACATTTTGCACAGTCCCTTGATTTCCAGTACATTTTTGTTCCTCTAATTTGGAAAACCTCTGAAATCTGTGTCCCTCTTATTTGAGTATGGTGTTGCCATGGTTATTGAAAGATGTATGCTCAAATTAGCGATTCTGTTCGCAGTTTCCTATAGCAACAGTTAAGGCTGCATACTAAATGTTCTGTCTCTTTCTTGTCTTGTATGGACCTTTCATTCACCTTCAACCTCTGTAATTTGAAAACCCCTCTTATTCGACAGTCCCATCACCTCTCAAATAAGAGAGGGTTCACTGTATTGTCGCTCGATTTGTCGTGCTGTCTCTTTCGCTCATGAGGAAGCGTGAAAAAATGTTAACAAACTCAGCGATGATGTGAATTAGATATGCACAATTTTGTTGATATTTTGCACTGAAATTGACTACAGTTTAGTGCAAATGCTTTTAAATTAATGAGTAAGGAACGTAGGAATGCTGCGCAACGCCGTTTAAACACCAGATTAACAACGGGTGCTATTCTTCACCTTGCAGATGAACAAAATGTGATGCTGTGCGACAAGAGGAACGCTGTATGAGATGACCTGCATTTTTATGTTGTATTAGTTCGGAATTGTTACATGGTACGCTTATCCGGATGTGTTTGTTTGTTAAAGTGCAACCAACCTTCCACCGGTATCGTCATGGCGGAACAAATCCGGCGCTGTGGCCCCACCTAAGAGAGTTTTTGGTGTGCCAGGAGAATCGCAATGACTGCAAACATCGGTTTCCCACGTCGTCATTTACCGGCATTCACATCGACGGAAAGTAAGAAAGACACCAATAAGCGGAGAACCACAGGTAGCTTCCGATATGTTTTGTAAGGGCTGCACTCTGTGTTCCGTGAAATGAAGGTATCCACAAAGGTATACAAATATGTGCATACTTTTGGTTACATGTTTACCTCATCTTCCTTTTAGACGGACTGCTTACGGTTGAGCTCATCTGTTCGCGATATTCAAGTGTTGCTGGTCTACCAAATTCAGCACTCGAGCTTGCTGTGCGCATTCTGCGCACAGCGTCGTACGTCATTTAGGAGCGCCACAAATGTGGTCCCTAATTTTTTAAAAAGATACGTAACACGCTTTGCGAACTACGTTTTGGTAGAATTCGATTTATTCCTTTTTCTTTTAAGCCGCGGAACGGTGAGTTCGGGAGAGACGCGAAAATTAGTGTTGTTCGTTCGAGAGTTGCCGGAGAAGAAGTGTTGGGTAAGCCGGACGGATATGCGCGTGTCGGTGTTGAAACGTTTAGGACGAGAGAGAACGTGTATGGAGCAAGCCACCGTTTTTATAGCTGCGGTGCAGCATGCTACCACTGTTTGTCCTGCTCTAGCTTTGTGTGCAGTCCCTGCCTAACTAGCCCGTTAAACATTTTCTGTCGGTAGTTCTAGGTGTGCGCACCAGATGGCGCTCTGGTCGCTACAGTCATGTGGCATTCAAGCAACCTTTTGACAACGCATGCGTCCGCTGTTCAATTACTGGAAATATCCGTCAAAATATCCGATTATATCCTACAATGGTTAATCCTTTTTTCGATACAACATGATCGAGCAAACCGGAAAGTCCAATTCGTTTGACAAAAAAAGCGCGTAGAGAAATCATGTAATGAGAACTCCGGACACATGCGCACCTGCTGCACCCACTGGATGAAATCGATTCCGATTGGCAAGCACTCGACTCCGGAAAATGAATCCTTTGTCCGACCACTAGTTTTAACATGTTCAGAGTATTTGATATGTTAATACTAATGGTGGGATGCGAACTGAACTTGGTGGTGGGACTAAGTGGGTGGCAAAGATAGGTGTGAAAGGAGGCAGCCAACAAACTGGAGAACGGTTGACACACTTTTTGCATGTCAACTTGATACTCTTCTGCGTCTTGTTTAAAGACGAAAATTGTGCTGGCAATTTAAATTGAAATATACAATAAATAGTAACATTTTACAAAAATGTCCTTTAACTTGTCATTTGTGGAAAATGAAAGATTTGACAAACTTGAAATGAACTTGAGGCAAGGTAGGTAATTTTTATCCGATGACATTGCTCGGAAAA
The DNA here is from genome assembly GCF_016920715.1 of Anopheles arabiensis. NCBI lineage: Eukaryota > Metazoa > Arthropoda > Insecta > Diptera > Culicidae > Anopheles > Anopheles arabiensis. The sequence continues at coordinate 57,798,504 of NC_053518.1, forward strand.
TGACAATGCAATAGCACATATTACTTTCATACATAAAGTGGAGTATCATGCATGATCTTGAAAAATGTTCATTTTTTCTTATTTAAGTTTCACCTATACCTATGCTTGTTTTATGGCACACAAATGGCCTCGTCACAACTGGCACATAATAAATACATGACTAAAGGCACCGTTTAAGGATCAATGCCGGCTTTCCCCGATTCCCTCAGCGTTAAGATCACCCGCAAATGAATACTGTACATAAAAAAGCCACCACCGGATCAGCTGATGCAATAGCGGAACATGTATGAGCAAGTGAGATGGCGGATCGCAGATGCTAATATAGGGCACACACATGAAATGCAGGACCATGAGAGGTAAATGTGGTAGTGGGGGAGGTAGTGAACTGTATTTATTTTTTTGGTCCTTTAATTTTTTTTCTTTGTCCACCAACACAATCGCACACCAGCGCGAGCTTTTTGGCAGCCATCTTGAACCCTCAAAAACCCTCGCTCGAAACGTCAACAACCGTCACAACTACTTACAAAAAGCATCGCCAGTGAGGGAAAATCGCACCGATTTGGAGCGTTAGCGAGCTCGCGAAAACTGGTTTTTGGTTTGCGGGAAGCCTCGCTCGAAACGTCAAAAACCGTCACAACTATTTTCGGTGTCCGTTCGAGGCCGCATAAAAAAACGCATAGCAAGAGAACTAGAACAAAAGTGCGAAAAAAAAAATTACGCGACGGGAAACACACAGCGTATTGCGATATTATTCTATAGAACCCGATCACAGTTGGTAATATTCCACCTTGTATGATTAACAAAACTGCCGTGCGAAGAAAATAATCATCTACATTGTACATACGATCTCAATGTAAGTAGAGTGCACGGTAAATACTCAACATCTGTATGTGGAAGAAAACAAGCTTACGGCATCCATATCGTTCGCGTCGTCCATTGCCGTTTCGTATGCGTCCTGCATGTCCGTCCAGTGTGTGTGTGCGGTTAAAACATGTTGAAGGATATTTCTAGGCAGAGCTGACTGTTCGAAGCGTTCTGATTGGATAAAACTTTTTTTTATGTGTAATGTAATTTTGTTATCTTAGCTGTGGTATTAATCTTTAATAAATAACACCAAATAAGAGGAGTATCTTCAGTGCCCAGGAAAAAAGCAACATTAAATGCTAAGTTTGTGCACCTCGCCATGCTCATCTGCTGAGAAAAACCTACGCAGTAAAGATGTGTGGTTGTTCAATAATCAATCAAAAATGTTGAGATCAAACGAACACAATGCTCACACCAGTTTGCATTTTGGAATATATGATTAGAAGGGTAGTTTAGTTGAAACAAGCTCATACGTGCACAGTTTGCCCTGACTGCACAGCAGCTAATTGAAGCGTACAACACTGACATAAAGCTACCGTTCCAAGGATATCCATTCTCAATGCCCTTCAGTAGTCGATTGCCGAGTGTCGAATGGATACAATTCACTGTTTAGTTTTGGTCAAATACAGGGTTCGATGAAAAACAAACTTTTTTGTCGAGAGGTTAGATGTTAGAAACATGTAAAATTTTATCCTGCACATGTTCAAACATGTTATAATGGGTGTTTGCTTGGTTTATTTTTCCTATTGGAAAATAGATTATTTCTTCCTTTCATAAGCAGCCGCGTATAGTGCAGGTTGTCACATGCATGTTTATAATAATGCGTGCTTGTTTTTCAGCTCTCACAGATTGTAACAGAAGCATTGTTCAGGGCATCACAAGCATCATGAGCGCTGAAGAAAGCACAGAACAGCAGACCGCTATTGCTGAGGTAGCAGAAGATCAGCAATCTGAGGATGTAAGTAATTCTATAAAAAAAAATGTCGTTGTTTGCAAAACATGACCACCCGTCTTTCACCACTTGGCAATACCTATTACAGACCCCTCAGGAGCAACAACAGTCGGTCAGTGAGCTGGAAAAGCAGGAAGAGGAAAAGATGAAGGCCAAGTACGGCTCAAACGTTGGTATGGGCGGTCCGCGCGGATTGGGCGGCCATTCTGCGTTTCTGCAGAAGCGTCTACAGAAAGGTCAAAAATATTTCGACTCCGGCGATTACCAGATGGCCAAACAAAAGGGCGGCGGTGTAAAGCAGGTGTTTGCGAACAAAGTTCCAACCGGTGAAGCGATACCGACTCCCGAAACGGTGCCGGTGCGAAAAACGTCCATCATTCAGACCTGCAACAAGTTTCAAAGTTAAAGTTTCAGCAATGTTTCCAGTGATCTTGTGCGAATGAGTGATCGTGGGTAGAACGTGGGGGAGCGGATGTTGTACGGTGAAGGGGAAGAGCTGCCGGTCAGTTGTGGATGGGTTGACGGAATGGAGCGTCACAAGGCTGAGTTTTGAGAAGAGATTTGGCTAGAAGAAAAAAATTGCTGTACATGAACGTACACAATGTCACAAGCGAATGCTCTATAACACACTACTACGTCCGTGGTGTTTCTTTTTCTATTGTAAGGAATTGTTGTAATTTCATTCTTTCCCGGTGTCTTGAGTTTTACCGCGATTCAAATTCTATCGGACCCGTTTGTATCTATCACCAGTGTTGAACGAAAGGAAAGCATCTTATTAGGACCGAACCGTCGTCAAACTTAATCTAGTGCAGCTAGTACCACTAAAAAAAAGTGCATTGATTTAATTACGGTCAAAATCTAAAAATCGATGATTGAAAGTTAAAAAACAAAAGTTCATATATGTTCTCCCTTAACTGTACGATTACGCTCCCCCGCCTTTGCTGCGTTATTGGTAAATATATCTTTAATAATTGGTAATGTACTTGTAATCCTCAGTGAATAGTTCACGGGAATGTTGAAGCAGAATAACATGTGCGACATACTGTTGTAGGATTGAGGACCGAATGTTAGCTGAAAGTTCTAACCCCGACGGTGTACGTATGCTATTAGGTGTAATGTGTGTTTAGGTAAGCTAGCGAGAGAGAGAGAGAGAGAGAGAGAGAGAACGTCGTGCCAGGATCCACCAATATACATCTCCGTCATACGCAATTCACCTCCCCACGAACCCGCCCCCCCCTTTCCCACTCTGTTTCCATCCTCAGAATAACACTTGGAGCTCCACATCATACTAGCTTTCTAAGTGCTACGCATAGGAAGCAACAATGTTCGATCAAAATGGATAAAATCAGCAACGATTATATGTTCATAGGCGTACGCATTTTTAACATAAATGCACGGGGTCGTTTTTGTAGGGAATGGATTGGATTGAAACACACTCACAAATAAAAAAAACTGATGGTAACAGGTATTTTGTTAAGCAATCTGACTTTATCGATGCATTGTTAATGGAGAAAAATACATAGATATGTTGGAGGTAATGTTCCATATTAAGTTTGTTAAAATGATTTTGTTGTTTCTATTGACAGCGTCTTTACAGCAGATTCTGTAATGGCGCTGGGTGCAGTCAGATGGATCTGAATGAACGATTATTTCTTCTACCTTTAGTCCAAACGAAATGTAATTCCTATGCATATGTGAATTGGTAACTTTGTCTTGGAGGAGATAAATGTGTTTACTTAATGTTTTGCTGTGGTTCTATTTTGTGATATCAATAGAAAAACCACACGTATTCGCATTCAATAAATAGCAGACGTTTTTATTAAATTTTGTAGAAAAATGCCGACATCTTACAAGACGCGTGGTCTCCTCCTACCAATCATTGTTGTTCGATAGTTCCGCAAACAGTTTGTCTTTGATCTTTTTCGACTCCCGTGGGTCCTCCTTGATATTACTCTCAATTGCTTTGGCCTGTCCGAGCATATACTCCAGCTCGTCGCACGTTAGATTAGGTCCACCAAGCTCGACGGCCCCAATGAACTGTTTCTTCAGCTGGCCCTCGTAGTACACGAAGATGGTCGGCACATTTCGTTCCGGATAGTTGGCAATGCACGTGGTGGCGATTGCACGTACAAACTTCGTCATCGGAAAAGCCGCGGCCAGCTGTGTCAAATGTTGGTTAATGAGCGCACAGAACGGGATACCACGGCTGTACAGGTGCAGCACAACGTAGATGCCTTCTCCCGCCTTCGTCACTTCCTCAACGTAGTCCTGGCCCGAAATTTCCCGCACCGTGCCGAATCGTGCCCTGCTGGCGGCCGCTTGCATTTCCGCGATGCGTTTCTGCCGATACTGCTGCAGTACCGCCTCGTCCTCCGAGTCCTCCAACTCATCTAGCTCATCGAGATCGAGCTTCGACAAGTCTTTTCCATTCTGCTTCTCCGCGATGGTGCTTTCGATCATGCCAATGATTTCATCTTCGGTGATTTCTTTCTCCTTGGGCTTCTGCGGTATGATGCCCTTTGCTCGCAAGATATCATTCCACTCGGTATCTTCGTTAGGATCCTACAAGTAAACCAACAGATGCAGCAAATGAGGTCAATGATCATCCAATGCACGTAGCCCCTTAACTTTACTACCATAAATGGTCAGGAGTTTAGTACACTTGCCTGCATTGTGAGATGGGAAAAGTGAGCAAATATACGCTGCTACGAGGGAAAGTCCTTTAGGTTTGATGAGCAGCTGTTTCCCCTCTTGCTACGACGGTACGATTTTACACTTGTAGAAATAAAGGTATATTTTAGTGGACTCTTTTCTCTACGAGAACGCAACGATGCATGCGGCCTGCACACGATATTATGAGTCAACCAACGTGATTTTGACGTGAGGTTATTTATCTTTTTTTAATGTCGGCGAACTTACATCGATTCTTGTTGCTTGCTCTAAGCAATTATTTGATTCACAAAACATGAAATAATCATACAGAAATCAAATGCTTAACAATACGGATGCCAGTAATCGATTTAGATATCCGATAAAGGGGAAAAAATGTCTGTTATTTCCAATGTTTGTCATCCACGCGATCACAATGTTGCATTTCCGTATGAATCAGACGTGTATTTGTATGTGTGAGAGGGGGTGGGTAGATTTTATAGCAAAGAAACGTCATAGCCTGCTTTAGCCATTTAACAACCAAATGTTTGTTTTGATCGTAGTTTTGAATCGCGATAGATTGCTCCCAAATATCTATTATGAACTAACATAGTACAATGAGAGTTTACAGTTAAGGGAACGAAAGTACAAACTAATCGTCTGTTTACTTTGCCGTTTGTGATTGCCAGTGCAGTCAGTTGATCGTTTTACAGGAAAGGACGGGCGCGCACCACCTGCGTATTACCAGCGCGATGACTCTCGACGCAAACGATAAGCTATTAGAATCAGTCCTGCAAGAGTACAAAATTTTAGCGGAATAGTTAGTATTCTCTCTACTGTTGTTACATTGACAGTGTTCAGGTAATCTCAATTCCGCTTTTCCCATTCCAGTGAACGACTGCAGAGTGAAGATCTTGGTGGTATTTACGTAACTCCATCGTACGAAAATCCCTTCCGTAAGTAGTGACAACTTCCGCCTGTAGCTTTACAAATCGTCGCAGCACTAGACGTTGATTTTTGATTATATATATTCGAACACTATATTTCCAGTTTGGTTTGGCGTAATTTTTGTACGAAGTGGAATGTACAAAAACGGCGTGTTTCGTTTCACAATATCCCTTCCCAACCGATTTCCCAATGATAGTACAGTTCCGGTAAGTAGCACAAACACGAAACCATGCTAAACAGCATTAGACCACTTGCTGTTCCTTCAAAACTTGTAGGTGGTAGCTTTCCAAAGTGATGTGTTCCATCCAATGGTCAATCCCAGCGATGGAGTGCTCAACCTATCGGACGCATTTCCCAAGTGGCAATCAGGGGACAGTCATATATGGCAAATGCTGAAGTTTGTACAGTTTATCTTACAAAATCTCGATGATCATACGATACCGTCGGAGCACGTGGTTAACAACGAGGCATACCAATTGCTGATGGAGAATCGTGCCGAATTTCTGCTGCGTGTAGAGCAATGCGTAGACGATAGCCAACGGAAGCTGTACGACCTGCCAGCACAGCCGGATCGGTTCTACATTTGCTTCGATCGGTTCAACCCCGACGTCCATGGGCCGGTGCTGCAGTCGATGAAAGAAGACAAACCAACCGAGGTGACGACACCTCCTTCCTCTGGTCTGTCTTGGGTACGGAAGGGTTTTTATCAACCGCTCAGCAAATAATCCTAACCCGTCGGCACAACGCAACCGTCGGCAGGTCAGACCAGCGTGCAAATTCGAAGAAAGCGTAGTTAAATAATTTTATTGTTTTATTCCAACGTTTAATACACTCGGCGAGTCACAGAAAAGTTTGGTAAACTACTTACTAATACTTGTGAATGCTGCAATGAACGTGCTAATAAAATGCGTAACGCACTACGAAGATTTTAACATAACCCTAACGCTCGGCAATGATTGATGTGCTACGATATATTTTACGCAACCGTATGCGCCTTTACGTTCGACTGTACTTGCCGAGATGCAATCGTTTGGCGCGTCGGTTAGCGATAGTGCGTCTTATCATATCGATGATCGCCACTCCAAGGACGGAGAAGAACAAAATTGCAGCACCGACGGCTACGTTACGGAATCCTGGATACGCCTGTCCAAAGTCTAGCTCGCTGATATGGATGTGAATGTTTTCTGGTTTCGCTACAATTCCCTTTGCCGGCTGCTGGCCTTTATCGACGATACTGTTACCTTCATTGAGAGCGGGCAGAAGCGGCGATAGTACCGGTGGCTGCGTATCGTACAAGTTCACGGGCAGTGCATACTCTACATGCGTCTCGGTTAGCTTGGTTTCAATCATCTAAAGAAATGAATTAATTGAATATTTTTTAGTTTTCGTCCTAATTCGCGTTAATTGTGGAATATTCAGCAATCATACCGCAGCTTCTATCGACGATAGTGATTTCGACCACCCGTAACCCTCCTCATCGGTGTACACGGTAACCAATTTGGCGCGGAATTCACGATAGTCCCGGCCTTCGGATCCAATGACAGTGACATTGATAGTGGAGTAAGGACTCATGTAACGGATAGCGTTGATAGTCTGCAGCGAAAGTATTAATCATAAGCTCCAATTATTATTTCTAGATCACATGCAATCAACAACTTTTCGTACAATCTATTTAACATGTAGTATGGTGAGCGTATGAGTTTTACCCCCATTTGTAACATCGTTTCCCTGTATGAATATGACTATTGGTTCGATTGTACAACCAGAGTAAATATTCGATATTATCAATTCTATAACGGTATGCCAGACTGTAGTAAAACGTTCAGCTTTTTACTACCTTTGCTGGTACATCCCTCGTAGATAAGGAGATAAACAGACGAAGAAACATATGACGAACATACACATGTACATTATCAGCCATGTTTTTAACCTACCTTAAAAATTCTGCTGTAGTAAGTTTCGCCCGCGACTAGCTTGTAGGATTCCGTTTTACCGCGGTACACCGACAGCGGAATGCCGTGTGTAACGGTTGCCGGTAGGACGTACTCGATGCGTGTATCCGCCAGATAAGAAATATCCTGATCAACGTACTTGTAGGCGGGTTCTCGATTCTTCAACGTTCCATAGGCCAGAATCGGTGCACCGAGGTGGGTAGAGTTTCGCCACTTTTTGTACACCAGATCGCGCAGCTCATATCGTTCGGGGAATTTCTCCGCCAGCAGCAGAATTGACCCTTCCTGTGGAAGAAGAAAAAAAGAACGACATGATCGGTTGGTACATAATGCTTCGAGATATCGGCTCTTTCACAACACTCACCACGGCACCGTTATCAGTAGTGCAGGATTTGGTCGTTACGTCATAGCTGCAGTACTCGGCGAAATCTTCGTCACCAGCGCCCTTGCCCAAGTAGCGACTGGACAATCCTAACTCGGCTAGATTTCCAAAGTTTCCGACTGGTATCCACAGCAACACTTCCGTAGTTTCATTGCCACACAAGTTCTCGACTGTACGGTCGCTATACTCATTGCTGAGCGATTTCACGCCGATGCTGAGCAGGGATGAGTTGGTTCCACAAATTTCGCCTAGTAAGGACTGGAGAACCCACCGGTAGGGATGTACGAAATTATGTTTTGAGACAAACACTGCATGCTTACCTTAACGTTGACCTCTAGTCTGCTATTGATCAAGAATCGACTGTTCTCATTGGAGGACGTTGCAAAACCGACGACACAGAGAAGCACCGTAGCGGTCAGCGGGTACAGAGCGTTACCTAAAGCCATCGTGAGTGCGGACGGATAGATTTCAACGGAGCCGCTCGCGTTCCGTGTATCGCAATGAACGGATTCTCCGGACTGACTGACTGACTGAGTTCGGCTTCGCGAATCGATACGCGTACTACATAGAAACAAATACACCCCACCGTGAAATAAAACCACCCTCTGCTGTAGCTTTAATTCGTGTACGATGGGCAGGTGATAAATGGCGCAACGTTATCTATTCGCCGCGCACGAACGGATCTGGCAAACTTTCTTACGACAAACCGAAAAAATCCGCAGCAAATGATATTGACCTACCGGAGGCGTTATCGTCAAATGACGAACGATTAATCCTAGGGCACTGATAACTCGATACCAGTGCTTCACCAGCACACACAGCGTAATGGTACGGAATGTACACGAGTCAGAATCCCCGAACCGATCAACGAAGAGCTGCAAGGGCTGAGTCTGCTGTGATTTATTTTCGTGCCTTCGTAGGAAAGTTATGTTTTCTTGGTGCCATTAATCGAGTTAGAACGCAGGAACATCACCTGTCGCGCCCTTTCTCAGTGTCACTGTCTGAAGTGCCCATACGACGCCCTCCTTTTCAGAAGCTCCGTACTGATAAATGTTGCGAAATCCAATCAGAATGTCCACTTGAAATCTTATGCCACCAATCGTGTCGAATGTGTGCCGTACGCCAGTTTTTAAGGATTAGCGCCGCGAGTGCTCCAGCCACTTGATTGATGTACCAATTCTTTACAATTGTTCTGCTACCCACCCGAGAGGTGGCGTCCACTAGACAGCTTCTAAGATTGGCAAAACTTGATCGTTTACTGTGATGCAATGCTGCTTACACGTAGAAGCAAAGCAACACCCAACCAGTAAATCACACAGAAATTTGAAATGGAAATCCATTGCAGCATTTTTCCATGTCGTTTATTGAAACACTTCTGCGGCGTTGGACGTTCCAACGATCCCGGAATGCTTTATGAGCATCTTCGGGGTTTTTTTTAAAACTAAGCCCATTGGCCGGCGGCTAGCTTATCAGCCTTCACGTGAAGCGCAGCGGGAACGAGATCAGTAATACAATTATCACCCTTGACGATTGCCGGGTGACGGTGATGAGTTATAAAACTGGTGGGTCAATACTGTCCGAAACCCCGCGCCAATTTAATCAGCCGTCGGAACTAAGTGACGTACAATCGATAAGCACGCGGCCGGCCAGCAAGCAAATGTGGCAGGCGGCAACAATTATGAGGCTGACTGGCAACGCACTTCCTCCCGGGCGGCGGTAGGAAAGGTATAATTCGGCTATTGAGTCTTCCTCGTGAACAAATCTTGCCGCAACTTCTTTTCATCGAGTAAGCAACACGAGAGATAACCAGTTTAAAGCAACCACACATGTCTACGGGGTGTTTTTACCCCCCCCCCCTCAAAGAAGCAAGACCTGATAATGGAAGCATGCATTCAGCCAAAAATAATGTTTCGCGTCACACGTTTCGCTACATGCGGGAGTATCTGCAGCAACCAGACATACAGATGATTGATGATCTCGTGTGACTATGAGCACGGTGCCTATGTCCCTACTGGTTCCGATTAAGGGACCATGCTTGTATGTTATGGGAATTTGATCAAAATATAGCTTTGCGCCGTTCCACCATGTCTATTCCAGCAGTAACAAGAAATTAATTAGTTTTCTATTTGCCGTAAACGACCCACGGGGACATGCCTCCGGCGGCCCTATACAGGCTTTGGAGATTTTATTCAATACCACGCAGCCGAATAGTTTAGCCCTTGCGCTACGGAGGGACGGTACAATTCTAGTTTTGAAACCACAACGGGTATGTTGTTAAGTTGTATGAGTTGACGACTGTGCCACGGGATCGTCCCCAAATTTACTCTACTCTAGTAAAAACGGTCGCCGAATTTATAGCTCCAACAGCCGGTTTAACTGACCGTGTCTTGTCCAATCAATCATTGGCGTATAATCATATAATATCAATATTGATTTTTTCTTCTCATTTTTGGTTTGTTAAAACATCAATTATTCTTGTAGTACACTATTTTAATCACACAATTGAATTTTAAAAATATTGTAAAAACAAAGCGCTACAGTGACGGTTAGTGCAAGCTTCAGTTGATAGCCCAGATGAAAAAAAATTGCACACGCAACCCTTTTGATTACGGTTCTTAAAATGCCTATATAGGCTAGGTACTTGGGGACGTAATCGCTATTATTATCCGCTGTCATATTTATAACCAAAACTACACCTTTACTTTTATAACGACTTACCCGGGTACCCTGAATAAAAAGCGTATATCTTTGTCTACAATTGTCGTTAGTCAATATGCCTTTTACTACATGCTAACTAATTTTTAATTTATTTCAATTTGTATCCCTTACATAACTACCTGCCCGAGTACACTACAGATATTCTCCGAAATACGCTTGTTAATAAATATTAACGATCGATTCGATCATGCAGCCTGGTTTCCAATGTTTATCGGTAGAGGACGCCACCGAAAGGATGCGTTCGCAGCGATTTGGTTTTATCGCCCGAAATATCCAAAATAAAATAAAATATATAGACAGCTTAAAAACGTTTGTTTTTATTATTATTGTAGTAAGCAGACGTGCCGACCCCTGGCCTTGCCGTGGCAGTTGCGCTGTCGGTCTAGTGATGGGTCAATCTGATTCAAATTCCTGAATCTGAATGAATCTTTGGAATGATTCTAAAGACGTCTGTTCTTACTGAAGGTTTTATTACAACAGCTTTAGTTAATATATCCGCATGCTGTTCAGCAGTACTTATCGGTTCAATCTTAACATTACCAGCAGCAACATGGTCTTTAATGAAATGATGTTTAATATCCAAGTGCTTTATCCTTTTGGAATCAGCATTCTTAACCAGATCAATACAGCCACGGTTGTCTTCGTATATAATAACTGGATCCGATGGTGTTTTGCATTGCAAATCTTCCAAAATACCAGTCAACCAGATTCCTTCGGAAACAGCAGCACTTAGCGTTACATATTGAGACTCACTAGATGACTGAGGAGACTGTCGACTGCTTCCGGCTTGCCCAAGATACTGTTGAACCATATACCTTAAACAAGAAACCAGTTACGGACTTGCGATCTTCTTCATCAGACGCCCAGTCAGCATCGACATATCCTTCGAGTGGTCTACTTCCTGGATTTTTCTTATATTGAAGTCCTATAGTAGCGGTTCCTTTTGTTAGCAGAATCGCAATGAAGTAACGCAGCACACTTGAGGGGTAGAGTTCAGAACGCAGAGAGAGAGTTTATTCAACCTAGCAACATACTTTATACCCTACCTCCTGTCACTTAACACTATATTCATGCCAGGTAGCATCACGCCTGACAGTGGTAAACCATTATTCCACACCTTTAAGGTATCTCATGATACGCTTAAGAGTTTGCCAATGGTCTTCCGTTGGTGATTGTTGAAATCGTTCCATGTAAGGTCGCACACATAGCATTTGATACATCAAACTGCCTAGCGACTCTTGATATGGCTGTGCAGTATGATTTTCTTTTCAACTCAACTGAAGTCCTTTCTCCATCGGGGTCTTCGCTGGATTACATTCCGACATTCCAAATTTTTCTAAAAATTTGTTTGCAGCTGCCTCCTGTGACAGCTTCAGTTCGCCACGATTACGGTTGTACTCCACCCACTTAGTTTTTAGCGGTTTCACACCGGCTGGACACACCGTCAGCTTCCACACATCGTTGACCTTCATGGAGTTTAGTTCGTCTTGTACCGCTTGGTACCATCGGTCACGATCCTCACGAGCATTAATGTTGTTATACATTTCTGGAACGTCTGAAGAGAACGGAGGGCCAACAGCACAAGCACTAAATCCGGTTATATAGTCAAGGAACTTACCGGGAAATCGGCACACCCGTTCGCTGCGCCTCCTAGACTGTTTGCCACTAGGACCGGAAGACAAGTCCAGATCTAGATGCGAAGGGAGCGCAGTATCGTCTGCTTCCGCTGCATCTTCATCATCATTATACGATTGGACACCATCGCAGTCAAGTGATTCAGTCGAAGAGTTCTCCCCATATTGTTCATCAGGATCTTCTTCTTCTTCCGGATGTACATTAACAGCATCCTCGATCACTTCTTCCTCGATTACTTCTTCCCCCTCTTGCTCGTAGGTGAGCGGTACAATTAATTTTCCGTTATTTTCTGCATCATTCGTCCATGGAAAATATGTTTCGTTAAACTTCACAATCAAGAGCAATAAAGATTTGTTTGGAATCCTTGTCCCATAGCTGATAGCCGTTTGGTGCGTATCGGACCATGAATAACAGTCGACTTTTTGCATCAAGCTTCATTTTTTGTTAATTCGGTACTCATACAAATGCTTGACATCGACACGAGTCTTTTCCAGACGTGGTTTTTTTTCCATACCATAGTTCAGCAAGCTTAACGTTCTTTGATATCGCAGACGTTGAACTTCGATTTGAGATGAACACAGCTGCTAGCACAGCTTCACTCCATAATGACTTGGGCGCATTCGATCCAATCAACATAGTACGTATATTTTCGATAAGAGTTCGGTTGAACCGTTCTACGACCCTGTTCTGTTGCGGTGAGTAGGCTACTGTTAGCTCCACCTGAATTCCCATCGCCTTGTAGTACTTCTGTTGATTATTCGAAAAATACTCACGTCCCTGGTCTACAGTGAGTTTTGAAATTTTCGTACCAAACATCGCAGTCGCCATTGCTGAAAACTCTGAATTTTTCAAAGACCTCTGATTTCTTTCGAAGCAAATACACCAAAGCAAAATGGGACTGATCGTCTATGAACGAGACGAAGTAGCGATGACTTTCCCACGATTGTGTGTCGATCGGTCCACATACGTCAGAGTGGATACGCTCCAACGGACGGGTTGCTCTGTCTCTGGCACCATTGAACGGCTCCCGACAGTGTCTACCTGTTATGAACTGCTTATATTTTATTTAAACACTTAGAACGTACATAAAAAATTTTATGTTTGTAACTTTTACTACTTTATTACACGTATTACAACATATAAAATAAATAATAAAACACAATAAACAAACGATTAACACTTTAAAATAACAAGTGCGGTGGCCGCGCACCAGCCGCACCGAGCGCTCCTGCCGAGAGGTCCTGCTCGATCGGCTCGCAAACACACTCTAATTGTGCGCTCGGCACACACTAAGCCTTGCGCTGCTTAGTGTGTGCGACAGTGTGCGTGTACACTGTCGTCCTCCTGGACGTTGACCGGTGGCAGCGCAACTGCCACGGCTAGTCCAGGGGTCGGCACGGCTGCCCACAACACTACCCAAGACACACACGTCACAGAACCTGAGCTTTTCCGGTTTGAAGCTCACGCCCAGGGCAAGGTCTTAACATATCATAGTAGACATGGCTGCTAGTAGACATAGTAGACTGATGTGACCGAAACGACGGTGCCAAAGATCAGCGTAGTCCACTTCAGCCATACTTGCATTAGCCCGTTCAATTTTCAATTCAATAGCATATAGATTTCCTCGCTGTTTTCCTTACTTACCTACTTATCCGGTGCTACAACCGCTTTGCGATCTTGGCCTGCCTCAGAAGTGTCCGAAACCGCTCATGGTCTCGCGCCTTTGTCTGCCAATCCGTTATCCCGGCCTTAATGGCGGACGCCTCCACGCCATCTTGCCACCTCAATTTGGGCCTATCACTCCTCCTCTGTGCTTGCGGATGGCCTAAAAAGACTTTACGCGCTGGGTCGTCCGTATCCATGCGTACAACATGGCCAGCCCACCGGAGCCTGACGAGCTTGATACGCTGCACGACAGTAAGGTCGCCGTACATCTCGTATAGCTCGTCATTATAGCGGCTCGTCCATTCCACACATACGGGGCCAAGTATCCTTCTGAGCATGTTCTTCTCGAACGCGGCTAAGAGGGTTTCTTCAGATTTGGACAGTTTCCATGTCTCAGAGGAGTATGTGAGTACCGGAACTATATAGGTACTATATAGTCCCAGTTTCGTCCGTCGCGACAGGTTCGTTTAGGGCAAACTGATTTTTCAGGCTGTAGAATGACCGGTTGGCAGCCAGCATCCTTGCGCGCAACTCAGCTTCCATGCTATTGTCGTTGCTGACCTTTGACCCAAGATAGGTGAATTGTGGGACAACTTCAAAAGTGCGTTCACCTATCCGCACGTCACGCCTACGTAGATTCTGATTATTTATTGGTAGGATGTTGCCACCATCAGTTTGGTCTTTGCCTCGTTTTTCTGCAATACGAGGCTCTCTGCCGCTCGATCCCTTGGTAGGCTTCTGCTACATAGAAGAACCGCAGACCAATGATGTCTATATCATCAGCGTATGCCAGGATCTGGGGTGACTTATAGAATATGGTTCCGATGGTCTCCACCCTCGAGTCACGGATGGCCCTCTCTAGCGCCAGGTTGAATAGGAGACAAGCAAGCCCGTTCCCCTGACGCAGATCCTTGGTGGTAGCAAAAGGTCCTGAGAGTTTTCCATCCACCCTCACTTGGCAAGTGACGTTGGTCATAGACATTCTAACTAGCCTCATCAGTTTGGCCGGGATTCCAAAAGAGCTCATAGCGTCGTACAGTTTTACCCTGGCTATGCTATCATATGCAGCTTTGAAGTCTATGAAGAGATGGTATGTGTCGTGTCTGTATTCAGCCATCTTCTCCAAGATCTGCCGCATGGTGAAGATCTGATCAGTGGTAGATTTTCCGTTTCGGAATCCTCTTTGATAGTTTCCGTCTATCTCTTCGACGTGCGGGACAAGGCGATCCTGAAGGATCAGGGAGAATATTTTATAGGCAGTATTCAACACCGTAATAACCCTGTAGTTGTTGCAGTCCAACCTGTCTCCCTATCTTGTATATGGGGTAGATGATGCCGAGATTCCAATCACGAGGCATCGATTCGCTATCTCATACCTCAATAACATTTTGATGAATCTCGTTTTCTAGTCGTGCACCTCCATTCTTGACCAGTTCAGTAATTCAGTAATTGAGTAATTCATCAAAGTACTGAGCCCACCGCGAGAGGACCTCTGGCTGGTTACTGACCAGATCTCCATCCTTGTTGCGACAGCAGGTAACCTTCGGTGACCTGCTATCCCTAGGTAAAACTTTCGTGTCGGTCCGTACGCCTCTCTGGTTTACTCTAACAAAGCATGCTTCTTGGAGCGGTGAACTCGTTTCTCTTCGCGTCTGAGCCGTGAGTATTCCTCTGCGCATACCCGCGTTCTATGCCGTTGCTGCATTGCTCGGTATGCAGTATTCTTACGTTCGGTCACTTGTCTGCAATCATCGTCGAACCAGCCAGATTTGGTGTTGCCACGACGTGGTGGGAGTATATTTCTTTACTGTTTTTTTTTTTTGTTTTTAGAGCGTTCCACCTCTCGCTCGTAGTTTCATAACTGTTTTCTGGTAGTAGAGAGTCGTCTAAAGCGGCTTTGAATTCCTCTCTAATGTCTCTTAGAGAGTCCGTGTTGAGCCGAGGCTGCGTGTTTTCTCCGCCCCCATTGGCGCGGGGGCGGGCGATTCTACAACGTATCACTAAGCCAACCAAGTAATGATCGGAATCGATATTGGCTCCTCGATATGTTCTGACATTTAACAGGCTCGACTGTCGTCGGCGGCTTATTAACACGTGGTCGATCTGGTTGAAGAATTCTCCACGCAAGTGCGCCCATGTAATCTTGTGGATTTTCTTGCGCGGAAATTTGGTACTTCGTACAACCAGATTGTTCGCTGCGGCAAATTGGACCAATCTACTACCATTATCGTTACTGTGCTCATGCAGACTGTGACAGCCAGTGTATTGGCGGTACATTGGCTCCCTACCGACTTTTGCGTTGAAGTCCCCCAGGATGATTTTGAGGTCATTTTGAGGACCGAGCACGCAGTGGCGGTCGTGGCAGCTGTAATATATGTCGTAGCAATGCTTACCACGCCTGTTCTGCACACCGTTCCCTAGCCACCGAATCTCTTGTAGAGCTACGAGGTCCATGCTCAGTGTGGCTAGGGCACCATCAAGTTTTTTCAAGGCTCCGGCTTCGCTTAGAGTGCGTACGTTCCATGAGCCCATTTTAAGAGTAGTCCTGGGGCATTGCGTAGGGACGGTATCGTTGGTTCCGTTTCGATGATTCCTGGTGCTTTCCGTAGTCTATAAATCGATGGGACTGGGTGACTGTCCCCGCGCCCACGTGACCGTTTTGTTTAGCGTCGGGACCCCCCCCCACCCGACGTTCAGGCACCCAGTTTCCCGGAATACCCACCCCCCTCCTGGTTTGCCATATGCCAGCATCCGCCCAAGGGGTTGGGTCAAGCCCGTGTACCCAAGCTTGGATATGTGGTGGCACACGTTACCACTCTGCGCGACGAGGACGTGTCGGAATAGGAGTTGGATGGGAGAGCCTGTATTATCCATCGAGGGGCTTCGGATTCCATCCCATTGCAGAGCTATGGGAAAGTGCTGTTTCCAGTTGCAATTATTTTGCCATTGATTTTAATTATCACATTCGTTTTTGAAATATTACCTACACGCCAGCCTTCGTTTGCTTTTTCACAGACATGAGGTTTTCTCTTAAAGTCGGCACATACAGAACGTTTTCTGCGCTCATCAGAACGCCAGTGTTGCTCATTCCGTTTATAACGCCGCTTTTTTGGCCACGAGAGATTCTCCATTCTTCGCTACATCAATGGAAACTGTTTCAATGACTGTCTCAAGTTGTTCACCAAAAAAAACCAACGAAAACTTTTTCGAATTTACTATGTGGTCACTAGCTCCTGAATCCAGCAGGAATTGAAGCTGATCACCGGTTTGTATTCTACGTCCGATTACATCCGCCATGAACACAACTTGTCTTGATTCACTGGCAATGTTGGCTTTCGTTTCAATTCGGCAGTTCTTTTTCATATACTCTTTCGTTCCACAGTTATGACATTTTCCGTTGAATTTTTCAAAACCGTTCCTATTTCGATTTTTTTCCCAGCGAATGCAGTAAGCTTCTCCTCAGAATTTTCGATTCTATCCAAGCACTTGCATTCGTCGCCTAGCAACCGCGTCTTCATTAACACTTTAAGCGCCGTGTCATATAAATTCGCATGACGGTTTTGGTCACCGTTCGGCTTTGCATCTGCCGCTCACTGATTCTCTTGAGAACGAATGAGGTAGGAAAGGGAGAACGAGAACGACATGTGCTACGCCGCTTATCGCAATGAAACAAAAGAGTGATAACAGTTTCACGAGAAATTATCGCTCTCATTGCTCTCTTGCCATGCGCGCTACGTGCTCACTCAAAAACTGTGACGTCAGGCCTGCGGTCAAAGTGTTAACTCATACGTTAATTGTGATGCAGGTTTCTAATGCCGGTTTTGTAATACCGTCATCAGGGGATCGTAGGACTCCGGAAGCGTTAAACTCAAAACCAAACAGACGTCACTTTCTTCAAGTTTTGATCCGGCCATTCGAAGCTGCCGAACCAGATCCTCAAATTGCTAAAGGTGGGCGCGCAACGATGTCCCTTCCTTCAACTTCAGACGAGCGATCTGGTTCCTTAAGACCATTTGCCTTCCCGAGGATTTCTTGGCGAATGTATTCTTCAGTGCTTCCCACATTTTCTTCGTTGTGGATTTTTCTCGAATACATCTCAAGTTTCCTTTAAAAATGAAGCTCACCAGTAGAGACATTGCCTTCGCGTCCATTTCCTCGAACTTGGCCACTTCACTGGTCACTGAAGGAACGTCAAAAACACTTCGACCCGAAACTTCCACGTGTCGTAGCCTGTTCCGGAAAACTGCGGTATTCCGTGAACCGCCACTTCGTTGTGCTTGTCGCCCATAACCTAAAGACGTCTGTTCTTACTGAAGGTTTTATTACAACTAACTAATCCGTTATGCGTTCATAGACTACTGTGATCTACATATAAGTTTGACAATTACACGATTGCTAGATTACAACAGATTATATGAATCTGAATCTCGATTGGAAAGATTCATGAATTTCAAAAGATTCATGTATCTCAAAAGATCTCCATTTTAGCATATCTACTATACAGAACTTACAGAGCTGATAGTGTGTATTATAAACACTATCAGCTCTATTGTAACACACTTCGGAAAGCCAAATCACACAATTGCAACATATTTATTATACAGGGTTTCGAATCATATAAGGGAATAGCTCAACCACTTAGGGGAATGTTGCAAATCGGTAGGGGAATATTGCATGCAAGCTGTGGATGTTTGCAATCACTAAGGGGAGTGTTGTTATCGATAAGGGGAATTTTGCAAGCGTACTGTGGAGCTGTCGTCAGACGGTGGGTGCCGGTGTAAAAAGCTTCGAATTGATACCGATGATGAGTTTTAAAAAGAAATTATAGCGAATTTTATAGCATCGCTTATAGCAATTTTGCTTCAGGCCTTAGATTTAAGTCACTAAATTCGTTATTTAATTTGATTCCAATTAAAAATTATAATTTTGTGCCTTTTAAAATAGTTTTTATTTATTAGTTTGTAGCGACCAGAGCGCCATCTGGTGCGCACATATAGAACTACCGACATAAAATGTTTAACGGGCTAGTTAGGCAGGGACTGCGCATAAAGCTAGAGCAGGACAAACAGTGGTAGCATGCTGCACCGCTGCTATAAAAACGGTGGCTTGCTCCATACACGCTCTCTCTCGTCCTAAACGTTTCCACATCGACACGCGCATATCCGTCCGGCTTACCCAACACTTCTTCTCCGGCAACTCTTGAACGAACAACACTAATTTTCGCGTCTCTCCCGAACTCACCGTTCCGCGGCTTAAAAGAAAAAAATAAATCGAATTCTACTAAAATGTAGTTCGCGAAGCGTGTTGCGTATCTCTTTAAAAAATTAGGGACCACTTTTGTGGCGCCCCTAAAACTGGTGACCCCGACGTGATCCGCAACCGACGCCGCGAATTCGTACGTGAGTGGGTGTGTGTACAACGCATCGCAAACTTGTACCGCGTTGAACGTGTTAAAACGTGCCACCGGCATCGGAGATCGACGCAGAGAAGACAACGCGTGTGTGTGTGTGCCTACGACCGGGAGTGCTACCAGCGTTAGAGGTACCGGCAACGCGGCTGGCCTCCTCCCCCCTTTCCCTGCAAAGTGCGCAACGAGCGCCCTTTCATCATTCACAGGACGTTGAGTGCGGGCCGACGAAAAAACGCAGCAACGCCGTGTTAGTGCGCCCGTAGCTACACGGAGCGTTCCTGCATTCAGCGAACAAAAGAACCCCCGCACACGCGCGCCGCCTCGAAGCGAGACAAGCGCACACACACCATCATCGGCGCAGCAGAAATTTTCCACCGAGCTTTCGACGGCTGACGCAATCGACGCAATTCCTGGAAGCGGATCGACGACAATCTCCGCTGGTGGTCTCCTCGACGCCGGTCACCGCCTCGCAAGCTGTTTCTACACCTCGTGCTACTGGGAATTTTCCGTTTGTGTGTGCTTCCATCTACGGGTGCGATCAAGAAGGAAGACACCAACGTCGAGTTGCGCACGCAAATAATCCAGCCGTAGCAGTAGTGACACATCGCCGCCATCACGATTTTTTTCGCTCGAAGGCAAACCCGCTTGGATCCAGCTGACAAGAAGAACGACGCCGCCATTTTCTGTGCACCATTTCATCGCAAGTGAGGAAACGACATTTTCTCCACCCGAGAAGGAAGACGACGCACGCGGCTTCTGAAGCGTTTTCATACCGATCGACCGCAACGACGACACCCTGGTTACGTGAACAATTAAGGTAAGATCCACCCTTTTATTCACTACTAACCCCGACGCGGAAAGATGCAGCGCAGCCCGCAACAAGGTGCAGCGCCGGTCGCCAGCCCTGCAGTTGCCCTCAGCCCTGCGGTGGCCGCCAGTCCTGCGGTGTTCGCCAGCCCCGCAGCTGGACCCCCCACACCGAGTCCATACTTAATCGATATGACCCCTCTCGCTCGTGACGCCTCTACCGACCTTCCGGAGTTCCAAGTCGAGACCGTGAACGCCATGCGTCTCAAGCCGCCCGAATTGGATACTGCTGACATCCATACGTTCTTCTACGCCTTGGAGAACTGGTTCGACGCCTGGAATATTTCTCCGCACCATCATGTTAGACGTTTTAACATCCTGAAAACACAGATCCCTACGCGAATTCTTCCCGAGTTGCGTCCCATTCTCGACAGCGTACCAAATACCGATCGCTACGAATCCGCGAAGAAAGCCATCATACAACATTTCGAAGAGTCCCAGCGAAGCCGCCTACACCGTTTGCTATCCGAAATGAGCCTCGGCGACCGTAAGCCTTCACAACTGCTAGCCGAGATGCGGCGAACAGCAAACGGTGCAATGACCGACTCCATGTTGATCGATCTTTGGATCGGTCGGCTGCCGCCCTACGTTCAGTCCGCCGTGATCGCGTCCTCTCAAAACGCCGACGAGAAAGTTAAGGTAGCCGATTCAGTGGTCGACTCTTTCGCCTTGTACAATCGCTCCGGTCCGTACCAAACCATCGCCGAGGTGCGGAATGAGGAGGTCAACCGCCTTTCACGACAGGTAGCCGAGCTGAGTCAACGCTTAGAAACTCTAATGAACCAGAACCAAGCTCGTGAACGCTCACGGGCCCGCTCACGCTCTCGCAATCGCAACACGAACCAGGCTACTAATCCTAACACTAACGGCTATTGTTTCTACCACGACCGATACGGACAGCAAGCGCGTAACTGCCGCGCTCCGTGCTCGTTTAACAGCCGTCCTCAAAATAACGGTACTCCTACTACTTCTGCATGACGGAACGCGGGAGACGTCCAGCTTCTAGTCGATTCGATATCATCGGCCAGTCATCGCCTTATTATCAAAGACTATAAAACTAACCAACCCTTCCTTATCGACACCGGCGCCGACGTCTCCGTAATACCTCGACAGCACAGCTCCGTTCCTTGCAAACCATCGACCATGAAACTATTTGCTGCTAACAGTACGCCTATCCAAGTGTATGGAGAGTCACTCTACACGTTGGATCTTGGTCTTAGACGCGCCTTTCTGTGGAACTTCGTGATCGCAGATGTGGGTACCGCAATAATAGGAGCCGATTTCCTGCAGCATTTTCACCTTTTAGTGGACCTGCGCGACAAATGCCTCGTAGACGTCTTAACCAACTTACGAACGCCGGGTGTTCCTGATCTACATCCTGGGGAGCCAACCGTAAAGGTGTGCGATTCCACCTCGCCAATCGCCACCTTGTTGAGGGAATTCCCTGGGTTGACTGCACGGACCGCGCCCGGAACGCTCCTGCAATCCGACGTCATGCACCGCATAGAGACTACTGGACAACCGACCTTCGCCCGTCCGCGTAGATTGTCCCCCGAAAAATATGCTGCAGCTCGCGCCGAGTTCGAGTCTCTCGTACAGCTAGGAGTGTGCCGACCATCTAACAGCAGCTGGGCCAGTCCTCTGCACATGACGAAAAAAGCAGACGGGACGTGGCGACCCTGTGGCGACTACAGGGCCCTCAACGCGAAAACAATTCCAGATCGTTACCCACTACCTTTCTTGCAGGATTTTACTATGCATTTGCAGGGAAAAACCATCTTTTCTAAGGTTGACCTGCACAAGGCATATCACCAAATCCCGATACATCCCGAAGATATACCGAAGACGGCGATCACAACTCCCTTCGGATTGTTCGAGTTCACCACGATGCCCTTCGGCCTACGAAACGCTGCGCAGACTTTTCAGCGACTCATTCACGATGTCCTCCGAGGTCTCGACTTCGTGTTCCCATACATAGACGATATGATTGTCGCCTCGTCGTCAGAGGAAGAACACCACGAACACCTGCGCCAGCTGTTTCAGCGTCTCGAACAACACCACCTGGCCATCAATCCGGCCAAATGCGAATTCAACCGAAGAGAAATTGCCTTTCTTGGCCACTTGGTCAACGCAGAAGGGATACGTCCTCTCCCAGAACGGGTACGAGCGATCAGCGAGTTGAGTAAACCAGCGACGATAATGGAGCTGAAGAAATTCCTCGCGATGATCAATTATTATCGACGCTTCTTGCCACATGCCCTGACGACACAAAGCATCCTACTTGAGATGACACCGGGGAACAAGAAGAAGGACAAGACACCGCTAAAGTGGAGGCCCGAATCTAGTGAAGCATTCGACCGATGTAAAGAGCAGCTACAACAAGCCGCGCTTTTAGCTCACCCTGCCTTAAACGCAGAGTTGTCACTCTGGACAGACGCGTCCGACTTCGCCGCTGGAGCCGTTCTCCACCAACGTATCGACGGCCAACTCCAGCCCTTAGGATTTTTCTCCAAAAAGTTTGAGAAGGCACAGCTCAACTACTCAACATACGACCGCGAGTTGACCGCTATTTATCTGGCTGTACGACACTTTCGGTATCAGTTAGAGGGTCGTGAATTCTGCATCTACACGGACCACAAACCTTTAACTTTCGCTTTTCGCCAGACTCTTGACAGCTCCTCGCCGCGTCGAGCCAGACAACTCGACTTCATTGGACAATTCTCCACCAACATTCGCCACGTATCGGGAGAAGAAAACATCACCGCCGACCTACTCTCACGAATCGAAATTGTAAACACATCACCTGCAATCGATTTTGAACGTCTCGCCGAAGAGCAAACAAACGACCCTGAGCTCGCCGATATACTCAGCGGTAAAACACGAACCGACCTTTTCCTTCAAAAAACGCCGATACCAGGAAGCACCCAATCGCTATACGCCGACTGCCCTGGTGGAATAATTCGACCGTACATCACAAGATCATTCCGGAATCAGCTTCTACACGCCGTACACGACCTTAGCCATCCTGGAGCGAGAGCCACTGCCAAATTAATGACAGAGCGATTTGTTTGGCTGGATATCAAAAGGGACGCTCAGGAATTCGCCAGAAACTGCTTGGCATGCCAACGCGCTAAGATAGGCAGACACACGAAAAGCCCGCTCGTACCGTACCCGGCAACGCAAGACAGGTTCAGCCATATAAACATCGATATCATCGGGCCATTTCCAATTAGCAACGGTAACCGATACTGCCTAACGATCATAGACCGATATACCCGCTGGCCGGAAGCTATACCGATTCCAGACATCACCGCGACTACGGTTGTATCAGCACTGCTGTACCATTGGATTGCACGATTCGGAGTTCCGTCTCACGTGACAACCGATCAGGGACGACAATTCGAGTCCTCCCTGTTCAAGGAGTTGACGCGAGCTCTTGGAACAAAACACATTCGAACGACCGCGTATCACCCGCAGGCAAACGGGTTGATCGAGAGATGGCATCGCACTCTCAAAGCTGCAATTTGCTGTAAAGATACATCGAAGTGGAGCGAACATCTCCCACTCATACTGCTCGGATTACGCACTACATTCAAGAACGACATTAATGCGTCGCCTGCAGAACTCGTGTACGGAACGACCCTCACCATTCCCGCCGAATTTCTCGTCGAAAAACCGCAACCAGCACTGGTCAACCAGTCCGACTTTGCCAAGTCACTCCGAGAAGCGATGAGCAAAATTCGACCTTCTAACACCGCCTGGCACACCAACCGAACATCGTTTGTGCACTCCGACTTGAACAAATGCTCGCATGTGTTTGTGCGCAATGACACCGTCCGTCCCGCGTTAACCACACCTTATCACGGCCCATACCAAGTACTTACTCGAAATTCAAAGTCTTTTCAGATCCTACTAAACGGACACCCATCGCTTGTGTCCGTCGACCGCCTAAAGCCAGCATATACAACCGAAGGAATAATCTCGTCAGCCCCGCAACAACCGTCACCCGACCAACTGCTGACGAGCCAACGACACGCTACTCCGGTGGCCCAACCACCGTCGACGCAACAATCGACGATGAGCCAGCGTCTCACAACTCCGATGCCCGGACCGTCGACGCTCGACCAGCTGCCATCGTCCAACCAGTCGTCGCTGCCAGATCAGCAGCCAACGGCCACACAGTCGCCTTCGACCATACAGCTGCCGTCAACAAACCAACCGCCGATAGCCCGGAACCGCGCCACACGAACATCACCCACGCCGTCGCTACAACCAGCCAGAGCAACCACCAGCTTCGCCCCACCACCGCCTATCTTACGCAAGGATCAAAACGTATCGACCGGTGTTACCAGATCTCAACGAAGAGTAGTAATTCCTCTGCGATACCGATAACACCGATCTAGGAGGGGAATCCTGTAGCGACCAGAGCGCCATCTGGTGCGCACATCTAGAACTACCGACATAAAATGTTTAACGGGCTAGTTAGGCAGGGACTGCGCATAAAGCTAGAGCAGGACAAACAGTGATAGCATGCTGCACCGCTGCTATAAAAACGGTGGCTTGCTCCATACACGCTCTCTCGTCCTAAACGTTTCCACATCGACACGCGCATATCCGTCCGGCTTACCCAACACTTCTTCTCCGGCAACTCTTGAACGAACAACACTAATTTTCGCGTCTCTCCCGAACTCACCGTTCCGCGGCTTAAAAGAAAAAAATAAATCGAATTCTACTAAAATGTAGTTCGCGAAGCGTGTTGCGTGTCTCTTTAAAAATTAGGGACCACTTTTGTGGCGCCCCTAAAAGTTTATAATTTATTTTATATTTGATAATTGACGAGTGAAACCAATAAAATTTGCACAAAGAACTCTCAAATTTAGAGTATCGCATATAACAAAATATCAGTGTATATCAAGTATGGCGAATACCTGGAAATTCCTGTATTTCATTATGTATGGGAGTTTGACCTTTCCCAACCAAAACGTGTTTCTTGGCGGCTTCAAACGATTCCGGACTGTTCGGAATGGTTTTCTAACGGCTTCGACCATGCCTCCGATTGCAGATTCGCTCTGCCAGCACAATGGGTTTTTGCCGGGATAAAATTCAAAAAATCAACTTTGTAATAACACAATTCCAAAGAATAGGTTTCAATCTTCAGGGTTAAACTAAGAAACATCCCAAATATGAGCTCTTTATCTCTACTGGTTCTCTAAAATAGATCTCTCAAAGCAGACTTGAAAAGTCGAAAAACGCAGAAAAATCTTCACTTTTTCGGAAAATTGAACCTTTGTAACTTTTTTAAATATGAACCGATTTTGATAAATTTAGGCAATTTGAAAAAAAAATTAGTCGGCTTTATGAACACATTAAAGTTTTGAGTAAAGTTACTTATATGCTAAAATATGTGATAAAAACTGAGGAAACCTCCTGAAAATTTTCACCCTTACAATTTTTGACTAGATACCATTATGGATATATATATATATATATATATATATATATATATATATAGCATATATATATACATATATATATATAGCCATATATAACAATATTTAATATATAACAAATTTTATTGAAGTTTTTTCACAACTTTTCCTAAAACAGGTCCATGCGGAACTAGGCGGCTCCATAGGTGCCTAGTGTAGTGAATTTCGTGTATTATACACAAATATATTCTTCGTACTTTTGATAACCTTTAATTTCCATATATTAAGCTCTGTATCTTAGTTTTCGTTCATGTCCCAAGCGCCACATTTTAAGCTTAAACGACTGGAAAATCAAATATCCATAAAAAAATATAGCTCCATAGCTTCATTACTTTGCTCAATAGATGGCATTTTATAACTCATCATCATATAGCTATCCTTTTCTTACAATGTGCTTCGCCTAGCTTCATCTAATCATGACCTATATAGCCTTCTAACTTTCTAAGTAAAAATCTATATGATTGATCGTGTGGTCAGATACGTGGGTATCCACACCAACGACCATTATTCAAATCTCACTCGATTCAGTGCTGGTGGTTTCTGTTGGAGTTTAGTATTTAAACAATCGTATCGCCGTTCTAGGTCTAGCGATGCATAACTTCAATGCGAAACCATACAACAGTACAGAGGGAATGAAAAATCTCCTCCTCCAAGCGAGGTAAGCGCTCCACTGGTATCCCGCAAACAGATGGAGCCACCAGCTTTTTGCTATTTTTAGAATGCATGAGTCGTTTGCCGTCTACTAAACGACTGTGAAGCTTGGGATCACTCCCTTTCTTTACTTCACAACCCTACCAGCATTAAACGGCTTTGAAGGCATTTAAGGCCTTAATCGCCTTAGAAGGCGAATAAAGATTTCAACCGAAACTTTCACGGCTATAACGGGTTCTCTTCGAAATCTTTCAACTTTTTGTTCCAACGAGAACAGATAGCTTGCCGCCATCTTAGCTTGTTTATATACTGGTTTTGGACCCTTACTAATGTAACTGCCAAATAGAGCAGTGACAATGCTTTTGGTTCCGAACAGAGAAAGCGTGTGTTCAAATCCTGATTTTTATGATATATTTTCTGTGTTTATTTTTTTTTTTTAATTAATATTTTCTTGCTATAATAAATATAAAAAAAATTATGTGAAGCAAAATTCAAATAATACCTTTTAAAAAAACCTAATAGTTACACTATGTTCACCCTTCATTATCAGGATGGGAGAAATATGTAGCTCATTTCTCCTTTTATTAGAGTTATCGAAATGAGTTTGATATACAGTGGAGCGCCGTTTATCCGGGTACCTTTTATCCGGCTATCCGTTAATCCGTGCTGCTGAGAAATGACAGTTCAATACAAAGGTGACATTGCGTTATGAGGAGGATATTTGAAAAAGCATCACAAAAAACGCTATAATTCATGGTAAATTTCAAATTTTCTCCTTGGAAAAACATGAAGTTAATGAAAACTGGGTTATTTTTATCAAAAAATAAGATAATTTTAAATGGATTAATCAGGAATTGGTGATAAAATATATCATTTGACTAATTATCCGTGTTATTCGCATAACCGGGCCAGGTCACGTCCCGAGGAGCCCGGATAAACGGCGCTCCACTGTATTAACACCTTTCAACGGGTTGGTCTTTAACTACCGAATAATAATGCAAACCATCTTTAATAAAGTGATATAGCTCAGAGCTTAACGCAAGAGAACATAACACGTAAATCGTGTTATCGAATCTCACGCTCATATCTGGGAAGACTACAAACAGTGCAGTGCTGAAGACGCTTGTAAGGCTGGAAATAGACGACCCGAGATCATCGCGGTACCGCGAAAATCGCGTATGACTTGAACTGTCAATTCTGTTATAAAATCTGACAGATAGGCGAGATAATCGCGGTTCGTGTATGGAACCATCCGAGGTCTGGTGACGATTGAATGTGCCAAGAGCAAATATTTTTCTATCAATTTGCGAATCTAATTATTTATTTCACATAGTTTGTGCAAAATAAAATACAAAACTCATTTCTCGACACGAGTTTTCACACAAATCGCCAGAAAAAGTAAAAATAATCGGTTCGCGCTACCGCGAAAATCTCAGCAATACCGAAGTTGGGTATCTCTGCGAAACAGCAGGCGTGATTGGAGGCGCGGAAGATTTGACAGCTCTACTGTTATACAACTGTTATAAACAATGCGCGAATTTCGCGGTACCGCGACGATCTCGGTTCGTCTATTTCCAGCCTAAGGTTTTCTTTTGACAGTTCCCAATTGACATTTTCGAGCACAAATAATCGGGAATTCGAGCAAATTCCCTTAAACTGGAGCCTTAAACTTCCCTTAAACTGCACCAGTTTAAGGGAATTCAGAAAAAAGCCTTTAAAATCAACTGTGATGCAGCTTTTCCGTTGTTTTCTTCTAGATTCGCTCGGAAATGATGTTTCCTATCGTTATAGTTGGTCATGTAGCCATTTTATACTTAAATAATATAATTTTTTTATAAAATAACGTCACACAAAATTCGTTTTTGTTTTTCATGAAAAAATAAAACTACGAATGTAAAATGAGCTCGATGGCATCGTCAATCCATAGAAGAAAGTCTAATTTACGAACTCACCAAATCTTAGCGCTTTCAACACACTTGATAACACACAAATCCACAATTTCAGGCGTATCGAGTACTAATCGAGCAGATATGGAAAAACAAATTCGAGCAAATGTCACTTGGGTTGCAATTTCAAATTTCAAATCAAAAGCAAAATTTTCATTGACATATTTCAAAAGCATTTAATTACTCTTAAATGCTCTGCTGATCGCTTTCAATTCGCCGGCAATTACAAGGCGATTAGAAGGCATTTAACGGAAATTTACAGGTAGAGAATCCAAGCCTCTCTCGATTCCTTTCCTTAAGACCGATCAATCATATAAGGCAGTGGTATGTAAGTTAGCCTTAATGTTTGTTTAACCCAAATTAACCCACTACACAAATAAACAAAAAACAAACAAATTTCATAAATGTAATATAAAGATTATCGAAAATTTCAACAATATTCGAGTACAAGATACTACTCGAAACATCGCAATGTTTAGCGGGTAGCTCGCATACTGCTCGAATTTGTTTTGCTAAATGGGCTGTTAATCCGTGCCACTGGGCATTATAAACCAAATGACAATGTAACACGGATTTGATAAGTAATGTCAAAAAGTGCTAAATGGAGTTGCCTTGCATTTTATCCATCTGGATGACATACCTCAATTTTTTTCTAGAAGCCTTGGCAGACGGATGTGTGTCGAACTTTCTTCACAAATTACAAAAGAAATCTATAAATTACACCAGCAAAACTGTTCCCCAAATTACTGTAAACCTTTCATAGTGCGTTCGAAACCCTTCGAAATTGTTATCCTGAGTGGCACCATCCGCACGGACAGGGTCCGATTTGCATTGATCCATTTTTCACAGACAGCCATTGTGAAAAAGTGAAGCTGGAAGGCTGGTGACGACGAGCAGCATCGATTAGCAGGGCACATAACACACCAGCTGCGATCGGGCTGTGTGGACTGCGGCCGAGTGAGATACAATCAACTGATGTGTGGATTTAGGTAATAATAATTTCGCTTGCTAAGTGTTTAAACTACCCCGAAAAGGCTCGTAATCAATCGTCGTGTGGACTGAAAAGTGCAAAAGTGTAAGTGTGTGCGTGTGTGCATGTGTGAATCGCATTTGGCTGGTATAGTGGTAGTGGTGTAAAGAAGAAGGGCCGTGCTGCCAGTATTCTACTATGTGACGTTTGAGCGATCGATTAGCGTTTCCAGCAGTGTGATTTTTGATTTCATTTTTGCTACCATCCTCAACCAAATATAACAACTAGTTTCCCCCAACACGGGCATACATTTAACAGTGGAAAGTGTGAGAATTGTGTGCACCATTTGTCGTATGCAAATACATATATATTATGTTGAATACATTCACGCAGTTTGGCTTTGAGCTCTGATATTCCCATGTACCAATTTGGTAAAATGTTTGCCGTGCAATGTTTAGTTCGCTAACGGAGTGAGCGAGGAAAAATATGGTTCGTCCAGTAGCTGCTAGTTGTGGTTTTAGTTTAACATCGACGATACTATCGGCAACTGTTACCCGAGCCTGAGGAGAGGGTTATAGGCGCGTGAAAGAGTTACAGTGCTAGTGTGGTGGAGTAAATCTAGCACGAAGGTGCAAAGAAGCAATACACTGACGCGAGACAAGAAACGTTTATTTATATATTTATAAATGAGATAGAAGTGCTTGGGAAGCAACCAGCTGATCGGCACTTAAGTTGCGCTTGGAGTTACAGTTGGGCGGTTTTCGTTACGTGCACCGTCAGAGTCAAAACCGGATGTTGATTGCATCTATAGAAGGTTAGTTCGATCATCTTGCTTTTTGAACTTCTTTCGACAGCATTTTCGTTTTATATTAAAATCGTTCTATTATACTTTGCTCTTTCCAATTTAATCAGCATGGAAAGAAATCCATGTTAATTGTCAAAAAAATGTACCAAAAAAAACAAGTTTAATCGAAAGTAAAACATTGGCCTGTTCAAATGAGAGTGTTGAACTTAGGTCATGATTTTGACCGCAGCTTCAAAACATTCCGTCACAGCAGTACAACTCAAATATTTTCATCGATCACTCTATTCCGTGTTGGTATTGGTACTGGCAATACATGCTAGTGCAATATCTATGGGCATGCGCAGCAGCAGTATTGTAAAGAGTTTCCATTCTTTGATATTGCTGCAGAACATAGCTGAACGGCTCGGTAGCAATGATAATCTATGAAACAGCCACAACGTATGCACAAAAGAGACTACTTCTTTTTACCTTCACTGTTCGTCCACACTGACCAAAACTTCCCAATCCCCAGACACAGTAGAGTTTTCACTTTCGCACTGCAAAGCATAAGGTCGCCAAGCATTATGTGATTGGCACTGGGGGAAAACCGACATTTAATAGCGGGGATCTCCTCGCGTCTGTATTATTTACCATATTGTTTTCCCACCATTTGCGCGATATAGTGATTCTAGTCTACCAACAAACGATGATTCATGATCCGGAAGTGAGGAATTGTGTGACAGAGTCATTTTGATAAGTGAAAAAGTGAATTATTCTTTATTCTTTTTAGAATCGTATCGTCTATGATTAAGTAGATACAAACAGATTGTCCAGTTTTTCTACATTTCGGTCCAGTTTCTACGATGAACAACGTTATTTTTTTTATTTGTGCATTAAAAAGCAAACTGAAATGTTCTGTAATTCTCAAGCAACAAATATCACATAATTTTCATTGTAACCCCTCAAACACGTTATCTATTACTATTTGCAATTATCATTGACGTTAAAGAGATAGAAAATATGTTTTATTTTTTTTAGTCCATCTTTGGCGTATAAAAAAAATCCCACTATTTTACAAAATTACTTCCCGCATATGGATTTGGTTGCACGAATGAACTGAATAAATGTGTTGCATATTATTTCTGGCTTAAAATAAACTCAATCAACAACATCAAATGTGTTTCGAAGAAATCGGCCAATAGGGGCACCTTCTGAGAAAATAAATAAACAAAAGGTCTATTGTCATATCATATTGTCTTTCGGTCCTTTGATAGTATGCATGGTCGAGAAGTCAGATCGTATGCCTTAAATTCCAGCCGAATCAAGAAATCGGTGGTGTACGCCGGCCGAGTGATAAGCTCCTCCGCCGACTGTCCGAAGCGACCGAATCACATTATAAGGCATGCGTTATCTTTTGCTATGTGTCGCTTCGTCTTGTTGGGCGCACAATAATATTAGCTTTTTATACCAACCAACGGTGACGTCACTACGACTACTGCCTTTGTCTGTTTTTGCCCGGTGCGCTGAATTATCAGTGCATGGTAACAGATCTTGCCTTGATATCGTTTCAAATGATAGTTGTTAGGAGCAATACCAGCAGCACCAAGAGATTGGAATGTATTTTTTATTGAGGAAAGATATTCGACTTGAATTTACTTTCCTACAAAAAACTATTCATGTTTTTAGACCTCATGATGCTAGCTTTCAATTCTCGTCAGAAATGATAGCATATTATGCAAAATTATAATGAATAAAGCAATTTATGTAGCAATAGATTAGAAGCATACATAAAGTTAAAGAGCATTAGCAAGCGGCACGATGCATATTCTAATCATGTATGCGGAACTATACCGACTTACACACGCAACGCACATGTGGCCAACCAATATTGTTGCATAACTGTTGTTTTGCATCGTGTGTATAAATAAAGGACGTATGTTTTCTTCCCAAGTTTGAACTATGACGAAAGCGTCAAACAGTTACACCCTCCCGTAAACAGAGCTAGTATGTGTGTTTAGCAATCGACCCGTGAAGTTTTTTTTAGTTTGTTTTGGTTTCGCTTTTAAAGACGCCAGATTTTAAATTTTGCTTCCGAAGTCTAAGACGAAGTGCATTTACTTTCGTCAGACACACAGACGAAGTTATATGTATGCGTGAGCTTTGTTCTATATAAATGCTGTTAATTTGGACCATATAATTATTGATGAGTTATGATAAAAAATCAAGGATTTTAAACTAGCTAGTCTCATAAATTAGCAGAAGATCCCTTTATTTATTTTACACTAATATTGATGTTTGTTTATATGGCACGAGAATAACGTATCTTTATGTGACCTTTACCCTCCGCACCTATTTGTGTAACGGTTATTCTTTTTTATGATATAACTCGTTCATTGCAGGACACCATGTAGCATGAAGCCATACATTCATGTCTTTGCTATGACATAAACACATTGCCATTATAAAAGTATATAAATCAGTATTTAAATAAGTATATCAACGATGCAAGATAAACAGAAAAATTTTGTACATAATGTATTTCTATAGTATTAAAAGTAATTTGCAATTTATTTGAATTACCTTGTTCAAGTACAGAATATTAAATATGTGACCGCTGACTAATTCTCAATGATGTTAACGTGTTTTCATTTTATTTGAATCGGAATAACAAAAAAAGAGAAATTTGGAATGTGTTCTCAATAAACGTAAAATGCCGCAACATATCCACGGACACAAGCATAAGCGAGGCCTAAACTGATTACAGTTGTTGCAACAACTAAGAACAAAATGAAGTTCGTGATTGTCTCAGTGATAAGACAACATGCCAAACAGTAGAAATAGCTTGTTTTTTGTTTTGGTGATAGCAAGAGTAGATAAAAGGACCAGCCCATTCCTACTGTTAATATGTATGTGAACTGATATGTATGTGTTTTGACGAGTTTGTGTTTGTGGACTTTTTTACCGTATGGTGTGTTAATAAAACACGATTGTTTGTTGTGTAATTGTTAAAATAGAATGTTAATAGAATGTGTCTTTCAATTGTTAAAATAGAATGCATTATCCAGAAAAATACTGCTTGCTTAATTGGTTAGCCAGCAGTACAACCGCTATACGAATATAATTAGCCATGATTATGCCCCGATAATCGACATTCTATTCAACTTGAAAATAAATACTACACTTAGTTGCTTTATATAAAAAGATATAAATGGTATAATTAAAATACACAATTTTACTACTTACATAACTTACATATACAACTACATACTTAGTTTTATAATGATAATGAAATGAATTAAAGGCTTTTTTCGTCTACGTAAGAAATGCAAGACCACCTAGTTTAGACCTTGATGAAGCATAGACTACAAGACACGATTCTATTGTCTAAAATAAAAATATCAGTTCAATATTCATTTATTGCCATTCGATTTATTGTAAGAACATGCTGTTATAATGAACACTACCTCATAATCCCAAATCTACCAAAACCACTTACAGAACATACAGCATTTTGATGTCGTATTAGGATTTTTTTATGTTGACCTGTATTCTGTGTGTATGTGTTTAGGCCAAGTCATTCAGCATATCAGCTGATTATTGTCCTACTTTCATGGTTCCATTCATATATCTTCCGTGTGCTAATCTTTTCCGAAGGTTTTTTTATTTGCTGCTAGATAAGCATAAAAAAAGTTATTATTGCATAAACGCCTTGTATAGTACAGACAACGAGACCGAAAAAGATCGTAAACTTAAGAAGAAAGTTTTTTTTTTGTGTTTTGGTCAACATTGTTTCAATTACATCATAAGAAGTAAAATATCTATTAGGAGGATTTTTACCACAAACAATTGTTATGAATAAAGTGCGCCTTTTTAATTCAAAGACTACCACAATTATTTTTTAGAAACGTTGCCGTACCGTTTTTTGAACTGTTTGTTTAGCTTGGCAAACAGCTGTAAACAGTATGTGCGATGAATGTTTGTGGCATTGCGTCAAATGGATCAATTTATATCCTATATCACACTAAGTGTTGATAATTTGATTTGATTTTGATTTAGTTATGATTTAGAAATTTCCACCAGCGTGGAAATTTTATTGCAAGATTAGTATTCCACAAACATTGATTGTACAGGTAGAGGATAAAGCTGGTTCTCTAGTTATGTTCGACGAACTATGCCGTAATAAAATCCGGTGCGCAATTGGGCCGAAATCGTGCGTAAATCAGCATGAATCACATAAATGTTGAACGGTACATCGATCAATAAATAGCGAAATTGTCATGAATATCACATGCTATGTACAAATATTGTTATGCCTTTCAGTCGAAGTCGAGTCCACCCAAATCAGTTCGATTGAAGTGTCACTTATGAAGGCATACATACTTCAAGGTGAAGAGAAGTATTTTTGAGCATGTGGAAGAATATAGAATTTTTATTTGTATGAATCAGTTGTGTCTACTTCATACCACGTTAAATTACATGCAAAGAAACAATCAGCGACAGTTATTCTAATACTAATGCTCCGAAGTGATACTACTGATGAATAATTTAGATATTCGGTAATTATATAACCGAAAGTCAATACAAACTTTGCGCGATCTCGCAAAATGTCCGTTGCGGATTCAAATTTCCAATGAACTGAATTCACCCAATGAAAGGACATACTCCCCCAATGATTGACTACAACACCAATATTATTCTTTTTCTTTGGCACAACAACCGTTGTGGGTTGA
Organism: Anopheles arabiensis; assembly: GCF_016920715.1. Classification (NCBI taxonomy): domain Eukaryota; kingdom Metazoa; phylum Arthropoda; class Insecta; order Diptera; family Culicidae; genus Anopheles; species Anopheles arabiensis. The sequence goes on from NC_053518.1 coordinate 57,833,116, forward strand.
GGCCTGTCTGTACCACCAGTAGGCTTGGCTTTGGTCAGTCCTACGTATGAGGGTACGGTCCATTTTAGGCTTGAACCCACCACGGGCATGTTGTTAAGTCGTGCGAGTTGACGACTGTACCAAAATATGAAGGCAAAAATAAGAAGACAGAACAAGATAAAAATAACTCAGAAACCAGCGATGAATGACTTCGAATTAAAAGGGTAATCTGATCTAAGGCGATTTTGACACACACAAACACAGTTGTTGTTTGTTATCTTCCAACTCAGCAATAATAACATCATCACTAAACCTCACTAAACATGCCGAGTTCTGCTTACTGTAACCCCTAGGTACTTAAAACAATAAGATGACTAGGTCCACAGAAACGATTACGTTGGTGGCCGGTTGTTGTTTTCCGCGTGTTTCTAAGTAAGTCTCTAAACTAATGTTGACAGTAATATGTATCCTGTTTTCCCGGTCATTGCCCATAATCTAATTACGCTTAGTTTGCACGGAAGGCCATATTTCCGCAAAGAACTTGACATTGAACGGGTTCGAGAACTCACAATAGACGCAAAGAGGTTTACGACACTAAATACGCAACAAATGGTTATTCCCATTGTAAATTTAGTAATTTTAGCAAGCTACTATATACGTAGTACAAAAACATTACGTCATGAAATATACATGACATATACAATGATCGTAATTTTATACCCACCCCATAGAACAGTGCTGTCCAACCCTTTTAGGATCGCGGATCATTTGGCTTTGAAAATACATTTGCCGCGGCCTATATCTATTGAGGGATTACATTTTACAGACTCAGTTTAATATTTTTAATCAAAAATATATTTAAATCTTGTTCTATACGTGCCTGTTGAAAATGTAATCTTGATTGTGGGGAGAAATTGCATGATAGTATAATAAGATTTTTATTTTTTAAAGTAAATTCTTTTGCGGGCCACGTCTGTTAGAGCCAGGGACCACAGGTTGGGGACCACTGCCCTAGAACACCGAATAGACGATCTGAATCCATAACGATCCGAATAGGAATCGACTCACTTTACCCGGCTTATCGAATATACAGTAATGTATATCTTATAAATTCAACGTTCTTATTCTTCTTCTTCTTTGACAAAACAACCGTTGTCGGTCAAGGCCTGCCTGTACCCAGTACTAGTGAAGTGAGCTTGGCTTTCTTTGACTTATTGTTACCATAGCAGGTTAGTCAGTCCTACGTATGGGGGCACGGTCTATTCGGAGCTTGATCCCATGACGGTCATGTTGTTAAGTCGTACGAGTTGACGACTGTACCATCAGACCGGACCAAAACGTTATTATTTCAAATTTCACTGCGGTCATACAAAATACCTTATGTAAAAATGTTTTTTTACATTTCACCTTATTCCGCAATAACATTTTGGTAAGATGATTGTAGTTATTTTATATAAAAATAGTTTCTGGTCCTGAATCAGCTGTTCATGTCGCACCATTTTTAAAGTTTTTATCCAAGGGAAGGCAGCCTGCAGTAGACCTGTTTTGGATATGTACCAAAATTAAAATCTACGGTTAATATTTTAATAAAATTACATGCAGTTAGTCCCGGGCCGGGTAGATATCATCCAATGAATAAAAAAGATCTTGGCTGTTTGAAATGCCTATAAATGAATGGTTGGATAGCTGCCGAGTGCAATTATGTCGCCAAAATTTCTGATAGGTATTCATTCGTATCTTTTTTGTTTGTCCCTCCCTTGATTCGTGTGGGTTTGACGTCAAGCTCGAAGGAAAAGAACAAGTTTGATTAAGCATCCTAAATAAGACAATTTTAGTTAACACAATTTAAAAAAAAAACTTTAATCATATACATAAGTAACTAAAACTCCGTATGTGAGCTGCTTTGTTCTATAAGTATATATAACTAATATAAGGATAAAATGTTAGGAGTGTAAATGATTATTCGATTTATGAGTTCATGGAATTGCATGCATTTTTCGCATGTGATTTTTTTTTTGTTTTGTTTTTATATAGCCCTTCAAATCAACCTTTTCAAATAATAAAAGAAAAATGTTAAGCTCATTTTAAACACCTCGTATCAATTCTTAAGTTTTAGTTTAAACTGGTTGTTCATGGTGGCTTAAAAAAGTCTTAAGGTTTATTATTCCGTGGATCTTTATCGTTATGGTATTGCTGAAGTTGTTACAAATGATCATTTTATAGCCGTACTTAATCCTGACTCCTATACACTCTTACATGATACACTCTTCCAACTATGCTTAAAAACTATGCTTGCTACTATGAACTCATGAAAATGTATTTAAAATTCGTTCTATTAATGAATGGACGCGGCACCATCTGCAATGCTTGGCATAAACGTGAAACTTTAAAGTTAAACACAGTATGAGGATCTCAATGAACGGTTTCCTGAATTTATTGTGGTAATTATGAATATACGACAAAAATGCTATAAAAATGGAGCAAGGTTAAAAAAGACAATTTTCTGATCACAGAAACGATTTGAGAAGAGCGACTTAGTATAATATTCTTTTCAATTTAATAACTAAGAAAAATTTAATAAGGATACAAATAAAATCCTTAAATCGGAAACAAAGAGAATAATGGGGGCTTTCACGATTCTAGTTAGTTTTTTGTATGGAGTTTGACAGTTGGAGGCTGAAATCATGTAAACAATCCATACAAAACCACACAAAAAACTAGCCTGCGATTTTCAGTCTAGAAAATTTTAGCCTAAAAGCTAGAATTAGATTCGAGTATCTGCTCGAAAACACAGGTTTGTTTACATTTATCCCAAGGTGCATTAAAGAGATCAGGTGGTGGAATCTGGAATCAAAGTGTATGTAGTCTAGGTGATCTCATAGCATTTTTTCATAACTAATTTTGAACATCACACTTTTGACAGAACGAGTGAAAACTTTTGTTCAAACAAGCTTTTTTGAGGCTTGACGAATACTCAAAACACTCTTAACATCTTCATTCATAAACAGAAGCGATAAAAATCAGCCTTCTAAATTCATACACCTTGGGATAAGCCCACCTGTATATTATACTCAATTAGATAGCTGCTCGAAAACTGCTATACAATGCAAACAGCTGACAGGCTGAAATTTCAGCCTACGAATTTCAAACGGAAAGGGCTCCAATGTTGGTAAAATAACTTTGCAAACTTAGATAGAGTATGTAAAGTTTTATTCACTTTAGATTTAGGCATTCACAATAAACGTTATATGTAGTATTCAAATTTCTGTAATTGCGTGAAATATAAACAATTTTAGTGTATTCTTAAAAAGGATAAAAAATCCTTAAAAAGGATTGTGTAGTTAGACAGACACATTTACTGTATTCTCCAACAATACAGAATGCTAACAAAGTGCCACATTCGATCGAAGAATAACGTCCTGGGATTTCCTTGGTAACTAAGAACAACATGTGTGTCATTTGCAAACCGTGGGGACTGCTTTGTCAGATGCGTTCTATTTTAATTTATTTTTCTTCTTATGTTTAGTGCACGAACACGAATTGTGCTCGAACAATATGCGTGCTCGAGAAACCTTTAATCGGTTCAATCCAACCAAGCTCGCTGCCACATCGAGAGGATTTAATATTGCTTTAATGAATCACACTTCTTGTTGACCGGGTTTAACTATTGTTGAATAGTTTAAAAATAAATCGCCAAGTATTAAATTATCTGATACGTCATAATAGTGATTACGTGACTAATAACTCAATATTCGAAATTTCAGTAACATTATTATTGTTGTTTTTATAATTTCGATTTTAATCATTGTGTAAAACATGTGATGCGTCTATTTCTACATTCATGTGATGTTCAGTTTAGTTGTCAATTTCAGACAATTTTTCCGAATGCCAATTAAACTTTACTTACTTAAACTTTAGTGTTTTAGTAATATGTTTTACTAATTGTATAATTTATTGTATGTATACATTTGTTCAGAGTCGAATGTAAAAGAGGAAAAAAAGCCATTGCCTCTTGAAACAGCACTCTAACGGTTGTTAGTTTTACAAGTTCTTTTCTGCGTCAGCACTCCTGCCTCAGAATCCCCACTTCATCTTTGAATTATTATCAGTGCTAACCACCTAATAACGTCGTATTATAAGGAAGCTAGCCGCTTACATGCAAGTGTTCGCGCACGATTGAGTTGTGCGGTGTGATTCGCACGCGGTACCTCGTGCGCACATTTACTACCTTTCCGGTCGCGCCAATCATGATGACGATTAGCTGGCGGGTCGTACTGTGTGCCCGATCCGGTTCTCCCACCCAATTCCCACCACCTTGTCGTGTCATGCAAACGTCTCGTGTTCGTACTGTTGGTCTGACGGGTCTTCTGGGCAGTGGCGCATTGCTGTCTATGTTTGTTTTGATCGCTTACCTTCGTTGTAATGATGAACATAGACTGACTAGCTGATGGTGTGTTTTTACTGTGAACGCAACCGTAGGTGGCTCGACCGATCAGCTGATTTAAGTCGAACGGTGGGCATATGGTGCGATACAATGAGAACTTTTGTACGCTTATGGCTGTGTATGTATGGGTGCCGCACAGTGGTAGTGGAATTGCGACACGCATATGCGGTGGAAGATAATTCAACAAAGGAGAGTGGAGAATGAAGTTTCAAAACATAGCATGTAGCTACATGGCGTACCTTCTTATCGGTAAAAACCAATACAGTGTACTGTCTAGATGTAGTTTTGGACACAGCTTTTACTGTATTGAGACTCGGTAATTGAATTTCTGGTGGGACCAGACGGTGGTAACGTCTTCGTTTTACATTTATATGCCATCTAACGGTTCAAAGCGACACCCCGAATCATCCTTGAACCTCCCGCGAGTGAGTAACAATCAACTTCCGCAACCAACGTCTAGGAGCCGGTTTCTTTGTTAATCTAGCGATTGAAACCGTCTCGCGACACGTGTTGCTGTCTCGAACGACTTGAACATTAAATTTGTAACCCAAACTGTTGGCTTTGCTCCGTGTGCTCCGGACTCTACCGTGCTGTGCTCAGTCCTCTGTATTTGCAACGTATTCAACCTCGTGCTGTTTGACATTAGTCTCCCACAGATCAAATGAGAGTCTTCGACGCTATTTCACTTTCGTACAGTCCCGAGACGCGCTGCCGTTGACATCGATGACACTTTCGTTGACTTGATGTTGATGAAGGTGGCGGCTGCTGTTGAAACGCGGCGTGTGTGTCCTCAGGTCTCTAAAAGGACGTGCGCGTGCATTGAGAGTCTTGTGGCGGTGGCAAATGTTTGATCACCGGCCTCTCTTGCTCAGCCCATTGGCGGCGTGTTGTGGAGAAATCCCAAAATAGTACCGTGTACGATGCTAGGGATTCACTACGTTGTGCACAGCTGTGACACAAATGCGTATATGTGTGTGTGTGTTTTGTGATCCAATTTTAATCATCAACCACCAAACCTAAACCAAATCACAACCACACGGTGGTGATCTACTCCCGCTCTCGGTGCCCTGGCGGTGAGATAGATTTCATGTCGGATAAAGAAAACTGTACCAGCATGGCAGGAGCGAGTAGAGAGATTTAACAAAGCCACGCTCCCTCAGATCGAGACGGCGCATGTGATCGACCCTAGGGTGCAGCTAGTCGAGTCTCCCGACCAGTCCGTATCAGCATGTTAGTATGATGAGTTCGGTGATGTTGTCTGAGGTTAAGTTGCAAAGCGCTTAACGCTACCCAATCCTGAATTAAAACGATCGTGTTTGGAGCAAAACTTCTTACTGTGGATTCTTGAACAAAGGTGTAACGAAGCGGTGGACATTTAGAACACGGGTCATCGGCATCTTGGAAGCGCTCCCAGCTAAACGAATTTAGTGTCGTCCGCGTGTGGTGCATTGCGTTTTCGATAGTGTCGGCTGTGTGCGTGCCAGTGAGTGTAATGTCAAAGGGTAGGGTCGTTCGTCGCCATCGCTGTAGTTTGAACGGTTTCGGATTACGAATCGAATGCAACATACGACAAACTTACGTAAGTGTTGACTGATGTACGCAAATGCATTGGGGGATGCTTTTATCACGCCGTTTGCAAGTGTGTCGTGTTGGTTTAAAATTCGTTGCTGCCGGGTCCGGGTTCATCGAAAGCTAAATAGTGGCCAAAATTTGCTCGCAGCCATCTAATTCCTGGTGGTAGCTAAATGTGCTGTGCAGGCACATAAGCGAGGCTTATGTTTCAAGTGTCGATTGTACCATTTGCCTTGCCTGCCACCTGCACCGTATTTATAGGACGTTCTGTGATGATTCAAACGTCCTCAAAGTTTATATTGTTGTGACAGTGAGACATTCTTCGTTTTGTTTTCATTGTCAGAAGCGATCGTCATTAATTACCCAGCCGCTTGTTCTTATCTATCTATTTATTGTTTGGATCATCCACGTGTGAAACGTTGGCGATGAAAGAGGTTGTTGCATTCTGTTTTGTCCTCGGTGTCAGTAATAAGGGAATAGTTGTGGAGCGTGGATAGATTGCAATAGGAGATAGTTAGCTGTTTATTGGCCAAAGGCCAGACAATCGATCAGAGACGGTACACAGAATTTGTTAAACATCGTGGCGGTGTGCCATAAAGGTGAAGATAATTATATAAACCGTTATTCCAGAGCGTTTATTACAATCAATTTAAGATTATGCTACGTGATGCAGAAACTTTGCTGAAACATTCGCAAATAATGCTAGTACTATAATTTGAGTTAAAATTCAATGTTTCATCGCAAACCTTGCTTTCTTGATTGTTTCAAAGGATTTATTTTGCACAATAATTCATATGTTTTGACACATTAAATTTTATGTGAAAAATAGCTAATTGTTTGTCCATTTGTTTTCTTTCGCAGCTTTTGGTCCAAACAGTATCAATAACAATAACAAACGCACAACATAGTAATCCTTTATAGCTGAAATAAAATTGATTAGGTTGGCTGTTCAAGTAAACTATCTAGTTGATAGTAGGCTGAGCGTTGTTACTTGCATCCCTCGCAAAATCGATCCACCTGTTAGAAATACGGCGGCGGTAATAGCATCCACCGACCAAGAATACGATTTGCGATATAGGGGTATGGTATATTTTCTGGGTGATTGGGGCATGGGAGATATTGAACGTACTACGGCGCAACATGTCCCTACAAATTTGCAGCAACTCAATTTCCACAACCATACCAGTAGCCAGCAGCATCAGCAGCAGCAGCAGCAGCAGCAAACACAGCAGCAACATGAACAACATCTTCAGCAGTCGCGATCTGTACAGTACAACAATGTTACCCAACATCTTCAACAGCAGCATTTGCAGTCGCCGCAGCACCAGTCCCATCGCTATGAACGATCGAATGCTGGCGGTAGTTTCAATGTAACGAAGAGTGAGAATATCTCTACCTACTTGAAAGAAGTCCAGCAGCAGCAACGCGCTCAGCAGGTTGATGTTCGACAAAACAACGTCAAGGTCGCCAACGGTGGCTTCCAACAACAACTACTGCGCACCGGATCTGGACATCATCATGAGCAGGAACAGCTGCCGAAACAGCATACCTTGCACTTTCATCACCAGCAGCAACAACACACGCACCACGATGTCGAAAGCGATGAGGACGAAATCGCATTATATCCTCTCAATAATCAGGTAAGTAAAAGATTAGTAAAAGACGGAGATCATGTTAGTTGGAAAGCGACATATTTCGACCTATTTGGGTGCAAACATCTCACAATGCATTTATCATTCATTTTTTGCAGGTTGGCGGTCACACGAGGCTTTTGTTGCTAAACCAGAGCACTGTGATTAAACCCCTTAACCTTCGCGAACTTGAGTTCTATCAAAACATTCCCAGCGATATACAGCAGTTCGTTCCAAAGTACAGAGGTGAGTGTATGATTCATTTTTGATTGGTGATCAGGATCATCTTTCTGATTTTTCTTTGCTTCGTGGAATGCTCGCTTGTTGAGGAGCGACGTGCTATTTTTATAATCGTTAATATTCACTTGTGTCCACTGGCTGGCGCCGTCCCGGAATGTGAAAGTCGACATCGCGTGTCTTTCATAGCAAAAATAAAGTAAAGTGAAGAAGGCTACCAGCAGAAAATGTAAAGAATTGATCAGTTTTTCACTCTGCTCGTAGATCCTTGCTTTAGCTTGAAATTTGAAACGTGTTTTCATTCCTTGTGAGAGATTGTTTTCCTTACATGTATGTGGCCTCTATGGAGTACAGTGTTTAGCGCTAGTCCAGCTTGTGCTGAAAGGGTAATGGAAAAGAAAAAGAGTGATCATTTTTACATCTTTTGTTTTGTTGTTGTTTAATTTTCAATAACATTCAAAGAATTGATTTGGACATGATAGCCTTTTTTAGGATAGTGAGGATGAACATGCTACAACACACTGTATCCCCTATTTTTATAATCATTATTATCTTCACTAATTTTTATGTGAGTTTAATTTTGTATATGTGTTAGTGTGAGTTAATATTTGACTTGCATTCATAGGTTTTTTTATGATACTTTTATGATCCTATGGGAAGCAAAAATAGTTGACTACAAGATATCATTGGTGAAATAAACTTCTTATCGGTCTTATTTGATTTTCTTCTACACTTAATATTTACCTAACGAATGCGAAGCTCTTGAGATGCGATGGAAGGTATAGATACAGAATGAATCTTTTCCATTTCGTTTTCCGTTCAGTGGAATTTTCCTACAATGTACGATCGGTTGACAACAGAAACATATTGACCGTGCATCTCGAACACTCAGAAGTGTGCCCTCACTGGTGTGCTTCATTAGTGTGGCTATTAGTAATGGTTAAGGCGTCACAGTCGCCGATAAATGAGCAGTCCGTTACTTTCGAAGCAGTCTCTCACTCTCCAGCCATCCAGCACCAGCTCTCGCGTCGTTAAATTTTGGTGGGATAGAAAATTATTGCTTTTCTCCTGGTAACAGCGGACGTGCAATAGCATTGGTCATTCTACCAAATTCTTTTCGTTTTATAGTTTTAAATGTCGTTCTTCTAAATATAATAACACCACAAACATCTTGTTCCTTGCTTAATTACTTTGGTAGTATTTTTATTATTTTTAATTATTGTATTAAACATATCTGGTAATAAATTGGTTCCATTGCTGAAAAAAACAGATGGGATAGAGCACGCTCGAAGAAGATCAGATTCGATAAAAATACTTTAAATTCCATAGCTAAACCAACTCAAACCGTTAGCACTGGGGTACGCATCGCCTCTGAATGGAAGAGAATTTCATTGGCACAGTTTTTATCCGAGTCCATCCATCAGTTTGGACCCGACATAGCTAAGAGCTGTGGAGGACGTAGCGTGCTGTGGCAAAAAAATATTCTTATTATAGCGTCGATAGTTGATTTTTTGTGAATGTGTGTTTGCGCCTTAGCAAGTCTTCTGCACTTGACAAGGTTTAGGGAACGTTGGAGTGTTTCCTCTTTAGCGCAGCGTAGGGTTTGTAAATCGATAGAGCATCTTAAACGTCTACGCATACTGACAGCAAACGAAACACACATTCTTTTTGCCCATGTGTCACTGGACCTTAAAACATGACTATGTTCGTGAATTATAATACAGCAGGCATGGCTTATGGATATTATATTATTATTGCAAATCAAGTCGTTTTTGATCGACTTGGAACACTATCTGTTTCCTGCTTTATTTTAAGGCGGATGTAAATTGATGTTGCTCTTAAGGCTGGACAAAAATGCTTTTACCATTCTGATGGTTCGTCACTTATCGTTCGTGCTCTATAGCATCTGTTATTATTTCGATAACCGGATCATTTTATTACCAGATATGTTCAATCAAACTAACCCAAAATACTATCAAAGTAAGCAACAAGCGTGTATTCGAAGTTAATATAAGTATAAGAACAACTTATAATTAATTAAATTCGACTTTAAAAGTCGAAAAACATTAGAAAAAACTTAAAATTATTTTAAATAAAAAAATCACCAAAAACGTTAAACGCGCAACTAAGTATTAGAAAATAATGTGTGCGGGTAAATGGCGTTGTAGCGAAACTCCTTCCGCTGTCCACAACAACAGTATAGATACAGAATGAGGTCATAAGAATGGTAATACGCATCAACCCTCACATGCAGATCTCATTGCTACTGTTGTGCTTCTTACGATTTCATGTTGCAACATCATAAAATATTGTGTTTCCAGTAAAGAAAACTCATGCGCATACGTAACTTTATTTGTACTACGTAACTATTTACTTTATCATGTCACTAGTGTTGTCCTTGCTATTGGATAGGATGGGAATCGAACGTTAGACGAGTTCTTGCAAAAGGTAGCGCGACTGTACAATAGAGCTCTGGTCCACCAACTGCTATTATTGATTACAGTCTTAATTAATCTAAAAATCCGTGAAGAGATGGAGGGAAAATAACCATTCATTTTATAGTTTTGTTTTGAATTACATTCCATAGCGATGGTATTTTGTTTGTTTTTTTTTTACAAAAGTAAGTTACACAAAATTACATGTTTCGGTCGATACTACACTACACTATTTCAATTTTTTGGCAAATGGTTAAAAATGGTTCTCGTTATGAGGGGTGCAATGTATAGTTTTCAATATTTGTAATACATCACCGGGCGTCTCCATGTCATGCTTTGGTTGAAATTTTAAATGCAGTCAGATATCATTGATATTTTTAATTGTGTTACTTTAAAAAACGTCTCAATTGTTACGAAACATATAAAACAATAAATACAATGTTTTTTTTGTTCCAAACATTAGCGTATCGATCTGCTGCAAACAATTTAAATTTTCCATTGCTTTTTTTCAATGGTAAGCTTAATGAATAATTATTTTGTGTTTTATTTGTCTTTACAGGTGTGATGCAAGCAACTACTATGGGTGGTTCTAAACTGGAGAAACGTTATTCACCCAGCTTCCGTGACGACCCTGTTCGAAAGACTGCAGCATCAAAAAGGAAGCGCGAAGAAGTGCTACGGTTAGTAGAGAAAGGAATTAATTTAGTCAAACTCTCCTCATTTGAATGCTTTTTAGCTAGAGCCTTGCTTTCAGATAGCGAATTCTGCGTATGATGCTGTCATATTGAAAGCGGCAATTACGGCTATGTTATGGTTCTATCTCGCATTTACACTCTAATGGGTACGAAAAAGGTCTGTGCGATCCAATAGATCCGAGGTTTTTACCTATCTTTATAGTTCATTTGCTGCCAATTAGTTGATTGGTGTGCTTCAGAACATGTTTTCTATCCAGCCTTGTTTGGGGGTTTTGGATATCCGAAGAGTCAAACCTTCCATGCGACGGCCGTTGGTAAAAGTGTAGTAATGCGTCTGTACGATTGCTTAAGAACATGAAAAGCAGAGGTTCATTCGCCAATCATACCCTAATTGTACGTCTCAAGTAATGTCCAGTTCTAATCACGGTTTTTTCTCTACTTCTCTACTTGCAGGATGAAAATACATAAAAATGGAATACCTTCCGAAGTGTTAAAAAGTATTGCACAGATAGACAACTCTAATAAACAATGTTAGTATAGCATTCGCCCAAAAGTGCATCAAAATCAAGCATAGAAGATTTTTAATCGCGTAAAGCGATGTGGGGAAGATGCAGTGCATCTTACCATGTACTTGGTTTTTATTGATTTTTGCCCTTTTACATTAAAACGCAAATCATCATTTTACGTCGAAATCATTGCGACATTTTGTGTTTTCTTTATGATGAATTGCCATACGAATTAGAAACAAGGCATCAATACAAAGGTCATCCATTCATTTAGATTTTATCCATATGGTTTTGCATAGTAATTCCTCATAACCGTATATCAAAACCTTTTCTGGAGCTTTTTAAGTTAAACATTATGCAGATAAGATCATGTCAATCTATTTGATGTGAAACTGATAATGTTATTTACTTCAGTTGTGCTTTTTGTTTAATCATATCTGCGGTGTGCAGAAATACAGATCATTGCAACAGCACATTAAAACACGGTAGAGAATTTCACGTCTACGTTCAAGCGAGAACTATCAAACCCATCTCATGGTTTTATTTCCATGGTAAAATATGTTTATTACAAAACGTTATTTTACTTAGGTTGTCACCAATCCACGTTGTAACAATCCACAAAACCATTAGAGAATTGTGTGTTTGCGATAAGGAATTCAAAGACGTGTTTTTGTTTGTTTCGTCGACCATCAATTGTTTCGTAGAGATATGGTGCATTTCCTTTGAATAAAATTAGATCAAACAACGGAGAGAATCGTCCCATTGTTCAAATTTTTCAGGAAGCACGAGTCATCAACAAGAACACTGTCATCATCACCGTCAACGTCATGAAAATCTCACTTCGATTTTATTTAGCTTTGCTGTCATCGTTGCCTGCCATCGTTGCCTTCTACGACCGGCTCTGTGTGCCCTGTGGCGCTGTTTTGCAGCAATAAATCGGTCTAATCGCAACGTTATGCTTTTTTCTCTTTTTCTTTTCATTTGCTATCATGATTCCAATGGGAACAGATTTTCTAATGCTGGAAAACATAACTTCCGCTTACCGGAACCCATGTATACTGGATCTCAAAATGGGCACACGACAACATGGTGATGACGCATCGGCGGAAAAACGAAGCAAGCAGATGGCCAAATGTGCGGCTAGCACATCCGCCTCACTTGGCGTCAGGCTGTGCGGTATGCAGGTTTACCAAGCAAATCTTGATCATTACATGAAACGAGACAAGTACTGGGGCCGTGAACTTACTGAAGACGGTTTCAAAGGAGCGCTTCATAACTTTTTCCACAACGGATACCGGTTACGGACGAAGGTCATTGCAAAGGTGCTTGGCAAGTTGGAGCAGTTGCGTCGTGTTATCGAGAAACAATCGAGCTATCGCTTCTACTCGTGGTAAGTATATACGCGTGCGTTCTTTTGTTCGGAATAGGAATAAAAAAAGTTGAATTTATTTATTGTACATTACAGACATAAACCCAAAAATGTTCAAAAAAATTGGATAAGAATTTTGATTCATCATTGTGTTAACATTTTAAATTGTAGTACTTTTAATAACAACTTGTTAAATTGTGATTGTAGTTGAACGTCAATAACAATTTTAAATACGCAGACGAATAATACAAGTAAAAATGTGTATTTTTTCGACTTTTTCTTCGCAGCTCCCTTCTAATCGTTTACGAAGGATACGAAGAGGTTCCGGTGCCAAATGCCGGTGACTATCATTTGCTTGAAACGGAATCAAACTCATGCTGCTATGATGCGGACGCTTCAAACAGCTCGATTGAGCAGTACCTGTTGTCCTCTTCTAACGAGGAATCTCCGATACCGTCAAACATCACCTCATCTGTAAATAAACGCCGTACATCAACGTCCATGGCCACCGCAATAGCAGCAATGGCCGCGGCAACCAAGGCTACCACACTCACCACTGCAGCAACCTCCAACCCGATGCGGCCACCACCGGTGATAGCTGCTCGTGATGATGATAGCACACAAAGGAGCATTTTCACCGAGCATCATTTCCGCAGCGTTGTAACGGACGATGATAACAACCGGGAAAGGCGAATCGATAGTACCGCCTGTTCGCGAGAAGCTCATGCATCCGAAACAAAAATCGTGCCCTTTGTTCCGATATCGGAAGAAACGATCTATCCCGGTGGACCAACGGACGATGGTTCGACCTCGCCAAGCGATGCCATTCCAATGCCGTCAGGGGTTGCGGGCGCGGCACAAACTCTCACCAGTTCCAGTCCACACTCTATGGATTCGTGGATGAACTACAGCAGCAATAGTAATAGCAGCAGCGATGATTATGCTTCGTCGTTTGTGGTACCGAACCATCTGCAAAGTTCCTCTGCAGTTCAACCAGAAGCTGGGTCCGAATTTGAAGATAGCTTCGGTGGCGATGGTGTATGCGACCGAATTGAGGGAAGGCACCACAGTACGGCAAGTTCCGGAGTTGTGGACTTTAGTACCAGTATTAAGTTCGGCCACAGCAAACTCGTTGAGCAGAGCAGCAATATTAGCAATAATAATAGCGCACCGATTGGAAACAAGACGAGAGAAAACAACGGTGCAAGGATCGATAGGACTGATGCGGGGAGCAGCGTTGTAGATATTGGAAGCAATTTCGAGGAAGGACATCATGACAACTCTGACGCCGGATATCACGAAGATGAAGAGGTGGACGATGACGATGAGGAGGAGGGCGAAGTGGACGATGAGGAGGAACGTCAACTGATGAGACAGAAACTGCTGGCAGGGAACAGTTCCAAACGATTGCGTGGTAAGGATAGTTGCTGCTCCGCCGGATCTGTTGGTGCCGTTGGTGCTAACAGCATTATCGCTAGCAGTAGGCCCAGCGACGGCCCAAGTTTAGTTCCATTGCGCCGGAAACTAAGCTCTAAATCTAAGTCTGGTTCATTGGGAGGAGTTGCAGGCAGCAGTACGGGTCCGGGTTCCTCAGGAGGAACGTTGGCGGATGTACGAATGATTGATTTCGCGCACACGACGTTCGAAATTAAGAACGGCGGTGCATCGTTATGTAGTAGTGCAAATGTTAAGGTGCACCACGGTCCGGACAGTGGGTTCCTCCGTGGGCTCGACAGCCTCAAACGTATACTATCGGAAATATGTGAGGAATACTATTGAAGCGAAGCAACTCGGAGAGACGTGAAGTGGAAGGCACATAGTGCTGGAATGACTGTGTATAGATAGTGTAGTGAAAGAAGGCGGTGAGACGCACGAGCTGTGACTCAATGTTATGTACGTGCAATTTGCAATTGAAAATCGCCAGGATCGTGCGTCGTCGTTCGTGAATTCCGGACTCACAATAGTGTGATGTTTTAGCTTACATTTTCGATTTGTTTTACATTTGAATTTCTTAAAGTCCTCAATGCCCGGGTTCGAGTGTCATTTGCTCCTTCCTATCTATTGTTTACGATTCGTTCTTGGGTATTCTTTCATTTAAGTGAAGACTTAAATCTCATTGTCCTTGTTTCACACCTCACAGTGTAGTGCAGGATGAAAAATTAGCTGTTTCGTCGAATTCACCCGAACGACATCGGTTGGTTAGGTTAGGGCTAGGGCGATTTTCATAGTTTCAGCCCCAAAGCTCGGACGAAGTGAACAGAACAGAATTTACAACAAGCAATTATAGCTAGAAGGAACGATTGATGACACCGGCAAGCTATACGATAACGTCACGGTTTGACGAGCCTACATATTCGTTGCGATTAAAGTAGAAAGGAACAAAACAATGGTGATTTTGAAAAGGGATAATTGTGATACTAAAAGCATTTGTCGATCCCACTCAACAAAGCCATCCCCTTTTTAGTTAACGTTCGTTCCAAAACGCTCAACATCTTTCGTATGTTTTAAATGTTATGTATCGTACGTCTCGTAGGCATAGTCGTGTGTGTATTTAAGTGAAGATAAAGGTGGTTCAAAAATATGAAAGTACAATTTTTTTATTTTTTTTCTTTCTCACTTTCCTTACTTTTGTTTACCGCTTTGCATCGCACGCTCGTTTCATTTGCTTTAGATCTGACTTTTTAACTTTTTAACAATTTACCACGCGATTGGGTTACCAACAATCGAGCCCATGCTTGCTAGCGCATTCAGTTTCATTTTGTTGTATTAACACTTATGTAGATGGACGTAAACATAACGTATGTTAATAATTGACTTCAGTTTGAATTGAACAACTCCTGGACCACATGCATAACCTGTAGTTGAACGTTAGACTGTTTTATATTGAAAGAACGTGCTTTTTTATTACACAATATATAACATCTGTGGTACAATCACCAATGATTGATTTTGATTCTCCGGCATCAATTCATTCATCCAACGGTCGACGATGGGTTATGTTAATGTCAGACGGGAAAAGTAATGATCCCTTAAATTGTTGAAAGAGTTTGATCAACGTACAACAACAAAAGGAAAAGAATAGTTGTATAAAACGCAACATAAATTGTTGTTTAATTTGTCCCGATGCTGAGGACTGTCCGACATAACAACTCGGTCACGCTATCTATGTCACAATTAGCCATCCTTTTGCCCATTAGTCAGTATTACAATATCTGCTGAGCATATGGTACGCCGCAATGAACAAATATCGTACACGACACGCTCTAACATAGAATTTGATAAAACTGTCTTTGTTATGAAGCAGCATAACAATAGATTTGCACAAATTAAATTGCGCACTTGCAATAACGGAGCGAGAAGAAACGGGTAGACGTTTGAAGAAAATAATACAAATATTAGCTATTCTTATATTCGCTATACCTGTACCAATACACTTCCATTGTACGGTTTAATGTGCGTATGAAGAATGCAATGGGTAATTTTTAATTTACATCTTTTGCTCTCGCTAACCAGATACTTAAAAAAAACAGTGATGCAAATCTTCGCCTCAGTCATTCTTAGGATGCTGACAGTTGTACACAACCTAAAATGCATTTGTTGCCACTAGTTGGTATCTACTTTGTATCATTGGTATTTGTCTCCTCACCCGTCGATACTCTTCTCCGCCCTTCGTAATTTGGAAAGAATGTGTAATTAGATGTCTCATAGCCAAGAATAATTAAATAATCGGTCATTTTAATCACACTTGTACATTAAAAGGAAAAGAAAAAAAACAAACAAACAGACGCAGAACGTTACAACAGAAGGAAAGCTATCAACAGTTGCTGCACAACCAGAAAACAGGAACAAAAACGCCTAAATGAAAAAGTTTGTAAGGATGGAATATTAAGCGCCGAGTAGAGCCGTTTTAGAGTATCCATGTTGCTGCTGTTCTTGTATTTGGATAATTGTTACCATCTCGACAAAATATTAGCAATTGGTACTAGATCTTAGCTGGAACCGATCTCTTAGAATTCCATTGCGCAGAGCTATTGCTGCTTTCGGTTATGGCGTAGATTGAGAACGTTTCCGAAAAGATTTGTAAAACAAATAAATCAAAACAATTTAATCAAATCGAACATTTTACAGTTGAAAAGAATTGGAATATCAGAAAGTGTTCATGACACTTATGGCTCTTCAACGGACAATTTTAATCTTTGCCGTTTTTTCACCCATTGGTATAATATAACTCCTTTGAGTTTATGTAGCGTATTACTTTTGACACGAGCGTTAAATAGCCAGCATTTTAGCAGTTTGAAGTGTTGTTTCCTCCATAGCATACGATAAAAGCTTTGAAAATTAGTGAAGAAACAAAAAAGCAACACGTCTGCACATATTTATTGAAAAAAATAACGACGAAAACAAAAACAACTGCAACAAGTGTGTGATCATTTAATGTTAATTTACTGCTAAAAGTGGAGTATTGCTGAGAATGAAGCGAAGACGTAAGTAACGTATTTATTTCTAACAAAAATGAACGACGATAAGCAAAAAGAAAACAAAAAAAAAGAAGCGAAACAAGAATCAGTGGAGAAGGAAGAGTGTGTTGTGTAAACGAATTAGAAAAGAATACCCGTGTCCCAGGGTAGCAGGGAAATGAAATTGAGAGCATAAAATAAAAAAAATAATAAAAAAAAAAACAAAACAAATATGTAGCGTGTACCATATATTAATTTAAAAGACCTGAATAAAGATTTAAATTTTTGAAATTCTTCTGTCGTGTACATCTACGAACATGATGATGTGACCACAAACACTATAAAAAATCAACTTCAATGTGTTGTTTGAAACAGTTACGTTTTTACAACTCTATTCCATTACTATTTTCATACGCCATTTCCGAGGCTAACCGGGGCTGTGAAGGTTTCCATTCGGGAGAGGGTTGTAGCAGCTTTCGAATAGTCTGAAACGATATGCAACAACTTCAATGCTCTGGAGCTACATAGAACATACGGTGCAAAAGGGTGCAGAGGTGTCAAGTTTACCTGCCATGCAAACGGTGACGAACTGGTGGACATATTTTTAACAGCTACAATAACTGCAATTCCAAAAGGAGCCAGTGCAATGATCCAACCAAACACGTCAGCCCAGTTCGGGTAGATGTACCGGCCGTACGCTACGGGTTTGTATTGTAGCCAGTTAAAGCAAAGAATAAACTGAATGAAGAAAAAAACACCATCGTTTATACAATATTTTGCGATTGATGCAAAGTGACATTAATGCGTATTATTACCAGCAACATTGCTGGTGTTATGTACTTCCAAACCGTCACCCAAAACCGGTGGAACCATTTTGATCGTTTCCCCAGCATTTCTTCGATGTTGGAGATGAATCGTTCACAGCCGTAAACCCATCCGACCAAAATGCATTCAGCGATGGCTATTAGCAACACGGACCAGTTTGCCGCGTACTTGTCGAACAGCTGGAACCAGTACATTCCACTCTAGTGCGAAAAAGAATAAAATCAAACGTGAGTAGATCGTTCACGGTGCATCTCACAGCGCCCAACCGTTGGCGCTTGGGTATTACATTTGTCACAAATATTAATCCTCCAAGATACCCAACGATGCTGACTCCGGCCACTACGGCTATTTTTCTTCGGCGCAGGACAGGAAAGGTGTCCAACACGGCCGTCACCACCGTTTCCATCAGCGTGAACTGTGAGTCAAGTCCTAGCGTTAGCAGCATGAAAAAGAATAACACGGACCACAGTCTAGGCATCTGCAGCTTTCCGACGAGCTCCGGAAACACAACAAACGCCAAACCGGCACCCTGATCGATGACACTGTCCACGCTAGTGTCCAGCTCGTGCGCCAGGAAGCCTATTATGGCGAATATGACAAAGCCGGCAAAGAATGAGGTGAGTATGTTGGAAATGGCTACTACGATCGCGTCCCGATAGCAATTGTTGTCGAAGCGGTTGTACGACGCCAACGTCAGCAGTCCGCCCCAGGCTGGGCTGAGGGCGAAGAAAATCTGCACCGCTGCGTCTCCCCAGATCTGGGCGGTGCGTAGCTTGTCCCAGTCCGGACGAACGTAATACAGGATGCCATCGTACGCACCGGGCAGGGTAAGGCCGCGAATGAAAAGTGCCGCCAGCACGACGTACGGGAAGAGGGCCGTGAAATATACTACCTTTCCGGAACTTTTGACACCTCGCGATAAGCAAAGGAACACTATGGCCCAGGCTACTAGCAGGCAGATGGCTAACCGTTGATTGATCATCCCAGTCTCCTCGATGCCGGCAGATATTTGAAGAAAGTAATTCCTTGAATCAGTGAGTAGAGAATCAATTATTGTCCACGGTTAGCACCTAGTTGTTCAACAATGTCCATCAGGTGTGAAATGGAAACCATGCCATTGACTAACAACAGCGGTAATAACGTTTTAAATACATCTACGTACCATATACCTTATAGACAGCAGTTAAAAAGGCGATTGAAAGGCGAATGACAGTGTTAAGTCGGCTTAATGAAGCAGATGTAATAAAAGCACTGTATCGAATCACTTACTTGAAAAATTCTTCCGCCGGAGGTTTGCGTGGCGTCCGAAGCGTTACATTAAGCAACCGATACTGTTCTCTCGACATACAGTTGGCCATATAGTACGATCGATTCGTAGCTAAGCAGTTGTCCTCCTCCTCGTACGAGAAGCAATTCACCGTGGCCCACTCGTGCTGGCATCCTCGCCACGGTAGTGGATCTTCGAACGACACCACCATGTAGAAAACGGTCCAGGCGATAATTACATTGTAGTACAGCATCACCATTCCCGATACCAGTATCATGCCATACCCAATGCCTTCCGAAATAGGGGCGAGTCGCTTGAAAAGTATGGCCGGACCCAAACCCACGTACTGTGCTAGCGATAACTCCATGAACATAAGCGGCAGCCCAGCAATCACTAGCATCACGGTGAACGGTATCAGAAAGGCCCCTGGAAGCAGCAGCAGTAAGCAGCGCGTAAGTATCAACGAACACACGTTACAACGAAACTACACGTAACACTTACCTCCTCCATTGCTGTAGCAAAGGTATGGAAATCGCCATACATTTCCCAAACCGACTGAGTAGCCCAGTAGGGACAGGAGGAAATCGTACCGCCCTGTCCAGGAGCCACGTTTTGCGAGCGCCTCATCATTCATCGGTTGATCGTTGCAGAAATCGTATTCGGATGCGTACGCGAGCTGTCTACGACGTTCAACGCGCTTTAACCACACGTCCACGGTGAGCTTTGTACTACAGTCCTTGGACACAGATAAGCGACGCAACGGAGTAACAGTATCATTAATTATGGTAATTAAGAATTGCTCTCATATCAGCCACCTGTCTGCACCTAGTTACAGTGTGACCATAAACAAGATATTCATCTGATAAATGTTCTTACTTCAATCTCATCTGGGCTGCTAGTATCCATTGGACCGTAGTACCGTAGCACCGATTTCAACGACACTGCAATTTCCGCTCTGAGGCTCAACTGGGAAATGGTTCTTGGCTATGGAAGTAATATCTAACCCACCGGTCAGTAGTCAACATTGTTACCATACGTCGCGAAGTTATGAGAATTTTTGCAAATTAACTTACTGCGAAGGTCGAACAATGCGACACGGTGCAATGTCGGACGATTTGCTTTACGATCGAGGTTGATCATACGTAATAACTGTGTAGTGAATATTTAGTTTACCTTATTAAAAGTTCGTATCAAGCCTCTGTCCAATACTAAGTAAGACAGTATTTATTTTTTACTTCGTATGTGACAATGGCAACTTTTAAAAATGTAAACTCAAAACTTACTATATAGTTATTACGAATCATCAAGCTCGGTCAGTTTGATAAAAAGCGTTTATTGAAATTTCCAACGACATGAAAAGATAATATTTTTTTTTTTATTCAGAAAGAACGGCTTCGGCCGTATTGCTTAAATGAAAAGATAATATAACACGATTAAATATTCAGCAAACACAATACGGCCTTTTTGGACCGTTACTTCTGAATAAAAAAAATTCAGCAACAATTTGTACGATCAAATAAATTTTCACGATAGTCTCCACTATGTATGAATCCATTTTTTTTTTTTTAATTTGTAAGAGGCGGTCTATTCGATAGTCGAATTTTATAAGACTGGATTCGATCGATTCTCTTTTACTTGATCTTTCTGTTCTTTTCAAGGTGAGGGATTGTCTTGAATGTTGTCTTAACTCTCTACAGATCGACATAACTGCGTTGTTTGGTACGCCAAAAGAAGGCAAAACATGTGTAATACTAGGTAATTTTCCCGTGCTATAGGGCTACCCAAAATGATATGAATTAGTGATGGGAAAAATGAAGTTTTTGTCGGAATCGATTTCGGCTAGCTCCGCAGTTTTCTGGAATCGATTCCGGATAGTAGGTCCGGAATCAGTTTCCGGAATCGATTCCGGAATCGGCTCCGGAATCGGAATCGACTCCGGAATCGGCTCCGGAATAGGAATCGGTTCCGGGATCGACTCCGGTATCGGCTCCGGAATCGGCTCCGGAATCGGCTCCGGAATCGACTCCGGAATCGACTCCGGAATCGGCTCCGGAATCGGAATCGATTCCAGCATCGGAATCGGCTCCGGAATTGATTCCGAACACGGAATCGGAATCAGATAGGTCCGATTCCGAGCTCCCACCACTAATATGAATGTAGTAAAATGACTATGGTTATGTTTCGAGCTGAGAGAAAACACACGTCTTATTCGTTTGAATGCAGTAACGGAAGAGAGATTTTCTTTATTCCTAATTTGACAATATAATTCTATTTCCATTCATTCCATTATAAAATTCGTTCTACGTTTTCATCATTAAGTCTAGTTCTCATGATGATCATTTTGCCAACAACACAAGTTCCCTTGCCTATCTTTCTATATCTTTCATAGTGAAGGACTTAATCCTATTAACATTATTAGCTTATTTATTCTAGTTCTAGGCGACGGTCCCGTGGTACAGACGTCAACTTGAACGACTCAATAGCATGTCCGTCATGGGTTCAAGCCTAGAATAGTCCGTCCCCCCGTGGCAAGGATTTAACTATCCGGCTGCGTGGTAATGAACTCAGTCTCGAAAGCCTGTATAGGCCGGCATGTCCGCGTAGGACGTTACGCCAAATAGAAGAAGATTCTAATTCTAGCTAATGGTGTTTTGTTGATAGATCCACGATCATTTCCTCTGTTGAACAATAGACGCTGCTTATTTGTCCTTTCTTAATTTGATCCTTGGTGAAATGATAGCGCGTTGCAATATGCTTTAGGGTAAGAGTACCAATTATGGACATAGTTTGTCCATCAATACGCACTTTTCGCGGCTGTATTAATTCGCCTTTTACCCAATCTCACGTTTCTCAATGGATTTTGGAAGTGTGTAAAACCTGCACATATTTTTTAATTTGATTCAATTCGAAAAAATCAAATTACTCATACTTCTTAATGTACCAAGTGTTCGGATTGTTTATTTATGTGTTAAAGAACATAAAAGTGGCGACGAGAAATATTTTCCTCATCAGTGTGTAGAACCTGCGTTGTAAAAAAAAAAAAAACTGCTCCTTCTCTAACTGAAAAAAACGTGCAGTGCAGTGAAATTGTTTAATAATTAAAAAAAAACCTATTCAGTGAGTGTAAAAGAAAAAAAGTACATAAAAAGGATCATCAGAACGTGTGTAGTAGGATAGCTGAGCTCAGTAGCTTGATTGAAAAGTTCGTGTACAGTTAGGTTTTATTTTTTTTTCTGTCGAGGACAATTTTTTTTCTCTCTCTCTGCAAATAATTTATAAAATGAATACCAGTGGTGATGAAGAAAGGCGCTCTAGTGCGGGTTTTAATGTGCAACCGACTCACCAGCTACAAAATGGTTCTGGAGAACCATCAGTGCAGCAACCTCCATTACAAACGCCGCCATCGGTGTCGATGGATAGTTCGTCGATGATGCAGATCTTGAAATTAATGCAGCAACAAATGGCGCAGTAGCAGAACATTTTGGCGCAGTTAATGCAGCAGCAAGGGTCAGGCCAAAGTTCATCCACATCACCGGAACAAATCTTGGATTCGTTGTGCAGCCACATTAAAGAATTTTAATACGATGCTGAGGCTGGAACGACATTTGCCGCATGGTACAACCGCTATGAGGACCTGTTCGAAAGAGATGCTGCCCGGTTGAGCGACGAAGCAAAAGTGCGCCTTCTCATGCGCAAGCTAGGAACTCTTGAACATGACCGGTATGTAAATTTCATCTTGCCAAAGTTCTCACGAGATTTTTCATTACCAGAGACGGTCGCAAAGCTGACAGATTTGTTCGGAACAAAGGAGTCCCTGTTACATCGACGGTTCAAATGCTTAAACACGGTGAAGGGGAAGACGGAAGATTATCTAGCGTACGCATGTCGCGTCAACCGGGGTGTAGTCAACTTTGAGCTAAGCAAGTTGACGGAGGAACAGCTTAAATGCCTTGTATTTGTTTGCGGGTTGAAAGATGATAAGGATGTGGAAATTCGTCAAAGACTGTTAGCGCGGATCGAGGAACGTCCTGAAACCACCCTGGAGCATATTACAACCGAATGTCAACGCATAATCAACTTAAGACACGACAGCGCAATGATCGAAAGAGAGAACACCGAACAAGTCTATGCAGTGAAGCATAAGGAAACACAGTTCCAGCATTATCGAAGCAACCTGCCAGAGATGCCATACGATTCGAAACCCCCTAGCAGATCGTATTGGCTATGTGGAGGACTACACTGGTCTCGAGACTGTACGTACCGTACTCACAAATGTACCGATTGTGGAAGAATAGGCCACAAAGAAGGATTTTGCAAAACGTACAACAATTATCGTCGGAACTATAACCAAGCGAATTTCAATCGTCAGCAAGCAAATACTAGAACGGTCTCAGTCAATGTGCACAGCGTTCAGGAGAGAAGGAAGTATGTACCTCTCAGCATCAATGGCATTCACCTCCGGCTACAGCTCGACACCGCTTCTGACATATCAGTCATTGGCAAAAATACCTGGAAACTAATCGGAGCACCCCCCCTTTCCCCGCCAACAGTCGATGCCAAAACAGCATCGGGAGCAGTGTTGTCTATAATCGGCGAATTCAATGCCAACATCACCATCAAAGAAGAGCAGCGTGTCGAGACGGTTTATGTTTCGCAAGCGGACTTAAAGCTGTTGGGAACCGACCTAATCGAGGCTTTTTCCTTATGGTCAGTGCCTGTTGACCAGATATGCAACGCCATTCAATCATCAACGAATAAGGAGCTACGACTACGTTATCCCAAGCTGTTTGGAGAGGGCATGGGCCTATGTACAAAGGGAAACGTTACTCTGCAGCTGAAAGAAAAGTGTCGTCCAGTTTTCTGCCCTAAACGTCCAGTTGCGTACGCTATGCTGGATGCAGTCGACAAGGAACTGGACCGGCTGGAGAAGCTAGGAGTCATCACACCGGTCGATTTCTCTGACTGGGCCGCACCAATTGTCGTCGTGCGGTAAGCAAACGGTCAGATAAGGATCTGCGGAGATTACTCGACCGGTCTCAATGGAGCCTTGCACCCCCAGGAGTACCCGCTTCCACTACCAGCAGATATTTTCGCCAGGCTAGGTAATTGCACTCATTTTACACAAATAGATTTATCGGATGCTTTCCTTCAGGTCGAAATTGCTGAGCAGAGTCGGAAGTTTCTAACCATCAACACGCATAAAGGGCTTTACTCCTACAACCGACTATCACCGGGCATCAAGGTAGCTCCTGCGGCTTTTCAACAGTTGATGGACAAAATGCTCATTGGATTGCGGGGAGTTTCCAGTTACATGGATGATATCATTATCGGAGGTAGGAATCAGAAAGAACATGATGATATTTTAAATGAAACGCTCGCTAGAATTCAAGATTATGGTTTCACAATTCGCGTAGAAAAATGTTTTTTTAATGAGAAGCAAATACGGTATCTAGGGCACATAATCGATAATCAAGGCATCAGACCAGATCCGGAAAAAGTTAAAGCTATAACCAATTTGCCAGCACCATCAGATGTCAGTGAAGTAAGGTCATTCCTCGGAGCAATCAATTATTGCTTTATTCCAAATCTACGAAATTTGCGGTACCCACTGGATGCATTACTAAAAGAAGGGAGAGAATTTGCGTGGACTGCAGAATGCCAGAAAGTTTTTGAAAATTTCAAATCAGTATTGTCTTCAAACCTATTATTAACCCATTATGATCCGCGACTTGAGATAGTGGTATCAGCTGATGCGTCTTCCGTTGGTCTGGGAGCAACTCTAAGTCACAAATTTTCTGATGGCAGTATGAAGGTTGTACAACATGCATCACGATCTCTTACAAAAGCCGAGCAAAGATACAGTCAAATCGACCGGGAAGGGCTAGCTATCATTTTCGCAGTGACCAAATTTCATAAGATGATATTTGGTCGGCATTTCCGTCTTCAGACAGATCACAGGCCTCTTCTAAGAATATTTGGAAACAAGAAAGGTATTCCTGTTTACACTGCAAACAGGTTACAGCGTTTTGCCCTTACGCTTTTAATGTACGATTTTGAAATCGAATATGTAACCACGGAGAAATTTGGAAATGCCGACATCCTATCAAGATTGATAAACGAGGACAGCAAGCCAGATGAAGACTATATAATCGCCAATTTGGAGCTAGAGAAGGATATAAAATCAGTAGTCATCAGCACTCATCCCTACCAATCAATTTTACGGAAGTAGCCAAACAAACGGGAAAAGATTCAATTTTATCAAAGGTACTACATTTTACACAAAACGGTTGGCCACATAATACTATTTATACAGGAGAATTAGCAAGTTTTTATGCAACAAGGGAAGCGTTATCAGCAGTGGAGGAGTGTCTATTATTTGGCGAGAGAGTCATAATTCCAAACAGCCTTCAGGAACGATGCCTCCGACAGTTCCATCGTGGCCATCCTGGCATTCAAAGAATGAAATCGTTAGCTCGTAGCTACGTATATTGGCCATCCAACGATAAAGACATAAGCGAATGCGTAGCCTCTTGTGAGAGGTGTTAAGCTGTTTCAAAGTCACCTGCTCATTCAACTCCTATTCCTTGGCCTAAACCTTCATCACCATGGCAGCGTGTGCATATCGATTACGCTGGCCCTCTGGAAGGGGACTATTTTTTAATTGTCGTGGATGCATACTCAAAATGGCCAGAGATTGTAAAAACATCAAGCATTACGGCATCGGCGACTATAGTAATTCTACGAGGAATATTTTCACGTTTTGGAAATCCAGTCACGCTTGTAAGTGACAATGACACGCAGTTTACTAGCGAGATTTTTGCTGATTTTTGCGCTCACAATGGCATAGAACATCTGAGAACAGCACCATTTCATCCTCAGTCAAATGGCCAGGCTGAGAGGTTTGTAGACACGTTCAAGAGATCGATGAAAAAGATTAGTGCAGAAGATACATCACTTGCGGAGGCATTGGACATATTTTTACAAACATATCGATCGACTCCAAATCCGTCCACAGAAGAAAAGAAATCACCAGCTGAGCTCATGTTAGGTCGTAAAATGCAAACAACTTTGGATCTGCTTCGTCCTACCTTAAATCCATTTAAACACAGTGTACCTGAGAAGGTGAGAGAGTTGTCCTGCAGAGAGTTAGTGTACGTCAAGACATACAGCAGAAACATTTGGAAATGGGAGCCAGCAGTCATAACCGGAAGATGTGGCAACGTTATGTATGAAGTTGTAACCGGTGATCAACGTACACTTCGAAGGCATGTAAATCAAATGCGTAGGCATAACGGAAATCGTCATCAGCAGAGCCGCTTTTCGAAACCCTTAGCTCTGGATGTATTTCTGGATTCATGGAATGTAATGCACGAGCCACCACCGTTGCTTGACGATCAGTGCACTCCATCACCTGTTCAGGCGCCACCGTTATCGTTATCATTGGCTCCAACAACGTCTTTTCCATCACCGAGTTGTTTGTCACCATCGTCATCGTCGACTCCACCATCGTCTACAATACCGCCTGAGTCTGCTATCACATCGTCTGCGTCCTCGCCATCGTCATCGTCCAATTCGGGTTCAGTCTACACTTCCTGTTCACCTACATCACCTGAAGAGTCTCCAACAGATGAACTAGATGACCACAAGGAAGAAGAGCAGCTGGTACAAGTACCACGTAGGTCTTCTAGAAATATAAGACCCTCACGTTGGTTGGACCAGTACCAGCTATATTAACAGGGGGAGATGTTGTGGACGGAATCAAAGTTGCGCAACATTGTGCTCTGGGCCGCTCGCTACGTGCGACGGGTTTCAGACGCTAGAGCTGTCAACAACCACGTGCAGGTAAAGGGCGCAGCCCTCGCGATCCTTCCGAGGACCGAGGTCGGGACGACGACCTCGGGGTGACCGTTGACATACACTTCACTGCAGGCCATCCGCGATAAGAGGTGCGAGCACGAGCATTAGGGACTAGCGGGCGTATAGGGTTTTTCTGTATGTAAAGTTTTAATGCGTTGTACATCATTATGGTAATATAGTGTTTTAAGTACTTTTTATCCTGGTGTTCGGATTGTTTATTTATGTGTTAAAGAACATAAAATATAGACTCACCCAGAAAAACCGACGACGAAACTTTAGAAACGATAATACTAGAAGCAGAATCAATGATCAACACTAGACCCCTTACTTATATTCCTCTTGAGTCAGCAGACCACGAAGCGTTGACTCCAAATCACTTTTTGCTGGGGAGCATTAAACAGGCAGCTGGGGACAATTCATCAGGCATTAAACAGATAGAAGTACACCCTACCGATATCAAAAGCACATTGAGGAGCAGCTGGAAGCTGACACAACATTTGTTGGATAGTTTCTGGAGAAGGTGGTTGAGGGAATATCTGCCCGTTATAACACGACAAGATAAATGGTTCACTGATATAAAAGATATCGAAGAAGGCGATGTGGTATTTGTAATAGAAAGTGGTAATAGAAATACGTGGAGGAGGGGGCTTGTAACAAAGGTGATAAAGGGAAAAGACGATCATGTTCGACAAGCATGGGTAAAAACCAGCACCGGGTTGGTGAGAAGGCCTGCAGTTAAGCTGGCATTGATAGACGTACAACACTAAAATAGGAGTGAACGCAAGCAGTTCACGGGCGGGGGGATGTTGCTACAGATTTGCTATTTGGGTAACGGTCAGGCGAAATAGAAAACGCATCGAGCGAAACGCACTAAGCGAAATGGGCAACGCAGGAGAGAAAACGCACTGTTGTTTCGCCCGTCCGAGTGAAAAAAGGAAGAGAGGAGTTTCCGGAAAAGAGACGATCTTTTGGAGATAGGAAAGAGCAACGTGGGCAGCATCAATTTTTAAAGCGTCACCAATAAACAAAAGTGTGCTATTACAAAGGTGTTTAAAGTTTTCCATCTCTACAACCTATATAGCCTTCTAACTTTCTGAGCAAAAATCTATATGAATGGTCGTGTGGTCAGATACGTGGGTATCAACACCAACGACCATTACTCAAATCTCGCTTGCTTCAGTGCTGGTGGTTTCCGTTGGAGTTTAGTATTTAAACAATCGTATCGCCGTTCTAGTTCTAGCGATGCACAACTTCAATGTGAAACCATACAACAGTACAGAGGAAATGAGAAAGCTTTCCTCCAAGCGAGGAAGCTCAACTGGTTGGGTATCCCAAAAACAGATGGCGCCACCAGCATTTTTGCTATTTTTAGAATGCATGAGTCGTTTGCCGTCTGCTAAACGAAGTCTTTCTATATTCCGTTTAGGTAGAGTGCTTGAGTCGTTTAGAAGCCGTTTAGTGGTCGTTTAGTGGATTTGTGGCACTTGGGAACGCTTTTTCGCATGCGATTTTATCGGACGCCCTGTCAAATTTTTGTATGGGATTTGACAGATAACGTCAGACGACGAAATCGCACGTCCGACGTTATCTGTCAAATCCCATACAAATCTCGTCCGATAAAATCGCATCCGATGAGCGTTGCCACCGCCCTCATCCAGACTGATCCGGACTGATCTAGACTGATCCGGACTGATGTGGACTGATCCGGACTGATCCGGACTGATCTGGACTGATCCGAATTGATCCGAATTGAACCGGACTGATTTGGACTGTTATGGATTGATCCGGACTGATCCGGACTGATCCGGAGTCAAATCCGTTTCTGATCCGGAGTTGGAGTCATAGTTTGCGCACCGGAGTCGGAGTTGATCCACGACTCCGCTTCGGATTACCCATCACTAGCCACCTGAATTGACAAAATCTAAAAAAGTGACAAAAGCTCACATCTCGAAAAAAAATGTCAACGTTTTGTCACTCCCGTGGCCTTGCGCCTACATGTTCAAAGTTTGTAAACAAACTTCAGAACACGCTTCTTTAAATGATTAAACGGTGCTGCGCGGTGCAGAAGATATAAGAAAGTAACGCATAATTTGCTGCTCGCATGCATGTGATACACTTCGTTTTCTGTTTAAACTCAGAAATACAAATTCACTTCGCTTGATTCAATAGTTCGCTGAAAGCTTCATCATGTATCGTCCGGCCGGTTATGATGATTCCGATGAGGATGATTTCGATGATTTTGGATACATGAGTAGCTCATATCCGAAGCAAAAAGTAAGCACACACAAATCATAATCTTTCAGCCGTATACATTTTAATGGTTTTTTTATAGCAAAATACAGCGTTTATGCAGGAGGTCAAACCACCAGAGGAAGACTATGATACCCTCCTGTATTACGCCATCCTCGATGGGCAACTAGATGAAACGAAACGTATTATCAGGCAGGATACATATTTGCGTGGCGGTGGAATGCTACGGCAAGGATGGCCAGCTATGTTTTATGCGTGTTTCGAAGCGCAGCTACCTATAGTGGAGTATTTCCTGCGAGATGAAAAGATGGATGTGAATCGCCAGTACAACCTGCAGACGGCACTCATGATCGCATGCAGCTCGTCGCAATCGTCCGAGCGTGTGTATCAAGTTGTGCGGTTGCTGCTGGATTACGGTGCCATTATCGGAATGTTGGATCAATACGGTTGTTCGCCACTCATGCTTGCCTGCAAGGCAGGCCACCTGGACGTGGTGAAAGAAATCGTTGGCGAGTCATCATTGCTTTCGACCGATAATGAAGGTAACACGGTACGTGTGGCACATACACTTGTCCAACGTTAAAAAGTAACTAAACACCATCTTTTTGACATCTGATCGTTCATGCAGGCGTTATTTTATGCGGTGAACAATAATCACTTGGAGATAGTGAAAATTCTGCTCCGTGCCGGCGCTCAAACACACACCGTCAACAGGCAGGGCTTTACTCCGAGACAGTGTGCAATCAACCAGAACTATTTGGACATTGCCGAGCTGTTTCCGTCCGAGGAGAAACCGTACGTGATGCCGGCAAAGTACCTGTGCTACAGCGACTATCATAACTTCATGCGTGGCGAACGGGCTGACGATCCACCCGGTTATTTCCCCGACCTGGGACTGATGCTGTTCGGTATGAATAGTGAAGGTTCGCTTCGGCTTTTCGCTGATGCGAATATGAATTTGTTCGAGTTTCTTACCGTAACCGATGAACGGCTGCTCGAGCTTGGCATGAAATATCCGATTGAGCGAAAGCGCGTACTGCTTGGGCTTTACGACTTTCATCTGCATAAATGGTCTCGGAATAGTTTATGGACGATGGAAAAACAGCGTATTCTGGAGTGAGTATTGTGTTTCGCTACCATTCGTTGACAAGCTTGCTAGTAATGAGTGTACTTATTCCTTCTGTTTTCAGCTTCTACGATATCATGGAAGTACTGGCCAACATTCTTAAACATCTTACTGTCATGCAAGCATCCTTGCTGTTTACAAAGAGGCTCACAGAAGCGTACGACTCACAAGCATTCAGCAGCGCCGAGCAAAGTTCCAATCTCAAGCAACAGCTTGTTGAGCTACATTCAACGGTTAAGGATTTTGCAGCTTATATTAACACCATCCATGAAGTAACCGCCCCAAAACCAGTGCTTTACATTATGCCTTCCAGTAAGGGTCGGCAACGTAATGGTAAATTGTTAAAAATGTGTAGCTGTCTATTTGTTGGTGGAATGTTGGTCTACCTGAAATTAAGGTGGTGAAGAAGCACAGCATGGAAAGTATGTTTAGAACTAGCGATAATATCAAACATCTTTGTGGCACTTTGTGAAATGAATTAAACCATCTATAAAAACATGATTATATGTTAATGTGCATTATTCGTATGATTAATTAATTATTTCTTGTTTTCTTCGTTGCAAAGATTTATTTCAAAAACCCGTAAATTTCACGCTTGCCCAATCCCTTCGAATTTCTAGTTTCATCCTCATGCAGTGCTTTCATCAATGCTTTGTTGAGGGAGGCGCCTACGGTGGTTGCCGTGTCGAAGCACTTTTTCAGCGTTTCCAAGCGTATTGATCCTTCCCCGGAGGTACGCACCGTAGTTATGGACTGTTTGGTGGTTGTATTCCCATCAGGGCGGCAGGAAACCCCCACCGCTACGCTTGCTACGCTACATTCTTCCTCTTCGGCCGACGGATCCACGACGCACTGGTCTCCGATCTTGCACACCGTTACTAGGATGGGCGCAGTCGTAACGTCTAATCGCTCACAGTCGTACGGATCGTCGGTCAGAATCAAGTCCATCGAGCCGCCATCATGCATTGCTGTTGAAACACGCGGTATCCTAGTATTGAACAATGCGCCCTTCACGGCTAGCGAGACGGCGTCGAATAAATTTCCACCACACTCTAGAATCAACACATCGACGTACAGTTTCCAGCATTGGTGGCCCGCCATAATGCACAGGCCAGCCAAATCGAACCCCTTTTGAGATTCGTATGCTTTGGACAGGGTGTTCGAAATTTCCGTCGCTAGTTGTTCACCACCTCGGCCTTCGAATTCAGGAGTTGCGTTTGCCGAGCAATCGATGAAAAAGTCCACCTTTCCCTCGTTGGGTCGATCAGGATTAGGCGTATCAATTTCTGCCTTTACTCCTACCAGTATGTCCGTGTTAGCCAGACGCAGTCTCGCGGATCCGGCTGCATGGACGACTATCTCTGATTCGAGTTCCATCGGCCGATAGTCGCGATTCGTTCGCCCATCGTTCCTCATGTTTTTCTATGAACGACACGAACTTGATAATTAATCCACATTACTTCCGATATACATGATTGAGAAATAGTTTACCTGTATACCATGCAGAATATATGTTTTTTCCGCTTCACTTAAAAGGACATTTGCCATTGTGGATGTTTTATAAATGATTTCAAATCAAATTATCTTCAACAAACTCAGCACAAACAACAATCGATTGTTTACGAATTCCAGCGGCATGTGGTTGTCAATTAAAGAAAAACATTCGATGTGACATGCGGTATGGTACGAGACCAGAGTGACCAGAAATACCGATTTATCTGTATTCCTACCGATTTTTTATATGCCTACCGATTCACAGATGACCGCCCTAAAACTACCGATTTTCCATTTATCCTACCGAAAATCACAGATATTTGATTTTTCAGTCGTTTAAGCTTAATCTGTGGCGCTTGGGATGCTATTTCAAGGATTGTTAACCACATTTGTTACTTAACGCGCTGATGCACGTTTGTTTGCCTGGCACTTTTTATCCGTTAAAATTTAATGTTCATAAGTAGAAAATGTCAGTTGCGTGGATTCCGAAAATTTCTCGTCAAAGAAAGTCATTTAAATTTGAATTTGAATCTCGCTGTCGGCGGTTAAAGCTTACCCGACAGACAAAGAGAATAAAATTTTCAGGCGAGGGGAAGGTAGAAACACACGGTGGGGGTCCGGCCCAAGATCGGATCCGAAGTCCGTTGTTTTGGGCTGATAATTAATGAATGGCGGATGGAGCGCTACCACAGGGAGAATGCGCTCTCTTGCTCATTCTTCTTCTTCATTTGGCACAACAGTCGCTGCCGGTCAAGGCCTGCCTGTACCAACTAGTGAAGTGGGCTTGGCTTTCAGTGACTTATTGGTACCATAGCAGGATAGTCAGTCCTACGTATGGGGGCACGGTCTATTCGGAGCTTGATCCCACGACGGGCATGTTATTAAGTCGTGCGAGTTGACGACTGTACCACCAGACCGGCGCTCTCTTGCATGCCTTTAAAATACACGAGGCGCTCTCACTGAAAAGAACGCCCGCTCGCGCTGTTTCATTGTATTTTCCTCATACCCCTTCCTTTCCGTTTCTTCCCGAACAAGCTGCACTAGTGCGAGCGAGACACTGTTGTAGAGTACAAGATAGGCTGCCGGCCCCTGGGAACGAAGAGATGAGTGCCGCTCGGGTGGAGGGCATAGCATCCCCTACAGACAAAGAGAGCGAAATTTACAGGCGAGGGGCATGTAGAAACAGCCCTACTAGCAATGAGAATGTAAAAGTGTGCGTCTTTCAGGCGAGGGGCATGTAGAAGCAGGGGGAGACGGTTGGAAATACGCGGAATTACGCGGCGGCGAGAGCGTGTTTTGCTTTCTACACAGTTTTCGCACTCACACAATCACACATGTGTGAATGTGTGCGTTCACTTTCAGCCAGCGCGCTCAGTTTGGTTTTCTCGCAGCGGCTTGCTGGTGTCGGTGTCTCGCTCGCACTAGTGCAGCGAGTGTTCCTCGTGCGTTCCCTTTCTTGCTACCACACAAAATCGTCAGTACAGTTCAAGCCTTCGCAGTGTGAGGCCGCGCGCGTTTTAGCCTAAGTCCCGGGCGCTCGATGTAATTTGAAGTGAAGTGTTGAAGTGTTATTTATTTCAATTCACATTATTACGGCCTCGGCCGTATTTTCAATTGAAGAAGTGTTGTGCGCATTGAAATAAAGCTGCGATAATCTTTCATAATTCAACATGAATATGTAAATTATATTGCTTTATTTCAATGCTTTTTTTACAGTATTCAACATGAACAACATACAGGCAGTAAAGCGGGTGCTTGAAGTGACGATTTTTTTTAAATTATTTATAATAAAAAATATGTGTGGTTTTGTGGCAAGATTGTGGTTAGCAATGTGTGGAACTGTGCCTTAAGTTTCAATAAAGTGTTAAAATATCAAACGAGTTTGATGTGTTTAAGTTTTATTTCGATGCATGCGATTTTATTACGCTGCAAATCAAAGTGAACGAAAGCGCACAGCGCACAACGCGCAACGTAAGAAACGAGGGGGAGGGGGTGTCCAGCGCTACGCGCAAACCGAAAAGAACGCACGGGAGGGGGTGTTCAGCGCAGCGCGTAAGTGCGGCAACAGCGCAGCGCAAACCGAAAGAAACGCGAGAGAGCAAGAACAGCTGATCCGCGCATCCAGCGCAGCGCGAGAGGAAAGAAACGGGAGGAAGGGGGTATCAGCTGATCAGCTGTTTTGTATCGCGAGAGCGCCCCGTGTAATTTGAAGGCATGCGAGAGAGCGCTGCGCGCGCTCACTCTCAATTCGGAAAAAAATCGCTTCCCTTCGACTATGGCGGCCAATACAAAATCGACCGAACCCCTTCCCCCTGTTTCTACATGCCCCTCGCCTGTAAATTTCGCTCTCTTTGTCCGTCGGGTCGTGGGTGCAAGGAAGAGAGCGTTCGGGGCTCTCTCCTACGAACCGTGACGGAGTACGGACGTTGCTGGTATTGCGAAGACATAGTAATTGTAATTGTACGGATAAGTTAAATATAAAGAGTGAAAGTACAACGATACAACATTGGCGACGAGAGTTAGAAGAACCTGTGCAAACGTCGAAAGTGAAAACGCACAATGAATACCAGTGGTGCAGAGAATCTGCATACGAACAATGGTGAGGGGGAGAGGCCATCGCGCAGCGGCCATCGCGGTGACACGGGAAGCGTCGATCCAACGGAATCTGGCCCCGGCTGGATTCACGAGCTGTTTCGCCAACAGCACAAGATGATGCTGGAGCAGCAACAAGCATTTATGAAGCAGCAGGAAAAGCTGATAGGCGAGATTTGGCAGACAGCGCAGCTTAAGCAGACCGTGAATGGGTCAGAGCAGCTTAGCGATGTGCTGGCGGGCCAGGTGAAAGATTTTCACTTCGATCCGGAGAGCACGACGTTCGCCGGATGGTTCTCGCGTTATGAAGATCTGTTCGAGAGGGACGCCAGTAAGCTGGAGGATGACGCGAAGGTGCGGCTGCTGCTGAGGAAGCTGGGGCAATCAGAGCATGAGCGGTACACGAGCTACGTACTGCCACGTAAGCCGAAAGACTTCAAATTCGCG
This sequence comes from Anopheles arabiensis, assembly GCF_016920715.1. NCBI lineage: Eukaryota > Metazoa > Arthropoda > Insecta > Diptera > Culicidae > Anopheles > Anopheles arabiensis. The sequence continues at coordinate 57,868,299 of NC_053518.1, forward strand.
GAAACTGTAAGTACGCTGAAATCGCTGTTTGGTTCTCGTGAGTCAGAGGTCAGCAAGCGGTTTAAGTGCTTGCAGTTGCAGAAAAGTGGCTTGGAAGATTACGTGACGTTCGGTTGCCGCGTAAATAAGAGTGTCGTTGAAGCAGAGCTTGCGGGGCTGACAGAGGAGCAGTTTAAATGTTTTTTGTTTGTGTGCGGGCTGAAGGATGACAGAGATGCCGATGTAAGGTTGCGGTTGCTCAGCAGAATAGAGGACAACGAAGTTACCACACTAACGCAGTTAGTCGAATTGTGCCAAAAGATGGTGACATTGAAAAAGGACACCGTGATGATAGAGAGCGAGAAACAAATAAACGTCGTGACTGACGGGAAGTATAATCGCAACGGTCCAAAGTGGCAAATGAACCGCGGTAACGGAGGACGTGATATGCAACCGGCTAAGTCCACTACAAAATGTTGGCTTTGTGGTGTGGGCACTATGCTCAAAAGTGCACGTATAGAAATTACAAGTGCAGGCAGTGTCAAAAATATGGTCATAAGGAAGGGCACTGTGGGGCAGCGGCACGTTTTATCGCATCGAAAACCCACAGCAAAGTGAGAACAGTCCTCGTGAACATGGTCAACAGTAAGGGTAAAGGTCACGTGAACGTGATATTGAATGGTGAGCCAATGAAAATGATGGTGGACACGGGCGCTGATATTTCGATTATATCAATCGAGCAATGGAGGACCATAGGACAGCCTCCATTGTGCCCGCCATCCGTGAAGGCAAAACGGCTTCGGGTAGCCAACTGAAAATCCTAGGAGAATTTTGTGCTCATGTGGCTTTGAAGCAGCAAGTTAAACGATGTACGATGAGAGTCACTGAGGAGCCGCTGATGTTACTAGGTGCTGATTTGATGGAAGTTTTTGGATTGTGGGATGTTCCATTGGCGTCGGTGTGCAATCGTGTGTGTGTAGCAACGATTAGTCTAGAGGCAGTAAAAAGGGATTTTGAAGGATTATTTTCCCACGAGTTGGGGCACTGCATGAAAGCAAAAGTGAGGATGGAGCTGAAAAAGGATGCAGTCCCTGTATTTCGTCCAAAGCGTCCTGTTTCATATGCGATGCGCCCCGCTGTAGACGAGGAGCTAGACCGGCTGGAAAAAGAAGGTATAATAACCCGTGTTAATTTTTCAGCTTGGGCTGCGCCTATAGTGGTAGTGCGCAAGGCGAGTGGAAGCATTCGTATATGTGGCGACTACTCAACGGGGTTGAATGATGCACTCCAGCCTCACCAGTATCCGATCCCGCTGCCGGAGGATATTTTTTCAACGTTGACAAATTCGGCCATGTTTAGCCAGATAGACCTCACCGATGCGTTCCTACAGGTTGAAGTGGAACAAGAGTGCAGAGAGCTGCTAACGGTTAACACACACAGAGGGTTATATGCTTATAACCGACTTCCGCCTGGGGTGAAGGTCGCACCAGGAGCCTTCCAGCAGTTAATGGAGACCATGCTAGCTGGGTTAAAGGATGTGGCGGTGTACCTAGATGACATCGTGATTGGCGGAACGGATGAACACACCCACATGGGAAACCTTCGCGCGGTGCTCGCGAAGTTGCAGGAATATGGGTTCAAAATAAAGCCTGAAAAGTGTAACTTTTTCCAAAAGCATATTAAGTATCTTGGTCATATTTTAGATCGTGATGGACAACGCCCGGATCCTGCCAAGATTGAAGCGATTGTGAAGATGCCTTCCCCGAAGAATCCTGCTGAAGTACGCTCATTCCTAGGAGCGATAAACTATTATGGGAAGTTTGTGCCGCAAATGAGGAATCTTCGTTACCCGCTTGATGAGCTATTAAAAAAAGATGGGCAATGGTATTGGAGTCCAGAATGTCAGATTGCATTTGACACGTTTAAGCGGTTGTTAAGCTCAGACCTCCTTCTGACTTATTATGACCCAAAGAAACCGATAATAGTGGCAGCTGATGCGTCGTCAGTGGGAGTAGGAGCCACTATTAGCCACAGAATGCCAGATGGCACGATAAAAATAGTTCAGCATGCATCACGCGCTCTTACTAAAACTGAAACAAACTATAGTCAGCCAGATCGTGAAGGATTAGCAATAATTTATGCGGTGACTAAGTTTCATCGAATGATCTTTGGGCGGCGTTTCACGCTCCAAACGGATCATGCACCCTTGCTGCGTATTTTTGGCTCGCGCACTGGAATACCAGTGTATACCGCGAATAGATTGGAACGCTGGGCGTTGACGCTGCTGCTGTATGATTTCAGCATTGAATACGTATCTACGGAGAAATTTGGTAATGCTGACGTGTTGTCGCGCTTGATTGCAAATCATGAGAAACCGGATGCAGAATATGTTATTGCTAGCATCGAAACAGAGAGGGATTTGCAAGCCATGATTGGCTGCGTAACGCAAATAATGCCATTGACATTAGAAGAAGTGCTGAATGAAACCAACGAAGACCCGGTATTAAGAAATGTTAGAGACTATGTGATCAAAGGATGGCCTAGTAAGAAAGTAGAGAACCAAGAGTTGCGAAATTTCCAAAGCAGGAGTGAATCCCTGTCCATCGTAAACGGATGTTTACTTTTTGGTGAGCGGTTGGTAATACCAGGGCCACAGAGAGAAAGATGTTTACAACAACTACATAGAGGCCATCCTGGTATGGATAAGATGAAAGCGCTGGCAAGGAGCTATGTTTATTGGCCCGGAATAGATCGAGAGATAGAGGGAAAAGTTAGAAGGTGCCACCGGTGTGCAGCGGTTGCAAGGTCACCAGCGCATAGCACACCCATCTCGTGGCCAGAATCGACTGCTCCGTGGCAGCGAATACATGTTGATTATGCTGGCCCTATTGATGGAATGTATTATTTGCTAGTCATCGATTCTTATTCTAAATGGCCGGAGATAGTGGCAACAGCAACGATTTCAGCAAGAGCAACAATTAGGATTTTAAGTGAAATTTTTAGCCGTTTTGGAATGCCTAATGTTTTAGTAAGCGACAACGGGTCGCAGTTTGTAAGCACGGAATTTGAGCTATTTTGTACGTTAAACGGCATTGAGCATTTGCGAACAGCCCCCTTCCATCCGCAATCCAACGGGCAAGCGGAAAGATTTGTGGATACATTTAAACGGGCACTTAAGAAAATGGAGGGGGAAGGTGGTACAGTGCAAGAAGCAATAGATATTTTCTTAATGACGTATCGAAGCATACCGCATAAGCTTTTGGAACGGAATCAATCGCCAGCAGAAGTGATGATAAGGCGTAAAATGCGTACATGCATGGAGCTTTTGCGACCGTCTATGGGTTTGGGCAAAGACGTTAAACATAGGATGCGATTAAGAAAATATGAATGTAATGATCTCGTTTACGCAAAACAGTATTTTAGAAACAAATGGAAATGGGTATCCGGAACAGTCAGGAAGCGTTTAGGCTCGGTTATGTACGAGATTGTTACCACAGAAAATAGACATTTACGATCCCACATTAATCAGTTGCGTTCGCGAGTGAGTGATAAACAATCAAGTCCGTTTAACGTTGATGAGTCACGTTCGTACCGTATGTTAGACGTGTTGTTGGATGCTTGGGGTATGAACTCGAATGAATCGGGAGCTAGCAGGCAGGGAAACGCTGAAATGAACACGGATATAGCTAGGGCACAATATACGGAATCGCCATCGTTGGCTATATCGTCATCACCCCCATCATCCTCATCGTCTTCACCGCTACTGTCGTCGTCAGCGGTGCAATCCGAGAGTCCCTCGTCATCGTTCTCAGAAGAGCTAAGATCGGCAACATCTCCGGGGTTCGCTACAGCAGATAGCGGTTCATCAACGCTGGTACAGCCTCTACGACGTTCTACGAGGATTCGTAAACCGCCTCAGTGGATTGAGCAATACCGCCGGTACTAAATAGGGGGAGATGTTGTAGAGTACAAGATAGGTTGCCGGCCCCTGGGAACGAAGAGATGAGTGCCGCTCGGGTGGAGGGCATAGCATCGTGGGTGCAAGGAAGAGAGCGTTCGGGGCTCTCTCCTACGAACCGTGACGGAGTACGGACGTTGCTGGTATTGCGAAGACATAGTAATTGTAATTGTACGGATAAGTTAAATATAAAGAGTGAAAGTACAACGATACAACAGACACCGATACCACCATGCCGCTGCGAGAAAACCAAACTGAGTGCGCAGGCTGAAAGTGAACGCACACATTCACACATGTGTAATTGTGTGAGTGCAAAAACTGTGTGGAAACCAAAACACGCTCGCGGCTCTGCGTAATTCCGTGTATTTCCAACCGTCTCCCCCTGCTTCTACATGCCCCTCGTCTGAAAGTCGCACACTTTTTCATTCTCTTTGCTAACAGGATAATCATTAAAATACAGTAGAACGTCGATTATCCGTGGGCAGATTAACCGGCGGGCGGCTTAACCGTGCGCATAAATGTAACAGCAGTTCAAACGTACGGAGAAAATTTTCAGCGATAGTCAAGTGGACAACTAGTTTTTTGTGCAGCTCTGTAGTGTCCAGTTGTATTTTCGAAATTCATTTTTGTTCATGAACAGTTGTAAAAGCTATAGTTATTGATTAAAATAATCAGCCTTACCGGCGAACTCGTTCATTCCTGGGAACGTTCGCCGCGACGCTCATTTTCACTCATTTCATAGCCCTCTAGATAAAAAATTAGAAAACCGTATAGATTTTGTACTGGCCAACCTAGCGGTACAACCCTGTCCACTCATGAGCGACGAATGTTTCTCGTCGAACGAGTTAGCCGGTACGGCTGAATATTCTACTAACGATTAACCGATTGATTCAAAGTAAATTAATCATAAAACAAGTGAATTTTATAATTTGTATATGAATTTGACATTTCTAGGACCATTATCCGCAAATCGATTAATCGGCTCTTCTGTATCAATCACTTTATTCTAATATAAATAATATACAGTAGAACGTCGATTATCCGGGGGCGGATTAACCGGCGGGCGGCTTACCCGGCGCTCTAGCACCAATCGAACACGACATCGAACATGAAAAATTGTATGGGATTTGACATGTTTGTCTTGTTTGTTTGTTTGTGTCTGACAGTGCACCTCCATATGATTACATATTACATGTATATGGGTTTGTTCGTGTCGGATGTCGTGTTCGATTGCTGCTAGAGCGCCGCCTTAACCGTGCGCATAAATGTGACAGCTGTTCAAACGTACAGTGAACATTTGCTGCGATAGTCAAGTGGGCAACCAGTTTTTTGTGCAGCTCTTTAGTGTCTAGTGGTGTTTTCGAAATTTATTTTTGTTCATGAACAGTTGTTCATGAACAACAACCTATAGTTATTGATTAAAATAATATTCTACTAACGATTTATCGATTGATTCAAGGAGAATTAATACTAAAACTAGTGGATCATTTAATTTTTAATAGAATTTGACATTTCTTAGACCATTATCCGCGCAAATCGATTAACCGGCAAATGCCCAGTCCCGAGCTGCCCGGATAATCGACGTTCCACTGTTTATGCTACAAGACTGTTGTGTGTGTCGGGTCGCAGCCTATGATCGAGTGCGAACCCTCGGTAGCCCGATCGCTCCCGAAGCCCTTAACGGCCCTTCGGACGTCGGATGCTGTCAGTTCCACGACAGCATCGAGTCGCGGTTACACTGCACTGTTTCTGTGCACAACACAGATGCGTAAATTTTATAGATCGTCAACATATATGTTTATACAACAAGCAAAACAATTGAAAAATGTATATAACTTTTGAAAGAAACGTAAGTAAAACTTAGAAAAAGACTATTCATCCACTTAAAACATGCGGCAAGGCCAGTTGGAGTGTTGGAGTTAGGCTCGTGTCTGTGCTCCATCGGATGCGATTTTATCGGAAGGCCTGTCAAAATTTTATATGAGATTTGACAGATAACGTCGGACGTGCGATTTCGTCGTACGACGGAATCAAAAATTTTTGATTTCGTCGGACGCCGCATCCGATTTTATCTGTCAAACTAAATGTGTGTTGTTTTGTAGGAACAATCTCAACTTAATTTTTCATAATCGTTTTAATATTAAAATCATCCCAATAATCGCAATATTATACGAAAAAGCGTTTGTGCTCCATCGCATGCGATTTTATCGTACGTGCTCTGTCAGACACGTGCTTTACTGCACATTTTTGATAAAAAAAAAATTGATAGGATTTTTAAAATTCTAATTTTACAACGATATGTTATAAAACATTATTATGAACCTATAAGACAGTTTTCATTCAAATCTTACAACAAATTCAAAAGATATACTCTTTTAATCACATAAAACATCATTCTTCCATGCAAATTGTATGGCCTACCCGGGTAGGCGGTTGTACGATTACGTAAAGTTTTTTGGTCGTACACAAGACGGTTAAATGGTTGCGTTCTCAACAGTGCTCCTGCCGAAATCTGCCAATATAATCTGGCCACATTGGACCGCAGGGCAAAAGCTCGCTCGAAGGGTCAATAACCGTCGCAAAACGTCAAAAACGACCGTCGCCAGCGCCTCGAAATCGTTGCGAGTTTCGCTCGCTGGCGACGTCGGTTTGCAGTACATGCGACGCCGGTTTTGACGTTTTGCGACGGTTTTGCGACGGTGGCCGCCAAAAGCTCGCCTTGCCCTGTGGGCAAAGTGACCAGAAATAGCGATGTATATATATTTGGGTTTGAAGGAAAAAATCTCAATTTTTTGTAATCATTGAACGATGAAACTCAGCCAAACAATCAAATCAATCTAAATAATCCAGCGAAAATCAAATTACAGCACGTACGATAAAATCGTATCCAATGGAGCACTGCAGTGGCCCTAAGCGGTCGCGTAGAGCCCCAAGAAAAAGAACTTGCCACCACTGAGAAAAAAGAATGAGCATCTTAGTTATTTTTTGGTTTAGAATTCCTAGTACCATTTTCAGATCAACACTTCAGAAAGACCTTCATTTGTGTAACCGCTGAACCAAATCTAATCCATATCCTGAGTAAAGGATGCATATTCTTTTGAAATGGAACTTTAATTTTGCGCATTAGTACACCCCCCCATCACGCTTAACACTTCTTTCGCTTTTACTTCTTTCAACTCGAGTTAAGTTTCGAGTTTTAACCTACCGAAAACTACCGATAAAATTTTGATGTGCCTACCAAAAACCACCAAAATAATCTGGCCACACTGTACGAGACTTTCGACGAAATGTCATTATGTCATGACTAACTAGGGGGGAACTCAGGCGGCGCTCTGGCATCAATCGAACATGACCGTTCAAATAGACATAGAGCGACAACGGCTCGCGCGATAAAAACCCAGTCATTTGACCAAGTCAACCTACATGCTTTGTTATGCTTTGCTTTGTTAAAAAACATAAAACTAAGTTCAAATGTCTGTAAAATTGTTTTCTGCATTTTGAACGGATCAGGCTCGTAAATAAACTGGATAATTCGTTTGTTTCGGATGAAGTAGAAATGTCGGGCGAGACAAGTAGCTCTTTTTGCAAAATTAAGCTACAGTGGAGCGCCGTTTATCCGGGTACCTTTTATCCGGCTGTCCGTTATGAGGAGGATATTTGAAAAAGCGGTTAAAAGAGCACATTGCCATAACAAAAGACCCGATAATTCAAGGCAAATTTCAAATATTCTTGTGGAAAAAGCATGAAGGTAATAAAAACTGGGTTATTTTTATCAAAAAATAAGATAATTTTCCAAAAATAAATCAGGAATTGGTGATAAAATATATTATTTGACACATTATCCGTGTTATTCGCTTATCCGGGCGAGGTCAAGTCCCGAGAAGCCCGGATAAACGGCGCTCCACTGTACTTTTTGCCGAGCGAGACGTTGTCGTTCTACCCAGTCAAACAGATCGGACTTAAATTACCCTTATCTTACCGCTAAATTACCAGTAATTTAGGAGTAATTTAGTGGAAAATTAGCAGTAGTTAATTTACCCATTAGAGCAGTTTTGACAAATCCTATTCTTTCCTCTATTTTGTTTTTATTTTTTTCGGCCTAATTGTAAATAAAAAAAACGAAATGTATTACAGTAGAACGTCGATTATCCGGGGGCGGATTAACCGGCGGGCGGCTTAACCGTGCGCATAAATGTGACAGCTGTTTAAACGTACAGCGAACATTTGCAGCGATAGTCAAGTGAGCAACCAGATTTTTGTGTAGTTCTGAGGTGTCTAAGGGTATTTTCGAAATTCATTTTTGTTCATGAACAGTTGTTAAACCTGTAGTTATTGATTAAAATAATATTTTAACATCGATTAATCGATTTATTCAAGTTGGCTTAATCATAAAACTAATCAAAAACTAGTAATATAATAATTTTTATAAGAAAATGACATTTCTTGGACCATTGTCCGTGCAAATCGATTAACCGGCAACCGTCCGGTCCGGTTAGCTGCCCGGATAATCGACGTTCTACTGTATATTACAGTTTAATGGTTATATTTAATCATTTTCCTTAACTTATACAAACGATTACAATGTATTTTTAGCACTAATAAAAAAGCACTAATAAACGTAATTTCTAGGCAGATTTTTACATTTTACAGTTTTAAACACACCGCCGACGTCTTCTTCCGCTAAAAGATCATTAATACAATACTTTTTTGTTCTTATTTATATCTTTTCACTGACAACAAACGACAACACTTCGTACCGCTAAATTGTTCTTAAGGGAGGTGGCAACGCTCATCGGATGCGATTTATATGGGATTTGACAGATAACGTCGGACGACGAAATCGCACGTCCGACGTTATCTGTCAAATCCCATATAAATCGCGTCCGATAAAATCGCATCCGATGAGCGTTGCCACCGCCCTTAAATTACTATCCGGCATTGCGAATAAATGAACACATTTTAACAGTCGTTTAAAGTTCATTTTGGTTTAACCGAGTTCATTTACTGTTCATTCCTGTTAAAATAAACGATCGTCAAAACAGTTAACGACTGCTCGATATAATTAAACGACTGTTAATTTGTATCGCATACGCTCTTGACAGTCGTTTGTTTAACGACGGCATAGGACCAGTCGTTAAAATTAACAAATGAACTCAATGCGATCGCGATGCCAAATTCTAGCAATTTTTAACGACTCTGGTTAATTTTTAATGACTGTTAATTTTAAACCAATTCTTTCGCGATGCCAGCTACTGTTATGACAGACACAAAACTCAAATGGGTAAATTAACAGAAGGCTGTCTGACTGGGTATGCCTATTAGAACGGTGAAAACCAACCCAAGCGAAATTTTTTGGGGATAATGAACATAAACTCATGCCATCTCTTTCTATTCATCAGCTCTACTCTCTCACACACATCGATGAACTTTTAGACATCTCTTTGTTCATTGTGCTATATTTGAAGGGTTTAAAACTGATAGATAACGATTCATGTTCATGAACTAGTAATGGTCAAATAGTAATGGTGTAATGTTTGCACCATGGTCGACATGAGTTCAATTCCATTTTTATTGTTTTCATTGATGATTTAAAGTTTTGATTTCTTTTTAAAACATGCAGCTCCAGTAACTTCAGACCCCTTTACTAATTGTTAGAAATGCGTGTTTAATAGTCAATCTATTATTTGTATTGTTTTATTTATTTCTTTTAATTCATTTAGTATCAGTACCCCTTCATACAACAAAACAAGCAAATAGCACGATCATGAATAATAATATGGTGGCGCAACTGGCAAAGTGATTCGAAGTAGAATCAGCGATGTGGTTGGTAGCATCCCAAGTGCCACAAATCCACTAAACGACCACTAAACGGCTTCTAAACGATTCAAGTTCTCTACCTAGACGGAATATAGAAAGACTTCGTTTAGCAGACGGCAAACGACTCATGCATTCATAAAAATAGCAAAAAAGCTGGTGGCGCTCTCTGTTGGTGGGATACCCCTGTAGTGAACTTGTCATCACTTAGTGCCGTTCCTGACTAAAGACGGATTGTATTTGCACTTTTATATAAACTCACTTTATTTTTGCCACTTTACTTAAACTTAATAGCGTGGTTGGCTTCTATTGATTTGCGAACTAAATTTTGCGCGGCGGACTGGACTGCGTGATTTTACTGATACAACAACTCACTTCTAGCTACGCGCGAGCTTCCTTTAATACGAAATAATTACATTGCGCTTATGGGCATATTTAGCTTATCCGCTCCGTTATGCATGATTACAATTTATTATCCTGCTCTATCTATCGCATTATGCGTACGTGACTTTTTGCGTACATTAGGTAACATCGTCCTTCCATGTGTATTATCCTACTGCGCAATTGGATGAACTCTATTAAAATTTCCCTATTTATCTAGTTGGTTCGGATTAGAACATATTGCACTTTTATGTCTAATATTTGTGTGCATCTAATTACAGTAATTTATGTTCTGATAATGTTCAATCTAAAATTTTATACTTGTAAAAACTATTTCTTTTGAGTGTGTTGGTGAATACGATCACGCCACTTATCATGCTATTTCATTCTATCATTAGCTGTTTCATTCTAGCCTTAGTGCGGTTTGTGTCTAGGATGTAATGAATTTACTGCAGATTATTATAGCGGATGTTATACTAATAATTGTGTCTTTGCTATTCTAATCTAATTCTAATTTGCTAAGTCTAATAGTGTCGGGTGTCGAACCTATGCTACACCCCAACCAGTTGAGCTTCATCGCTTGGAGGAGAGCTTTCTCATTTCCTCTGTACTGTTGTATGGTTTCGCATTGAAGTTGTGCATCGCTAGAACTAGAACGGCGATACGATTGTGTAAATACTAAACTCCAATGTATACCACAAGCACTGAAGCAAATGAGATTTGAGTAATGGTCGTTGGTGTTGATACCCACGTATCTGACCACACAACCATTCATATAGATTTTTGCTCAGAAAGTTAGAAGGCTATATAGGTCATGATAAGATAAAACTTGTCGAAACACATTGCAAGAAAAGGATAGCAATATAATGATCAGTTTTAATTAATACGCCATCTATTGATCAAATCAATGAAGCTGTGGAGCTTTAATTTTTTTTCTATGGATATTCAATTATCCAGTCGTTTAAGCTTAATCTGTGGCGCTTGGGTATAGCCTTCAAATCTTCGTTTGAATCCAATAACTGGCTGCCACGTAAGTTTTTTTTTCTTCTTTCTTCGTGCTACGCCTGAGTAAAACCACATACAATTTCTGCGAGATTTCGTTTAAACATCAAGGCATACTAGATTTTGCTATGGAACAAACCGTCAAATTGTGTGTCGATGTATTGGTGAGAAAGAACACCATAAGCACACCTGATATACACACTCAATTTGGTAGTGAGCTATAAATAAAAAGATAAATATAAATATTCTATTTTTTAAATTATAAACTTTCTTTGCACAACTTGAAAATGTATGTAATGTAACAATTAACTTATGAACCGCAACAAAAATAAGAAAACACATCAAAACGTCATTCGATAATCTGCACTCAATCAAGTGCGGATTACCGAGCGTATACTGTACTTAATGAAAAATGTATACACCAGCAGCACCGAAGCTGTCAAAACACAGATTTGTGAGCCTTTCTGTCTGAAACAGTGTCGAAATCCAACAAAATCATACACTTTTCAGAGCTTTGTGCAAAGTGCGATAGGTGACGCTACTGAGAAACTTGGCAGCAAAGGAAGAGGGAGAATATGTTTGGAAGAGAAGAAGGAAAAAATCAAAACATTTTTCGTAGCGTCTTTTGCATGTTTGTGGTTCGCAGCTTCGTGGCGTCTTTCGCAGCATTTTAGCAACCTTGTACGCATTTGTGTTGATATTTAAGTTAGTTTTCTTTATGAAAATGGACTCAAAAAACTCTCGGTTATAAACAAATTGTGTGGCAAAATCGCCATTTGCAGGCTCTGCGTAAGTCTGGCGTTTTATACCGAAGAGCCGCAAAACTGTTAAAGCAGTATAAAGAATCGGTGGAAGATATTGTGAATGTGGTATCGCCATCAGAACTACAAGGTAAGTATTCTAATGTAACAGCTATTAAGTTTACAGTTCTATAATTAGCATTTCTTGTTGGCTTTGTAGCAGCGTCGACTTCACCGGAGCTGTTCGATGGCGAGAATACCGATATGGCATCATCAGTTGATCCCGAACTCATGCTTTTTCAAGAAACTCAGGATTTGGAACTGAACCTAAGTGAATCGGAAGATGAAGCATCGATGGACGACGATCAGGACATAGCATCTGAGGACGATGAAAACGATCCTGACTACACCAAAATGACAAGCGAAGAGGGCTTACGGTATTGGGCGCTAGCTCGATCAGAATCGCACGCATCTTTAAAAAGTTTGTTAAAATATCTTCGAGCCAACACAAATCTCCGTGTGCCTAAAGATCCAAGGACATTGCTGCGGACACGACGAAATCCTGCTATCCTTTCGTCTATAGGAAATGGCAAATTTTGCTATAATGGAATACGTCACTGCTTGACAAGTGAAATGCGGTAAGTAAATCTACATTGCTTATGAATACGAATATATGCATTTGTTTAGAAGGCTCTCGAAAAGCTGATGTGAGAATACTAAGTAATAATTTAAATAACCTTCTCTTTTAAAAGAAAACATACTGCAGTGCCACAGACGCTTCAGTACGATCTTAACATCGATGGCCTTCCTCTTCATACGCGATCTAAAACACAGTTCTGGCCAATTTTGTTGAAGATTGTTGACCAGCCGGATTGGCCAGTGATGATCGTGGCTATCTATTGCGGACCAACAAAACCGGAAAGTAATGAGCTTTATCTGCGGCAGCTAGTCGATGAGATAAATTTATTATCGAGCACTGGACTGATGGTGGGAGAAAATGCCATCACGTTAAAATTACGAGCCATCATCGCAGATACACCAGCACGAGCTTTCATTAAAGGTAAAATATAAGCATTTATGACAGGTAAAATTTTCTAAATGTTGTTTCTTTGCAGGTGTCCAAGGTCATACTGGAAGACACTCCTGTTTAAAATGTTGCTGTGAAGGAGAATCGGTGTCACAACGAATGGTCTTTTTGGATACGTCTGCGGCAAAGCGCACTCACAAAGGATTTTTAGATGGAGATTATATTCTGCATTGTACGGGGTCTACGCCGTTGATTGATTTGGACGAATTTGACATCATTCTGGATATGATTGTTGTTGATCGTCTCCATCAAATAGACATTGGTCTTACAAAAAAACTACTTCACATTTGGTACATGGGAGTGTTAAAAGAATGGAAAAGATGGAATCGCCAGCAACGTGAAGAATTTAAACAAAGACTCCTAAAACAAAAACTCCCCTTTGAAACGAACCAAAAAATGCGCCCGATTGACGACCTAGCATATTGGAAAGGATCAGATTGCAAAACGTTTCTCCATTACGTGGCTCCCGTAGTATTGGAAGGATTGTTGAGTGAGCAGGAATATAAGCATTTTATGCTTTATTTCTGTGCTATAACGATATTTTCATCAACCGAACATAAAGAACACTGGAAAGCTGCTGGTACTATGCTAAAAACTTTTGTAGAAACATTTGCCGATGTATATCATAAAAAAGCTGTTACGTCCAATGTACATAGTCTAATCCACCTCGAAGAAGAAGTAGAGCGGTTTGGTCCTCTGGACTATCACTCAACATATGCATATGAACGCAAGCTAGGAAATATAAAAAACAGGCTCATTAGAACTAACTATAGATGTTTAGAACAGGCAATTCGTAGAATATCGGAATTTGAAAATTTTACAGGAGCTCAACAAAACGATCAACCATTTCGTCAGCCGTTTTATACGCAAAGAGGGCAAACTATTACTATGAATGTGAGGAAAAATTTAAAGCTGCGAAATGATGATGTCAACGATTTGTTTATGACCAACAAAAACGTAATTTTAAAATTTGTTTCCAGTAAGACAAGAGCAGGATAAGTTGATGATAGTTGGAAAAATGTTTTCCCGTATTTTCGAATATTTTGACGAGCACATTTCTTCCACAAAGCTACATATATACTCTGTTTATAAAGATGATTTGAAAAATGACGAGGTTTTATTAGAATGCTCCGATGTCAAACTTAAATTTGCTAGAACTATCAAAGAAGCTGATGGAAATATGGTATTATTTCCATTATTAAATACACTCAATGACTAATACAAAATAACTTGATGAGTGAATAATAAAAACTATTATAACTTGTTAACAAAACATCGATTTCATTTATTTTGTACTGCATTGTATTGTATATATAAGAGTTCTAAGATATCACATGAATTAAGAGGCGAAATTCAATGAAGTGTAAAGTCAAAGGCTTTTAAACCTCAATTAAACATAAAGATTCCTCAACGATTTGTTTGGTTGCATTCCTGCCGGCTTAGATAGTATGTAGCGTATCTCAATTTAAGGATGAAGAAATCTGCAACTTCACGGTCCCCTACTTTGGAAAGTTCAGTACTTCCTACAGTTTTAAACAAGTCTATTATTCCTTTATAATTTGACAGAGTGTACATTGCTCTTTTTCCTCTTCCACTCCATGTCAGAAGGCAAAGAAATTTGGGTGTAAATAACGCTTTGAGCAGTTTCGACATCCTTTTTGTACTTATTGGAACGTTAATGTACCTTTGAACCCATGCAACAAACGTATTTTTATACTGATCATCGTTTTTAAGTCGCTCGTCAAGTTCAGTCAATGCTTCGCCACTGTCGATGGTATCAAACTCGAAATTTTCCAACACTTTTGGATCAACATTCGTTTGATTGGTCTGTGACGAGATTTGATTATACAGTGAAGCAAAAGTCGCTTCCATTCCGGCCATGCGTCGAAACATTGGTTCCATGAAACTATCCCTTTGTTCCTGGAGTACGCTAGTAACTTCATCTAAAATCACAAATAAAAAACAAATTACCATATATTCAAGTCACCCTTCGGACCCATATAAGTACCACGAATAAGCTGTCGTAATATGTTCTTGGTGATTAAGAATGGAGTATCGTCGGGATCTGAAATAAAGATGGAAGAACAAACCAAATATTAAAAATAAAACAAATATATATAACACATGCCTTATTTGGTTTTTTTGTTTCTACGCTCTGAATATGTTTGCTCATAATAAGTTGTATTGGCTGCTGTACAACAAGTTGATTAGGTCTATGAACTAAATTTTAATTCTTTTTCACTCACCAAGCAAACCACCAGATAGTTCGGTATTAACCATCGGTTGTTCTTGCAGACTCGGTTTGCTCGGACCTGTAAAATGAGATAGATTACCACAATTATAATTAAAACATGTTTCAATTTGCTTACCCCCCCCCCCCCCCCCCCCAATTACAAAGCGTACGAAATTGGTTAAAATAAAACTTACTCGGCGTAGCTCCAGCAGTCTTTGAAAAAATAGTTTGCTGTGTTTGTGTGACGGGACCTGGTTTTCCAGCAGACTTTTTAACATCTAATGGCTGTTGTACAGGTTTGCTAGTACCTGCAAAAAAGATAACGATTATTTCAAAAGGTTGAGGGAAGGGTGTTCATGAATCTCACTTGGAGTAGCTCCAGCAGTCTTTAAAAAAATAGTTTGCTGTGTATGTGTAACGGGATGTGGCTTTCCAGCAGACTTTTTAACATCTAATGGCTGTTGTACAGGTTTGCTAGTACCTGCAAAAAAGATAACGATTATTTCAAAAGGTTGAGGGAAGGGTGTTCATGAATCTCACTTGGAGTAGCTCCAGCAGTCTTTAAAAAAATAGTTTGCTGTGTATGTGTAACGGGATGTGGCTTTCCAGCAGACTTTTTAACATCTAATGGCTGTTGTACAGGTTTGCTAGTACCTGCAAAAAAGATAACGATTATTAAAAAGGTTGAGGGAAGGGTGTTCATGAATCTCACTTGGAGTAGCTCCAGCAGTCTTTAAAAAAATAGTTTGCTGTGTTTGTGTAACGGGATGTGGCTTTCCAGCAGACTTTTTAACATCTAATGGCTGTTGTACAGGTTTGCTAGTACCTGCAAAAAAGATAACGATTATTAAAAAGGTTGAGGGAAGGGTGTTCATGAATCTCACTTGGAGTAGCTCCAGCAGTCTTTAAAAAAATAGTTTGCTGTGTATGTGTGACGGGATCTGGTTTTCCAGCAGACTTTTTAACATCTAATGGCTGTTGTACAGGTTTGCTAGTACCTGCGAAAAAGATAACGATTATTTCAAAAGGTTGAGGGAAGGGTGTTCATGAATCTCACATGGAGTAGCTCCAGCAGTTTTTAAAAAAATAGTTTGCTGTGTTTGTGTGGAGCCTGTAAGAAAAAAAAAGTACTGTTAATAACGAAGTAACATAAAGGATCTTGAAATAACTCACTCGGATTAGCATCTAATGGTTTCGCACATACAGTTTGATCCAGATTGACAGCACCTGCATGGAAACGATAAAATTACTCATGAACGTAAGAACGAATTCTCCATTACACTCACCACAAATAGTGCCACGAATTTCTAGTTTTTGTCCATTTGGAAAAACAATATAATTCTTCATTGTCCCAGATGGTTGCTCTTTTTGCTGCTTTTTAGCGTTTCCAGAATCTGTATAAAAGCAACATCGAAGCAACATAACGCAAATTAATTACAAAGTTTAAGAATGGTGAAAATCGAACTATAACATTTAAATACATACCAAGTGTTGTTTCTTCTTCTTCTTCAAAATTTCTTAGCATGCTTAAGGGCCGCTTACCAGGATTCCCATTTTCGTCTACGATGCTTACGTTTTTGTTTTTGTTTTCCATATCTGTGAACAATAATGAAACATTACCATCGCATCATGAAAGTGGTAAACACAATATTAATTTCTATATGTAGCAATGTAACACACTCGTATTCGATCCAGACCAATAGATAAATGAGAACGCCGACTGTAGCGAAAGGCCCTACTTGATGTCGTCGATGAATCGAATACCAGCAGCGCCACGGTAAGTTTAATTAAAAAAAGTCTAACCTCTCTCTCTTCTCTCACACAGGCCAAGTATCAAAAGAGTACGAGAGTACACGATGGCATACGAATACACACAACACGCAATGGCACACAACGGGAGCACACGGTGGAATACCAATACACAACAACAACACGAAATGAAATGGTACACAAGTGTGGGGGACAATATCACCTACTTTTTTTTAGCCAAACGATCCACAGTCAAATAGGGCTTCTTTCACCCACATTTTTGACAGCAAGCGCTCCCCCGCCCTTCGTTATGAATGTCAATTTGGACTGTTTTTCCACACTCACTCCACACTCACAGTGAGGGCTCAGATGACACTCGGGTGAGCCTGAATTTTGACACTGGTGCTGCTGGTGTAGGATTTGACTTGTTCGATTTGTTCGAAGTCGTGATCGATTGGTGCTAAAGCGTCGGGTCAGGTCGCAGCCAGACACAAAAAAAACACCGTATAGGTTATATCGTAATGGTGCAATTATGTCGCTGCCAGTCACACCGAAAAACCACCGTATCCGTTCGAATAGACATAAAGCGACAACGTCGCGCGTGACGACGTCTGCACCAGTTGAAGGGAATTTAGAAAAAAGTCCCTTAAAATCAACTGTCATGGGGCTTTTTCGTTGCTGTCTTCTAGATTCGCTCAGAAATGATGTTTCCTTTCGTAGTAGTCGGTCATGTAGGCATTTTATAATTAAATAATACCGATTTTTTTTATAAAATAATGTCACACAAAATTAGCTTTTGTTTTTCATCAAAAACCAAAGCTATGATGTAAGATGAGTTCGGCGGTGTCATCCATCGATAGACGAAAGTGTAATTTACGAACACACCAAAATTTGGCGCTTTCAACACACTTGATCACACACAAATCCACAATTTCAGGCGCATCGAGTACTTATCGAGCAAATGTAACTTGGCTTCCCATCACGTAGGTTGCTTGGGTCAAATTGAGCTACTTTGATCTACGTGGAGTAGAATTTTGAGCTACTTTTTGTCGCGCGTGACCGTCCAAATAGACATACAGCGCCAACGTCGCGCGCGACGACTTTGCGCGTGAAAAAAGTAGCTCAATTTTGCAAACGGAGCTACTCGTCGCGCGCGACAATTTTGCTTCATCCTAAATGTTAAGGTCTGTCGTCATGCATTCAAAATAAGAGGTGGACGAATGCACGCGAATAAGGTAACACATATAAAAACGTTTATTCACTATCCTATGTGGAGGCGCGCCGGAGAGAGAGTGATCTTTTGGGGATCACGTCATAAGCCCGAACCTAACGGCATCTCACGAGATGCGTGCACTCATCAGTGAGAGCCGTGATACATACAGGTTGGCTCACTAAGGCAAACTATTCACCATAACATCTCCCTCCTTAAAACGTTCGGTACACATCGAACCGACTGGGCGGTCTTCTGTTGCGAGAAGAGCGACGTGGTTCATGTACCGAATCGATTGTTTGATCCGTTCTGCGGGATGTAGCTCTTCTTCGTGGACATTTGATGAGTGTTGGACGACTGCTCTCAATATTAAAATTACTAGATGGTACAACACAGGACGACACAGGCGCTGGCGGTGAGGACGGTTTATGAGCTTCTAGCTGGCCCGATGATGCAGGTACTGGTGACGGATTAAAGTGCCAAGCATCGAATAACAGATCCAAAGGTAGTGGTGAATGGGCCCGTGTTGTGTCCTTAAACGAACTGTCGCTGATACGCCGACGTAGCTGATTAATGTGTCGACGGAACGTCTTCCCCTCAGCAGTCCGAACCAGGTACATGTATCTGCCTTGCCGATCGACCACCGTAGCAGTGACCCATTTCCAATCGTTCAGGTGGTACTCCTTAGCGTAGATCAGCTCACCGGGATTCAGCTCACGAACTCGTAGACCAGCACTCGATTGTGAAGCTTGACGTGGCGGCAATAACAGCTCTAGCAAGGTCCTGGGACGCCTGCCTAGCATAATCTCGGCAGGAGTTTTCGAATTATTCAGCTGAGCGTTCGGGGTGGCCCGATAGGTCTGCAAGAAGGTGTCCAGAGCTTCTCGTAACGTGAGACCATCGGCTGACATCTTCCTCAAAGCGCGCTTAAAGGTGTCGATAAACCTTTCAGCCTGCCCGTTGGATTGCGGGTGATACGGCGCTGTCCTGATGTGCTCAACCCCATTTTGCCTACAAAAAGATTCAAAATCTGTGCTAGTGAATTGTGGACCATTATCCGACACAAGTGTTACTGGGTTGCCAAAACGAGCAAATATGTTACGCAGTATACTTATCGTTGCCGTTGTTGTTGTACTGCTCGTTGGAATCACTTCTGGCCACTTCGAGAACGAATCGACAATCACCAGGTACCATTCCCCGTTGAGTGGTCCCGCGTAGTCGACATGAATGCGGTACCACGGACCTGGTACTTCTGGCCAGCTGGTCGACTTGATGTGAGTTGGAGACTTAGCTGCTATCTGGCATGAATGACACGAGTCCACCCAATCGACAATGTCATGGTCCATTGATGGCCAATAAAAATAACTTCTGGCCATGGCTTTCATCCTATTTATTCCTGGGTGCCCGAGATGAACCTGTTTCAAGCAGGTGCGTTGCAATACTTTGGGGATTACCACCCTCTCTCTAAATAGGAGACACCCGTCGATTGCTGTAAGCGAATCTTTTCTGTCATGGAAGCGCGACAGTTCTCCTTCATAAGCTGCATTATTTGGCCATCCATGTTGAACGTATTGAAGGACTTTGGATAATAATCTGTCGGCTTTGGTTTCTCTGCTTATGTCGATAAAATTAACTGGAACATACTGAATAGCGCTAGTTACCAATGATTTAACTTCCGCCTCTAATGTAACACATGCTATCACTTAATCTTCATCTGGCTTGGCGTGTGTGTTTATCAGGCGGGAAAGAAGGTCATCGTTGCCAAACTGATCGGTGCGAACGTATTCTATTTCAAAATCATATGCCAGTAGGGTAAGAGCGAAACGTTGCAACCGATTGGCTGTAAAATTGGGGTTCCCTTTTTTCGACCCAAATATTCGCAAAAGCGGCCGATGATCTGTTTGTAATAAAAACTTTCTGCCGAATATCATCTTATGAAATTTTTTTATCGCAAAAATTATGGCCAAGCCCTCGCGATCAATCTGGCTGTATGCTTTTTCTGCCGCTGTGCGGGCGCGCGAGGCATGCTGGACCACCCGAATAGATCCGTCAGGATACTTATGGCTTATTGTCGCCCCGAGGCCAACTGATGATGCGTCGGCAGATACGATGATTGCTTGTTTAGGATCGTAATGGGTTAGTAGTAAATCGGAAGCCAATATCGTCTTGAAGCTCTCAAAAGCTTTTCTGCATTCCGACGTCCAGCGAAATTCGACTCCGGCCTTTAACAAATCGTCCAATGGATAGCGCAAATTTCTCATGTTGGGTACAAACCGACCGTAATAGTTTATGGCCCCTAAAAACGATCTTACTTCGGTTAAATTGGTTGGCTCCGGTAACTTGCGAATAGCTTCAACCTTCTGCGCATCAGGCCGTAATCCATGGCTGTCGATAATGTGGCCCAAATATTTAATTTGGTTAACCCTGAAGTGGCATTTTTCCGCTCGCAGTGTGAACCCGTAGTTCTGAATCCGATTCAAAACTTCTACTACGGTTGCGTCGTGCTCCGCTTCGGATGGACCTCCGATGATGATGTCATCCAAGTACACTGAAACGCCTTGGATACCGGATAGCATTATGTCCATCAATTGCTGAAAGGCTGTAGGAGCTATCTTAATGCCAGGTGGAAGTCGGTTGTACGTATAGAGCCCTCGATGCGTATTTATGGTCAAGAATTGACGGTATTCTGGATCAATTTCCACTTGCAAAAATGCATCTGACAGGTCTATTTTGCTAAAGACCTTGCAATTTGCCAGCCTTGCAAAAATGTCCTCTGGTACAGGTAACGGGTAGTCGTGGGGGAATAACGCAGCATTAAGTCCCGTCGAATAGTCGCCGCAAATACGAACAAGTCCGTTGGCTTTGCGCACGATGACCACTGGAGCTGCCCATTCTGCAGTAGTTACAGGAGTGATGACATTCATCTCCTCAAGACGGTCGAGCTCACGACTCACGGTTTCCTCCATCGCGTAAGCTACTGGGCGGCTAGGTCTAAAAACAGGACGAACATTATCTCGCAAGGTAAATTTTATACTCGCCTTTGTACAGAGTCCTGTTCCCGTAAACACCTTGGGAAAAAGCTGCTGGAACGATTGCTGTCCTGCTACTGCAACGTGATTGCAGAACGCATCCATCGGCACCGACCAGAGGGAGAAAACATCAATCAAATCGGCTCCCAGTAGTAGTAGGTTTGCTGCTCCGCATACGCTGAGTGTCGCCTGCCTCGTCTGGCTACCAACACTAACAGCACAGCTGAATTCACCATCCAATACCAGTGTAGCTCCCGATGCAGTTTTAGCTGTGACGGATGACGGTGTTAACGGCGGGCTGCCAATTTTTCTCCACGTACGGCGGTCGATGACACTGATATCCGAAGCTGTGTCTAGCTGCAATCGAACAGCTGTTCCGTTGAGAGCGATGGACACGAATCTGCGGCGCTCTCGTATGCTTCGGACGTTGACCGTTACTACACGAGTGTTGATATTCCGTTGCCGAACATTGAACCGCTTCTTCCTGCTCGCTGTGTTGCTGTGCCCCTCACGATGACCATATCTTGCACAGTCGAGACACTTGTGCGAACGGTAAGTGCACTCACGCACCCAGTGCATGTCACCACACAACCAACAGGGCTTCGCTGGCTTGCTTGTTGATGAACACACAGCATACTTTGCACGGAACGGTCGTTTGGTACGGTACGGCGTGAACCGCTTGTAATTAGTTTGCTGCGCTGCTTTCTCGTGCGATCTCTTCTCTCCGCTGTGTACTGCGAAAACACGTTCACTCGTCTCTCCGGCAATCATAGCGCTGTCTCCTTTCACACTTGTAATACGCTGACACTCTGCGGATAATTGTTCAAGCGTAACGTCGTTCCGCTATGCGCGCAAGGAGTCTAGTTCGCAGGTCATTGTCAGCCTCATCTTTGAGCCCACACACCAGCATTAGGCACTTGAAGGTCTCTTCGTTCATGCTCGCAAACTGGAACTCGACGCATGCTCGGTTTACCCGACAGGAGAACGCGATCAAATCTTCCGTGCGCTTTTTACAAATCTGGAGGCATCTGTAGCGTTTACTAAGGAGAGATTCTCTACACCCAAAAAGTGCTGTCAGCTTATCGACGGTTTCCTCAAACGATAAATCACGTGGTGAGCGGGGTAAAATATAGCTTATATAACGGGCGTGTTCTGGTGTTCCCAACTTACGCACTAAAAGCCTTACCTTAGCTCATCGCCTAGCCCCGAAGCGTCTTTGGCAAACAGGTCCTCGTAGCGTTTGAACCAAGCTTCGAACGTAACGCCAGATTCAGCTTCATACCGGAACTCTGCTATGCTATTGGCCAAAGCATCGAGTATAAGTTCTGGGTTACTAGGACCGGCGGGCTGGTACTGCTGTGCGGGTTGTAGCTGGGCTGGCGGCGCGGATTGCTGCTGTTGCAACATTTGTGAAATTAACTGTTGCTGTTGCTTCAATTGCTGTTGCAGCAAGTGCAAGGTTTGGTGCAGGACGGCGTTATCCAGAGGTTGTTGACCCATCTGGCCATTTTGTACGGATGGCAATGGTGCTGACTGCGATGGCGCTGGTTGCGATGGCGATGGTCCTAACTGCACTGGCCTCGGTGTTAACTGCCCTTGCTGACTCACGTAGCCGCGCGATCCAGGTTGAACATGGGACGGCGGGTCGTACACGGAAGGAACCTCACCGGTTTGTTGGGCCGTCATTGCACGGTAATCGATACGGCCTAACGATGATCGTCGCTGGTCTTCATCCATCGGGACTTCCATCGCTCCATCTCCGCTGTTCATCCTGCGCCGCTTCGACGTGATGTTGGAGTTTTTTTTTTTTAAACACTCTTACACGTTAAAACACAGACTTCTACTTTACAGACACTAAACTTTTAAAACAAATTCTCGTCGCCACTGTTAAGGTCTGTCGTCATGCATTTAAAATAAGAGGTGGACGAATGCACGCGAATAAGTTAACACATATA
The DNA here is from genome assembly GCF_016920715.1 of Anopheles arabiensis. Classification (NCBI taxonomy): domain Eukaryota; kingdom Metazoa; phylum Arthropoda; class Insecta; order Diptera; family Culicidae; genus Anopheles; species Anopheles arabiensis. Next base: position 57,891,436 of record NC_053518.1, read on the forward strand.
AAAACGTTTATTCACTATCCTATGTGGAGGCGCGCCGGAGAGAGAGTGATCCTTCGGGGATCACGTCATAAGCCCGAACCTAACGGCATCTCACGAGATATACAGATGATACATACAGGTTGGCTCACTAAGGCAAACTATTCACCATAACACTAAATAATCGAATTATCTAGTTTTTTAAAAGCCAGATTAATGCCAAACGCAAAAAATAGATTTGAACACATTGTAACCTATTGTAACATTGTAACCTATCTGTTTTCAAATCAAAAACAAGTTGGTTGACTGAGTCAAATGAGCTACTTTGATCTACACCGAGTGAAATTTTGAGCTATTTATCCTCGCGCGCGACGTTGTCGCTCTATGTCTATTTGGACGGTGACGTTACCGCTCTAAGTTTATTTGAACGGTAACGAAAAAATTGACAACTGAAATATAACACATTGTGACACTCCTCTTTTCGGTCGACCGATTTCTGGCCACTCGGCATACAGTAGAACGTCGATTATCCGGGGGTGGATTAACCGGCGGGTTTTTGTGCAGCTTTGTAGTGTCAAGTGGTAATTTCGAAATTCAGTTTGTTCAAGAACAGTTGTTAAACCTAACATATAGTTATTGACTGAAATAATATTCTACTTACAATTAATCGATGAATGCAAGGTTAATTAATCATAAAACTAATGGATTTTATATTTTTTATATGAATCTAACATTTCTTGGACCACTATCCGTGCAAATCGATTAACCTGCAACCGTCTGGTCCCGAGCTGCCCGGATAATCGACGTTCTACTGTACTTCTGCAGTGCCACACTTGTTCTTTTTCTTTTTCTTGTTATATTTTAGATATCTAAGGAGATTTCTCTTTCTTTTAAGATTTTCATTAATATTTCTGTTCTTAAGTTGCTGCATGCATTTGTTAAATCACGGAATATTATCCCTGTAATCTTTTCTTTTTTATTTGTTGTAAAAATTTCATTTAACCATTTAAGACACATTATACTTAACTATTGCTGTAATTGTAATCGCGCATATATTTATCTGTCAAACGGGTCGGTTTGATATATTTATCTGTAAAAATTTTTTTTATATATCTCGGACATATAATCTTGAAAATTTATGCGCAATCTTGGCGCAATCTGAAATTGTATGGAAATCACGTTTATAGCTCAGGGTTGGCTACGCGAAATGACATATGTTTTGATAAAACGAATATATGCGCAATCTGAGATTGCGCATCGTGTATTAATACGGTTATACCGATATTGAAAAATAGTTTAACGATTTTGAAAACAAAACTTTTTGTATTGAACTGGCTTTTCAGTCTTGAATTCACCCGTGCAGCCTTCAGCATACATTTAACGTGATTGAAATTTCCAGTTTCAATATTGAAGTGGCTTGGAAAACCCTGTAACAACATGCCCGTCATGGGTTCAATCCCCAAATAGACCGCGCTGCCATACGTAGGACTGACTATCCTGCTATGATGTTAAGTGGTGTCATCGGACGTCATTCGAAAGAATCCACTAAGTCATACACACACCCAAGACGACCGACGTAGTTTCATCAAGAAAAAACTGATCAACTCCATCGAACACATCAGGACATAACTGCGACATGCATATGGCCAGTTCCACTGGTGCCAACACCGGCCCCAGGGCACTACCTTCCGAAGCAGGAGAATCTAATGTATCCCTTACGTAGCTGCCAAAAACCAACTAATGGATCCGGCGCACTACTTATCAGAACACAACTGCAACATGCATCATGGTTTGATACACAATCCTCTGCTCTACAGACATCCATTGAAGAATATCTAGCATAACAACAGACGGCGTACGTCGGCCACACCCCAAAGCTAATCGCAAAATACGATTTTGAAATCTCTGATGCCTTTTAATTTGTCCTTTATTGCCAAGAAATAAAATCGACGAGCAAAAATCTAAGTGTTGTGAAATCAGTGACTTGTAGAGGTTAACTATCTAAAAAAAAAAAAAAAAAAAACTAAGTTAATCAGAGACTCTGCTTGCTTGATGTCTTTGTGCGAGATAAACAAAACATTATCATCGGCAAAAAGATTGATCTCACAAGACTTCATAACCTGTTTCATGTCATTGATATACATTATAAACAAAATTGGTCCAAGAACACTTCCTTGCGGAACTCCAAGGGTATTTTCTATAGGCTCTGATATAGAGTTTCGAAAAACTGTTCTCTGAGTTCTGTCTTTTAAATAATTTTCAAACCAATTGAGCTCTTTCCCCACAATACCAAAACGCCTTAAGGTCAACTGCAATAACGGTCTTGATATAATCTCAAATGCTAGTTTAAGATCCAAAAAAAACGGCAACTATCGATTCCTTTCAATCCATCAACACCTTCCACCTCGCCAGTACAAGATTCAAAGCAGATTCACCTGTCCCTGTCGATATCCTGATTGTTCACTAATCAACAGGTCATTTCGAGTTAGAAACTGGACCAATTGCTCCTTAACCACCAACTCCAGCACCTTTTCGAGTACATGCAACATATTGATGGGACGAAACTCCTCCGCACTGGCAGCTCCGCTCACTTTAGTTATAGGTATTACCAATGATTCCTTCCATGTCTCCGGAAAAATACCCTCCTCCAGCGACTGATTGATCACTATTGTTATATACTTAGTAGCCAGACTACGATGTGTTCAGATTAATAGCTTTATTCCAACTGACCATTCTATAAGGTTATAAATGTATACTACGATCGTACAATAACTATTCTATATGGTTGTACATGTGTACTGTGATATCCAACAACTATAAAAAGAGACTCTCCTATCACATGGAAGCAATCTTGAATAGCATTAGAATTAATTAGAGGACAGGCTGAAACTGTTGTGGGCAGCCGTGCGTGCCGACCTCTGGACTTGCCGTGGCAGTTGCGCTGCCACCGGTCAGCGTCCAGGGGGACGACAGTGTGTACACGCATACTGTCGCACACACTAAGCGCGCGAGGCTTAGTGTGTGCCGAGCGCCATACAGGCAGAGTGTGCACGAAGGCCGATCGAGCAGGAGCTCTCGGCAGGGGCGCTCGGTGCGGCTGGCGCGCGGCCTACGTTTTAAAGTGTTGTACGTTTCATCAATATTTATTATGTATGTTTTAATATATGTGAATAAAGTTTTAAGTGTATAAATAAGGTGCAAATAGTCCAGTTCATAACAGAAACAAACTGTTTTTAATTTTTCTTTTGTAATTTTCTGAAATTTGAATTGGTTTCCTGGAGCATCATTACAAAACAAAGAATCAGGCGCTCTGGCATTAGCAATGTTTTAATTTATATCTAAAACACTGTTTGCAAAAAACATTTTAAATTTCTGGCATATTTTTGGATCTTCCGATTCTACCAACTCATTAAATTTTACAACAGAAACGCGTGATTCCTCTGGCCTTAGTAAATTTTTAAGAACTTCCCACAACTCCTTGTTATTTCCTTTATGCTTAGATATCTCACCACTAAAGTAATTACTACGAGTAGTTTTGAGATTCCTGCTGTATGTATTCCTTAGTGTAGTGTATTCAGTCCAATCGTAGCCTGAGTTTTATCTGATAAAATGTTGGTATGCTTCGTTTCTTTTCCGTTTGGCACGGCTAAGTTTCAAAGTATACCACCTACTTATCACTCTTGACAAGATTGTCTTCTCTTCAACCAAGGTGCCCATAGCTTTATTCAAAGTGTTCCATAACAAGTCTGCAGCTTCGTTGAAGCTCGGTGCTTCTTGCCTTAAACCTTGTGACAGATTTTTTTATTTATTATTTAATATTATTATTATTATTATTTTTGTTATTATTATTATTATTATTGTTATTATTATTATTATTATTATTATTATTGTTATTTATTTATTTAATAATTTGTTGGCCTCTACCCAAGCTCTCGACCACGCTGGTTTTCGCTGGTCTTTTCGGGGATAATTCGTTAACGAATTATCCCCGAAAAGTCCAGCGAAATACAGATCATTTTCGGGGATAGTGAACACACGTGAAGGATGAACCCATGCAAAAAAGAGCTAAAAATAGAAATGAACATTCGGATTCATTCCCTTCCCTCATATTCCAATTCATGCTCATGCTTCCTCCTTGATGCTACCAACAACATCGCTAATTCTACTTCGAATCACTTTGCCAGTTGCGCCACCATATTATTATTCATGATCGTGCTATTTGCTTGTTTTGTTGTATGAAGGGGTACTGATACTAAATGAATTAAAAGAAATAAATAAAACAATACAAATAATAGATTGACTATTAAACACGCATTTCTAACAATTAGTAAAGGGGTCTGAAGTTACTGGAGCTGCATGTTTTAAAAAGAAATCAAAACTTTAAATCATCAATGAAAACAATAAAAATGGAATTGAACTCATGTCGACCATGGTGCAAACATTACACCATTACTATTTGACCATTACTAGTTCATGAACATGAATCGTTATCTATTAGTTTTAAACCCTTCAAATATAGCACAATGAACAAAGAGATGTTTAAAAGTTCATCGATGCGTGTGAGAGAGTAGAGCTGATGAATAGAAAGAGATGGCATGAGTTTATGTTCATTATCCCCGAAAAATTTCGCTTGGGTAGGGTTTTGCAAATGTGTTCTTATAATCTAGAGAAACATATGGGATGAGGAGTCACGAAGACGGGAGCGGAATTGGGAAACTGGGACGTTGAAGTCGAATAGGTGATACGAGTCGTTAAATGCAGAAAGAGCGTGCAAGAAAGGGTCATTCTGGCCATGACGAGTTTGGTGGGAAGGAATAAGGAGCGGGGGTCGGTCACGAAGACGACGTGGGGGGGCATAGATAGGAATCGAGGATTGGAGGGCGGGAACATCCAAGTCGTTGGAAAGGAGGCAGGCAATGAAATATGACTGGATGTGATAGTTGCGCGTTCTCAATGACTCTAGCCCGAACAAACGGCATCGGATAGGATACGAAGGAATTCGATCCGATCGTCCAAGAAAACGACGGATAGCGACACGAGTGAATTTCCGCTGAATTCGTTCGATCCTATCGATCAGTGTTAGGCCAGCAGGCCACCAAACTACCGACGCATTCTCAAGTATCGGGTGGACCCAAGTACACCCAGCAGTACAGGGACTTTAAACACATAGGATCAGTAATTTCAAAGGAATGAGATACAAATAATAAGACCGAGTATTTTATTGGCCTTGTGGTGATCTTGGGTTTGACATCCCTGATTTGCGCGACGAAACAATCGCGCGCGACGAAACAATCAATCGAGTTCGACACCTCAGCGCGAATAGTAAAAATATAAGCGAATTTTGGTTTGTAAGAGGATACACATGATGAAAGCAGAACGCTCGGACACATCATATCACTTGTTCCACCACTGAAAGAAACAAAATACGCAGAATCGTACAGCCTTATTAAGGGTGATTTCAATGTGTTCTTGGAACGAGAGTTTCTCGTCGATCCACACTCCAAGGTCTTTTGTGACAGTAACTCTGTTAAATACAGTGTCACAAATAACGTAATCATGCTCGATCCTATTGGACGAGCGGCCATATGAAATCACACAACATTTATCTGGAGACATAGTAAGACCGTTAGAGTTACACCAAACATTAAAACAATCGATGTAATCCTGTAGACGTGCACAATCAGTTAACGAAGACAGTGGTAGGAAAATTTTAATGTCGTCAGCGTAAAGCAAACAATCATCAGGAGGAAGAACATTAACACAATCGTTGATAAGCAGTAAGAAAAGTAGGGGACTAAGTACGCTGCTTTGGGGTACCCCTGAAGAGGCAATAAAAGGCTCCGAAAAACTAAAAACTGAAAAACTATCGACTCTGACCTTATAAGATCTACCGTAAAGGTAAGATTTAAGCCAGGATAGAAGGGGATCAAAAATTCCGAGTTTCTCTAGCTTTGAAAGTAAACAGGCTAGCGATATAGAGTCAAAAGCTGCTTTAAAGTCGGTCTATGTAGTATCCATTTGAGAGCCACGCTCCCAAAGATCAAGGATACAAGGCACATTAGGTTAGTAGAGGTTGAACGTTTTGGCATGAATCTGTGCTGATGTTCTGAAATTTCATTTGTAACACACGAACGAATATGAGTGAACAATTGACCCCGATAGTTAGCACATCAAAAACGATCACCCTTTTTGTGGATTAGAATGAGCCAGGCTTTTTTCCACAGTGACGGAAAATAGCCATCCTGTATTGATCTATTATATAATCGGCAAAGTAGAGGAGCGAAAAATGTAGAACATTTCTTAAATAATGCTGATGGTATCCCATCAGGACCGGAAAAAAATGAGTTTGGATAGGGCAACCAACACAGAATCGACATGAATTGGGACATTATTACACGAAATCACATTCGACGGTGTATGAACAAGACAATCAGAAACATTAACTGGACTGCTGCTGGGGTCGACAAAAACACTAGAAAAATGTTTGGCAAAAAGTTTTCTCGAGTCTTCGGGAGTAGAAGCGAACTCATTATTAAGGGATAGGTTGGAAGGGATGCCATTCTGTTTCTGACGCGATTTACAGAAACGCCAGAAAGACCGCGGGTTCGATCTAAATTGGACTTGAAGCCGGGCTACAAATGATGAGTAACACCATCGATTATAGGATCGGTATGCATTTGTAGCGTAATTATGGATACGTAAGGTGTAATGGTTGCGGTTATTTTGAAAATTTCGGCGGGAACGACGTGCATCGGCTCTAAGCGATCTGAGCGTCCTATTTGGGTAAGGTGATTGCAAAGAGCAAATATCGAGTACCTATTCCAGCATTTAAATTTTGGTTGAATCGTTTCTCAACGTTCCACGCTTGTATTCAAAACAAGTGTTTCATGATCCGATATTTTTAATAACCTGATCGATCAATGTTCTGCTCTGTCTAGTGATTCGTGTGAATTCATTGACTTTTTGTTTCATATTTACTAAGCTTTTCAACTTCGCAGATATTTCAACATTCAATCAGTCAATATTGAAATCGCCGACGATAATGTAAAGTTTACTAAAATTCAAGAACCTATCTAACCATTCTTCCAAAATACCTACAAACCTTGAGTCACTCGCACTTGGCGAAGGATCCAATATCCCGTAATTGCCTGCTGTCATTCCCTTGGAAACTGCAACACCAAAAAAAAAAAATTACCCTCCAATGATTAATTAAAAATCACCTTTAGGACAATTTCGCTCGTGGCATAAACAGCTACACCTCTTGTATGGCGTGAGTGGGACAAACACGACACAACCCTATAACCATTAATATGAAACTGCTGAAATGCTTCTTCCTCAATCACATGAGTTTCAGAGATTAAGACCAACAACGGTTGAACTTTCTCTACTGTATTACGAAACATGACGTAGTTGAACGAAATATCGGCAAAAGTTTCGCCGTCGTTGTTGCGGCTTCTATCTCCTCGATAGTGTCAAAACGGTGTCCCCGAAGTGGCCGTTTTAGCTTGTTGAACAGCCAGAAGTTGGCTGGTGCCAAATCAGGCGAATACGGCGGTTGCGGAACAATATGAGAGCCAGTTTTTGCGAAAAAAAAATCTCTCAAAATGATGGGCGTATGGGAGGGCACATTATCGTGGTGCAAAAACCAGCTGTTGTTTTTCTACAAATAGTATAGTTGTTGTAACCGTTGTAGGGTTCCGCCGAACTGTCAGCCAAGCGCATCGCGGATAGGACAAAAATAGTTTAAATAGGGAACGAACGGCAGTTTCTGCCCCTTTCAGTAAAACGAAGTCACCGAGAGAACAAGCCACAAAACGCCTAAAATAAAAACTAATTTTTTGACACCACGTCTAAGCCTAAAAAATTCGGTTTCTTTGTTAGTTTCTAACAATAGTATAGTATAGTTTATTGTGGAAGTAATTGGCCGAGCGAAGTGGCCTTATTACTTAATACTACCCTATAACTTAAATCTAGCAATACATAGCTTATCAGTAACCGAACAAAATTACCGAACATTACATAACGCACAGTACAGTAAACAGTTTAAAAATGAATTAGTCACGTGATGCCAGTCAAAATTATCATAATTAGCGTTAAATTTAAGAGCCATCGCAGTCATGTGATCATTTTCACTATAAGCACGTCTAGCCAGTTGAGTTTTAAGTAGTCGATAGTTACGAAATGTTCTAGAGGATACATTTAAGTTAATTCTAGCTAGTAATTCGGGTGCGTCAGTCTCACCTACAATTAGCTTAGACATAAATTTCTGCTGAGCTACTTCTCTTCTCTTTTCAAGCGTCTCTAACCCAAACAAGAGACTTGTACAACATTAACAGGTTGGCTGATAAGTCCCCGATCTGACACATAGATGGCGCCGCTAGTATTAAATGCATATTTTTTATATAATACCAACTTTCAAATGATTCGTGTCAAAATTTGACGTCTAAAAACATACAGACATTTACCCCGTGTCGCAATCTTGATCCTCGTCCGTCTTGTGAAACTAGGTGTTTACTGTTTGGGTTAGAGACGCTTGAAAAGAGAAGAGAAGTAGCTCAGCAGAAATTTATGTCTAAGCCAATTGTAGGTGAAACTGACGCACCCGAACTACTAGCTAGAATTAACTTAAATGTATCCTCTAGAACATTTCGTAACTATCGACTACTTAAAACTCAACTGGCTAGACGTGCTTATAGTGAAAATGATCCCATGACTGCGATGGCTCTTAAATTTAACGCTAATTATGATAATTTTGACTGGCATCACGTGACTCATTCATTTTTAAACTGTTTACTGTACTGTGCGTTATGTAATGTTCGGTAATTTTGTTCGGTTACTGATAAGCTATGTATTGCTAGATTTAAGTTATAGGGTAGTATTAAGTAATAAGGCCACTTCGCTCGGCCAATTACTTCCACAATAAACTATACTATACTATTGTTAGAAACTAACAAAGAAACCGAATTTTTTAGGCTTAGACGTGGTGTCAAAAAATTAGTTTTTATTTTAGGCGTTTTGTGGCTTGTTCTCTCGGTGACTTCGTTTTACTGAAAGGGGCAGAAACTGCCGTTCGTTCCCTATTTAAACTATTTTTGTCCTATCCGCGATGCGCTTGGCTGACAGTTCGGCGGAACCCTACAACGGCTACAACAACTATACTATTTGTAGAAAAACAACAGCTGGTTTTTGCACCACGATAATGTGCCCTCCCATACGCCCATCATTTTGAGAGATTTTTTTTTCGCAAAAACTGGCTCCCATATTGTTCCGCAACCGCCGTATTCGCCTGATTTGGCACCAGCCAACTTCTGGCTGTTCAACAAGCTAAAACGGCCACTTCGGGAACACCGTTTTGACACTATCGAGGAGATAGAAGCCGCAATGACGGCGGAATTAAAGTACATCTCTACATACGCGTTTTCCACCTGCTTCGAGGAGTGGGAGAAGAGGTGAAAGAGGTGCATTGCATCGAAAGGGGAGAAGAGGCGAAAGAGGTGCATTGCATCGTAAGGGGAGAAGAGGTGGAAGAGGTGCATTGCATCGGACGGGGATTACTTCGAAGGTGACGACCTATATTTGGCCGAATAAACAAACCATTTAAGAAAAAAAAAAACGCAAAGTCACCTTAGTTTTTGGACACAGTGGTACATATAGGTTATTTTAAAGAAAAAGAGGAAATATACATCCCTCTACCATTGAGATGCATGAAATGCATGCGGCTCGGTTATATCAAAGCAAAATTTTTTGGGAAAAAATAGCCGATATTCAAAGAATTCGAAATCAAAAGAATTCAAACGATAAATAGAATCACATTAAGAGAAGCTCGAAAAATACGCAGAGACGCAGTGCCTGCAATTCCCAGGACATACTTAAAATAATCTTTCGCGAACACAATAGCTAGAAACAATAGGGAACATACCAACACAATAACTAATAACCAACCAGAACCTGAAAACGAAGAAGAACAAAACAATCAAAGAATAATCATAGAAAAAGTTACACAGACTCCAAAGAATCAAAAATCAATACAAACGATCGAACAAAACGAAACGAATCACATAACAACAAAATACATTGCGAACAGAACATAATCAATAACGGAAAAGAGAACGTAAGCGTGAGCCGTCGAGTGTGTGTGTGTACATTCGAGAACCCATTTTTTGCTCTTTCCTGGAACCCACATGTTCTACATTTTTCTGATTTCAAGCAACCAAAGTAGAACGGGAAGTAGAAGGCTACTTCATATTCTATTTTTCTTACTACTTTGGAGCGTTTTGAATCGCTTGAGAAGGGGCATCCTTCGTGAAGTAAACCCCTTTGCCCTCCAACAACAGCCGAGATCATAAACGTTCCACATCAAACACGATCACATCGGATAAAAAGGGCCAGAACGAATCTTTTGTTCCCGAATATACCGAGCACCTCAAGCACCGAGGTTTCTCAACACTCTGCCAGCACAATACCCACACTGTCACAAATGATGGTGTCATTTATTGAGGCTATGAATCTTCCAATGCCCTTAAAAGGATTAGCGTTGTGGGCAGCCGTGCCGACCCCTGGACTTGCCGTGGCAGTTGCGCTGCCACCGGTCAACGTCCAGGGGGACGACAGTGTGTCACGCACACTGTCGCACACACTAAGCAGCGCAAGGCTTAGTGTGTGCCGAGCGCACAGTTAGAGTGTGTGGAACAGCCGATAGAGCAGGAGCTCTCGGCAGGGCACGTGGCCCGTTTACTGTGGTTGTATAGTGTTTAATATGTTTTATCTGTAAATATAAAACGTTCTGTTTGTGCCGTGTAGTACTTCAATACCGTCTTTATGATTCATTTTGCTCGGACACAAAAATTAGTGACATGTGCAATTACGTTTCTGAAAAAATTGATTAACAATGGTTGTCTCAATGGCCAAGCGTCGTGGGTATGATGGTTAGAATGGAAGAATAAATAAAATGACCAGCATACTCCAATGGAACTGTAGAAGTTTTCTTGGTAAACTAGACTTTTTTCATATACTAGTCGGTGAAAACAATTGTTTGAAATGTTTGATGTTTTCACCCTCTATGAAATTTGGCTATCTTGGGATATAAGCATAACTATCCTGGGATATAATATTATACGTCAAGACCGACAATCAAGGGGTGGTGGAGTGTTAATCGCAATTAAAAGGAGGCACACATTTTCCCGAATAACAACCCCCCTAACAGGGCAATTCTAGGTCGCAATCAAGGAAAAAATAGGCGGTCTTAACGTTACACTTGCATCAATATATAACCCGCCGATAGCCAGGGAAGGAAAAACACAGATTGAACAGCTCAAAAAGGAACTAGGAAATCTAGTAGCGGCCCTGCCTAAACCGTATTGTATACTAGGAGATTTCAATTCCCATGACTTGTCCTGAGGAGGTGAAAAGCATGATATGCGTTCCGCTATTATACAACAACTTTGCGACGATGAGAATTTAAAAATCCTAAACTCTGGGGAGCCAACTAGGGTTTCATCGCATATGACACGACCAAGCGCATTGGATCTATCTCTATGCTCGTCCTCACTAGGCTTCGATTTTAACATAGAATGGAAAGTTATTCTAGACCCAATGAACAGCAATCACTACCGAACTTAATTTTCCTTACTACTGGCAATTCCTTACTACCCAGTTCGGTTCTTTTCCTGTTATAGGTAACATAACACGAAACATTGACTGGGACAGATACAGCGAACTAGTGGCTGCTTCTCTTTCTCTTGTCGAAGATAATTTATCTCCTGTAGAGGTAAAGGAACTCTGTTCTTTGAAATACCTTCGAAGTTTTTTTATTTAACAAGTTTCTCTTTTATACGACCGTTATCGTCAATGAATGATTTGCGACTAACTTATAATGAAACGATCGTTCCTAAATCTATTAAAGACTACTTCGATTACACGCGGCTACTTCGTTTACCTGAGGAGTACAAAAGCTCGTTGCGTGTATAAACGAGTGCGCTCTTGGGGCCCAAACAAGGAGCGCCCATCAAGTACGAGTACTCTAAAACCTCCTACTCCTTGGTGGGACAAGAAATGTCATGCAGCGCTAACGAAAAGAAACGTATTCCTAGACTACAGAAGCAAAGGTTCTAAACACTTATATGACGAATATAGACGTTTAGAAAAGTTATGCAAGAACCTGCTGAAAGCAAAAAAAAAACAAGAATATTGGCGTAAATACGGCAAGATTCCGGAACCTCCAGTTTCACTTAGTTCGCTTTGGAAGATGGCTAAGAGGATGCGAAATGGCAAAATATCAAATGTGGACGAACATTTTTTCTGGCAATTGGCTTGAGAAGCTTGCTCATAAATTCTGCACCGACTTCGACCGATTTACCTTTCAACAGAAAGGGGGATCGTTCCTTGTGAGGTTCGGTTGATTTGGGATGTTTTGAAAGAAAGCTCTTAACGCTTTTGCTTATCATTCAAATCTGTTTTGGATCCAGCTTGAGCCGCCTTTATATACCAAAAAATTCACAATTTTCTGCCCGATACTAAACCAAAAATTCTTTACCTTTCCTCCCACTCCCATTCCCGTTTCTGCGGTCCATTCTGCGGTCTTATGACATGATAAGGTGGCTGTGACTTAAGTCGATGAGGATGGTAGGATAAGCGTTTGTGAACGATTCGATTTTAATGCCTTTCAAGTATGGTTAAAGAGCAAGGAATCTGTTGGTGTCTATTGTTTGTTGTGGTAGTTGTAGATTTTTACGGTTCGCACCTCTTGCAATAGAAACTCTTTTCCTTGATCATTCGCAATCGTAAGTTGCACTCGACGACTGGTGTCTTGTTCTACCGTTAGAGTTTGGGTCCACGTCATTGTTAGTGGATCTTGCCGGCCTTGTAGACCTAACTTGTTTGCCAAATCTTCCTCCATGAGTGTTAGTGACGATCCAGCGTCCAAGGAAGCAAACATTTTCATAGCCACTGACCCATTACGTACGGTTATCGGAACGATCTGGTAGTAGATACGTACGTCGTTATAGTGATAGTATATTGGCTGAGGCACTTCGTGTAACAGAGGATGGTGCCGCCGAATACATCCCTGTACACTACATACTTTAGACAATGGGCATTTTCTTTTGACATGCTCGCTGGAGAGGAGACATGTGAAACACAGATGGTGTTGTATTGTGAATGTAATTCGGTCACTAATGTTTTTCTGTTGAAAATTGTCACACTCTGGCAACGTATGTTGTCGTTTGCACAAGCGACATTGAGCAATGTTCAATTGCTGGGCATTTCCTGGTGGTTTGCGATTCGAATACTTGTGAACATTTACCTTGATCGCTCTGTTCTTTTTGGCAGACATTCCAATGCCTTAGATATTTGGCGCATGGAATCGTTGAGCTGGTCAAGCGTTATTTAGGAATTATCTGCCTCTAGATTGGCTTTGATTTTTTTCTCCTAAAATATTTATATTCGTCACTAGGTTATCGAGAGCATCAGAAAGCTCCATTATCTTCATTTGACCTTCGACTTTTATTTTAACCACATCTTTCAACAACTCTTTGTATGCTTGGTCCGCTCTTCTAAATTGTTCTTCTAAATGAGCCATGATGGCCGGAAAGTTCTGTATTGTTCTGAAATACCATAGCGAGCTCTAGTATGGCTTGATCTGGTGTGCTTTTCTTTTTTTCTTGTTGGTATTGGATCTTCATATCTTGGCATTTTATGCTCAACCATTCTTCTTCTGCAGTTGGTAGCGCCGCTAGTTTGGCGCAGGCCAGGGGAAAGTATCGATCACATTCTTCACATTTAACAAACGGATCACTATCACTATCACCGTTTGGTTCGGTACAGAGGCGACATGCGCCGTTATTGTTCTCAACAAAATAATTATTCTTTTTGGTAGCCATTTTCACGCTTATTCACTCGGGACCACAGCGTACTTTAATGACACGGATGGCTGGACACTCTGGCCAGAAGCAAGGACTTAGCTTTTTTCCAATACGTTCCAATGATGATGATGTGACGGCGTCACGGATAGGCTGGACGCTTCGGTTCCCTGAGCACACCCTGGGCTCGATCCTTCCGGTGCGGCTGGACACTCGGGACCACGGCGCACTTGATAACACGGAGCACGGTAGCTACTCGGCTCGTCCACTCCGGCCTAACAACGACGCGACGACACTATCTTACTGTGAGGCTCTCCTCTCTGGAGCCACCAATGTTCTGCCCGATACTAAACCAAAAATTCTTTAACTTTCCTCCCACTTCCATACCCGTTTGTCCCCAACTCCCATCGCTCTCTCGTTTTCCATTGTTACTCCCGGCGACACCTGTTGGCACCGGCGATTCCAAGAATTCCTTATCGATCACGCTTCGTGTGGGCGGTACCGGTGCTGCGCGTGCAGGTGTGTAGCGACGTACATCGGGGGGTGTGGCTGGCGTTTTGTGGGAATGCACCGATCTTCTTTCTTTTATTTTTTATTTATTGCTTTGCATGCACTTCGCACGCAACACCATGGTAGAGCTATCACTAGTCCTTCTCTCCAGCAAAAACTCAGCACCAGGTCTGGACCTGATTAGGACGCAACTACTCCAAAACCTGCCGAACGTAGGTAGGAAAAGTTTATAGAATATTTTCAATAATATGATTGCATTCAATAGCGTCCCAGCGGAGTGGAGGGATGTGAAAGTAGTCACCATCTTGAAACCGGGTAAACCGGCATCAAACCATGAGTCGTATAGATATCATAACTATCACGTCTAAGAAAACTATTAGAAACAATGATTGTTATGCATTTAGAGAAATGGTTAGAATCAAACGGCATGCTCCCAGGTACCCAATCGCTAGCAGAGACGCCGATGTAATTCAGAGAAGCTTACAAACCACATTGAACAACTTATCAGTGTGGTCTGAAAACCTAGGTATAAAGTATCTTAGTATAAACTAAGATGGTTATCTTTTCCTATTTTGGTGATACCGTAAAAAACAGAGATGAAAGACTATACAAACCTGATATCGTTATATCTTTGGATGGACAAATGATCGAAATTTCCAACGATTTCGAAAACCTAGGCGTTTGGTTCAACTTCAAACTAAACTGGAGTAAACACATACATCATACTTACTTATGCGGTGCTACAACCGCTTTGCCGTCTAGACCCGCCTCAAGAGTCTCCGTAACCTCTTACGGTCTCGCGCCTTCGTCTGCCAGTCCGTTATCCCGGCCTTGATGGCGGACGCCTCCACGCCATCTTGCCACCTAAATTTGGGTCTACCACGCCTCCTCTGTCCTTGTGGACGGCCTAAAAAGACTTTACGGGCTGGGTCGTCCGTTTCCATGCGTACAACATGGCCAGCCCACCGGAGCCTGGCGAGCTTGCTACGCTGCACGACAGTGAGGTCGCCGTACATCTCGTATAGTCATTATAGCGGCTCCTCCATTGTCCTTCCACACATACGAGGCCAAGTATCCTTCGGAGCATCTTCCTCTCTAACGCTGCTCATAGGATTTTCTCAGATTTGGACAGTGTCCATGTCTCAGAGGCGTATGTGAGTACCGGTACTATATAGGTATTTTATAGTCCCAGCTTCGTCCGTCGCGACAGGTTCTTTGACGTGAACTGCTTTTTCAGGCTGTAGAATGAACGGTTGGCAACCAGCATCCTTGCGCGCAACTCAGCTTCCATGCTATTGTCGTTGCTGACCTTTGACCCAAGATAGGTGAATTCTGGAACGACTTCAAAAGTGCGTTCACCTATCTGTACATCACGCCTACGTAGATTCTGATTGTTTGTTGGTAGGCCCACTGATGTTGCCACCATCAGTTTGGTCTTTGCCTCGTTTATCTGCAATCCGAGGTTCTCTGCCGCCTGCTCGATCCCTTGGTAGGCTTCTGCTACATAGGAGAGCCGCAGACCAATGATGTCTATATCATCAGCGTATGCCAGGATCTGGGTTGACTTATAGAAGATGGTTCCCGTAGTCTCCACCCTCGAGTCACGGATGGCCCTCTCTAGTGCCAGGTTGAATAAGAGACAAGCAAGCCCGTCCCCCTGGCGCACACCTTTGGTGGTAGCAAAAGGTCCTGAGAGTTTTTCATCCACCCTCACCTGGCATGTAACGTTGGTCATAGTCATTCTAACTAGCCTTATCAGTTTGGGCGGGATTCCAAAAGAGCTCATAGCGTCGTACAGTTTTACCCTGGCTATGCTATCGTATGCGGCTTTGAAATCTATGAAGAGATGGTATGTGTCATTTCTTTATTCAGCCATCTTCTCCAAGATCTGCCGCATGGTGAAGATCTGATCAGTGGTAGATTTTCCGTTTCGGAATCCTCTTTGATAGTTTTCGACTATTTCTTCGACGTGCGGGACAAGGCGATCCTGAAGGATCAGGGAGAATATTTTATAGGCGGTATTCAACACCGTAACACCTATAGTTGTAGCAGTCCAACCTATCTCCCTTCTTGTATATGGGGTAGATGATGCCGAGATTCCAATCACAAGGCATCGATTCGTTAACCCATACCACAGTAACAATTTGATGAATCTCGTTTTCTAGTGGTGCACCTCTGTGGTGATCATACCACATACCGCGTACCCGTAAGGCGCTACGTTTTTGTGTTCAGCACTGTCAGCGCCGGCAGTGCAATCACGACGTTGTACTAGCGTCCGCTAGATGGCACCAGAAATGATAGGGAGTAGCAGGACGACAACGTAGGGACCGAACATCCACGAACCATAGGAGAGCAGGGATAAACGATCACACCGATAGGAGAGCAGGGATAAACGATCGCACCGATAGGAGAGCAGGGATAAACGATCGCACCGATAGGAGAGCAGGGAGGAGATCGTCTTTCTCTTATCATTCCGACCGCCAAACTGTACGCTCGTGAGGTTCTTCCGTTCCGTTTATCTGTGCGTGATTATAGTGCGTAATAATAAAGTTGGTATACGACAAAGACCCAACACCTCCATTCTTGACCAGTTCGGCTGCGATTCCGTCGGTTCCGGGTGCCTTGTTATTTTTCAGCCGACGGATAGCCTTTGATGTTTCTTCTATGCTAGGTTTCAGTAGCATGATGATACAGATACATCTGCTTTTATATCTGTCACTAATGTCACGCTCCTAATCCAAAATGTCAGCAACAACGCCAACAAGTTCTCCTGTATCACAGGTCGGTTTTCGGTCGTCGTGATACGGTTGTGTTGGATCATGGTTCTCCAGTGATGAAGTATTCGTCGCCTTCCTTCCATCTATTCCTCTCTATCTCTCTTTTTTACATTTGGTGTCAGAAGTGGGATCACTGTGTGGAGTGAAACTACGGCTAGATGATAGCTACTTGTATGCGGCTACAAATGACAGCTACAGATTTCCTTTGTTCTAGAACTGTCAGCTTGTCGGCGCTCGTAACCCGATGTATGCGGGTTACGAGCGGCTACACAGTGACATATCTGTTATCGCTCATGTTTATACCATACATTGAAGTGTTGGAAAGTGACATTGAAAAATAAAATTTATTTTTAAATTGCATAATTATTTCAAAAATTTAAATTTAATATGAAAGAAAATGTTATAACATAATTTAAAATTATAAACAGTGAGTCTCGGTAGGTAAAACGAGTAAAGGTAGGTTGGAAACACAATTATTGAAAAAATATCTTGTTTTTGTTGGGCACACATTTGGGGCTGTAAGTTTCTACAATTACATTCACTTTATTATCTTAATCGTGCGCAGGAGAACAGTATTGTCGCGGTATCCGGAGTATTAAGAAAGAGAGCTTATCCGATCGGATGCTCCTTTTTATACCTTCTCTCTCTCTCGCTCGCCTATTCCTTCTCGAGCACCTATCCTTTCTCACGCACCTACGCACTCTCGCGAGGCTACGCATTTCTCGCGCTCATTATGCGTGTCCTGCCCAACTCTCCCGTTATCTTCTAAGCTCTCTAACTATCTACTTGAGACCCTCATTAACCCTTAATATCGCAGACCTCAAGTGATGAGAAAAAGCTGTCCTTCCCAATTCACTTAATTTGAACAGGCGAACACCACAGGGCTATTATTATCAGTTTTCTAGGAACATCCAAGCAGACATATTTGGTACGTCGGTCAAAGATACCATCGAAAGATTAATTCGACATGGAAGCAATAATTGGATCATATAAAAATAAAAAAAACGTAAGTTTATTTGTTCTCCCAAATAAATAATCATTATAGTCCTATAATTGCTTTGTTTTTAGCCAATACAAGCAACGGAAAAGGTATTGCACCTGATCCAGCTGGTTGGAACCTATCCATGCCTGTGGAAGGATTCTGAGCGGCAGTACAAAAACCAGGAAATAAGCCACCAGGCTTGGCGAGAAATTGGAGCAGCGCTAAACGAAAAACTAGAGGACGCCCAGGAAAAATGGAAAAACCTTATGAATACCTACAGATGCACCAAAAAAGAAATCGCTCGAAGCCAAACAACGGGTTCCGGTAAGTAAAATTCACTTTTTTATTAAACTTATTTAGTATTCACAGAGTACAAACCAGGCTGTTTTCAAAAATAATATTTTATTTGTGTTTTGGTGCTGCTTTTTAGGCGCCAGCAAAATCTTGCAGGATGTGTGGTACGGCTACGAAGCCATGTCGTTTCTGCATGACACGGTTGTTCCGCGTCGAACGCTAAATAGTGTAAGTAAAAAAGTGTGTGTGTAGAATGGTAATGGTTGCCGGCTGAATTTTACATTAAGTTATTCTACGAGGCTGTGGTAGAGAAAACGGAAGTGGATCGTTTAATTTCAAATGCCGCGCCAAGTGCAATCGCATGCTTTGCAACACTCTAGTCGGTCTCAAAGCAATATGTCGAAGAGGTAACATTGAAGTAGTGGATCCAACGTTAGATTCTTCAGATGTAGATGCCATGTTTCTAGAGCGTGCAAGAAGTGTTGAATTATAGTTCCAAAGTAGATGTCTGCGTTTGAAATTGTGCAGATGTATTGTTGCAAGGACAACTTTTTCCGCTACATCTGGTTCCAATTCCATTGGTTTTGCCAAAACTCTCCACACCTTTGCATCAATACCAAAACCGTTTTCAACTGTTCGACGAGCGCGTGAATGTCTGTAATTGAACAAACGTTCAATTGAGTTTGCTGCATGCCTTCCGCTGAAAGGTCGAAGGCAATATTCTTTAAATGCAAAGGCTTGATCACCCAAAAAGAAATATGGCACCTCGATGTTATAGGGAATTTGCAAAATTTCAGGAGCAGGTATATTTAACTCCCGTCGCTCCAGCCTTTCATATATAGCACTGTTTGCTAAGACACCTCCATCTGAGATACGCCCTTGACAACCGACATCAGCAAAAATAAAGTTGCAATGTGCGTCCACTATACCCAACAGCACGATGCTAAAGTTTTGTTTGTAGTTGAAAAATTGGCTTACAGTATTTGCAGGCTGTTTTAACGTTACATGTTTTCCATCAATGGACCCTATTACGTGGGGAAAATTCCATTTTTCTTCAAAGACTTTTGAGATCTTGAGCCATTCTGTAGCATTAGACGGTAACTGAAACGAAATAAAATTAAAATAAATTTTATTATATATTTTTACAGGCAAATCTGGTAAAAACCCCTACGGCGTCAACCTCCAACGCTTGCTCTACAACCACCTCCACAGCTGCCCCTACAGCTACCTCTACCTCCATTGCTGCCCCTACAGCTACCTCCACCTCCACTGCTGCCCCTACAGCTACCTCCACCTCCACTGCTGCCTCAACGGAGCTACCTCCGACGTAGACAGTGGTATGCTTCAGGGCCGAACGCCTTCCAAAGGTCAAAAGAGGAAGCTCGACCGTTCAACACGATCACAGCAAATTACAGATTGTTTAGAGACTGTTAAAGCCTTGGTAAACCCAGCTACTACTTCTGCAGCGTCCTGTTCCAAAGCCAGAGCTTTGGGTAGCTTAGTAGAAGCACAAGTTGCCACTTACGAGCAAAGTCACCCACAGTTCTGTGCAAAGCTTATTCAGGCTGTGACAACAACAATGAACGAGCAAATTGAAATTTTTTATGAAGATCAACTTGTGGAACATAATGATCATGCCTACTTCTAATTACCCAAGTGCCTATTTGTTAGCTGTTTTACTTTGACAGTAAATTCTATGAACTTTTGGTACAAGAAAAATAAAAATTAAGAATTTTGATGAAATAATTTTCATAACAGTACTATTTAGCCTTTAACGCATGAATTTGTGTTAATAAAATATAAATGTTTTATATTGTTTGCTTAAAACGTATCTTTCGCAGTTTGTATATTTAATTGAGAGTTGGCCACTGAAGCGTTTGGACGTGTTTCTGCGTTGCTCCTGTGTACTGTCTGTTTTTGGTGTGATTTTGGTTTGAAATCGTTCGTTTTTGAGTTTGTGAAGCTGTTCCTGTCGCAAGTTTTGCTGTGTTGCTGTGTTGAAGCATTTTGTTCCTGCATCGTACGAGAATTTCTACGAGAACGCGTACCTGAATTGTATTTCTACGTGATTTCTGTTTCATTGGCGACTGCGGTTCAGTGTTATTGACCCTGCTTAATACACTCAGAGAGTAATTCGCACCAGCTCATCAATCAGTGTCCTCTCCGTTCACTCTCACTGCTCACCTAAGTAATCGATACTCTCTCTCATAATGGACTGTGCAATCTGCTCTACTACTATCAACAAAGATCCGGTTGTTTGTATTGGCAATCTTCCTTTTTCGGAGTGCAATTCTGCCTTTCATCCGGAATGCATTAAACTTGCCGACACTTGTGTTAAGGAGATGGCACGCAATCGTGGTCTCTGCTGGATGTGCGAGAAATGCCGTGACTCGAGATCAGATTTTTTCTCATCAATTTCGTGCTTGATGAATACACTGAAAGATGAGCTGAAAAATGCAATACGGAGTGAGCTTGATCAAAGGATATCTCAGCTCACTAAAGTATGTGTCCTTTAAGATTGGCATTGGCGAGCTCGTTTTCTTTCCTTCAACTTGGCCATGCGGATTTGTTTACCGCCAGTTTGAATTTCACCAACGTATACAGAAACAATTCACACCAACACTCCCAGTATCTTGCTTTCCTGCTTCAAACAATTCAACTGCTAGAAGTTTCTCAACTACTAATTCTATGCATAATGATGTCAACTGCATAAATGTGATCCCACCAACACACACAACACAACATAGTCCATCACCGAGCCATCATCTTAAAAATGCAAACTCACCTGAAACTCACCTGACTCAAAATAATTCCTCCGGTTCGACTTTTTTAAGCCAACATTCAGTCATTCAACTTTACCTATGGAGCCAGTACTAAACACATTCAATATATTTTATCAAAACGTGAGAGGCTTACGTACTAAAACCTCTGAATGTTTTGCTAATACTGCAATCGCCGACTGGGATGTTATCGTTCTTACGGAAACGTGGCTAGATGACAGCTTTCCATCTGAGCTTTTGTTTGATAACAACCGCTTTAATACATTCCGTACGGATTGTTCTGCAGCAAACAGTAACAAATGTAAAGGTGGTGGTGTCCTCGTTGCGATCAATGCAAATTATGCTTCCTCTCTGTGCTCGACAAACACATCTACAATTGAATGCCTTTGGGTTCGAGTAAAAGTTCTTAATGTTTCGCTAATCATCGGATCATTTTATTTGCCTCCTGATCAATCAGCCAACATGGACACCATAAATGCATTCTGTAATTCATTGCACTTAACGAGAGAGAAATATAAGAATGACTTTTTTATTCTGTTTGGGGACTTCAATCAACCTAATCTTAAGTGGGATATCAACGGCAAATTTCCGACACTGAATCTTATGCTTACCCGACTATCCCCTACCAGTCAAGCTCTACTCGATGAACTAAGCTTTGAAGGTCTTCGCCAACTTAACACTGTTCTAAACCACAATAATAATATGTTAGATCTAGTGTTTGCGAACGACAAAGTTACTGATTACATGAGGCCAATCGAATTATGCATCGAAAGTATTGTTGAACCTGATGGACATCATCCAGCTTTACTTACATACTTCACGCTCCCGCAATACAGTGTACCGTCATCTCAACCCCCACGTCAAGCAGATTTCAATTTTAGACGAACTAATTTCACTGATCTCGTTTCTGCACTTAACCAAATCAACTGGGACTCTATCGCTGATTATGACGACATCAACGACAGTGTGGCTGAATTTTCTTCTCAAATGAATGAACTGTTTGAATAATTCATCCCAGGGTTTAATGTTCGCGCTGATCCACCATGGACCAATTCTGCACTACGTTTGGCTAAACGTCGAAGATCACGGGCCCTTAAAAAACTGTATCGACTAAAAAACAGCACTAATCAAATAAATTTTGCTCGCGCCTCAAAAATATATAAGCAGCTGAACCGAACCGCCTACTCCAACTACGTCAGGAAAATTGAAATCAATATCAAAAGACATCCCACATCATTCTAGAAATTTGCTAAAGATAAAGAATCCTGTGGACGACTTCCTTCCTCGATGCAGTTTGAGGGAAACACCATTACCGGAGACGAAGAGTTTTGCAATGCATTTGCCTCATATTTCTCTTCTGTGTACACCAACAATTCCTCGGTACCGTCTAACTCAACATCGGCTTTATCCTTCATAAATGATGAGGTTAATTTATGCACACCACTAATCAACGATGATGAGGTGGAATCTGCTATTTCGTTGTTGAAGCTTTCCTACGCACCTGGGCCTGACAATATTCCCAGCGCAATTCTCATTAATTGCAAGGCTGCTCTCATTCCCATACTGACCAAACTATTCAACAAATCCTTGCAATCGAAATGCTTCCCGCGTCTTTGGAAATCATCGTGGATGTTTCCTGTTTATAAAAAATCTGACAAAAGTAATGTGTGCAATTATAGAGGAATTTCAAAGTTATGTGCGTGCAGTAAACTGTTTGAAAAGATAATGTCTCGTCATATGCTCCAAGCCTTTTCACCATTAATTTCTAATGTTCAACATGCCGAAACGATCGATTGAGACCAATCTAATATACTTACTTAACTTTTGCCACTCCTATATTGACAAGGGCTTACAGGTTGACGTCATTTATACTGACTTCTGCGCTGCTTTTGACAAGGTCAACCACTTTCTAT
This sequence comes from Anopheles arabiensis, assembly GCF_016920715.1. Classification (NCBI taxonomy): domain Eukaryota; kingdom Metazoa; phylum Arthropoda; class Insecta; order Diptera; family Culicidae; genus Anopheles; species Anopheles arabiensis. Next base: position 57,914,524 of record NC_053518.1, read on the forward strand.
TGCTATCTAAATTATCAAAGTATGGTGTTCACACAAATGTTGTTGAGTGGTTAAGAAGTTATTTAACTGATCGTTGCATTAATGTTAAGATAGGAACTAGTTTATCTGCCAAATTCCATAATTTATCTGGTGTTCCTTAAGGGAGTATATTAGGACCTTTACTATTTATTATATTTATTAACGATGTCGTGTTTGCTATTCCTCATGTTAAATTGTTATTATATGCTATATATGTTATTTTCTGCATGGTGTTTTAATAATGAAATGTTACTTAATGTTAGCAAATGTAGTTGTATAACATTCTCAAAGAAAAAAAATCCTATTATTTATAACTACAAAATCAATGAAGACAGCGTTCCACGTTTTTCTCAGGTTCGGGACTTGGGAGTTATTTTAGACAGTAAGCTTAGTTTATCTAGCCATTATCAAACTAAAGCTCTTAAACTGTTAGGATTTGTCTTACGTGTCTCGGCCGACTTTAAAGATCCTTTCAGTTTAAAAACATTATACTGTTCTTTAGTCCGTCCCATCCTGGAATTGGCCAGTGTAGTATGGTGTCCCCATCAAATCACATACATATATAAAATTGAAAAAAATCAGAAAAAAATCACACGTGTTATGTTTCATCGTCTACCCTGGTCAAACCAAATTCCATGTCCTTCGTATAATGTTCGGTGTTTACTATTTGGCTTAGAGACTTTACAGCATAGGAGAACTACGGCTCAGATAACTTTTATGCATAAATTATTAATTGGAGATTTTGATGCACCTGACATTTTAAATTTTATTTGCTTTTCTACTCCCTCTAGAGGTCTTAGAAATAGAGAGCTACTAAGAAGCCCTTTTAGATCGACTGGTTTTGGTGCCAATGATCCACTGCTCAAAATGATTGATGTGTATAATAGGTTAGGGTTATCAGCAGATTTCAATCAATCCGTTAGTCAGCTGCGTCAGCATATTCAAGTTAGTTCTAGGGCCATACTTTAAACTTGTACTCTGTAAGCATTAAGTTATTTAGGCATACTGCCCGATAACTTTGATTTAAATAAATAAATAAATAATAAATAAATAATTGGGTGATGATTACTGGGCAGTTCGGTGGAGACATTTAGGGTTCCCCAAGACGATAGCTTAGGCCGGTTTCGTAATACAGGCGGTGCTCGAGATATACGGTACCTCTTATTCGCGGATTCGGAGATACGCGGTTTTCAAAATTTGACAGTTCTTTGAGCAAATTGTACTGATTTTATACATCAATTTTAAATGGCCAAATAATTTTTAAATTCTGGTTGAATGTTGAAAGAGCATTTCAAAAAGTTTGAAACTGTTATATTCAGTCTGAATCATAGCAAATAATTAATGAAGTGGCTTAGGCCCGTGTCTGTGCTCCATCGCATGCGATTTTATCGCATGTACTGTCAAACGCTTTTTCGTATAATATTGCGATTGTTTGGATGATTTTAATGATATAACGATTATGAAAAATTAAGTTGAGATTGTTCATACAAAACACCACACATTTAGTTTGACAGATAAAATCGGATGCGGCGTCCGACGAAATCAAAATTTTTTGAATCCGTCGTATGACGAAATCGCACGTCCGACGTTATCTGTCAAATTTCATATAAAATTTTGACAGGCCTTCCGATAAAATCGCATCCGATGGAGCACAGACACGGACCTTAAACAACATCCTAGTTGCAAAATTACACGATAATAAGGGGTATTTTGGATGCAAATCACGAGATTCGACAAACGCGGAAAATTGAGAAAATTGAAAATTTGAGTTGTTCCATAAGCAATGTTATTAATAATACGTTTGGTAAGTACACTTTCAAAATTATATAATTTCATGAAATATACTAATTTTGCTTAAATTTTCTCTCTGCTGGTATTATTTTCTATGAATGAAATATGATTAAAAGAGAGCAAATATGATGGAAAAATAGAACATAATGCATATTTCAATAATATGCAACACATTTGAAACGTTCGATTTTTTAGTAACAAAGATGAAATGATGAGATGAACACAAAAACATGGTTTAAAAATATTTGTTTATGAATAATTCCTGCTTTTATTTTCATATTTTATAAAAATCATCAGAAAAGTCCAAGAAGTATATAATTACTAATTAATTTAATATGGTGCAATATTGAAGGCAACCAATGGAATAACCGGTACCATGCGTAAAATAAAATATTTTATAAATATTAAATGAAGCTTTAAAATTCTAATTTCTTTATCAACGTTAATAAGGCTAATGCCTTTATCATTACACCAAATTAAAAATTTATTAATAAGTATCACACCATAAGTTATGAAAGTTTTAAAATTAAAAAGTATCACTTCTCATACAAAATGTATGGGATACCCTTTTATACCGGTCGTAGAGATAAGGTTTATCAAAAGTAAATATATAAAAATATTAAGGTTTTTCTTTTAAATAAGTTCATCATGTTCCCTTCATAAGAATACAATTTCCTAAAGATACGTGAAATTAAGTAGTTACTGTTTTTAATTAAAAAGTTATTTCAGTATAAAAATGAAAATATTACTCGAATATCCCATCGTAGAGTTAAAGATACATTAGATGTATTGAATACTATGGGACTTTCGAAATATTCCTATTAAACAAATACACTTCATCATAGATGGATATATCGGATCGAATACAATCCATCTTGGATGGATATATGTGATATATCACGTCGGAATATTTACACTCATCTGTTCAGTTCAATTTCTATTTACAACTAACAATAATAAATACATGGGAGTAGCTTATGATATAGTTGTTATAGTATACATATAATAAAGGTATATAGTTTTAGAGTAACAGTAAATTAGTATACTTTTCAATTAGTTTACGTATTCTTTCAACGCAAGTTCTGGCGGTGTGAAAGAAGAAATGCGCTGTGTGTGCTGTGTGCGCGAGTAGCTGTGTGCGGTAGTGCGCTGTGTGCGCGAGTAGCTGTGTGCGGTAGTGCGCTGTGTGCGCGAGTTTGCTGTGTGCAAAAGGTTCAGCGCTGTGTGCGCGAGTTGCTGTGTGCGTTAGTGCGCTGTGTGCGCGAGTGCTGTGTGCAAAAAGAAATGCGCTGTGTGCGCGAGTAGCTGTGTGCGTTAGTGCGCTGTGTGCGCGGGTTTGCTGTGTGCAAAAGGTTTAGCGCTGTGTGCGCGAGAGTGCCGCAAACCGTGCCGCATCTGACGTGTGTTTTCGAAGACGACAATTGTGAAATTGAAATGGAGAGTGTACCAAAAACGGCTTGACTTGTTTGTAAGTGGTAGACAATCGTGTTTTTCAAATCGAGGATTGCTAGTAGACTGTGGACAGTTGTTAATTGGAATGGAAAACCCTGTAATTTGTTCATTTGAGACCACTATTTCGCCAACTTCAATCGGAGACACCTTTTTCAACCATTTCTCGCGTTTGTTTAATTGTGGTAAATATTCTCTAATCCACCGTGTCCAGTAATGTTGCGCTATTAATTGAATCCTTTTCCAGCTCCTTCTGGTAGCTGCCCAGCAAGCAGGTAAGACGGCCATTTGGGGAACTTGAGGTTTAGCTAGTTTACAGTAGAACGTCGTTATCCGGGGACGGATTAACCGGCGGGCGGCTTAACCGTGCGCATAAATCTGACAGCTGATCATACGTACAGCGAAAGTTTGCAGCGATAATCAATTGGGTAACCAGTTTCTTGTGCAGCTCGGTAGTGTCTAGGGGTATTTTCGAAATTCATTTTTGTTCATTAACAGTTGTTAAACCTACAGGTACACCTACATCAAACCTACAGTTATTGATTGAAATAATATTCTACTAACGATTAATCGATTGATTCTAGGTGAATTAATAATAAAACTAGTGAATTATTATTATCTTGGACCATTATCCGTGCAAATCGATTAACCGGCAACCGTCCGGTCCCGAGCTGCCCGGATAATCGACGCTCTACTGTATTTTTGTAACTCTGACAGGTTGCTATTACCATTTTAAGTACTGCTCTCCTATCTATTACATAGAAACGTTGCCTCAGAAACGTGGCCAGTGCTGTTTCGAACTTCTTGTAGTATAATCGTTCATGGTAGAGCCGTACAATTACATAGGTGATTTCATTTTTCTTTGGTAATATGATGGGATTTTTGCCTTTTCTTCGATAAATGATAAACCAGTTAGCCTTCCTTTCATTCGCAACAAACCATCTGCATCTAGCATAGGATTCAAAATTCTTATGGGGCTTTTCTTTGATATTTCCTTTCCAAACTTTAATAACATTATATCTTCATTATACGTTTCCATTTGAGCCTTTTTATGAGAAAATTTTCTGCCCTATCTAATTGTTTTTTAGTTACTTCCAACAACATTTTATATTTCTGCCCAAGCCCAATGGCTAATTCTCGTTTCAATTCAACCCAACTTCAAGGCCAATGTGAATTTATGACTGTAAAATCTATTAGGTCAGTAGAGTGCGTTATAAACATCGGTCTGATATCTACTAGAGTAGTAAAATCGTAGTCGGTTGTTGTGAAATTCCTTTGCTTTAAAAATAAAGGACCAGATATCCATATGGAATCCCCTTTTATTCTTTTAGTTGCTTCATCTGCAGGATTGTCTTTGGACGCAACCCAAGTGCCACAAATCCACTTAACGACCACTAAACGGCTTCTAAACGACTCAAGTTCTCTACCTAAACGGAATATAGAAAGACTTCGTTTAGCAGACGGCAAACGACTCATGCATTCTAAAAATAGCAAAAGCTGGTGGCGCCATCTGTTTGTGGGATACCCAACCAGTTGAGCTTCATCGCTTGCAGCAGAGCTTTCTCATTTCCTCTGTACTGTTGTATGGTTTCGCATTGAAGTTATGCATCGCTAGAACTAGAACGGCGATACGATTGTTTAAATACTAAACTCCAACTGAAACCACCAGCACTGAAGCAAGTGAGATTTGAGTAATAGTCGTTGGTGTTGATACCCACGTATCTGACCACACGACCATTCATATAGATTTTTGCTCAGAAAGTTAGAAGGCTATATAGGTCATGATAAGATGAAACTTGTCGAAACACATTGCAAGAAAAGGATAGCAATATAATGATGAGTTGTAATACGCCATCTATTGATCAAACCAATGAAGCTGTGGAGCTTTCATTTTTTTTCTATGGATATTCAATTTTCCAGTCGTTTAAGCTTAATCTGTGGCGCTTGGGAATCCAATGCCATTCGCTCGCGTGAGTTTTGCAGAGGATTTCGCTAACTCTAAAGACTACAAACTGCTTGTACCTCCTTGGTTCCAAACATATCCAGCTTAGCACGGTTCTTGAGTCGGACCAAAAATAAATATTATCAATATTGAGTCTTAACTCCGATCGGATAGTATCGGCTAGTCTTCCCCCCATTACCGCTACCTGCAGCTCAAGTCGAGGTATTGTTAAAATTTTAAGTGGCACTACCCTCGATTTTCCCGCAGCCAATTGCATATCTACTCCTTCCTTATGGACTGTGCGAATATACATGTATGTGACAAATGCTTGTTCAGACGCATCAACAAATGAGTGAAGTTCTCTTGTGATTGGCTCTCCTGCTTGTGAATAATATATCTGTAGTTCCCATGTTTTTAATTCCTTCAACCTGTGCAACCAGTTTTGCCATTTTTTATTTAGAACAGGATGAATATTTTGATCTCAATCTATCTTCAACTTCCATACTTCTTGCATTAGTATTTTGGGCTCTATAGTATAACTGGTAAGGAGCCCCATTGGATCATAAATTTTCATTGTTTTTGCAAGCATTTCTCGTTTGCTGACTGAATGGGCAGGAATGATCAGATCATTCAATATAAACTTGAATACATCCTTTTCTTTTTCCCAGTACTGCCCTAAAATTTTATCAAAATTTGAGGTGCCTTCGCTTATTTTTAAAACAGATTGGGTTGAAACACGTTCACAAGGAATTTGGTTGGTTAAGTGACTAGAATTGTATATGAAATTTCGAATAAAAACATCTGTCATCTGTTCGAATTCTAATGCGGTGAAACATTTCTTGAATATCGCCAGAGACTCCAATGCTGCCTTCTCTAAATCTTAACAGGATACCAATGGGTTGAGGGACTGCATCAGGTCCTGTCAGCAGCTGAAAATTTAGAGAGATCCCCATGTTCCGAGCCGCGGCGTCAAAGACCAACCTTGGCATTGGGTTTAATTTGTTTAAGTTCATTACTGCGAAATGTGGTATATAGTTCAGATTCCTGTTGTGTATTCGTTATTCCGTGTTAACTTCTTTAGCGTATCCCTTTTGGCAGTATAACGAAATTTCGTTGTGGTACCATCAGTTTTTTAGATTTACATCTTATTCAAGTATTTCAAGGGGGAGTATTTTTCATCAAGTTCAATGCCCTTTCTTCATGTTTTGAGGTTATTATATTTGGGCTAGGTTGAACACCCGGAACACATAAGGTTGAAGACATTAGGCGCAGCCTAATTACAGCTGTTTGCGACAGTGTGTGTGGTATTGTTTCGGGATTTAAAGTATGATCGGTGTGTTGATGGTTTGTTTAATGTTTAGGAGAACGTCTAACGATAATCAATTTTTTTTTAATTAGAACATGTTTGCGGCTTCAATGACCTTTTAAGCATCATGTAAGATAGTTTATAATGATGATAAAAGAATTTTTTTGAATGTGCTAAATTTTTTCTCGAGTTTTTGGGTCTCCACAGAGACACACACATACACACAAACATACTTACAGCGCGATTAATGTGACCTCTATCATGCCGTGATCCCCCAAACAGCCCAGTGCTGTGGATGAGGATGCGCTACAAGATAGTCAAGCCAGCAATTCTTCAAACCCCAAAACTGTTTCATTCTGATGCGATTTTCACCCGCTGTGGCTTTAAAGTCCATGCATGTTTGATTACTGCAACCTGAGAGACAACAAAACTCAATTGCATTTTCGAGCACGAATATCCGGAAATTCGAGTAAAGTTTCATAAAATAGAGCCTTAAACTTCCCTTAAATTGCACCAGTGTTAGGGAATTTAGAAAAAGTCCTTTAAAATAATCTGTGGTGCGATGTTTCAGTTTCTTTCTTCTAGATTCGCTCGGGAATTATTTTTCCTATCGTTATAGTTGGTCATGTAGCCATTTTATACTTAAATAATACCGATTAAAAAAAAATACCGTCGAACAAAATTAGCTTTCGTTTTTCATCCAAAACCAAAGCTATGAATGTAAAATGAGTTCAACGGCCTTGGAATGCGTTCGGTTCGATAAGTTCATGGTCTTTGATCGATTGCATTCCGTGCATTTGTCGCGCCAGTACGGTTGATCCGGCAGCAACAAAGTCCAGACAAAATTTTCCCCGGTACGGATGGCAATCCAAGCCCTTGCTACGACGGACAGTTCATACGTGGTTAGAACCCACGACGGGCATGATGCACCAATTTTCGGCCAATGATGCACCAATGCAGGAAGAGGAAGACGTAAATTTGTTGGATTTATTTCGTTGATTTCGATATAATAAAAAAAACCGTTAAAATATTTGGTCACCTTTCTTCTAAAAAAAATCAATTTATTACAGCCGTTGCCGTCAAATTTTGGCCGTAAGTCATGTATTTTTGTCTCGTAGGCGTCAATTTTTGACAGTGTGCATCAATTTTTGTCTCGTAGGCGTCAATTTTTGACAGTGTGCATCAATTTTTGTCAGTGCACATCAATTTTTGTCTTAAAAGCACCAAATCTTGTCTCATGGTCATAAATTTTTGTCTCTTGGTATTTTTTCGTTATTTTAATATTTTAATAATTGCAGAATGGACAGCACAATAAAAGCAGTTATACAATGCAAAGGAATTAATTCAGGAATTCTATTTATTTCACATAGTTTTACGTCCTTTTTATAATAATATAAAGACAATTTAGAGAAGATTAATCTTCGATTATTTCTTCATTTTGGCATTGTGGCAAATAGTCAAATAAATTCCTAAAATAGTTCTCGCAATCCGTACGGGTTATCATTGTACTGCCATTTTCAATTAAGGAGTACAAACTATCTTCATTTTCTGGGTTCCTTCGTTTAACGATATTCTTCCATTTAGAGAACATATTCTCTATAGGGTTCAAAAATGGCGAATACGGTGGCAGAAACATTATTTTGAATCCTGTATGTGTTTTGACCAGCTCTTTAACCCTTGCAGAATGATGGAACCTAACGTTGTCCATAATTAATACGCCGGTTGTTATATTTTTTTCCTCTAATTTTTGAAAAAGATCTTCCAAAAATGCCACGAAAGAGTCTGTGTTGAACGGAAAAGGTTGTGAGGAATAACTGATGATTTCATGTTTGTTGATCGCACAACAAATTGAAATATTTTTCGATCGGATATAGGGTACTCTTTGCACTGCTGGTCGGCCGACTAAAGCCCTACCGTATCCTAATCGCATAGATACATTAAAGCCCACCTCGTCAATGAATATCATATTTGATTCAGGAATTGTCGCTAAATTAGCCATAAAGTCAAGTGCATAAGATTTCCGAATGCTTAATGTAGAATTAAAATTTCGCCTCTCTGGTATTTGTGATGTACGTTTAAAAGAAAAATTGAAATTTTTGATTGACCTCTGAATGGTGGACGTGCTAACAATCACATTACATCCATTTTTATGTCTGCGTTTAATTTCTTTTAACGACAAACAGCAATCCTCGTCTAACCATTGCCTTATTTTGTTTTGGACGTCTTCATTCACTTTTGATGTTGATGGATAACCTCGTTTTTGAATTGGCACATTCCCTGTTTCCCTATATTTTTTAAGAATTGCATTCACTGTTGTACGCTGTATTCCTACAATTCTCCTATTTCTTTTGGTAGTTTTCTGCTATTGTGCAAGGAGCACACTCGCTCTCGATCTGCGTTTGTCGTTAGATGATTTTTTTTACTCATGTTTTGTCGAACATAAAAAACTAATTTTGGAATCCAGGAAGTTTACTTTGTTGAAGTTCTGCAAAAACATACAAATGTTACTTTATCACGTTTTATGACGACATAACAACAGTTTAACTTACGAAATAAACACAAAAGCTGGGGAAGCTTGCAGTGATTTTATAGCTTTATGTATTCTGAAACATCCAAACTAAATTTTTCATGCACGTTGCCAGTTGTATTGTTTTGGAATAATCTGAATTTTGCTTTAATTGCTAGGTCCATAAATAACTGCAGGTTGATCCCGCGTACTTTGACAAATCTGGATTTGACAATTAGGGAACCACAGATTTATAAAAAGCTATTTCCCTCATAGCAGTCTCCAGAGGTATCCCCGTTCATGATGGCGACCAAAATCAGATACATAAACCTACCTGTTGTCTATTTATCCACCTTGCTCAAATGACGCTTTCAGATACAGCACACGTAATTCAATTATTATTTATTATTAATTAATTAATTAATTAATCTTCAACGGGCCCTATGGCCTAATTAAGATGTAACAGTTCATTTAAAAAAAAAAAAAAAAAAAAAAAAACATAACAAAACATGATTTGCAGCGCAATTCACTGCGGCCATGGCAAAAGCCGGAGACGTTCCTTGAAGCACTGAGTTGAGATGTCGAAGCAATCCGAGACAGTGTTGAAGACAGCCGACATGCGGAACATAGGGTCAGACCGACCAGCGCTGGAACGGGGTTGAGCGAGCCGTAGAGTTTCTCTAGACCTAAGTGTTCGGGATGGTGCATATATATCGACTCGATGCAACAAAGGCGATGAGTCGATAGAGCCATTTAGCAATCCAGCGATGAAAGAACACTGTGCATTGCGTCTTCTAACCGAAAGAGGTTCAAGGCCTAGAAGACGGCACCGCGCAGCATACGGAGGAAGATTATTGCGATCCTGCCAGGGAAGTAGGCGTAGGGCATATCTCGTGAGCTTACGTTGAATCGCCTCAAGTCGAGCAATTGAAGAAGCGGTAGTTGGGCTCCAGACTACGCACGAATATTCCAGAACCGAACGAACGATACAGTTGTAGACAGCTTTGATGCACATGGGGTTGCGGAATTCATTAGTTGTCCGGATAACCACGCCAAGTAATTGATTTCCTCTAGCTACAACGTCATCAATATGCTGTTGCGTGCGTTGAAAGTTCAAACTAGAGTCAAGCAGAACGCCCAGGTCTTTGGCATGATTTTGTCGATTAATTGCAGTGCCGTCTATGAAGTAGTTACCAGTGACTGGGCTCCTGCATCGACTAAAAGACACACAGTAGCATTTCTCGATGCAGATAGTCAGTCCATTACGCTTGCACCACGAACAGAAAATTTCGATGCAGTCTTGCAGGAATGTACAATCACCTGTGTTGTGAATAGGCGCAAAAATTTTTGCATCGTCGGCAAACAGACTGATACTGTCGGGAGGTAGAGCGAGGGTAACATCGTTGATGAACAATATGAAGAGAAGCGGGCCAATATTGCTTCCTTGTGGCACACCCGAGCTGCTGACTATTTATTTGGACATGTGCTTATCAATTTTCACGATGTATGTGCGATTAATTAGGTAAGACTTAAGCCACTGTATGAGCGAGCTGGGAAGTCCTAGTTTATCGAGTTTAGCGAGAAGAATTTCGTGCGGAAGAGAGTCGAATGCTGCTTTCAGATCTGTATAAATTGCATCGACTTGAGCTCCGGCATCAATTTGACTAGTGCAATAGGTTACAAATTCAACCAGGTTCGTGGTAGTCGACTTTTTTGGCACGAATCCATGTTGATACGGGAATAGGAACCATCCAAGATTTCCTCCATGTTTTGGGAAAGTAGCCATTGGCTAGCGATGCATTGAACAATTTTGCAAGGATAGGTGCTACTGTCGTTTGACAGCGTTTCAGCACGGTAGAAGGAATTCCGTCGGGTCCAGGAGCGAAGGAAGGCTTTAGTTGCGCTAGGGCAGATAAAATGATCTCACTGTCGATGAAAGGAGTGCTCATGTTAATTGCGCCAGCCGGAGTGTTGACGAGAGCAGCATCAATGGTATCGGTATCATTCATGGCCGGTGAAAAGCAATCTGCGAAGCGATCCGCGAAGAAATTGCACATTTCATTAGTGTTGGTTGCTCCTTTGTACGTAATGGATTTCGGTGTATGCGTGGATTTTGTTTTGCTGTTGTAGAAGCGCCAAAACGAGTCAGGCCACCTGCAGAGGTTACGTTGAATTTTACTCAAATATCTGCCATATCGAAACCTGTTATAGCTACAGTATAAAGAGTGCGTTTCAAAGTAGATCGAGCAAGATCTTTGGCAGCGGCGAGTTTGGTAGTGACGATAAGCAGCTCTTTTTACACGTTTGAGTCGTTTGAGTGTGCGGTCCGCCCATGGGGGGTTAGGTTTAGAACGCTGAACTGGGACGCATACAACAAAGGCTTGCAGCATGAAGGACGAGAATGAACATACTGCTTCGTCAAGTGAAATAAAATTGGAACAATGAAAGCTATTGTTAAACATTGATATCATGTCGTTCAGTTTCACATAGTCAGCTTTAGCAAAGTTATAACGATAAAATGCGGTTGTCGTCGAGTTTTGTCGCGTCGTCGAATTGCGTCGGGTCGACGAGTTAATACGTATATTGAAGTCAAACGCCGGATGGTAGGAGTCAAGAGGTACAAGCGGAACAACACTTGGAAAGACAGGCGAACACAATTTAGCTGCAGCATTGTTAGCGTAGAGCAGGTCAAGCATGCGTCCGTGCGAATTATTGATGTGATTAAGTTGCACTAATCCGTTAAATTTAAATCCATCCACAAAGGTGTTGTTGGCCAGTGAGCGCGCAGTTGGTTCATAGTGCGTGATTGATGAGTATGCTGGCGAGGACGAAGGATCAGCTGTGGACCAGCTTATGCTAGGCTGATTGAAATCGCCAATAACAAACAGCAGATCCGAAGGCTTCAGTGTGAGAGTGAAGCTGCTGATACAATCATTTAGAGAGCGAAGAGTCGATATCTCGGAGCTAAGCTGCGGTGGAATGTATACTACCATGACGTACAGATGTGCGTTATTGTAGGCGACGCGCACACAAATATACTCGAGAGAACGATCACGGGAAGGTACTCGTATGCGTTAGAAACGGCTAGCAAAACACCACCACCGCGAGAGTTAGAGCCGCTGAGAGAGCGATCACAGCGGTAAACAGAGAAGTTGTTGTTGAAGAGAAGAGCAGATGGAATGTTGTCAACAAGCAAAGTTTCCGTGAGGGCGATGAGATCGAAGTCAGCCTCCGATACAGCTAAGTGAAATTCTTTTGTTTTAGTACGCAAACCTCTAACGTTTTGATAATAGCAGCTTAAATACTCAGCGGTAGCGTTGTCATTGTGGCGGTTGGATAAAGCGGGTATACGGTAAGTCAATTGAGCTGCGTTGTCAGAGCATGAGGCTTGGCGTGTTTGTTGCGTGCAATGAGCGGAACTTCGTCTAGTTGAGAAAAAAGCGATCGATTGTGGACTGGTGTAGGTGCGGAGATGAAGCACGGTGGTTTTGGGGCGGTCCAGAAACAAGTGTTGAGTTGGGTGCTTCCAAGGTATCATTCACCGGGGGGTGACACTGTTGTGATGATGTTGTTTCAGGACCAGGTGGAGTAGACGTGCGTGCGGCTAAACGGTGAGTCGTTGTTGGTGTGCGTGTGGTGTAGCGGTGATCAGTACTAGTAGCTGGTGTGCGTGTTGTAAAGCGGTTTCGAGTGGCTATAGGAGATGAGGTTTGGTGGTCGTGTTGACGGGATTGAAAAAACTCACGTACACCGATACCGACGGGCCAGGTGGATGGTGTGAGTGCCGCATCTCGAAGGATAGCCGGGACCCTCACTTTGAATGAAAGCCAATTCATGCTGTCCACACTAAACCCTCTTCTCAGCAGGCAATACGCTATAACGTCATCGGTGGCTAAGCGACGCTTTACAGAAGCGACCACTTGTTCCACAGTGACGGCCGTTGATAAGCGGGATAGGCGGATCCAGATCCTATCTGTGAATGGCTCACGAGGTGCAGCTTGAAGCGGTGATGATAACGGATAGGTTCCCACCAGTTCATGCGGTTGTGTAGGTGCCGGCTGGACGGCAATCGTGGTGTTGGTGTATGCGTTTGGCGATGACGCGGCACAAAGGATGTTGCCGCGACTGTTTACAATTTTGTTTACACCAGGAGATGCCGAATCCTCGATTATGCGCCTCCGCTTTCTACCAGTAGCTGGTCGAGGATCAGAGTTCCGATTGTGAGGCGTGGATGCAGTTTGAAGGAGGGTAAAACCACTGCGAACTTCGGCGACAATAGGCTCAACGAGCTTGCCAATAGCTGCTACAGCTGAGTTGAGGGCGGCTTGGAAACCGACCTGGGCGCCTATTTCTTTTACCGAACGGCAGCGCGGATTTTTAAGCATGTTAGTGCAGCCAATGCAGCTCCAGTGCAGGTCGACATTGGACAATACTGCGTCAATCAGCTCGGGGGGCAATTTGCAACAGCCGCGGTGGAACGTAGCGTCACAATATGCACAACTGATGATGCAGCCGGTGGCCTCTAGCGGTTCAGCACACGAGAAGCAAATAGCCACCATCGCGAAATCACGCGTAATCACAGCACAACACTGCTAAGCCGAGCAGGAAAAAACAGCAGGAAACCACAGTTGTGATGCAACTAAACAATTCGCCAAGACGAAGCGATGATGTTAAACATTTTAATAGTCCGTAGAATAGGCAACAATGCGATGCGACGCAGAAACACAAGAATCTTTATGCCTGCCCGTTCGATTGGGGATGAAACGGGGCAGACGTAATGTGATGCACACCATTACTCAAACAGAACTCTGAAAACTCACCGCTGGTGAATTGTGTGCCATTGTCGCTCACCAGTGTCGTTGCCATACCGAAACGCGCGAACAACCCTCTCAAGATGCTAACGGTTATGCGGGCTGTGATACTAGCCGTCCGGATGATCTCTGGCCACTTAGTATGCGCATCGACTACTACCAAAAAATAGTCTCCATCTATTGGGCCCGCGTAGTCCACATGGACACGCTCCCATGGCGTTGTTGTCTTCGGCCACGGCAAAGGATCAGCATGAGCAGGAGATTTTGCTCCCAGAGCACATGAATGGCTATGACTGACGAGATCGATGATGTCTTCATTTAACGACGGCCAAAACACATAGCTACGCGCAATCGCCTTCATGCGCTGGATACCAGGATGTCCTCGATGAAGCTGGGACAGACATTGCTTGCGTAGTTTCTCTGGTATTAACACTCTCTCTCCGACCAAAATACATCCTTCCACCGTTGAATAGTCTTCCTTCCTGCTGTGATAACGAGATGAATCTGCGCCAAGGGCAATGTTACGTGGCCACCCGTTTTTTATGTAGTAATGCAACTTCTTTGCTATAGGATCACGATTCGTTTCTCGAGCGACCTCTCTAAAACTCAAGGGAAACGTAACTAAAGCGCTTGTTGCAATAGACTTTACATCCATCTCTAGTGCAACAGAAGCGATTACACAATCCTCATCCGGTTTATCATGCTTGTTAATTAGCCTGGAGAGTACATCGGCATTTCCGAATGATTCGGTGCATACATATTCAATGCCGAAATCGTATGACAATAGCGTGAGCGCAAAACGCTGCAAGCGGTTGGCAGTGTAGACTGGGATCCCTTTTTTCGACCCAAAGATCCGCAGTAGTGGACGATGATCTGTCTGAAGCTGGAAACGCCTTCCAAATATCATCTTGTGGAATTTCGTTACCGCGAAGATGATTGCCAGTCCTTCACGATCTATTTGACTATATCCTTCTTCTGTTTTTGTAAGTGCTCTAGAGGCGTGTTGAACCACACTAATGGTATCATTGGGAAACATGTGGCTAATAGTGGCACCAATACCTATTGATGATGCATCTGCCGATACTATTATTTTATGCCTTGGATCATAATGCGTTAACAACAAGTCCGATGATAGCAAGGATTTAAATCATTCAAACGCTTTTTTACAATCGGCGGTCCATCGAAACTGTGCATTTGTCTTCAATAAGTTATCCAGTGGATATCGCAACTCTCTCATGTTTGGGACAAATCTGGCATAATAATTTATGGCTCCTAGAAAGGATCGGACGCCGCTCACATCTGTTGGTTCTGGAAGCCTTTATATGACATCGATCTTCGCTGGATCGGGGCGCGATCCGTGGGTGTCGATGATGTAACCCAAATATCTTAGTTGCTGAACCTTAAAAGCGCATTTTTCCGATCGAATGCTGAATCCATACTCTTGAATTCTTTTCAAAACTGCCATTAAATTCGCTTCATGCTCTTGTTCAGTGGCTCCTCCGACAATGATGTCGTCCATGTAACATGACACTCCTTTTACACCAGCCAGCATTGTGTCGATAAGCTGCTGGAACGCTGCTGGAGCAATCTTAATACCAGGCGGCAATCTATTGTAGGTGAATAAACCTCGATGCGTATTGATGGTGAGTAAAGATCGGTAGGCAGGGTCGATTTCTACCTGTAAGAAAGCATCGTATAGATCAATTTTGCTAAATATTTTGCATTGCGATAGTCTAGCGAAGATATCTTCAGGTAGTGGTAAAGGATACTCATGTTGCTGCAACGCGTCGTTTAGTCCAGTTGAGTAGTCCCCGCAAAGCCGAATGCTGCCGTTTGCCTTGCGGACGACGACGATAGGTGCTGCCCATTCAGAGTAATTCATTGGAGATATTATGCTCATCTGCTCTAGTCGATCGAGTTCCTTGTCGACTAACTCCTGTACTGCATAAGCTACCGGTCGCTTTGGGCAAAATACTGGACGAACGTTTTCCTTCAGCTGCAGTTTTACACTAGCCTTTGTGCACAGACC
Source organism: Anopheles arabiensis (assembly GCF_016920715.1). Classification (NCBI taxonomy): domain Eukaryota; kingdom Metazoa; phylum Arthropoda; class Insecta; order Diptera; family Culicidae; genus Anopheles; species Anopheles arabiensis. Next base: position 57,930,376 of record NC_053518.1, read on the forward strand.
CATGCCGTTGAAGGCCTCTTGGAATCTCCGCTCAACCGTCTTAGAGTAATCCTCAGATGAAATATGCCTACAAAAAGCATCCATGGGGGTAGAACAAAGTGCGAACAGGTCTATTAAGTCTGTTCCGAGCAATAGTATGTCTGCCTGTGCTACTCTTAAAGTAGCCACATGAGTTACGCTTCCGATGGTAACATTCGCCTCAAACTCTCCTAACAGAAAGATTCCGCTTCCTGATGCTGTTCTTGCGCTAACTGTTCGTTTTAGTTCAGGCTTTCCAAGACGTTGCCATACGTTTCGATTAATGATCGTTATATCAGATCCTGTGTCGAACTGCAATCGAGTGCTTACATTATTTATAAAAATATTGATATATTTTCGCCTTTGCTGAACATTCGTTGTATTCACCAAAACCACTCGTGATGAAAACTTGTTTCTGTATATTGGACTATCTGAATAACGTTTCGGTTTTGGACAGTAACCGTCTCTATGACCCTTTTTCTTACAGACACGACACACATTCGACTTAAAAGGACAATCACGCGCCCAATGATTTTTTCCACAAAGCCAGCAATTTCTTCCAGGTAGGGTTTGAGGACGCTTATATTCGTGCCTTCTGCTCTGGAAATTTTGGCGCTCAGAAAACTTTGGTTCGTCAGTTTTCTTCTGCACGGCGAAAACTCGCTCGGTTGCTGCTTTTTCGATCATAGCACTGTCTTCTTTTAGGTTCAAGATACGCTGGCAGTCTGCTGTTAAACTTTCCAGTGTTGTGTCGTTTCGGTCGTCGATCTTTCCATGTAGACGTGTTCGAATCTCGACGTCTTCTTCGTCCCGCAGTCCGCATACGTATATCAGACACTTGAATTGTTCCTCAGTTAATTTTCCAATTTCAAAATCTACACAGGCTCGATTCACACGACAAGAATATGCCAGATAATCTTCGCTACGTCGTTTCATTAGGTTCAAGCATTTATAACGCCTATGCAACAACGACTCTTTCACTCCGAATAACGATGACAGCTTTTTTATCGTTTCGCTGAACGAAAAATCACGACAACTCTTTGGCTATATGAAATTGGCATATCTTTCATATTCTGCTGCGCCCAGTTTTCTTATGAGGAGCCGCACTTTTGCGCTATCATCCAACCTTGAAGCATCTCGTTCAAACAAATCCTCATATCGAGCAAACCACGAAGCAAAGGTCATTTTTGCTTCCTCCTCGTAGTGGAACTCCTTTATGCGGTGCGATAAAGAATCGAGTATTTGCTCTGCAAAAGGTGCGGAAGTTAATACATTTTCTGGGGGCTTTGCAATTGCCGATTTATTTTGCATTAATGTGAGTTGGCTTATCTGTTTCTGCATTAAAATGATCAGTTGCATCATTTGCTCCGATGACGCTGCTTGGTGCGATGACGTTGCTTGGTGCGATGACGCTGCTTGGTGCGATGACGCTGCTTGGTGCGATGACCCTTCAACAAAATTCTGCGATGGCGCTGGATTCTGGTATGCTGAGGGCATTGCACTTTGTAGATTTGGTGGCACTGCTACTAATGATGGCTGCTGCGGCTGTTGCGGCATACTTGCTGCACCGGGAACGCTGTACCAATTTTGCGATGCTTGACGCTGCTCTTCCGATGGGGGCTGATCTCTTGGGCTGTTCATTCTTCTCCGCTTCCGTAACGAAGGAATTGTTGCAGTACGCACAGAACACCCGATAAAACAAATTAAATACGACCCGAGATACGGTACGATCACGCGACGCACATACACACGCGCGACGCTAGCACGAGAGTTATAGCAATGACTGACACACGCATAACACGTAAACTTTACTCAAAAACTCCCAAAAGTCTATTTAGTTTTTCTCGTCGCCACTGTTGTGTTCGGATGGCCGAGAGTATGTACAGTTTATATTTACACCGAACACGTAATAAACAATACACAATACTTTATTATACGATCAGCCCTTGTGTTCCCGACGGTGTCCCACGAGCGTCTGGCGCTCTCTCGTCTGCTAACCGCTCATCAGTCACTCAGTGGCTGCATACGTCCTTAACGCCGAATAAAGGGAGCCTTCCACTTCGTGACCACAACAGTGGGTTGAAATTAATTTTATGGAAATCATTAGTGCTCTGTACATATTTTATATTTTTTCCCGTTTAAAATATATGTGTGAGGATAATTGTGCGTAATCAACATAATTTTCTATGGATGGGTTACGTTTTTGAGCTGCTTATTTGTCTAAAAAACAAGTGTCTTCAATTAAATTTCATTAGGTGTAGCTGTGCGATACGTATATACTGGTGAGTTGCTCACTCAAAAGCAATCAGCTGCATTGATCTACGTATCTCAAATTTAGTAAAAAATGTTGAAGCATTTTCCTTAAAAAAAACCAATAGATTTCTATTGAAATTTAATGTTAGTACAATTAAATAACCCTAGCTACGCGTCAAACCAGGTAAACTCATGTAAATATATTAAGAGGAAAAATTTCATGAACAAGCGACAAAAATTGGTGACCATGTGACAAAAATTGGTGCCTTCGAGACAAAAATTGATGCGCACTGACAAAAATTGACGCATTCGAGACAAACATTGATGCACACTGTCAAAAATTGACGCCTTCGAGACAAAAATTGATGCACACTGTCAAAAATTGGTGACTTCGAGCAAGAATAATGTATTTAGAAGGTTGATTTTTATCGCTTTTGCTGGGCGACTTTGTGGGGGACATCTGTCATTCTCTGCATACAAATTTCATTATCCCGCACCAGCCCTCCCCGATTTTTATACCGGAGCCCCCGGAAGAGATATGTCAAGTCGAGAAATGTAATTTTGCTCTGAACAACTTCACCTTGTCATTTATAACACCTTAACTTCGAGCCAAAATTTGACGGCAACGGCTGTATTGATAGCGGAGCATCTTGTTGCATTATTGCACAACGATATCTCCAACCATGTATATGTAACCATGTATGTATATGTATATTCGGTGTAAATATAAACTGTACATACTCTCGGCCATCCGAACACAACAGTGGCGACGAGAAAAACTAAATAGACTTTTGGGAGTTTTTGAGTAAAGTTTACGTGTTATGCGTGTGTCAGTCATTGCTATAACTCTCGTGCTAGCGTCGCGCGTGTGTATGTGCGTCGCGTGATCGTACCGTATCTCGGGTCGTATTTAATTTGTTTTATCGGGTGTTCTGTGCGTACTGCAACAATTCCTTCGTTACGGAAGCGGAGAAGAATGAACAGCCCAAGAGATCAGCCCCCATCGGAAGAGCAGCGTCAAGCATCGCAAAATTGGTACAGCGTTCCCGGTGCAGCAAGTATGCCGCAACAGCCGCAGCAGCCATCATTAGTAGCAGTGCCACCAAATCTACAAAGTGCAATGCCCTCAGCATACCAGAATCCAGCGCCATCGCAGAATTTTGTTGAAGGGTCATCGCACCAAGCAGCGTCATCGCACCAAGCAGCGTCATCGCACCAAGCAACGTCATCGCACCAAGCAGCGTCATCGGAGCAAATGATGCAACTGATCATTTTAATGCAGAAACAGATAAGCCAACTCACATTAATGCAAAATAAATCGGCAATTGCAAAGCCCCCAGAAAATGTATTAACTTCCGCACCTTTTGCAGAGCAAATACTCGATTCTTTATCGCACCGCATAAAGGAGTTCCACTACGAGGAGGAAGCAAAAAATGACCTTTGCTTCGTGGTTTGCTCGATATGAGGATTTGTTTGAACGAGATGCTTCAAGGTTGGATGATAGCGCAAAAGTGCGGCTCCTCATAAGAAAACTGGGCGCAGCAGAATATGAAAGATATGCCAATTTCATATAGCCAAAGAGTTGTCGTGATTTTTCGTTCAGCGAAACGATAAAAAAGCTGTCATCGTTATTCGGAGTGAAAGAGTCGTTGTTGCATAGGCGTTATAAATGCTTGAACCTAATGAAACGACGTAGCGAAGATTATCTGGCATATTCTTGTCGTGTGAATCGAGCCTGTGTAGATTTTGAAATTGGAAAATTAACTGAGGAACAATTCAAGTGTCTGATATACGTATGCGGACTGCGGGACGAAGAAGACGTCGAGATTCGAGCACGTCTACTTGGAAAGATCAACGACCGAAACGACACAACACTGGAAAGTTTAACAGCAGACTGCCAGCGTATCTTGAACCTAAAAGAAGACAGTGCTATAATCGAAAAAGCAGCAACCGAGCGAGTTTCATATATATATGATATAGCGAGTTCATATATATATGATATACATACATGGTTACATATAACATGTAAGAAAGCATCGGATATATCAATTTTGCTAAATATTTTGCATTGCGATAGTCTAGCGAAGATATCTTCAGGTAATGGTAAAGGATACTCATGTTGCTGCAACGCGTCGTTTAGTCCAGTTGAGTAGTCCCCGCAAAGCCGAATGCTGCCGTTTGCCTTACGGACGACGACGATAGGTGCTGCCCGTTCAGAGTAATTCATTGGAGATATTATGCTCATCTGCTCTAGTCGATCGAGTTCCTTGTCGACTAACTCCTGTACTGCATAAGCTACCGGTCGCTTTGGGCAAAATACTGGACGAACGTTTTCCTTCAGCTGCAGTTTTACACTAGCCTTTGTGCACATACCCATGCCGTTGAAGGCCTCTTGGAATATATATATATATATATATATATATATATATATATATATATATATATATATATATATATATATATATATATATATATATATATATATATATATATCTGCTCGCAGCGCTGTGCTGATGTCGGTGTCTCGCTTGCACTGCTGCACCGAAAGTTCCTCTGTGTGCTTTCGTTCTTGTTACCACACGAAATCGTCAGTACAGCTCAAGGATCGGCAGCGAGCGGTCGCACGTGTGTCAGCTTTAGTCCTGGACGATTGGTGTTATGATTTTGTAAAGTGTTCAAGTGTTGTGCGAATTCAAATGAAGCTGTGCGAATGATTCGTAATGCATGTTATGTACATCGCGCAGCTTCATTTCGTACCTTTTTTACAGAAATCAACGCGTACAAAAGGATCTACGTAGATATTCGGCCATTTCAACGTTTGCATCGATGGAGCGATAAATTTTATTTTAGTCAAATATTGTGTATCAACTTACGTAAATGTGTGAAATCGTGTAAAGTTAAAATGTAAATGTTTCAATAAAGTGATGAAAATAAATAATCTACGCGTGTTTGTGTTTTTGTTTAGCTTTAGATAACAAAAAAAATACGCAGCGAGTGTGAGCGATCGCTGAACGAAAGAAACGCTCACAGCGCAACACGAAAGAAACAAACACAAGCACACGAAAGGAACCGTGGTACCCGTTTCCGCCCCCTTTTTTAAGCCTAGGAAATCTTCCATCGGCTTAACTCTAGGTTTTTACGCACACCATGATAAAAATTACCCGCTCTTTGCCCGTAGGGAATTGTTTGCCAGGCCACACGATCGGTGTTGTGCCTTCCAAAATCTAGAGAAAGAAAACATGCTTTCTTGCTTTGGCACACTGGAAAGTTTTCCAATAGCTTCGGTTTTGCTGGTTGGGATTTCCCTCTCGAGGCCTAGACGCAGAAGGACATAAGTTGAAAATATTTCCAACCTACATGTTTATATCCCGATCCTGAAGGCTGATTCATTTCATTTAATTTCCTCGAATATATGTCACGTAGAGATCTCCACCGCTTTTTTACTTCATTTTCTGAAAATGGATATCACAAAATAAATAATTTATTATTTTTACTATACTCTTTTCAATTTTAGATTCTTATCCACTGGAACAAATTTTCGGGTTCTGTCATTTGTTTTTAGGATCTGTCATAATGCAATAGCTAAAATAGTGTATAAAACATAAGATGCTATTTGGAAGATGATGAAAGACGAATTCATGCCTGTTCCAACAACTGAAAAATTTCAACAAGTTAGCAGAGAGTTCAGAAATGAGAGTGAGCAAAAATTCAATTTTCCCAACATCGTCGGATGCATCGATGGCAAGCATAAGATGATCAAAGCACCGGCTTATAGCGGATCAGATTACTTTAACTACAAAAAGTACTTTTCGTTTCATCTACAAGCTGTGGCTGATGCACATGGAAAATTTATATTAGTTACGAGATGGCGGTGTCTACTGACGGAGCTTCAAATGACTCCTGATCATGTAACAATTATTGTACAAGGCTGCTGTTTGCTGCATAATATTTGCTCAAATTTATAATATACCACGCAAAATCCTAGTTTGGACAAATCCAACTGATATTACCGTAAACATAAATAGTCATCATCATCCCTCACGCGATGCTTATAGGATGAGGGAGATTTTTAATAATTATTTCTTTGAAAACGGTGTTTAAAATTCATCTTAAATTGGATATGTATGTAGATTTAAGTAAACCTATAACATAAAATAAGTTCGAACAATAAAAGCATTTAATTTCCCCTAATAGTCACAATTCATTCACAACTCTAGAATGCAAATTTAATAAGCTTTCAATTAAATTTTACTGGTGTAGGCTGTATGCTGGATACTGGCGTTCATTCCATATCCTAAAAAAGCAGGTAAATAGTAAGCACCTATCCCAATGGTTGAAGATGCGAATATACCTTTATTGTACTGGTACTCAAATGTACATTTGAAACACGGGCAAATCTTTCAAGAAAAATCCTCTGACGAAATGGAGGATCCGATACATCAATATGCTGCTACACTGGGTATTCAAAATCAAACACTTCTTCGGAATTCACATCGCAATCCGACTGCTCTTTCTACTTAGCGATGCATTTTTAACTTAAATTATAGTACTGTTTTTTATCCTTTTTTACTTCCCTTCAAGAAAGAACAGAGAAAACAAAATTCGAGTATGAGGCACTTCTCCGGTCTCGATATACGGTTTACGAAGTCAGTGTCGTTTCTCGGGACAGGTATGCAAGCATCCGAACACTGGTAAATATCTGCCTTGGTGACATCACACCAACGCCAGTATACTCTTCTAAAATTTTTGTAAGTGACAGCAGTGGACAAATTAGAAGTGTCCGATTTCGAACACCCATGGAACGACCTTTTTGCATTGTCGCTTCGAATGCCAGCACGCGTCATACCATCGCGAGTCATCAGTGGTATACTGTCCGAAGACCAACGCGGAACCCGCAGCCAATTGCACAGTAGTATAGTTACAGGATAGTTTGGGATTCAATACACAACGGAGGCCCGCTCGGCTACCGATAACCAGCGTTGAAGTAACAGAACGGCACCGTCACCAGAGCGGGTCATCAGCTATAAGGCAATCTCGATGTTGATAAGTGTTGCTTCGTTTGACTCGTTTGCTGGCGTTGCTTTTAAACCGGCTTCAAGGACAGAGGAAGTGTTGGCTCAAAATACTTGGGTGGTAATATGACATCGAAAAGTCCGGACCGGGTGCGATTCTAGACACTCTTGCACTACATCAAGATAACCTTGCGACTGCAACGCAGGAAAAGCTCATTATGTTTCACTATGCACGATATTCGTAACAACTTAAATATTTTCAGATGTAACATACATTTTATGTTGATTTGACGATCTGTAACATGCATACCAGTCGAGTTCAATACAGCCGCAATTGATTTCCATGCTTGTTGTCTCATTTATTGATTTTTATATTTTTTATGGCTACTGGCCCCAAACACTTATTTTGCTCTACAAGTGATATTAATTTTTCTTCATCCATCCTGTATGGCAATCGACTCAATTTTCGAATCATAACATTATCTCACTCCAAAAATGATGACATTAGTTTGACAGACGCATCACGACGTCTACTTTGTCGCTGCGTCGTGCGTTGTTAACGCATGCGTCCGTCATATCCCATACATTTTAGCAAAATCGCCACGCATTGCATCGGAACAAACACCGTTCTCTAGGCGATAGCGGTCAGTCTTGACATGCTGTTAGATTCAAATAAAAGGAATGCGCAGCTTAGGCGGCGCTCTGGGACCAATCTAACGAAACAAACAAACACGACTCTGTTCGATAAGTGCTCTGTCAGCTGTTCGATGTTTTGTAGACCTGTCATGATGCACTGCAATACGCCTATCTTTTCATCTAAAAAATAATGCATTTTCATAGTTTAAATTGTAGAAATTAAAAAAATCGAATTTGTTTATACCTCACACATACACCTTGACATCCTCACACATACACCTTTTCTTTATGTACATCTTGTTTGTGCGATCACACCTAGGTTTAAGTATCTCAGGCAATACTGTCAAATTGAGATGTCATTCATGATTGAGCGCAAAGTGGGTAGAAAGGAGGTGTCGTCCAAGGTGGAATATAGAGGAGGTGTCTTCTTAGCGTTTGGCATGTTGCCATTTTGAAATTCAGTTTGACAACAGCCGTCGATTTTTGTTTACAGGCAGCAGCTGCATGATAACGTGTAAAATGCCGATTTATGGGGTGTGGATGCAAAATACAATTTATTATTGCTAAAAAAATGTTAATTAAACGAAAACAATACATTTATCCTATCCAAATACCAGCAACATTCGTCCCATTTGACAACTGCCGTCGATCCTGGTTTTGTGCTTTTTTCTAAAGCCTCGATGCCCAATTGTTCTACATGACGACACCTCTTTTCTACCCACTTTGGTGTCGTCATACAGAACAATTGGGCATCGAGGCTTTAGAAAAAAACACAAAACCAGGATCGACGGCAGTTGTCAAATGCGACGAATGTTGCTGGTATTTGGATATGATAAATGAATTGTTTTCGTTTAATAAACATTTGTTTAGCATTAAAAATTTGTATTTTGCATCCACACTCCATAAATCGGCATTTTACACGTTATAATGCAACTGCTGCCTGTAAACAAATATCGATGGCTGTTGTCAAACTGAATCTCAAAATGGCAACATGCCAAACGCCAAGAAGACACCTCCTCTATATTCCACCTTGATTGAGCGCTAAAACTGAAAACTCGAAATTCTTCAGCCTTCAGTTAATTCTTAATTTCTTCCGAAATTAAGAGAGATTACAATTCAGAAGTGGGATACACCGTTTGTGCCGAAAAATGCTTTAAAAGAGGAACTTCTTTGTGTTTTGGAAGTTGCTAACATCGAAGTGCCTCCGAAAGCAACTTTACCACAACTACGCATGTTGTACGAGCAAAGTGTAACGTAAAACAAAATGGAGGAACAATCAACTCAGAATTTCATTCCTCAAAGAGTGTGTGCAGATGAAGACGAAGTGACGAACAATGGAAACCACGTTGCAGCAGCCGTCATCTTGATGAAAGACAAAGCTGCTCCGACATCTTCCACGCAAGGTGCTTCATTCGACGCAACTTCTCATCAATTGGAATTAATGGCGCTACGAGCAAAAATTATGAAAATGGAACAGCGGCAGACGTTTACGGATGGTCGATGGGTTCATCCCGAGGAGTTGAAACATTTGATACCGGAATTTTCTGACGGCCTCGGTATCAATAAGTGTGTAGCGACCAGAGTTCCATCTGGTGCATACACCTAGAACCACGACCAAAAATGTTCGACGGGCGAACTAGAGCGAGACAACCAGTGACAGCACGCTTCACCGCCTCGATTATCCGGTGGCTTGCTACACACATTCTCTTCTCCGGCAACTCTCGATCGAGCAACAGCAATTTTCGCGTCTCTCCCGAACTCACTTAGTAAAAGTACTTAGTAAAAAACGAATAAACCGAACTCTAGTAAAACGTAAAACGTAGTTCGCAAAGCGTGTTGCGTATCCTTCTTTAAAAAAATAGGGACCACATTTGTGGCACCCTTTTTATTCACTACTAACCCCGACGCGAAAAGATGCAGCGTAGCCCGCATCAAGGTGCAGCGTCGGTCGCCAGCCCTGCAGTTGCCATCAGCCCTGCGGTGGCCGCCAGTCCTGCGGTGGTCGCCAGCCCCGCAGCTGGACTCCCCACACCGAGTCCATACTTAATCGATATAACCCATCTCGCTCGTGACGCCTCTACCGACTTTCCGGAGTTCCAAGTCGAGACCGTGAACGCCATGCGTCTCAAGCCGCCCGAATTGGATACTGCTGACATCCATACGTTCTTCTACGCCTTGGAGAACTGGTTCGACGCCTGGAATATTTCTCCGCACCATCATGTTAGACGTTTTAACATCCTGAAAACACAGATCCCTACGCGAATTCTTCCCGAGTTGCGTCCCATTCTCGACAGCGTACCAAATACCGACCGCTATGAATCCGCGAAGAAGGCCATCATACAACATTTTCAAGAGTCCCAGCGAAGCCGCCTACACCGTTAGCTATCCAAAATGAGCCTCGGCGACCGCAAGCCTTCACAACTGCTAGCCGAAATGCGGCGAACAGCAAACGGTGCAATGACCGACTCCATGTTGATCGATCTTTGGATCGGTCGGCTGCCGCCCTACGTTCAGTCCGCCGTGATCGCGTCCTCTGAAAACGCCGACGAGAAAGTTAAGGTAGCCGATTCAGTGTTCGACTCTTTCGCCTTGTATAATCGCACCGGTCCGTACCAAACCATCGCCGAGGTACGGAATGAGGAGGTCAACCGCCTTTCACGACAGGTAGCCGAGCTGAGTCAACGCTTAGAAACTCTAATGAAGCAGAACCAAGCTTGTGAACGCTCACGGGCCCGCTCACGCTCTCGCAATCGCAACACGAACCAGGCTACTAATCCTAACACTAACGGCTATTGTTTCTAATACGACCGATACGGACAGCAAGCGCGTAACTGCCGCGCTCCGTGCTCGTTTAACAGCCGTCCTCAAAATAATGGCACTCCTATTACTTCTGCATGACGGAACGCGGGAGACGTCCAGCTTCTAGTCGATTCGATATCATCGGCCAGTCATAGCCTTATTATCAAAGACTATAAACGCTAACAGTACGCCTATCCAAGTGTATGGAGAGTCACTCTACACATTGGATCTTGGTCTTCGACGCGCCTTTCTGTGGAACTTCTTGATCGCAGACGTGGGTACCGCAATATTAGGAGCCGATTTCCTCCAGCATTTTCACCTTTTATTGGACCTGCGCGACAAATGCCTCGTAGACGCCTTAACCAACTTACGAACGCCGGGTGTTCCTGATCCACATCCTGGGGAGCCAACCGTAAAGGTGTGCGATTCGACCTCGCCAATCGCCACCTTGTTGAGGGAGTTCCCTGGGTTGACTGCACGGACCGCGCTCGGAACGATCTTGCAATCCGACGTCACGCACCGCATAGAGACTACTGGACAACCGACCTTCGCCCGTCCGCGTAGGTTATCCCCCGAAAAATATGCTGCAGCTCGCGCCGAGTTCGAGTCTCTCGTACAACTACGAGTGTGCCGACCATCTAACAGCAGCTGGGCCAGTCCTCTGCACAAGACGAAAAAAGCAGACGGGACGACAGGGTCGCCTGTGGCGACTACAGGGCCCTCAACGCGAAAACAATTCCCGACCGTTACCCACTTCCTTTCTTGCAGGATTTTACTATGCATTTGCAGGGTGTCGCCCGGCCTCCGTCGTGCACCGACCAGCCGCAATGGTGACTGGTCCTGGCGATGCCATCGGCTTCCGTGCGGCAAATATATGCCCGCTGCCTTCCCGTGCTGTCGAAGCGGATGGACGAAGCGGACCCGCCGACCACGGTCTTGCACCAAGTGCCTCCCTCCCGCAGCGTCTTCACCGACAGATATTCGCGCCTCACGGCTGCCTTCCAGCTAGTTGCCCCAAGCTTGCGGGGGCCTATGCGGACGGAAGGGGAATCCTGCCAATGTCGAACACCTTGGTCAGTTGACACGAGGGAACGAGCCCGGGTAGTAAAGGAGAGGATGATGACCACGCTTTCTCGCCAAGTAGTGCCCAGTCAAGATTTGCCGCACGGAAGCCGACGGCATCGCCAGGACCAGTCACCTTCGCAGCTGGTCGGTGCACGACGGAGGCCGGGCGACATTGGTGGCTCCAGAGAGGACTAGCAACCGCTAGATACTACAACGTGAGGCGTACAGATACGGACTGTATCAAAGCGCAAGGGTGCTTCGAGGAAGTCGGACCGGTGGACGTTCGAGCAGGTTTTCCGGAAGGCGGAAGAACGCGCCAAGTGATCGCGTTATCTGGCCTGCGGACAAGTACCATCGCGTGAACCGACTGGTGGCAACTCGGCAGCAACAGGCAGCGACGTGAGACGATTGGCTCAATCTGGTTCAGCAGAATTGGACCAAATGGTGCAGTGTGATGACTGCGACACCTGGTTCCACTTGGGCTGTGCAAAGCTATCCAAGCTACCGACGGAAAGCGAGCCATTTTTGTGTGTTGAATGCGATAAGCGCCCAATGGAAGAAGTTCCGGGGCCTTCGAAGGCAAACGAACCGGTAGCGGGAACAAAGATAGCGCCCGAGCAATCGCTAATATTGTAGCTTGTGGAAGCATTGAAAATGATGCAGAGTGAGCCAAAAACCACCACCACGCCAGCTGTAAAAAAAGACGAACTGGTCGAACTTCCTGTGTAAGACGGAAGGCCGAGAGATTGGCTGTTCTTTAAGCAAACCCTGACGGAAACTACCAAACAAGGTAGATTTACTGAGCTGGAGAATCTCCCCTGAATCCAACGATATGTGCGAGGCGAAGCCGCGAAATGCATAAGACCACTGCTACTCGATTCGAAAAATGTGGCTGCGATAATCGATAGGCTAGAAGAAAGCTTCGGTAGACCTGAACTGGTGTACAGGGAATTGTTGAAGGATGTGATGAAGGTACGTGTTGATCATGCAACAAAAATACCGGAATTATCAAACGCCATTGATAATCTGGTTACTAACATGATCGTACTAAAATGTACGTCATACCTAAACGACGCTAGATTGATCGATGATATAGTAGCGAAATTAGACATGACGTACCAAGAAAAATGGCTTGATTACAAAGACAGCGTGAGAGAGGACGTTACATTGGAAGATGTAAATGACTGGCTAAAGACAGCGGCGCGAAAAATTCGCCGCATAACCTCGCTACCTGGCCGTGAAAGGGTATTGATGCACGGAGATGACACAAAAAACTGCCCAATTAACCGAGAGAGCATTCGGAAGCAGAGGAAATTGTGTTTAGATTGCAAGGGCGATCATTGGCTACTAGATTGTTCCATATTTTGCGAACGAGATATTGGTACAAAATGGACGATCGTTAGAAAGGCAGGTATTTGCCACGGTTGCTTAAAGTACACAAATCATCAAATAAGAGATTGTCGACTATGGAAGGGTTGCGGGGTGAAGGGTTGCACCCAAAGCCACCACTCAATTATGCATGACACGAGAAGAGAGGTACAACACGTTCCCGAACAAGGTGTCCATCACCACGGAGCAGCACCAAAAAAGTGTATCTATTACCAGATAGTACCAGTAACGTTGCGAAACGGCTCGACCAAAATCAAGACATACGCGTTTCTCGATGCCGGATCGTCAGTGACACTATTAGAAGAAAGTATGGCGAAACGGATGAAACTCAAAGGTGTGCGAGATGCACTCACTATGAAATGGACAGGGGACATTGAGAGCTGTGAGAGTTTCAGTAGAAGAGTAAAACTCAGAATACAAGGAAGCTCGGAACAGGAGTACTCGATGGAAGACGTGCGTACCGTCAAGCGTTTAAACCTCCCCGTGCAATCACTAGACGCAGCGAGGTTAACAAAGGAATATAGTCACCTCCTAGATGCTCCGATCGAAAGCTATAGCTACGCTCGTCCAATGATTTTAATTGGGTTGAACAATAGCCACCTGATACTACCGACTGCCTGGAAGGCGGGACTACCGAACGAACCAGTCGCGATCAAGACGAAGCTTGGATGGGTCGTGTTCGGGAAAGAAGGAGTAGAAGCTTCAAACCATCCGGAACGATTGATGATTTTGAAGGAAGAAGATTGTATGGACGAGATGTTGCAAAAATACTTCTGGACTGAAGATTTCGGAGCAAAAACTACGGTGAAGCTCGTTAGCAATGAGGAAGAGGAGAGAGCGGACCGTATAATAAGAGAGACAATGGTGTTTAAGGATGGCAGATATGAAATCGGTCTCTTGTGGAGGTTGAATGAAGTCAACTTTCCTGACAGTTTTTCGAATGCGATGGGTAGACTTAAGAGTCTAGAGCGACAATTGGACAAACAACCTGCCCTTAAGGAATGGGCCTTACAAACGTTCAAAGACTACGAGAAAAAAGGTTACATTCAGAAGCTTACGCCGTCAGAATTATTGAAGATTGATTCAAAGATTTACTATCTCCCGCACTTCATCGTCAGCAACAAAAACAAGCCGAATTCGAAGCCACGATTGGTGTTTGACGCCGCCGCTAAGATTGAAGGAGTATCGCTAAACTCTCAGCTTCTAGCAGGTCCGGATGCAACGACGTCGCTATTCGGTATACTCGTGAGATTCAGAGAAGGAAAGATTGCTGTAGCAGGTGACATAAAAGAAATGTTTCACCAGGTTATGGTGAGACAGGATGATCAGCAATCGCAAAGGATACTATGGCGTGGATGTGATGAGCGGAAGGCGCCTGATGTATTTGTCGGGCATACAACGCGATCGTAAAACAACATTACGTCGACGATTATATCGACAGCTTTGCGACAGAAAGCGAAGCAATACAAACCAGTCAACAAGTAGTTGCGGTTCATGATCGAGCTGGATTCCATATCCGCAATTATATTAGCAATTCGCGTCAGCTACTTCAGGAATTACCAGAAGAAAGAAGGCAAACAAAGGGTGCAGAGCTTTTCTTTGAAGAGAAGAGTGGCTCATATGAAAAAGTGCTAAGATTTTTTTGGAAAACTCCTAGCGATACGCTGGCCTATAAGATAAAGTTTTCAAACCTGCGCACCGATATATTGGAATCCAACCGAAATCCAACAAAAATGGAAGTTCTCAGCTTTGTTATGAGCATTTATGACCCTCTGGGGCTAATAAGTCATATTGCTATTCATGGCAGAATCCTACTTAGGTCAATCCATCTTGCAGTAAACGGCTGGGATGAAGAGATACCAGACGATCTAAAGGAAGACTGGGGCAAGTGGATAAAACTAATCGAGAAAGCAAATCAGCTAGAGGTGCCACGATGCATCAGGCCGGCAGGTGCAATCTTCAGTGAACTACACACGTTCGTAGATGCATCTACCGAGGCATTTGCTGCCTGCGTATATATAAGAAGCTTCGATGGAACAAACACCGTCACCCATTTACTACCAGGAAAGGCTCGGGTGGCGCCCATTACGCAATTGTCGATTCCACGCCTGGAATTGCAAGCGGCAGTTTTGGGGGCACGGTTGGCCAACACGGTTAAGCAAGAGCTAAGGGTGGAGGTAACAAGAATGTATTACTGGAGCGATTCGCAGACGACGCTTGCGTGGATTAAAAATAGGAGGCGACGATACCATCCGTTTGTCACCCATCGAGTTAGTGAAATTCTCGAAACGACGGCCATGAATCAGTGGCGCTGGGTACCAACTAGAGAAAATCCAGCAGACGCAGCGACGAAGCTTACAAACAACCAAGAAATGCGGTTGTCAGGACCAGCATTCTTGACAAAAGGTGAGGATGAATGGCCTATGAGCAGGGCTGAACTGGCCACGGAAGAAGAAGTGGTTAACTGCCATTCGGAAAATATTGACCCTTTAAACATAGAACATTACTCCGAATGGAAAAAGCTCGTTCGTCACGGTCTAATGCTAAGAAAATTTTCGCAGTACGTTGCAGACAGGAAGAAATTCACTAAAGTTATTCGAATGAGTTACGTAGAAGCAGTTGAAGACTCTGCAAAGCGGAGTGTATTCCATCGACTGCAAGATTGCCAATTACCATGCCACAAAAGCACCGTTTGACGAAACTCATCGTGCGCGATCGCCACGAAAGGTGTATGCATCAAGTAGACAATGTGGTAATAGCAGAGCTAAGGCAAGAGTTTTGGGTTATCAACATAAGGGCGGCGCTTAATAACGTCAAGCAGTGCTGCCAATGGTGCATCTTACACTCCTGTAAGCCGGTGGCACCCATGATGGCACCAGTACCAGACTGCCGAGTAAAACCGTACACCCCGCCATTTACTCACTGCGGAGTCGATTATTTCGGACCGTTCGAAGTAGCAGTCCGCCGATCAACTGAGAAACGGTGCGGAGTGATTTTCGTGTGTATCTCCACACGTGCCATACATTTGGAGGTAGCACCGAAACTCGACACAGACAGCTTTCTCATGTGCCTTAAAAATTTCCAACACAGGTTAGTCACATGTATAGTGACAATGGCACTAACTTCGTTGGTGCGGAGAAGGAACTTCGCAACCTAGCGAAGGAAATCAACGATAGAAAGAGAAGCAGCCAGTGAGTTCCAGATAGAATGGCACTTTAATCCTCCTGTAGCGCCTGCAAGATAGGCAAAACGCGCACAGAATAATTATAGCTAGCTAGGTTTAAATTATACACATATACACTTACACACATACAAATAGTTAGATTTTAATTATGCATATATACACTTACACACATACAGCTACAATTAAGGTTACACGTAGGATAGAATAGAATAGCATAAGATAGGAAATAGGAAATAGTAAAATAGGCGATAATTAGGATTAGCCAATGAGGAATAGGATTAAGGAATTTTGGCGCGAACGAGTGAGTATAAATAAAGGATAAGTTGAGGTTTAGGATTATTAACAAAAGTCCGATCTACGAGGAAACGCTGCCCGAGTTAACATAGAAGAAATAAACTCCAAGTAACTACACAAATTCAAGCCATATTATTCTTTTGGGTAGTTAAAAGATTTCATATCACTACATGGCGACCGTGACAGGTGTGAAACTGTGATGCGAGAAAAAAAAAACTCGCGTAAATACGAAGTTAATTCGCGAGTGCGTAATATTCCTTCCGGTCAGAAGAGTATTCTAGTATCTGCGTTGATGTTTAGCGTGAAAGAGTGAGAGAGTAAAGACGAGAGTGAAGCGCAACGCTACAATTGTACGATAATTCGAACTATCGTTATTCAAACGCAGTGATAAAATATAAGGGTTTCCTGAAAAATCACGGAAATTGCACAAAAACTCCTGTCGGGTATCGTTAACGAACCAAGGTGCAGTGAAAGAGAGAGTGTATCCCGGTTATAAAAAAAGTGGCCAGGAAAAGTTAAATGAATGCTAACAAACATTCGGTGTTAAAAAACAAAAAAAAAGCAGCGATAGTTAACGGGACCGTGCGTAAAGTGATCTTAGTGCAGTGACCTCGATCGGACAAGATTATCGCACGTACGAGTAAGCCACATTTCGTACCATCGGCGATCAGCATCACAGTTTGAACCGGCATGACCTTTGCGACATGTGACCAAGTGTCGTTTGAACGAGAGAGACATAACGTTGTTGCGAGAAGAAGGAAAAACGGAGCAGCCGATATCAAACGGCAATACAGCGTGCGGTGAAGAAGCGACGGCGAAGCAGTGAACTGTGAGAGAGCGAGCAGCGATTTGCAGTGGATAGGAGCGACGGTGCAGCAGTGAGCTGTGAGAGAACAAGCAGCGATTTGCAGTGGATAAAGCGAGAAAACGCTATACTTATCGATCGGGCAGCGGTACACGGAGTAAGGATCAAGCGAAAAAAAAGGGAGAAAGTAAGGTAGGCTACACACTCAATATAGTTGTAATTTACTCATTTAAATATTTTTTTTTGTAATTGCTCAATTAAATTCTTTTTTATGAAACGTACAATATTACCATTTTCCATTACAATATGCACATACTATTGGGGGAGTTACCATTGGTTAAAAAAAAAAGTAATGTTACCATTATCTGGGTATCAAAAAAAAAAAAAAAAATTATTAAAAAAAAAATATATAATATATATATACATAATTAATATATATATAGCAATAACATCTCGATCACATCTCATTCAATGCTCTTAAAAATTAATCAAAATACTATAAGGCTTAAAAAATATTGAAAAAAATTATCGTGTGATAGAAAGTTTCGCAGATGTTTGCTTCATCATTACAGCGGTTCCGCTAAATTTTGTTTTGATAAGATCAAGTATTACCTAGATTCAATTCAGGAAACTGAACCCGTTTCAGAGCTAAAACGAATTTTGAAGGAAGC
This sequence comes from Anopheles arabiensis, assembly GCF_016920715.1. Classification (NCBI taxonomy): domain Eukaryota; kingdom Metazoa; phylum Arthropoda; class Insecta; order Diptera; family Culicidae; genus Anopheles; species Anopheles arabiensis. The sequence goes on from NC_053518.1 coordinate 57,948,502, forward strand.
GAGTGACATATACGCCAATATCCAATCGCGCATACAATTTCATCAAACAAACAAAATTCAAGTTAAGTTTAAAACTTTGGCAAAACTAGCTATTGTGTTCAACCGTTGGAATCAAAACAAAATGGAAACTTTCGATATCAAAACAGCCACCGCTTTGGTGCAAATATACAGTTATGTACACATGCGCTACGCGCTATGATACAGGTGCTGAGTAAGAAAACGGTCGCAAGCGAGCCATCGATGTTACTCCACGCGCGGAGTCAGGTTCCAACGGGAACTCCACTGGAAGCAGGTTTCCACGACCTGGTGTGGTGTCGTATGTTCAGACGGACCGAGGCAACATGATCATCATAAACGTGGACGACAACGTGACCGACAAACCTGGCAGCACCGAAAACACCAGCCTAGCTAAATAGTACCGAATTTAGAAGTTAGCTTTAGTCTTAGTTTAGCAGTTCGCAAATAAAGATCCCCAGTAATATTTTTTAAAACTTACTCCGGGCTATCGTAAACATAATTGGCGCAGTCGGCTAGGCCCAATTCACGTTCAGTGACAAGTGTTCAAGTATAGTGCAGTGAAATAACGGAAATAAATCTGTGTATCGCCCGGACTTTGCTCCATCGCCCGATCCGTGGTTGACTCGTGACGATCGCGTGAATTTCATTATTTCATAAAGTGTAAGAACAAGTGCACGAACGGTTGGTTTCAACTATTTAGAATTGGAAGAGAACATTCGAACAAAAGCTAACGGCAAGACTCCCCAGCCAGCGTTACTGGGTAAACTAATCAACGCAGGACAATCGCTGACCCAACCCGTGGACAACGAGCGACCAAGGAAGAAAAGGAAGGACAATCGCTGACCCAACCCGTGGACAACGAGCGACCAAAGAAGAAAAGGAAGGACAAAGCAAAGGACAGGTAACGGAAAACCCTAATTTCCCGACACGTGGATAAAAAAGGTGAGTTACATCCTAAAGCATAAGTTCCCCACTCTTATAATAAAAAGGCGGTAGGCAACAAACAATTTTTATAATTGAATGCCAAAATATACCCCTTTCCCAAAAGTTCGTTCTTTGAAATTCACTAGGGACAAGAAAATACCAGTGAAAATGGAACAAAATATACACGCATTGATTGAATCTATGCGCTTGTTAGAGGAACGCGTTAACACACTCCAAGCGGAAAATGATAGTTTACAACGCTTCCAACAACAACAACAGCCAACGACCTCGAGTCGCAGTGCTGACTATTTTCGAATCCCGGATCCAATTAGGGTCATTCCCGGATTCGACGGAAACAAAAACAGTTAATCGGTTGGTTAACAACAGTTAAAAAAACACTAGACCTCTTCAAAAACAATGTGGCACCAGAAATATTTAGTGTCTACGAACAGACCGTAATTAATAAGATAGAGGGCAAAGCACGTGATACTATTTGTGTGAACGGAAACCCTACTACTTTTGATGAAGTCGCAGATATTTTGCAGAACGTTTATGGCGAACGAAACAACATCGCAACGTATCAAACACAACTGTGGAACCTAAAACAAAACGAATCTTTGAGCCTTCACTATAGAAAAACAAAAGAAATTTTGATCAATATGAAATCAGTAGCAAGACAGAATACGGTATACGCTTCACATTGGGAGGCAATTAACCTGTTTTTAGAACAAGAATGCCTCGCTGCGTTCATAAATGGTCTGAGCAAAACATATTTTGGATATGCACAAACCGCACAACCAGAAGACTTGGAATCAGCTTACGCCTTTCTATGCAGATTCCAAAACGCCGAAAGAACTAAATCAAACACCAATAATGGGTTCGAAAAACATCCTAGTGTCGACAAAAATGTAAAAAGGGATAATAAATTTTCACAACCTAAACACCTTGAAAATAGACCATTCAATAACATGAAACCATCTTCAGATCGTACAAAAATTGTTCCCATGGATGTCGATCAATCCTTACGGTCCAATATGAGAAATGAGAGAAAATTTTCTCGCATACAGCCGAAGAAGATGACGGAAAAACAATATCAGAAGAATCCGATTCAGACGAAGAAACCGATAATGAAGAAGATGTAAATTTTCAAATTACTGCAAACTTAAACCCACCGAGTTAAACGCAATTAACGGACTACCCTTTTACACAACAAAATTAAATGGTTCAAACATCAAACTTTTAGTAGACAGCGGAGCGAACAAAAACTTTTAAATCCAGAATTAGTTCCACTAACTCAAAGAGTGAAATGCGAAACAATCACCATAAAAAATAAAAATGGTAAGTTCAAATCACAAGAATGCACATTCATAACTATTCTAGATAAAAAATTAAAATTTTACCTTTTCAAATGTCACAATTATTTTGACGGAATACTCGGATATGAATCACTCTCCGATATGGAAACACTAATTGATACAAAAATCATAAACTTATTCTACCCGATCGTACAATCGACTTAGAAATAAGAACATTAGAACCCCCTTCAATTACATTAAATGCTAATAATTCTCAAATTATAAAGCTTCCTGTTTCTCAAACAAAAGGAAACATTTTTCTTCCAAAAGACATTCAAATAAAAGATGCAATAATTCCTTCAGGCGTTTATAAAGCAAAACAAGGATATGCTAAAGTTCTTGCCAGGAATTACGGCGACACATTAACATTTCATTGGACTAAACCAGCAAAAACATATGAATTAGACAAAATGATCGAAATAAATCACATGAGCACACACCCATATAATGATCATTCGCCAAGTTACATAGCAAATCTCGAAAATTTAATTCGCACCGATCATTTAAACAAAGAAGAAAAACATAAACTTTTCGAAATTCTTAAACAAAATCTAGGCATCATCCATCAAGAAAAAGAAAAACTTTCATGCACCACCGCTATTAGACATCGAATAAAAACTAAAGACGATATACCCATTCACACAAAAACTTATTGATACCCCAATATTCATAAAGCAGAAGTGAATAGGCAAATCGAAGAAATGATTGCTGACGGTATTATCCAACATTCTATATCCCCATGGACATCCCCAATCTGGATAGTCCCTAAAAAATCAGATGCAAGTGGAAAGGAGAAATGGCGCATCGTGGTTGACTATAGAAAATTGAATGAAAAAACGATCGATGATCGATACCCTATTCCCAATATAGAAGAAATTTTGGACAAGTTAGGTAGAAGCATGTACTTCACTACACTTGATTTAAAATCCGGCTTTCATCAAATTGAAGTTGATAAAAGGATAGACCAAAAACAGCTTTTAGCACAGAAAAAGGACACTTCGAGTTTATACGAAAGCCCTTTGGCTTGAAAAACGCACCTGCTACTTTTCAACGGGCCATGAATAATATATTAGGTGACCTTGTAGGAAGAAACTGTCTCGTATATCTAGATGATATTATTATTTTTGGTAAATCACTCCAACAACATTTGGACAATTTGAATAAAGTGTTGAAAAAATTAATTGAATCAAATTTAAAGGTTAAATTAGACAAATGTGAATTTTTAAGAAAAGAGTGTGAATTCTTAGGACACATCGTAACTCAAGATGGCATCAAACCCAATCCAAACAAAAGAGAAAAAAATATTGCATTGGCCCATACCAAAAACAACAACCCACATTAAAGGCTTCTTAGGAATCCTTGGTTATTACAGAAAATTCATAAAAGATTTTTCAAAACTGACCAAACCTCTCACAAAATGTCTTAAGAAAGGTTCTAAAATAACACATAATGACGAATTTATAAATTGTTTCAATGATTGTAAACAAATGCTCACTACTGATCCAATTTTAAAATATCCTGATTTTAGCAGAAAATTCATTTTAGAAACAGACGCAAGTGACTTCGCCCTTGGCGCTGTACTTTCACAAAAATTCGAAGATGGTAAGGAACACCCAATCGCTTACGCTTCTAGAACGCTTAACGAAACAGAGTGCAACTATTCAGCTACCGAAAAAGAGCTACTCGCCATTGTTTGGGCAACCAAGCATTTCCGACCGTACATTTTCGGAACAGTTTTTGAAATAAGAACTGACCACAAACCTCTTGTTTGGCTAAGACAGAAAAATGATTTAAATAGAAGACTTCTTCATTGGAAACTGGCCTTGGAAGAATTCGAATTTGAAATTAAGTATAAAAAAGGTACTCTTAATGGAAATGCAGATGCACTATCCCGCATAACGGAAAACCCTGCTTTAACACCCGAATTAAATGCAAATACTGCCTCTAACAATACTGACACTATGACGCAACACTCAGCAGATACTAATGATGACGAATTCATCCCAGCAACTGAAAAACCACTAAATGAATTTAGAAATTAAATAATACTAGAAGAAAATAATAATGATTCTCGAGAAGCAATTACACTTTTCGGAAATTATCATAGAATAACAATAAAAACACCCCTTTTTGGACCAGCTATGTTGATCAACATAATCAAAGAATATGCATCTCCAAAATGTGTTACTGGCATTTGTTGCAGCGAAAAAATCTTACAAAACTTACAAATTATCTACAAAAACTATTTCTCTCGCGCAAAATCGATCAAACTATTTTGGACAAAAACAATTTTAGAAGATGTAACTGATGAAATTGACCAAGATTTGATTATTGAACGACAACATAATGCAAACCATAGAGGAATTATTGAGACCAAACTACATATTGCTAGAAAATATTATTTTCCAAACATGAAAACTAAAATTACTAAATTTATTAACATTTGCAAAATATGTCAAAAAGCTAAATATGAAAGACGCCCATATAAACAAAAATATCAAATTACTGCCACTCCTAAAAAACCTTTGGAAATCGTTCATATGGACATCTTTATAATTAGTGATAAACATTTTCTAACCCTTTGCGATAAGTTCTCAAGACTAACCATGGCGATTCCTTTACAATCAAGAAACGCTATACATATACTAAAAGCACTAACTCAATTCTTCGCTAACGTTGGAAGACATTGTTTGCTTGTGATGGACCAAGAATGTTCGTTTAAATCCACCACAATCAAACAATTTCTTGAAGAAAATAATATAGAATCTCATTATACAAGTGTTGGTCAATCCTCTTCAAATGGAACAATTGAAATTGTCCATAGAACAATAAGAGAATTGCACAACATAATCTCACTACGAGATTCTACAAAAAATCTATCAACTACTTCAAAAATTAATTTGGCAGTCTCAATTTACAATGATTCTATACACTCTCAAACAAACATATCCCCTAAAGAACTATTTTTCGGCTTCAAAAACGAAGATCCTATCTCTGAGGACCTTCAAGAAAGAATTAAACAAAAGAGGAACTTTATAGAGTGTATGCCACAAAACAAAAAGAAAAAAAATCCAAATACATAGAAAAATTAAACAAAACACGAGAAGAACCAGAACTATTCAAAGACAATGACACGATCTTCGAAAGGAAAAGAAATAACTTAAAACACGAAGAAAGGTATCGTGAAACGAAAGTTTTCGATAACCTAGTTACAAATATTTTAGACCGAAGTGGAAGAAAAATTCATGAATCAAAATTGAAAAGGAAACGAAAAACCTAACATACCATTTAAATTCTTTCTCATCCTTACAGAAATCACAGCTGAATATTATAAAAACTAAAAATGGATTTAGAAATTTGGAATGATTCTTTTCCTCATAATAGTTTTGACTAATTCAAAACTTATAACAGCAACAATTTACAGAGAAATTCCTAGAGAAGATAGAATAGTCGCAATAAAAATAGGAACGGCCAAAATAAAAATTGGATATCATAGAGTAATACATACAATAAATCTGGAAAAAATAGAAACTTAACTATATTCAGAATTTAGCCAATAATATTAGCCTAACCAACCATCTTAAGGACACCTCAGACTATAAAATCCTATCAGCTTATAAGAAATTAGGAAATATAAGACCAAGAAAACAAAAGAGAGGCATAATAAATGGTTTAGGAACAATTATAAAAATAATCGCAGGAAATCCAGATCAAGAAGATTTGAACATAATTAACAGCAACTTAAAACATTTAGAAAATTCAGAAAACAAAACCATATCCAACATTAACGCTCAAGTTAGAATTAATTCCGAAATAGAAAAATCAGTGAACAAAATTACACAAACTCTTAAAAAAATCGAAAATCAAATGAATAATCAGATAAAAGTCGTAAAAACTGAAATAGAACAAGTAAATTTTATCCTGAACATTGATAACATTGTACAACTGCTAGAGGACATAGAAGAACAGATCAGCTTTGCTCGTTCTAACATAATAAACAAAAATATTCTATCGTCAAACGAAACGGAATATATATGGCAAACATGAAAAGATCAGAAAATATTTCTAATTTTTAAAGAGGAAATTTCACAATATGTTTCATGCATAGTTACAGCAATAGGTAAAAAAATATTTCTTGTAGTAAAAATACCGATAGTAGAGCGAAAAGATTATGACCTCTTACGAATAGAAACTCTAAACGTAAACAACACCCGAGTAGAGACGGATGTAAAATTTGTAACCAAGCATAAAAACACCATTTTCAATGTTAACGAGGAGTGCACGATTTGCAACAACCCACAACCGCTAAACGACAAGTGTATCTCAAATATCATCAGAAATCATCCATCTAAATGTACCACCACCACGAGCTCCGAGCATACGATAATACGAGAAATGAAACCAGGAGTCATTCTAATCGATACCACCCTTGGAGTGCCAGTCATCGATTCATGTTCAAACAGCCAAATAATAGCAGTACCCACACTAATTGAAACCGGCAATTGCACCGTAAAAACCTTAAATAGCACATTTACTGCGCATATTGATGTGTTAGACCAAGAAGACTACTTCCTACACTTAACTGGCAGCAAAACAGAAATAACTCTAAACAAGCCAAGTATACAAGATCTGCACACAATGCATATTAGTAACATACATCAACTCCATACAATAACACTCCGCTTACGCACGCATACAATTGCAGGAGGGATATTAATTGTTGTTCTAACAGGCTTTCTTATAACTGCATTTTGCATCTACAAACACAAAACCAAACATGCAGAGAAGAAAATGTCTACCGAAGCTATTCACAACATCATCCCACTGCAAACGTCGGTAAGTCGATCGAGGACGCTCGACGTGTAAGGAGGGAGGAGTTATGTACACATGCGCTACGCGCTATGATACAGGTGCTGAGTAAGAAAACGGTCGCAAGCGAGCCATCGATGTTACTCCACGCGCGGAGTCAGGTTCCAACGGGAACTCCACTGGAAGCAGGTTTCCACGACCTGGTGTGGTGTCGTATGTTCAGACGGACCGAGGCAACATGATCATCATAAACGTGGACGACAACGTGACCGGCAAACCTGGCAGCACCGAAAACACCAGCCTAGCTAAATAGTACCTGTTACGTTCGCAATTATTAAATTCGTAACGGACGTGTCAAATTGTAAATTCGCGTGGTGCGCGATCACCTTAATCTAGAAACCGGGAACGCTACGTGTAAAAGCGGAATAAAAATGCGTCACATACACTAACATGCGGCACTCACGCGTACGTACACTTATGTACTATTATCCTCGGAAAGGATAAACTAACACCCTAAAATTGTATGGGCTTCCGGGGGTATAAAAGGGACCGAACTTTTAATAAACATCCATTCGGATTTTGCAACTCTTAGAAACCTCGTCTTTTTTTTTTGATTTTGCATATTCGGATCAAGAAAGAAATCTCTCATCCCTCTTCACCCCCTTCTGCGGCATAGGCTCCTCAAATTACTTGAGAGAGCAACTAGCGGGAAGGTTTATTATTGGTGTTGAACGGTTGAGAAGATCGCTGTTACCCGAGCGGGTTTGATTTACAAGGCCGCATCCTTCGCGTGGCCCACAGATCCGTTCGCCGTCGTAACATTTGGTGGCTCCAGAGAGGAATCTTCCTCATATTTGTATGGTAGAGAGATTTGCCCGTGGTATGAAAGCTTCCGCAAATTCTCTAGCCTTCTACATTCTCACCGAAGAGAAATTGCTTCGCTCCTAGACGAACCTATCCTCGCTTCAGAGGAAGCACTTACACTAGGAGGAAGACAGCATCGCTTCCGATAGGATTGCTTCCGCTCTCCACCTACGCTTTTGCACTCACGCATACGGCTCCACTAACACGTGTGCAGCTCCAGAGAGCTGCGTATGCGATAGCATGAGAGAGCACTAAGCGAGAGCTCCAAGGGAGAGCCCTTGCGCACCGTTAAACCAGTGCGACATCGCACACCCACACCACTGATAAAAATCTGTGCACTATACACGCACACGAACTCATCGGCACGATTAGCTACGTCATGACTACGAAAAGAAACCTTACTCCGTTCGTCGATAACGACAATGGTAGCTGCCGCTTATGCAGCCGGATTGATGATCCCAATATGGTCCAATGCGACGAATGCGATCGCTGGTTCCATATGGCATGTGCCAAACTGAACCGGTTGCCTAAAGCAGACGAACCATTCTTGTGCATAAAATGCACAAAAGACTATGCTAAGATTAAGGCTCCAGCGTCGACTGGCTCAGACCAAAACACGGCAATTGCAGCCCTAATCGAAGCGCTTAAAGGTAGCAGCTTAGATACAAACACATATCTCAAACGCTTGACCTTTGATCAGCTACCTGATTTCGATGGCAAGGCCAAAGAATGGTTGAAATTCAAGCGTGCGTATGAGGAAACGACTAAGCAGGCTAAATATACAAATGTTGAAAACATGACCCGGTTTCAACACGCCCTTAAGGGAGAGGCGTATAAATGCGTGCACCGTCTATTTCTCGAGCCAGATAACGTGCCGGAAATAATTACGAAGCTCGAAGAGCAATTCGGCAGAGCAGAACTCGTGTACGACGAGCTGCTTAAAGACGTGCAAAACATACGTGTTGAAAATCAGCACAAAATACCTGATTTGTCCGACGCGATTCAGGACATGATCACTAACATAAAGGCAATAAATATGCCTATGTATTTACAAGACCATCGCCTCGTAAATGAGTTGGCTTGTAAACTGCCTACTGATAGGCATCTAAAATGGATCGAATATAAATCCACCAATATCAAACCGGGTGTTCTTCCATCGCTGGAAGATTTTGGCAAATGGTTGCTGCCTCAAGCAAAGGTACTTAAAGAATTGCCAAAACGGCCAGAAAGGCCAAAACACTCGATGAACGTTCACCAGTCTTCAGCGCCCAACACAAAAAGACCGTTCAATCACAACTACTTTGGTAACGCACAAAACAATTCACCGGCCACTAACACATACGCAAGAAATGCAATAGATTACACCGCACAGAATTGCACAGCCGCACGAGAACGCGGCCCACATCCATGCGAAGAAACGCATCACCGTTTGCACTTCACAGCCGATGCGGAGGAGAATTGTCATCAAGAACAAAAAATACTTTACCAAATTGTTCCGGTCGTGTTACGCAACGAAGATAAAACGCTGAAAACATTTGCATTGTTAGATTCAGGGTCATCATTTACGTTGATCGAGGAAGAAACAGCTAATCAGCTTCAGTTAGAAGGGCCGACTGAGCCGACTACGATGACGTGGACGCAGAATTTGTCCATACGAGAGAAAGAAAGTAGGAGAGTAAGTTGCCTAGTGAAAGGAGAGAAGGAGAAAAAAGAACGGGTCTTGGAAAAATGAGAACCGTGAAGAATCTCCAGCTCCCGAGGCAATCAATCAATTGCAACGTTCTCAGAGAGAAATGTCCTCATCTGAGAGGAATTGACATCAGCGATTACGAGAGCGCAAGGCCAACTATACTAATTGGTCTCGATCATAGCCAACTACTAATACCACTAGGGCGCAAAATGGGCCGAAGTGATGAACCAATGGCAATCAAGACCAAGCTGGGTTGGACTGTCTTCGGGATGAACGTGAAAGGAACCGAAGCGCCTCATAATCAGCCGATGATCCACTACGATGCAGATAGTACGATGATATCAAAAGAGATCGATCGTGGAAAGGAAATAATCCAGAAACCGTTCGTGGAAACGGTACCAAATCGAGCTTGGTCCGAGGACCAGCGTATCGCGGAACCAGATGAAGAAGATCGCGGTATATCGATCCCCGTACTTCACCATCATGAAGCTGTGGTTCCAGGTTTTTCTACGGCACCCCTGCTATTGTGTGGGACACATCCCCACAACCCCTCACCACTACACACCGGTGTAGATCATCTTGAGCCCCCGACGTCACCACGCAACGGTTTGTCGAGAAGGAAATGCGACAACCCTGCCCAGGCGAATCGGCAGCGGTTCTGATGGAGATGAGGATCACCCACAACCATATGTATATCCACCGCTTACCAACGAGGAAGACGAGATCCTGTCGAGACGAGGAATTGGCTCCCTGACTACAAAGACTCTTCGACACAGGGGGAGGCCCCACCGACGGAGGGCTTTGATGCGGCCTGCGATTGGGCTAGCGAGCAACGCAGGCAGCCAGTGAAATAATCGCTCACTTTTTTATTTTCGTAATTCACGAGAATGAATTACGAGGGGAAGGATGTTACGTTCGCAATTATTAAATTCGTAACGGACGTGTCAAATTGTAAATTCGCGTGGTGCGCGATCACCTTAATCTAGAAACCGGGAACGCTACGTGTAAAAGCGGAATAAAAATGCGTCACATACACTAACATGCGGCACTCACGCGTACGTACACTTATGTACTATTATCCTCGGAAAGGATAAACTAACACCCTAAAATTGTATGGGCTTCCGGGGGTATAAAAGGGACCGAACTTTTAATAAACATTCATTCGGATTTTGCAACTCTTAGAAACCTCGTCTTTTTTTTGATTTTGCATATTCGGATCAAGAAAGAAATCTCTCATCCCTCTTCACCCTCTTCTGCGGCATAGGCTCCTCAAATTACTTGAGAGAGCAACTAGCGGGAAGGTTTATTATTGGTGTTGAACGGTTGAGAAGATCGCTGTTACCCGAGCGGGTTTGATTTACAAGGCCGCATCCTTCGCGTGGCCCACAGATCCGTTCGCCGTCGTAACAGTACCGAATCCAGAAGTTAGCTTTAGTCTTAGTTTAGCAGTTCGCAAATAAAGATCCCCAGTAATATTTTTTTTAAAACTTACTCCGTAAACATAATTATACGATGGCAATACAGATGGTTTGGAAAATTTTGTGGACTCTTCAAATTTATTAAAGGAATTATGTCCAAAAAATCCACAAATGTTGGTAAAATTTTTAAAAACAAGATTGATAGGAAAGGCGCATTTAGGACTGCCGCCTTATATTGACGATTTTGACTCGTTAATAAATGATATACGGTCCAGATGTCAAGAAAAACTTAATCCAGATAAAATAATAAGTAAATTGAAATCTATTCGCCAGACGGATACTAAAGCTCTTTGTGATGAGGTTGAATTACTCAGCACAAAATTAAAAAACGTTTATTTGCAGTTGCACATTCCCGAAAAAGTTGCAAATGACATGTTATTAAAGCATGGGATTAATGCTCTGATTGAAAAAGTTCATAATCAGGAAACAAAAATTGTTTAAAAAGCAGGTCAATTCGCATCTGTTTCAGATGCTTCATAGAAAGTATTAGAAAACGAAAGGAATAGCAACGGTTCACAAATATTAGCCTTCAACAGAAACTACTATGACAATAGAAAATTCGTTCGTAATAAGTACCCGCCGAACACATACAATAGATTCCAGCCAAACACAGTTTTGGCTGGAATCTATTGTATTCAGCCAAAACAGTTGAATAAAAAAATAATGCCTGATAAGTTCTCACTACCTAGAATCGATGATATATTAGACCAATTAGGAAGAGCAAAATATTTTACTACTTTGGACCTTATGTCCGGGTTTCACCAGATACCCTTACACAAGAATTCTAGAAAATATACTGCTTTCTCAACTTCTTCAGGCCATTATCAATTTACAAGACTCCCTTTTGGGTTGAATATAAGCCCTAATAGCTTTCAACGCATGATAACGATAGCAATGGCGGGACTTACTCCGGAGAGTGCTTTTGTTTACATAGATGATATTATTATAACGGGTTGCACAATGCAACATCATCAAGAAAAACCTAATTAAAGTATTTAACAGGCTAAGAAATTACAACTTGAAGCTAAATCCAGAGAAATGTACATTTTTCCAAAACAGTGTAACCTATTTAGGTCACAAAATAACAGATAAAGGCATATATCCCGATGAGTCCAAGTTCGAAACGATAAAAAAATACCCGATACCAATAAATGTGGATGAAGTTAGAAGGTTTGTAGCGTTCTGCAATTACTATCGCAAGTTCGTTAAAAATTTTGCTGAATTGGTAAGACCGTTAAATAATTTATTAAAGAAAGGAGCTACATTCACGTGGTCTAATGAATGTCAGCATGCTTTCGACACTCTTAGAAGAAGCCTTGTATCACCTACTATATTACAGTATCCAAACTTTGAGAAAGAGTTTATCATTACTACTGATGCGTCCGATGTAGTGTTGGGAATTTCGTTAAAAAAAAGGAACGGAACGGAACTAGTTCATTTTTCAAAAAGAACGGAACGTGAACCTGGGGTGCAAAAGAACCGACCCAGAGCTTAGAAGCCGAACTGTCATCCGGGGGGGGGGGGGGGGTCATCCAAACTGTCATAATCATCCCAGCGTATGGGGGCACGATCCAATCGAGGCTTTTACCCATGTCGATGTTATTGAGTGCTACGAGTTGACGATTGTATCACGAGATTGACTAATTATTATTATATGTTATATGTTATTATATGTTACAAATTGCACCATAATACCAAATGCAATTCCATTTTTGGTTTCGCTTATCACCGATTTTTACAAACGATACGCGACGAAGTGCGATGAATATTCCTGTGAGCATGGGAGAGTGCACAGGCAACACATACTGTATGCGAGAAAGAGTGAACAGTTATCTTGCATGCAGCAAGCAACAGCCGGACAAAGCCGGTTTTTTTCAAAGAACGGAACGCACGAACGATAGCACCTTGCTAACAATATTGAAGCGGCAAAGACTGGAACGGAACGGAGTGAACGAACGAAAGAACGAATTAAACGGAACGGAATGAACGGAAAGAACGGAATGAACGGAAAGAACGAAATGAACGGAACGGAACGGAATGAACGGAATGAACGGAACGGAACGGAATGAACGGAAAGAACGGAATGAACAGAACGGAACGGAATGAACGGAACGGAACGGAATGAACGGAACGGAACGATTTTGTATAAAGGATCTGAACGGAACGGCCTACATAAAGAACGGAACTTTTTTACTAGGTTCGAACTGGAACGGCCAACACTAGTCCGATGTAGCAAGCTTAATGTACATGATCAGCATGAGGCGCTATCTTATCGCAGAAAACAGATGGTAATGACCTACCTATTGCATACGCTAGTAAAAGTTTTACTAAAGGAGAGAAATCTAAAACGACCATAGAAAAAGAGCTAACAGCAATACATTGGGCAGTAAATTATTTCAAACCTTATATTTTTGGAAAAAAGTTTAAAGTACGAACCGACCACAGACCATTGGTATATCTATTCAACATGAAAAATCCTACTTCAAAACTAACACGCATGAGGTTAGACCTGGAGGAATTTGATTTTGAAGTGGAATTTGTGCAAGGAAAAACGAACACAGGAGCTGACGCACTATCGAGAATTGTCATTGATTCAGACAATAACAGTTTTCAATAATAATTACAACAAGGAGTTAGGAAATACAACAATTCATTGTAATGAAGATGGAAGTCAGGCGCTAGAGTCTGCTCTTCTAAAAGTACAACAAATAGCAAAAGAATACAATCGTGACAAAATTGCAATTTCATTAGAAGATCCCCTATTCAGGCAATACTCTTTTCACACCATAAAGGAAATCGCAGATAATGCCATTTCCGGTTTAGAGATCATTGCTTTTATTCCACCAAAATGGATTTCAAGAAAGGAGGAAATAGCAAATATTTTAGAAAACTATCACATGTCACCTTCGGGAGGACATGTCGGACAGTATCGATTATACCTCAAAATTAGAGAAAAATATAAATGGAAGAATATAAAGGAAGAAATTAAAAATTACGTTAGAGGCTGCAAAGTATGCAAAGTGAACAAAATCGTAAGACATACAAAAGAAAAAAGTGCTGTTACGACTACACCTTTAAAGCCTTTCGAAGTAGTCTGTATAGACACAGTGGGTCCCTTGCCGAAAACCAATAAAAATCATAGATACATCGTTACAATGCAATGTGAACTCTCGAAATACATTGTTCTTATTCCAACAGAAAACAAAGAAGCGAACACGATAGCTAGGGCCATGGTTGAGAACTGCATATTAAAATACGGGAGGTTTCTTGAGATGAAATCGGATCAAGGCCTTGCATACAATAACGAGGTATTAAAAAAGGTAGCGGATTTGCTGGGGATCAAGCAGACTTTTGCCACTGCCTATCACCCAGAAACCATAGGTTCCTTGGAAAGAAACCACACAACACTCAATGAATACTTAAGAGCATTTACAAATGAGTATGGTGACAATTGGGATGATTGGCTAAAATTTTACGAATTTAATTATAACACAACACCTCATACAGATACGAACTATAGCCCATACGAATTAATATTTGGAAAAAAGCAATTCTTCCCCAAGATTTATGCCATGGTAATATTGAACCAGTATACAATTATGATGCATATTTTAATGAAATTAAATTCAAATTGCAAAAATCAAACGAATTTCATATCACTACACTCCATCGACACCACACTTCGGCGGACTATGGGAAAGGCAAATTCAGACCATAAAAAAGGTCTGAGGCAGATGATGGAAGACTGGAGGCTGCGCAAACCGTCTCCAGAAAGATTGACCGCTACGCTGCTGCAAATTGAGTTTATATTAAACTCAAGACCCTTGACTCATATACCAGTGGATAACAAAGAGGAGGAAGTACTAACACCCTTTCACTTCCTTTAAGGGCGAAGCGGTAGCGCTATACCGCCGTGGACGCTCTCAACCTCCAGCATCGACCACAAGCAGTTCAAACTAGTCCAGCATAACGCGAAGCTATTCTGGGACAAGTGGAAGGGGGAGTATCTGCTTACGCTCCTAAAAAGGGATAAGTGGACCAATAAGGTGGTGCCAGTGAATGAAGGTGATGTCGTTGTACTGACTGATGACAACGCTCCTCCAGGATCTTGGATAAAAGGTCGGGTGAAAATGGTGCATCTTGCTAAGGATGGACAGGTCCGATCTGTTGAGGTGAATACCTTAAAGGGAATTTTAACTAGACCAGTGGTTAAAATAGCAGTGGTAGACATGAAGGATAAGGAGCACTTGCTCATCACAAACCCAGCCAAAAGGAAGATTAGTATGGCACAATACCTTATCACGAAACGAAACAAAATGGAGGATACAACAAATCAGCAGTAAGGATGACGATTCAAGGTGGTAATCCAAGCGATTGGATTACGAGGGGAAGGATGTCGCTCACGCGACGTGAGTACCAGTGAGCGTATGCGTACCCGTCCGGCAAAATGAGTGTATTTTTTGAGTGATTTGAGTGACGCTGTCGAAATACAGTGCCCCTTCGACGAATGAGTTACACCCTCCCCGTCCGGCAAAATGAGTGTATTTTTTGAGTGATTTGAGTGACGCTGTCGAAACCCGTCCGGCAAAATGAGTGTATTTTTTGAGTGATTTGAGTGACGCTGTCGAAATACAGTGCCCCTTCGACGAATGAGTTACACCCTCGCGCGAGCCCTCCCCCTCCCCACCCGTAACGCACGGTGCGCTCTGCAGTTCTCAATGTGTTTGTGTTCTTTCGAGCCATGCTACCAACACATGTAAAGATAGTTGTTTCTTTCGTTTTTCGTTTTCTTTCATGTACTTATTCTAAAACTAAACACAAACACTGTCATTTTTTATTACATTAAACACTTTATTGAAACATAAAGTACACACTAAAGTACACATTTAGAATCCTTCATACTCACGAATGACGTCATACCGGGTCGAGCCAGGCTGCGGGAAACTTGTCGACAATCTGCGTTGACTCTGTTCAGCAAATTCTTACCTGTGGATCCACGCACTGCATGTGCGTCTGTGCACACTGTTTATTCACTGCACACTTCACCAAAACACACCGGCGCACGAGACTTAGACGAAATGCGCACCAACGCACAAACACTACCATCTCCGGCAAAGCGTCGCGCTGTACTGGTGGTTTTGTACGCGTAGGAGGGGGGGGACATACGGAGCGATGGTTCGATGCTGTAGTGTAAGCGAGACAACACGATGTGACGAGCAGCTCCAAGTTGAGCTCGCTGAAAGAAGACACACACACATTCACAGACGGCTCGTCAAAGCACGGTATTTGTATTGGTGTTAGTGAAGCGCGCGTGTAAAACAGAATGCGAACTCTCATCGCAGCGCGTTTCTCCATGCTTCCTCAAGCTTCCTCATACCCCTCGGCCTGAATCACTCAAAATTTGGGGTCTCATTGTTTGCGTGGTAGTGTCTCTTCGACGAATGAGTTACACCCTCGCGCGAGCCCTCCCTCCCCACCCGTAACGCACGGTGCGCTCTGCAGTTCTCAATGTGTTTGTGTTCTTTCGAGCCATGCTACCAACACATCAAAAGCTTCTTGTTTTTCGCTTTCTTTTATGCACTTATTCTAAAACTAAACAGAAACACGGTCATTTTTTATTACATTTAACACTTTATTGAAACATAAAGTACACACTAAAGTACACATTTAGAATCCTTTATACTCACGAATGACGTCATACAGCAAAGTACCGGGTCGAGCCAGGCTGCGGGAAACTTGTCGACAATCTGCGTTGACTCTGTTCAGCAAATTCTTACCTGTCGATCCACGCACTGCATGTGCGTCTGTGAACACTGTTTATTCACTGCACACTTCACCAAAACACACCGGCGCACGAGACTTTGAACGAAATGCGCATCAACGCACAAACACTGCGCGCGGGACTTTGAACAAAAAACGCACAACCATCTCCGGCAAAGCGTCGCGCTGTACTGGTGGTTTTGTACGCGTAGGAGGGGGGGGACATACGGAGCGATGGTTCGATGCTGTAGTGTAAGCGAGACAACACGATGTGACGAGCAGCTCCAAGTTGAGCTCGCTGAAAGAAGACACACACACATTCACAGACGGCTCGTCAAAGCACGGTATTTGTATTGGTGTTAGTGAAGCGCGCGTGTAAAACAGAATGCGAACTCTCATCGCAGCGCGTTTCTCCATGCTTCCTCAAGCTTCCTCATACCCCTCGGCCTGAATCACTCAAAATTTGGGGTCTCATTGTTTGCGTGGTAGTGTCTCTTCGACGAATGAGTTACACCCTCGCGCGAGCCCTCCCCCTCCCCACCCGTAACGCACGGTGCGCTCTGCAGTTCTCAATGTGTTTGTGTTCTTTCGAGCCATGCTACCAACACATCAAAAGCTTCTTGTTTTTCGCTTTCTTTTATGCACTTATTCTAAAACTAAACACAAACACGGTCATTTTTTATTACATTTAACACTTTATTGAAACATTAAGTACACACTAAAGTACACATTTAGAATCCTTCATACTCATGAATGACGTCATACAGCAAAGTACCGGATCGAGCCAGGCTGCGGGAAACTTGTCGACAATCTGCGTTGCCTCTGTTCAGCAAATTCTTACCTGTCGATCCACGCACTGCATGTGCGTCTGTGAACACTGTTTATTCACTGCACACTTCACCAAAACACACCGGCGCACGAGACTTTGAACGAAATGCGCATCAACGCACAAACACTGCGCGCGGGACTTTGAACAAAAACGCACAACCATCTCCGGCAAAGCGTCGCGCTGTACTGGTGGTTTTGTACGCGTAGGAGGGGGGGGACATACGGAGCGATGGTTCGATGCTGTAGTGTAAGCGAGACAACACGATGTGACGAGCAGCTCCAAGTTGAGCTCGCTGAAAGAAGACACACACACATTCACAGACGGCTCGTCAAAGCACGGTATTTGTATTGGTGTTAGTGAAGCGCGCGTGTAAAACAGAATGCGAACTCTCATCGCAGCGCGCTTCTCCGTGCTTCCTCAAGCTTCCTCATACCCCTCGGCCTGAATCACTCAAAATTTGGGGTCTCATTGTTTGCGTGGCAGTGCTGCGCGGCAACAAGCGCAAGTTAGCAAACTTGCGCACAGGAACCCTGGTTCGATTCCGCATAGCGATTACTATTTTCGTCTTACGTTCCAGAACAGGATTACACTAAACTACGGGAAAAACGGATTTACTAAATATAATTATATTTTCGCTGAAAATGCTCTAGGCAATCGCTAGAGCAGCATGTTGCTTGTAAACGACTCCAGTGGAAGAAAAATAAAATAGTTAGTAGCAAAAGGAGAAATTTTGTGCAAGTGATTATTACTTCCGATTATTCCGAAAGTATTTAGATCCGTTCCACACAAGCCCTGTACTCCCTTCGAGACCCTACCCAAGGCAATCTTAACTGGACACTACTTGGCGAGAAGGCGTGGTCACCATCCTCTCCTTTACTACCCGGGCTCGTTCCCTCGTATCAACTGACCAAGGTGTTCGACATTGGCAGGATTCCCCTTCCGTCCGCATAGGCCTCCGCAAGCTTGGGGCAACTAGCTTTTTTTTTTTTAATATCGGGAGATTTATTTCTTATTATTTTATACAAACAAAGTAGAATAGCCCTCCCTCGCCTTTCGCAACATACAATTCCCGCGAGGGTTAGTAAGTGCGATTTTGTAATGCCGTCATGGCAGTTCTCTTGTGTGTGTATTACATTAATAATAACTCTTTGATAGTTCGAAACAAATAAAACAAAATGATTTTTAAGACAAAAATAAAGAAAAATACAAATCTATGCAACCCAATTCCAACGGGACACTGACGAGTCTGAAGGAGCTTCCGATTTGTTGTTGTGTCACCGATTAGCGAGAGGATATTTCGGCTTCTGTAGCCGCTGCTGACTCTGCCGCCGTAAGTCCTCCCTGAATGGGGTTGGAGGAGTAGACACCCTCACTGATAGCTGTTGCATATTGGGTGACGTCTGAAAGCTCGACTACCTCCTATTGTTGCGGCATATGTTGCCTGTTCCTGCGCTGTGGTCGTACCTGATCTCTGCGTTCCGGCTGGGCTGGTTCGCGCCCTTCTGTTGCTTCTGAAGACGCTGAAAAGACAAGAGATGGGTTTTGTTGCTGTACCTCCCTCTCACGGGCCCTTCGTTCACGGCGTCTGGCATTGCGGCGTTCACGTCTTGCAGCAATGATCTGGTTTCTATCGCTCGGTCCAACAGGATGCGAGGGTGATAATGTGCTGGAAACTGCCAGACGCGCTCGTTCTTCGTTCCAGTCCCGCTGCAATGCGGAGGTGATCTGCCTCGCAGCTTCAGCGATCCTGCTCCATTTTTCTTGGCTTTGTAGGAGATGGAACTGCAGTGTTTCGGGCGTAATCGCGTCAGTGTTGGCTTCACCAAGCAGCTGTTGTCTGATTTCCGCAAATCTGGGGCACTCAAACATTGCATGCTCGGCAGTCTCCGGACCCCATCCGACACAAGTCGTCACGGAAAAAGCCATGACCGGACAAAACCTGAGACAAAAGGAAGTTAACTTCTACGTGTCTTCGGGAATGTCATGCCGCAATGTCAGGGATGACACGATGTGTCCATCGCACGAATCTGCTGGCATCAGCTTGACTTGCGTCAGCGTCCCATTCTTCCTGCCAGCTTTGCATGGTGTTGATGCGCTCCTCTGCTCGAAGTGTCCCTGCCGAAAGGGCTCCTCCCGCCTCTTGTTGTCGTTGGTAACATCGAGCGTCTTCTTGTACCAACAGGCAGATAGGTATCATGCTGGCTAGCACAACTGCTGTTTGATAACGTACCGTCCGAAATGCACTTGACACTTTTATTGCACAATGTTTTTGCACCCTTAGCAGCATCCTCCGGCATTCCTGATTCTTGGTAGCTTCATGCCAAACAGGCGCAGAAGGATGGAGTCTACAACGGATGCCAGAAGACGTCGTTTTGCACACTTGGGGCCACTGTGGTTGCGCATAAGACACCCAAGCGCCTTTGCTGTTCGAAGCGCTTTCGTCGTGCAATACTCCACATGCGACTTCCAAGACAATTGGTTGTCGATCACGACCCCAAGGTAGCGAATACTTCGGGTCGTTCTTCGCTCCACTCCATTGATGACCACCGGAACGTTTATATTGCCCTGCCTTTTGCTCTAAATTGTAACCAATTCGGTCTTGGACGGCGCCAGCTCCAGGCAATGATTTTCCATCTAATGGTTAACCGCGGATATCGCTTCTTCTGCACGCTGCGAAGCCGCTTCACGAGTAATTCCCGGAACTAATAACAAAAGATCATCGACAAAGGCTATGATTTCCGCTCCTTCAGGCAACTCTACATCCAGCACACTATCATACATAACATTCTACAATGTGGGGCCCAATATGGACCCCTGTGGAACGCCTGCAGACAAATTTCGCGTTACGGGGCCATCATCGGTGTCAAAAACAAGTTGCCGATCAGTCATCCAATGCTGCAGTAACTTTTGTAGAGGAGCAGGGACTCCTTTGGATCTCAACGCCATTGCAATCGATTTCCAGCTGCGCCGTATTAAATGCATTCCGCACATCCAAGGAAACCACCATCAAACAGCGCATGTCGCGTCCGTTTGTTCTATTAAAAGATTTCGCGGTTCTTCCAGCTTGAACTACTCTCAGGATCGCTTGCACCGTCGATTTCCCCCGACGGAAGCCGTACTGGTTTGGGGAAAGATGGGAAGTCTCACCGTTCTCAAGAAACTCATTTAGAAGGTTCAGAATAAGGCGCTCTAGCACCTTTCCAAGCCCATTCAACATTCCAAGAGGCCTGAAGGTTGAAGATTCTCCCGGTGGCTTCCCGGGTTTCTGCAGTAGCACCAAACGCTGAATTTTCCAATGAGCCGGGAATTCACCGCGATCGAAACAGCCTTGATAGATAGAACGAAACACTTCTGTATGTTTCTTGATGGCAGTCTTCAGAGCGATATTAGGAATGCCGTCCAGCCCAGGTGCCTTTCTCGAGCACATATCGTCAGCAATACGTTCCAGCTCTAAATCCGTCACAGGTCGGATACGATAAGGTTCAAATGAGGTTTCTGTAGGCATGGGCCAATCGAATGAATCGTGGTCAGGAAACAGGTCGGTGACTATGCGCTCCAACACTTCGCGATCCAATTCGGGAGGAGTGCGGCTACCGCGCAAGTGGGAGGTGACAACCTGATAACCCGAACCATACACGTTCGCATTAACCTCGTCTGTTAGCTGTTGAAATAGCTGCACCTTGGTGGTTGTTATGGCACGTTTCAGCTCACTTCGCCTCTCTTGATGAATTTCCGATGCCGCTGCTCTCTCATCAGGGTCCACACGTGAATGAGCATTGTCGCTAGCCTCTTTGCAGAGCTCACGTAATTGTGCTATCTCTGGCGTCCACCAATATACCTGAGGTTTTGTTTGATAGTAGGGTGTCGATGAACTGACGCGTTCCATTGCTACATCACACGCCCTAGAGAGAGCCACCTGAAATGTCTCGGGAGTCCTTGCAATCTCCGCGAAGTGGACTGCTTCGAGAGCGAAACAAAAAGATTCCGGTAGAAATTGCCCCACCTTCCATCGCCTGCCAGCGCGGCGCCAGTGAGGTTTCCTTCGGTGTGCAGGACTTTGTCGATGAGAACGACGCTGCTGTGGTTGAAGTTGGTGTTGATGACGATGAAGTTGTATACCATTACCTAAAACAGATGAGCTGTCAACAGAAAATCGGACATAACGATGATCGCTATACGAATAACTTTTAAGCACTTCCCATGTATTGTAGCGCACAATCGATGGGCTTGCAAAAGTCACGTCTATCACGCTTTCTCCTGCGATGCCTCGTCCGGTGAAAGTTGAGGTATTACCACGGTTTAGCACTATTAGCCCGAGCTGTTCGACGGTATTGAGCAGCTCCTCGCCTTTTCGCTTCGTCCTTGCGCTTCCCCAAGCCTCGTGCCAGGCGCTGAAATCCCCTCCTAGCACTACGTTAGGGTAAGCACTTACTTCGATTTCAACTGCGTTAAGGAATTCCTCAAACTCAGCAACAGTCATCCGAGGAGAAGCATAGCAGCTGATGAAGGTTATACCACCAATGTCAGCAGAAACTAGACCCGGTACAGCGCTGCCCCACATCCGCTGGATTGGTCGAGATCCAGCAGCTACCACCGCTACTCTTCCCGATGAGTCCACCGCCCAATTACCATTATTTGGTGGCTGTCGGTATAGCTCCGATACCAGTATCACGTCAGCATGTTGTTCCTTCGCTGCTTGAATTATAAGATTCTGCGAAGTACTACAGTTCGAAATATTAATTTGCAGCGTAATCATCATTGAGAATAAGACTGAACACATTGAGCACTGCCCACACGATGCAGGCCAGCACAAAAAGCGCAACGTACTTCTGCCTCGCAGGTGGTCGCTAAGTGACCACTAGTACCGCAGCGGATACATACGTTCGAACGATCGACTGGGCTGTGACAGTCTCGCGACACATGGCCCCTTTCCAAACACCGATAGCAACGCAGTTTTTCTATGGGAGTCAGAGGAGCTTCTTTCACTCCACACATGGTGTATAACACCTTTAGGCGCAGTCCAATTATTAGTTTTGCATGAGCCATGGGCAAGGGAACTCGTGCCCTCTGATTACCATCTGACAGCTGCCATAGTTGTATAGTCGTGATGCCCGAAGCAGACCCTGTCACGTTCCCAATGGCGCTTCGAATGTCTCCGTCATTTGCTAATCGATCTACATTCGTTATGATGGCCTCAGTCATCTGGGTGAGTACACGGACTGAGCCCTCACCTCGAAGAACTCCTTGTATGCGTGCCATCGCCTCAGAACTGTCAATGCTACGAGCCACTTTCATGCGTAGATTGAGCTTGGCTGTACGACGACCAATATGCAATTTTTCGTTCATCTCCTCCATTTCAGGTGCTTCGCGTATTTGTTTGTACACCTGATACCACATCTTACCTGTTAGTGATGTTACCTCAATTATGTTGTGGTGTTCGCCTGTTCAAATTAAGTGAATTGGGAAGGGCAGCTTTTTCTCATCACTTGAGGTCTGCGATATTAAGGGTTAATTAGGGTCTCAAGTAGATAGTTAGAGAGCTTAGAAGATAACGGGAGAGTTGGGCAGGACACGCATAATGAGCGAGAGAAATGCGTAGCCTCGCGAGAGTGCGTAGGTGCGTGAGAAAGGACAGGTGCGTGAGAAGGAATAGGCGAGCGAGCGTAAGGCGAGCGAGCGTAAGGCGAGAGAGAGAAGGTATAAAAAGGAGCATCCGATCGGATAAGCTCTCTTTCTTAATGCTCCGGTATACCGCGACAATACTGTTCTCCTGCGCACGGTTAAGATAATAAAGTGAATGTAATTGTAGAAACTTACAAATTGGTGACCCCGAGGTGATCTGAAGGGTGTCGTGAAAAGTGTCGTGATTAGTGCAACAAGTGCTAAGTGCATGGATAGAGGAAACAACAACCGTCGTCGCTAACGCACATCACGGTCCCACCTCTTCAGCTGTTCACGTCCCTGTTATCATCGTGCTGCAACGCAGGACTGGAGTATAACGCACACGGACACATACACTGCGTGTCAGAACATTAAGGAGAGTGCAACGCGTTACCGCGTGGACAGTGTTTTACCGCTACTACAAAACCTGTCAATGCAACGTACGGGGTGAATGCCATCGTGAAATCCGCGTTTCAGACCATGCGGTAGCCCACATTGTGAGTGTCGCAAAGGAAACCACTCACGGTTTTTTTTCTCGTTTTCGGATGGGAAGAAGCCAGCCCTCCGAAAACTGACGAGTGTCACACGCCAAAGCAGCAATTTTCCCGTGTGAAGAACGAGGCATAGGGAGCAACGCGATCTTCTATTTGGCAAACCGCGTGATGCAGTCAACGCGATCTTCTATTTGGCAAACCACGTGACGCAGCCATCGAGATCTTCTATTTGGCAAACCACGTGAAGCAGCCATCGCGATCCTCTATTTGGCAAACCACGTGACGCAGCCATCGCGATTTTCTATGTGGCAAACCTCGTGAAGCAGCCATCGCGATCCTGTATGGTGGAAACCACATGCAGCAGCCATCTCGATCCTCTATGTGGAAAACCACGTTAACCCATCGCGCAGCAGAAATCGAGCTGTGTAAAACAACGGGAAGCAGCATAAGATGACGTGCCAATCATTCGACGGAACATCATAGTGAACGAACGGACGCAGATTTCAACGTGAACGAACGTGCGGAACATCGTGGATGACGAGTGCAGCTTTTTACGGTGCAACATCGTAGATGACGTGTGCAGTTTTTCGTCGGCGCAGCCATTGCAATAACGTGTCGAGATTTTCTTCGGCGCAGCATCGTCTTTGCTGCATGAACCACAACGCCGCAGCCGCTATCGAGAACAACGAGCTGAGACCCTCGTGGTGACCTACCGGCTGCTGACGCTATACGCCACGATATCGGTGAGCTCGTTCCTTTATTTTATTTTATCTTTTCTCTTATTATAACGTATTTTCCCGCGTTCCATCATTACATTATTATCGTATATACTATTGCGTTAAATATTAACATGCGTTAAATTTGAATTTGCCGACCTATTTATATATATGCATATTTATACATATTTCACAATCGTTTCGTGATACGTCGTAAACATTTCAAAAAAAATTTTTTTTCATCATAATACGCAATTTTCATTAAAAAAAAAATTCAACTCAATAGTGTAAGCATTTTAGAGAGAATTAGGTACATTTTTTTATTAGATAGGGAATATTCTGTGAACCCAAAATGTCAAAGAACGAAAGTGATGATAAAAATGCTGGTCCCAGTGCAATTCCGGTGCGAGCCGCGGGGCCGTCATCGGTGGCGGGAGCGACGGAACAAGAAAACTCACATTTGGTCATAGAAAAAATTTCCACAAAATTGCCTTGTTTTTGGGAAGACGCTCCAAGAGCATGGTTTGTGGCAGCAGAAGCTGAATTCGATATTTCAAACGTTACAAGGGAACGCTCGAAATATTCTCACGTTCTAAGCGTGCTCCCGAAAAACGTCTTGCCGAAAATAATGGACATAATAACTATGCCATTACCAAACAACCCGTACTCACATTTAAAAAGCCAACTTCTAGAAAGGCTTAACGCGAGTGAAGAACAACGAATCACTCAGTTGTTGTATCACGTACAAATGGGTGATCGTAGTCCGTCTGATTTTTACAGACACATGGTTCAGCTGGCCGGTGATTCTGCAAACCTCACTTCCGAGCTTATTCGTAAGCTTTGGTTATCAAGATTGCCAAAAACAATGGAAGTAGCGCTCATTGCCATCGGAAACCGAGAAATCAATGAGCTAATTAAAATCGCAGACAGGGTGTGGGAAGCAACCCAAGCCGGAGCGGTATCATCAATCGCAGGCGTTTCTTCTAGTGAAAGCTCGGGAAGAAATCCCTCGAATGAAACTGCAATATTGCGACAGGAAATTTCTGAACTGCGTAGTATGCTAAGGAGAATTTCCTTCCAAACAGGAAATAATAGAGGAAGACAGCGAGAAAGATCTCAGAGCCAAAAACGTGCAAGAACACCATCACAGGTTCGGAAGCACCCCATGTGTTATTTTCATTTTCGGTTTGGCGAACAAGCACGACGGTGCCAAAAACCCTGGAATTTTTCGCAGCAAAAAACTAATTTGCTCAACGGCAGCGGCGGGCAACCCGAGAGCAATATTGGGCTCCTCTCGTCTTTTCATTGACGATGAAAAAACAACATTTACCTTCCTTGTAGATACAGGTGCCGACGTGTCCGTCATACCGTACAATCTTTTTGGAAAAGTCATCAAACAAGCTGAACACCAACTAGTAGCAGCTAATGGTAGCCCTATTGCTACTTACGGAACCAAGTTGCTACAGTTAAGTCTTGGACTTAGGAGAGTGTTTTCGCACTGTTTCACACTTGCTGAAGTGAATCGACCAATCATTGGGGCTGATTTTTTAGCGAAGCACGATTTGTGGGTCGACTTAAAAAGAAAGAGGTTGATCGATCATCTTACAGGACAAGAAACGATCGCAACCATCGCTTTGGTGGATACACCTACCCCCAAAAACTGGATGATTGAATCGAGCATATTTGGTGAAATTTTTAAAAAATATCCAACATTAGTGGATCCACCAGATTATAAAAAGCCAGTTAGGCATTCGATAGTACATAACATCGAAACCAAAGGAAGCTTACCATTTTCTAAACTACGACGTCTGGATCCGAAAAAGCACAAGATTGCTCAAGCAGAATTTCAACACATGTTGGATCTGGGAATCTGCAGAGTGTCCTCGTCGTCAGCTTCGTCACCGCTACACATGGTACCCAAACCTGATTCAGATTGGAGACCTTGCGGCGATTATAGGCGTTTAAATGCCATCACAATACCTGATCGTTATCCGATCCCGCATGTGCAGGATTTTACGATGAACTTGGATGGTTGCAAATTTTTTTCTAAGTTGGATATCATTCGAGCGTACCACATCATACCTATTGCCGAGGAAGACATCCACAAAACGGCGATAACCACGCCGTTCGGGTTATTTGAATTTCTAAGGATGCCGTTTGGCCTCAGAAATGCAAGCCAGTGTTTTCAACGACTCATGAATAATATTTTTCATGATTTAGATTTTGTGTTTGTATACATAGATGACATTCTGATAGCTAGTTCGACGCGTGAATCCCATTTAGAACACTTGCACATTTTTCTAAAACGTTTAACGGATCACGATATAAAACTTAAGCCATCAAAATGCATTCTTGGTGTGAATCAAATAGAATTCCTGAGCCACACCATTTCGGCGAAAGGGATAACACCATCGCCAGAAAAAATAATGGCCATTCGAGATTTTCCTTCACCATGTTCGGTGAAACAGCTTCAAAGAGTTTTGGGAATGGTGAATTATTATCACCGCTTTATTCCTAACATTTCAGATAAGCTAAGAGTGCTTCACCAGTTAGTAAAAGAGCACAACAAAAATAGGAAAATAAAATTCGAATGGTCTGACGCTTGTGAACAAGCACTAAATCAAATAAAGGATGAACTTTCAAACGCTACCATGCTCGTGCATCCGAAAAGTAATGCTACTTATACACTAACAACAGATGCTTCTAGTGTTGCTGTAGGGGCAGTATTACAACAAACTAGCGAAGGCATTTTGGAACCTCTTGCGTTTTTTTCAAAAAACGATGACGCCCACGGAACAGAGGTATTCCACATTCGATAGAGAATTGCTCGCTATTACTCTTGGGATAAAACATTTCCGACATTTTCTAGAAGGTAGATCGTTCACGGTTTATACAGATCATAAACCATTGATCCATGCCCTAAATTCAAAAACAGAAAAATCCCCAAGACAATGCCGACAACTAGACTTTATTTCACAATTCACAACGGATATAAAGTACATTACTGGCGAGAGCAACGTTGTGGCAAATGCGTTATCTCGAATAGGAGAAACCAACGAAATCACAAACTTCACATATGAAGCAATTGCAAAGGAACAACAAAAAGACGAACAGCTAAAACAACTATTTGAAGACTCAAACAGTCAGGCAAACTACAAATTCAAATTAAATCAATTATTATTGGATAAAAACAAACTATTATTCGAGTCGTCGACTGGACAGAATAGGTTGTATGTTCCTCAATCTCTAAGAAAAAAAACTTTCACCAACCTACACAACCTATCCCATCCGGGTATTCGCGCATCACGCAAGCTGTTATCTGAAAGATTTTTCTGGCCGTCAATGAACAAGGACGTGGGAAACTGGACTCGTTCGTGTGTTGGATGCCAAAAATCTAAAATTGGTCGTCACACTCGCTCGCCTTTGGAAGCATTATCCGTTCCAAAAGGGAGATTTGAACATGTGCACATGGACATCGTTGGTCCATTGCCACCATCCGAAGGAATGAGCTACTTACTGACCATTGTTGACCGTTTTAGACGTTGGCCGGAATGCTATCCGATGCCTGATATTTCGGCTAAAACGCTAGCTGAAACATTTGTAAGGAATTACATTCCAAGGTTTGGTTGTCCATCTACAATCACAACCGATAGAGGCAGACAGTTCCAGTCAAAACTGTTTGAAGAACTAACAAAGTTGTTAGAAACACATCACATTAAAACGACTGCGTATCACCCTCAATCCAATGGAATGGTTGAAAGATTCCATCGACTCTTAAAAGGAGCGTTAAAAGCCTGTGAAGACAATACGCATTGGATTTCTCGATTGCCACTGATTCTGCTGGGCATTCGAGTAGCACAGAGACGCATTAAAAGGCGCTCCAGCAGAAATGGTATATGGAGAAAGTTTGCGACTTCCTTCCGAAGTATTTTTACCCTCTGCTGCAAAATCCGTCGAGGACGTACCCGAATTTGTTCAGGATTTTTAAAAAGCGCTAAGGCACATTGACCCATGCCCACCAAAACTAAATGATACAACACCGGTTTACTTACCAAAACACCTTTGTTCTCTCACGAAGTCGCAAAAAGGATAAAAAAAACACTAGAACGTAGAATGTCTTTAAAACGTTATAATCATACCATTCATTCAACTCAACTACACGTATACGAATGCTCGATCGATCCGCTGATCGATCGCACGAAGCCCACGATAGCCGATTCCCCAGGATGCTGAGAGAGAATTTACGCACAAAATTCTCTCTCACACACGCTCCCACATGACGTATCGATAACCTGACGTGGGGACACGAGGTTATCGGGTCAAAGTGCGTTTCGGAACGCAAGCGCAATCTTTCGAAACGCATTCGAAAGATGCTGTTCAAAACCGGTGACCGTTTCGCCGTTGACGGTTTCGAATCTCATCGATTTACATGACCATTTTCTCCCCCCTTTGGGACGCAGTCGGCCGTCCCAAACGCTGCACGAAGGTGGTTGGTCATCCTCAAGTTCAGAGATCGCATTATGCATCGTATGCTGGGATCCACGCTGGCCAATTTCATCTGTTTTCTCGGTGGATAGGGCCAGCAGGTCAGCCGGTGTCTCGTCGGCGTCCTTCTCTGTGGCGTCTATCGGAAACGGAGCCAACAGCCTTACGTTTCGCTTGTAAGTACCGCTGCTTGTCCGAATGTCAGCAACGCGTACCATATCGTCAGGTCCCACGTAAGTTCTCGTAACTATCCCCATGGGCCATCGACCGACCGGGAGGTTGTCGTCGCCAACCAGTACAATCTGCCCAACTTGCACGTTCGAAGTTCGTTTTGTCCATTTGGCGTGGCATCGTAGCTGGGACAGGTAATCGGCTTGCCAGCGAGACCAAAATTGTTGGGACAATTTTTGCACGCGCTTCCATCTCGTCTTGACACCGTCCGTATCATCGTTTTGGATGGTAGCAGGAATAGAGAATGAGGCCCGCGCGATCAAAAAGTGTGCTGGAGTGAGCGCTTCGACGGAGCCAGGATTGGCATGGGCAGCAGTAAGTGGCCTGGAATTGAGAATTGATGAAATTTGATAGAGTAACATTTGCAACTCAACCAATTTGAGATGGGCGCGCCTCGCTGCAGCCTTGAAAAGGCGTTTGGCCACTTTAATGTTGGCCTCCCAAAGTCCGCCGAAATTCGGGGTCCGCGGTGGAATGAAGGAGAACCGTATCCCCTTTTCGGCAGCTAGATTCACTATCTCGTCCTGGAAGGCGCGGTTGTTGTAGGCTTCACGTAGCAGGCGCAACTCTTTGGCTGCTCCAACGAAGTTTCGGCCGTTATCTGAATATATCGTGTCTGGTCTGCCACGAAGGGATACGAAACGAATCAGTGCTGAGATGAAAGCAGACGTTGAAAGGTTTTTTCATCACTTCCAGATGAATTGCCTTGGTAGCAAAACAGACGAATATGCACGCGTAGACTTCTATCCGCCGTGTCGATCTGGTGTGAGGGATGACGTAGAAAGGTCCACATAAGTCCACCCCCGTGTGGGTGAAAGCGGGTGACACAGTTACCCGGGCAGCAGGCAATTGGCCCATTTGCTGCACGAATTGTTTAGGTCTGGCTCGTATACATACGATACATCGCGATGTCACACCGATAACTGTGCGTCGAAGATCTCGCATCCAGAACCTTGCCCGAAATTCTGCCATAACTAGGTCCGTACCGGCGTGGTGATTGTATTCATGAAGGTACCGTACAATAGTGCGAGAAAAGGGATGTGATTTCGGCACTAAGATCGGCACTCTCGCATCATCCGTCATTTCTGCGTTCTCCAATCGTCCCTTCACGCGTATCAGGTTGTCTCGAACGATCGGGTTAAGGTGCTGAAGAGGACCTTTTGAGCTAACCTGTCCAGATTCGTGCATTTCTCGTACCTCATTGGGGAATGCTGTGGCCTGCATTACCCGTAGCAACAATTGAAGTCCGGATTCCAATTCGTCCAGCAGCAAGGGACCGGTTTTTCTTTCCACCGTAGAAGAGGTCTCACGGAGCCTGGCAGAATTAACTTTGAAGTTGTGGATGATTCTGCTAAGCCATGCAAAATGTCGCCCTTCTTAATGAAGGAATTGTGGTACTTATATTGAGCTATCAAATCTTCACAAGCGGGGCCTACGGTTGCCGCTAAAGCTTGTGGTGGGGCTGCAACCTCTTCTGATATGGTCTCGTAACCATCATTGGTTTGCGGGCAGGAATCTGTAATGATACAATTCGGACCGTTTAACCAGAATTTCATATTTTCCCCTCTCACCAATTTGCTAGCTGGAAGTCCCCTGGATACGATGTCTGCCGGGTTTAGCTTTGTTGGCACATAGTGCCAATCACATGCATTGGTCGCAGCGCATATCTTGGATACTCGATTTTTTACGAAGACGTCTAATTTCGAATTATCGGAACGTATCCAGGCTAATACGACTTGCGAGTCAGTCCACCATCTAGTTTGTTGGACTCGGGTGCCGAATACGTCCTTTATTTTCACGTAGAGTTCAGCTAGCAAGAGTGCTGCTTGGAGTTCTAGTCTGGGCAAAGTCAGTTCCTTCAGCGGTGCAACTCTTGACTTGGCACATAGGAGTCGCGATCGTCTTTCTCCATTACCATCCAAGTAGCGAACGTATATTGCACACCCATATGCTTTTGTTGAGGCATCACAAAAACCATAGATGGTACTATTTTCTGCTTCACTTGGCAGCGCCATTCTTGGGATGTATAGCTGCCGAAGGACTGGTAGTTGAGCCGCAAACTCGTTCCACTTAGCAAGGGCATGAGGTGGTACAGTTTCGTCCCATGTAAGATTGTCGCGCCATAGATTTTGCATGAGGATTTTTGCGGTGATGATCACGTGTTGCAGGATTCCAACTGGATCGTAAAGTTTGGCAATTCTTGCCACTAAGCATCGTTTGGTCATGGAGTTTACGGGCAGGTGGCAATCATTGTCAATGATAAGCTGGAATGTGTCTTCTGAAGGACACCACGCTAGACCCAGCATTTTGATAGCCTGTCTGTCGCCGATTTGCACCGGAGAGTCAAGGTGTTCTTCTGGCACATCATGTACTACTGCAGGGACATTGGATGCCCATTTCCGTAAGGGCATTCCTCTATTCATAAGTGCCCGTTCAATCCCGCAGCTAAGCACACGTAATTCGTCCGGAGTCGCAGCACCCAAGGACAGGTTATCCACGTAGAATGAGCGCTGAATGGCGTCAGCGATTTCCGGATTGGATGAACGCACTTCCTCGCCCGCCTCATATAACGCTCTACACGCAAGATACGACGAGGAGGCCTTGCCGTAAGTGACGGTACGTAGCCTATACATTTGAGCGGTATCTCTTGCATCTTCGCGCCATAATATGCACTGCATCCAGGTGTCCGAGTCAGCTACCCAGATTTGGCGATACATCTTCGCAATGTCCGCTGTAACCACCACTGTTTGCGTCCGAAAATGCAACCATAAGTGAAGGAGATCCGGTTGTATCACTGGCCCGATGGCTTGTAGGTCGTTAAGCGAAATTCCAGTGGTGGACTTCGCACTCGCGTCGAAGACTACTCGCAGCTTCGTGGTTGTAGAATCTGGTTTTATCACACACGAATGTGGGATTACGTATCGAACCTTATGTAGTTCGTCTGCCGGTACAGGAGTCATGTGTCTTAGCTCAAGATATTCGCGCATGAACTTTCGGTACTCCTCATAAGTATCTTCATGCCGAGACAGCTTCCGCTCGAGTGATAATAATCGTCGTTGAGCCTGTTCGATGGAGTCTCCCAGTTGCGTCAACTCCCCCCGTAGGGGGAATCCGGACGACGTATCGACCATCCTCAGCAATCTTCGTGTGAGCTCTGAAATGTTCCTCGAGCTCATGGTCTTGTAAAGCTAACCGGTCTGGGACGTCAGGTGGCAGTTCTTCCACCTTCCAAAATCGCTCAAGGCTCACTTCCAGGTCGTCAATATAGGTCGCCTTATGACAACTCCGCGAGTGGAGATTAGTGGAGGTCATATTGCATAGCAACCCTCCAACTATCCAACCGAATTTGGTGTTTTGTAAAGTGAGTCCATTAGGTAAGCGATGAAGTCCTGCACCGATCGAGTCATAGCATATTCCGGCCCCTAATATCGCATCAACTGGCCCTATATGACTGAAGTTTTCATCGGCGAGTCGCTTGCCAGGTGGGAGGCTCAGTTCGTCCTGCTTGATTGTGCGATAGGGTTGCGCACTGAGTTCCGGTATGACGTAGAAATTGGAGCTGAAACGGTAGGATCCATTAATTGCTATGACTTTTGTACGAATTTTATTCGATACAGGGAGTTTACCATTTATCCCCATTAGCGTAATTTTCTCAGACAGTAACGGTAACCTCAACCGTTTCACAGCGGACGCCGTGATGGCTTGGATTTGGCACCCAGAATCTAGCAGGCAACGGATTCGTTGCCACTCCCCCAGGCCGTCTTGAATAAGCACCGCAACAGTTGCTGGCAAAACGTGGTTGGCAAGGTTAGAGACGTCACGAGATGATACACCAGACAGATGCATTGAACCACACGTAGCGGAACGCTTGGCAGCTGGAGCCATCCTCACTGCTAGGGGATGGCTTAGATTGGAACAGGAGGATACGATACCAACATCATCCATTGCAGGGGAAGATGCGCGCACACCTAGCAATGGCTGAGCAGAGCGGGAATGCAAGACACCACGCGGCGACGAAACGGACCGAGCGCGTGGATCGGCTATCGCTGAAAGCACGGCACTAGTGCTTGGGGATGGCAGCACGGAGCGGGAACGCGGGGACGGCAGCACGGAGCAGGAACGCAGGACACCACGCGGCGGCGAAACGGACCGAGCGCGTGGATCGGTCATCGCTGAAAGCACGGCACTAGTGCTTTTGGATGGCGGCACGGAGCGGGAACGCGGCGACGGAAGCACGGAGCAGGAACGCCGGACACCACGTGGATCGGCCATCGCTGAAAGCACGGCACGAATGCTTGTGGATGGCGGCACGGAGCGGGAACGCGGGGACGGCAGCACGGAGCAGGAACGCCGGACACCACGTGGATCGGCCATCGCTGAAAGCACGGCACTAGTGCTTGTGGATGGCGGCACGGAGCGGGAACGCGGGGACGGCAGCACGGAGCAGGAACGCCGGACACCACGTGGATCGGCCATCGCTGAAAGCACGGCACTAGTGCTTGTGGATGGCGGCACGGAGCAGGAACGCGGCGACGGAAGCACGGAGCAGGAACGCCGGACACCACGTGGATCGGACATCGCTGAAAGCACGGCACTAGTGCTTTTGGATGGCGGCACGGAGCGGGAACGCGGCGACGGAAGCACGGAGCAGGAACGCCGGACACCACGTGGATCGGCCATCGCTGAAAGCACAGTACTAATGCTTGTGGATGGCGGCACGGAGCGGGAACGCGGCGACGGAAGCACGGAGCAGGGACGCCGGACACCACGTGGTGGCGAAACGGAATGTGGTTGTCACTTCGCAGCTTCGGAAGATTTCACGTGCAAAAGAGTATGATGCTTTTGTCTACACACTTGGCATCTTTTGTTGCTGGGGCACTGCGAAGCGGGGTGCTGGCTGGAAAGGCAATTCACGCACTTGCCTTTGCTCATCACGTAGTTGATGCGTTCACATTCCGACCGAACCTGCAGCTCTGGACACAGTGGGCCCGTGTGGCCCGGCTTGTCGCACGCATAGCAGCGTCGCGTGCCTGGCTGGTGATCCACCGAGCTGTATCTAGTTCGCTGGGTTTGCGGGGTTGGCGTCTGACTGGTACTTACTGTATCCACCGTGGCTACGAATGCCGCACGTATTGGGCGCTTGTTACTAATAGAAGCGCGGTCAGGACGGGACGCGGCGCTTTTCCGCGGCTCATAGTATAGCGAACTCGACAACCTATCGAGCTCGTCGCGCAGTTCCTTCCACGTCGGAATGGTGTGGACGTCCAGCTTACGGGATATTCTGGTTATGGTTTCATCGTCTAGGTTGGACATAACCAGGCTCACCAGCATTCCATCCTCCACCACGCTAGGCCGTTGTCCGCTTGCGCCTGCAATTTGCTTCGCTGCGGAGGTTGATGTTTCGACCACATCTATTATCCGCATAAGCCCGTTGGAAGACGCCACAGTCATTTTTGGAAGGTCTCTGAGATAGTTAAAGTGGCTGAGGAAAGCTACCCGTTTCTTGTAGAACCTTTCCTCCAACTTACTCCATGCCCTTTCGAAGGGCATACCAGCGTTTTCGAAGGCTTCGCAACTGTTCCGCGCAATATCGCACCGATCGAAACACTTTATAAGGAACGCGTACCGCTCCGCATCACCTGTCAAACCGACAATCCGCTTTTCGAACCGTCCCGCGAACGCTGGCCATTCCGAAGGATCACCGTTAAACTTCGGAAGTTCGATGCGCGGAAGGTGATCGGAGCGGGAAGGGGTTGATGCAAGTGTTACATCTAACTGCGGAGTAGGCGGCACTTCCACCGCATACACTTTCCTCAGTTCGGTTTTTACTTGCGCGTAGGCCTCAACGAACGTATCGCGTCGAGGTTGCGGACCCGATATTGCTTCCAGCTGCAACAGCGCTTTATTGCCTTCGCTCCACAATAACGCTGCGATCTCATCCTTACTCTTAGCCATTTGCTGGCTCAATCTACCTTCGCGCACTTGCGATAAAATGTTTTGCAGCGCACTTTCTAGGCCTGTCAGTTGGCGAGTCGTTTCCAACTTGATCCGCTGGTTTTCGTCTGCTGTTTGATCCTCCGTCGGCATATTGCCTTCTTTTCACTAGCACGTAGCACAACTCACTATTATTTAACCTTTTTCACGTAGAACGTATCACGTCGGGGTCACCAAATGTTCTCTCACGAAGTCGCAAAAAGGATAAAAAAACACTAGAACGTAGAATGTCTTTAAAACGTTATAATCATACCATTTATTCAACTCAACTACACGTATACGAATGCTCGATCGATCCGCTGATCGATCGCACGAAGCCCACGATAGCCGATTCCTCAGGATGCTGAGAGAGAATTTACGCACAAAATTCTCTCTCACGCACGCTCCCACATGACGTATCGATAACCTGACGTGGGGACACGAGGTTATCGGGTCAAAGTGCGTTTCGGAACGCAAGCGCAATCTTTCGAAACGCATTCGAAAGATGCTGTTCAAAACCGGTGACCGTTTCGCTGTTGACGGTTTCGAATCTCATCGATTTACATGACCAACCTTCAAACCTGTAAACATGTTTTCGTACGGGTAGATAAAGTGAGAACGGGTTTACAAGCACCGTATGAAGGACCTTTTGAGGTAGTTCGACGGTGCAGAGAATTTTTCACGGTTAAAATCAAAGAAAAAATGAATCTATTTCGAATGACCGCCTCAAACCTGCTTTCGAAATGGAGGGTGTCTCCAAAACAGGGAAAACCACAAATAGCCAAAAGAATGTTCGCTTTGCGAAAAACTAAATGAAATCTCAATTTAAGAGACAAACACTCTCACAATTCTTTTTTCTATCGCGACTCCGTCACTGGTGGGGGGTTCTGTGGTGTTCGCCTGTTCAAATTAAGTGAATTGGGAAGGACAGCTTTTTCTCATCACTTGAGGTCTGCGATATTAAGGGTTAATTAGGGTCTCAAGTAGATAGTTAGAGAGCTTAGAAGATAACGGGAGAGTTGGGCAGGACACGCATAATGAGCGAGAGAAATGCGTAGCCTCGCGAGAGTGCGTAGGTGCGTGAGAAAGGACAGGTGCGTGAGAAGGAATAGGCGAGCGAGCGTAAGGCGAGAGAGAGAAGGTATAAAATGGAGCATCCGATCGGATAAGCTCTCTTTCTTAATACTCCGGTATACCGCGACAATACTGTTCTCCTGCGCACGATTAAGATAATAAAGTGAATGTAATTGTAGAAACTTACAATGTCTTGCCGGTTCGGACGTGTCGTCTGAGGTCAATGTTGCGCACCATGCTGCTGGCCCCTTGAACTTTGTTGAGGTTGATGCACGCTTTGTTGATACTGCGTAGATTCCCTCTCGTTCCGGCGATTGTCAGACCGACGTGACTTGCGTCGAGTCACCTCGCGCCAAATACCATCTGATTCCACGAAATTAGGAATTGGTACCCTCCTATACTGGCTTTGAGTCAGCGTCACCTGGCGAGATGTAGACGCTGTGTCCCCATTTGCCACTACCGATGCCATAGAGGGCTACGGTGAAGATTGCTGCCTCTGCGATAAGGAAGCGGATGGAATGCTCCCTGCAGTTGTTGTAACTACCTTCATTGCCATTAATTGGGCCAGGAGTTTCGTATTCTCCTCACGGATTAGTACCATGTCGCGCCGGTACTCCTCACGATGTCTGATGGCTTCTGTTACTTTAGTAACAATAAATTTATTTCCGTTAATTTTCAACAACGGCGATTCGATCTTAATGCGCACGCTTAAAAATTTGTCCGGTCTCTCTCGTGTTTGCTATCTAACTGCTTGCTGCTAATTGCGCCAAACTCGACCTTCTTTGACCCTTTCGCTAAGGTTTGCGACCTTAGCATGAAGCGCTAGTCATCTCGCTCTTATCACTGCCTAATCTCCTGATCGTACGCTAGCGCCAATCTGCTCTTGGTGGTGGAATCGTTCTGGTTAATCCGTTCGCTTCAACTCGCTGACAGGAGTTTGTTTACATCATACCGCGTGCCAAAACGTGTTAACACCCGACCCCGTCAATCCTGTGCGTTCGTTTAAGGGATTTACAAGATTTAAGCACGTTTTTCGCGTGTGAACTAGTAGGCCTACAGCTAAAGTACTATTCCGCGGACTCAGTGATAAGCTATCTTTTCTTAAACTTCAACGTTCAGTACCGCTAATCTCACAACTGGTCTTTTTAGCCTTGTGCGGTCCGCACGATGGCTTGACGTACCCTGCCATCCCTACCGGGAATCACCTCTTCAACTATCGCCCTCAACCAACTCTTTCTTGGACCCTCTGCAATAAACACCAAATCGTTCACGTTCAACCGGCTGGTGTCGTCGTGCCACTTTGATCGCGTGTGTTTGGTGGGCAAATACTCTTTGAGCCACCGATCCCAAAATGCATCCGTCAGCGCGGAGGCTCTCTTGTAGCTGCTTCGAAGCGTTTCCGCTAAGTCTGGACATTCCCCCAGTTGCTGCTTTTTGCCATAGGAACTGCCCAGCAAGAAGTGGTTCGGTGTGATCGCCTCTACGTTAGAATCGCTTTGGGGCATGTAGGTGAGAGGTCGTGAGTTAATGAGGCTTTCTGCCCCTGCTAATGCTGTTAACAAAATCTCGTCGTTAAATTTTCGCCCATCGTCAAGCGCTTGCATTGCATCCTTTACGCTGCGAACCATCCGTTCCCAAACTCCCCCCATATGAGGGGCAGACGGTGGGTTGAAAACCCATCTCGTGTCTGTATTGGTGAATGTTTCGGCACATGAGTAGTTAATGTCTTTCAGCTGCCGTGTTAGCTCATTACTGGCTCCAACAAAGTTGGTCCCGTTGTCTGAAAATATTTCTTTTGGTGGCCCTCTACGATTCACGAAACGTCTTATTGCCATGATGCAGGACTCCGTGGACAGGCTATGTGCCACCTCCAAATGTACTGCTCGTGTTACTAAGCATGTGAATACTGCCACATAACGCTTTTCTGACCGTCTTGCATTCACAACGTCTAGAGGTCCCAAATAGTCTATGCCGACACTGCAGAATGGGCGAATATAGGGTGTAAGTCTTTATTCTGGTATCGGGGCCATGCGAGGGGTTACGGGTTGGGCTGTTTTAATTTTACATCGTTGACAATGTTTCTTAGTTTTTGCTACGCATGATCGAAGGCTTTTGATGTAAAAGCGTTGCCTTATTTCATTAACTACGGTCTCACTGTTGGCGTGGCCAAAACGATCGTGGTAGTCTTTTAGGATCAGGGCGGTTATATTGTGTGTTGCGAAAGCAACTTCGTCGGCTCCTCGACGATAGCGAATATGAAAAATAACGACCATTTTCACCAACGTACAATGTACTTTATTAATTACCGGCTCGACCGAATGTAATTATTAACTGTAGTTTTAAAAACGCGGTCTTTGTCGTTCGCTAGTTTTGAAAGAGGCCGATTATCCTGCGCACGGTCTATTTAAGCCCTTTCTTCCCGCGATGGCCGTTGCGCCATCGCGTTACGCAGCGAACGTTGCCCTTTTCCCGATATCCGAATTTCGAACATCGACTTTGACAGCCGAGATGTTTACACCTATCTCCTGTCATTATCTGTTTGTTGTGGTTTGCGTGTGCCATAAAAGAGGCACGCGGTTTGTCGGCACAGTTACATGTAACATTGTATGTTTTTGGTAGGATTATAGGGTACCGTGCATCATAGGGAATATGGTTTGCTCTGGCTATTCGTCCGTCGATTCGTAATATTCCAAATTCGTCTGCGAACGGGTTTAAGTTATGAAGAGCACTGCTACGTTCTAAATGGGGTTGTTTTACAGCGCTTGGCTTTGCTGTCAATACTTGCACTTCTTTTTCATACGCCTCTCTTTGGGCCATGCTCAATAGGAATCGTTCGGCCTTTTGTAACTCTGATTCCGAAATTGGTGCCTGTTCGGCCAATAGTGTATGTTTGATGTGCTTTGCTTGGATTTTAGTAGCTTTAATTGTTTGTATTGGCAACCCCTCTGCTTTACGTTTGCAGTTGGTATCAAAACGCCAAAGCAGTGCTACGGTTCGAAGTAGGATTTTCCAACGGGAAAATCGTGAAACGTCTACAAAAATGGGTGGTTGTAGCTCTGAGTGGTGTGCTAGGTAACACGTTTTGCGTTCTGCATTCGTGTTCTTTATAGGTTTCTGTTCGGGCCAATTGCTCTCAGGTAGATACAAGAAAGGCGGTCCGTTCAACCATCTGCCGTGCTGTTCGATATCCGTGTCTTTGCACCATTTAGTGAGGCAATCGGCGGGATTTTCTTTGCTTGGGACATGTCGCCAATCTTCTGGTTCAGGCAGGAATTTGTTGAATGAGCTTACTGGACTTTCTTCTAAGGCAAAGTATTTTCTCATTGTCTCGTTCAACTCGTAGTCGCAGGGTTTTTCGCTATCGGTATCGTCGTTGGTAGCTTCGCCGTGATGAACGTTAAGGAATGCATTCCCCTGATTCGTTTCGGTGGTTGTATTGTACGGTCCGTAAATAGCCCAACCTAACGCGCAACGCACAGCAATAGGTTCGCCGGGGTGTCCTGAACGCGTTTCCAGGGGTTGGATTAGGTTTACATCAGCTAGTCCGATCAGCAGTTGGGGCATCGGATCGTCGTAGGTGTGGAGTGGGACATCCTGTAAATAGTTAAGTGTACTTATCAGTGTGTTGCATTTTTTGTTATATAGGGGAAGACTTAGCTTGTTGACATTGTGAGCGGCCGCTATTGAATAGCGCCGCTCATCCCCCATTGCTGATATCTCCATGCTGACGCGTTGTGATGCAGTTTCCTTTCTAGTCACGTTAGAAGTCCAGTGTAGTTCCAGTGGGTCCGGGTTTCCCTTTAAACCGAGGCGTTCAGCTAAGACGGTTTCCACCAGTGTGAGTGACGATCCTTCATCCAGGAACGCCAGTGTTTTTATGCTCACTGGTCCATTGTGCACTGTAACAGGCACGATCCGGAAGAGTTGTCAGTGGGTCTCTGCTTCATTCGATGAACACTACACTCAGCTACCGTTGTCGGAGGGTTAGGAGCACGCGCAGGGTTTGGGTTATGTAGCAGTGTATGGTGTCGTTCACGGCAACCTAAGACTTTGCACGAGGATCTCGATTTGCATGGCTTGGCACTTGGCGAATTTTCGCTAGCATGTGAACTAAATTACACTTTATATTAATAAAAGAAACTAGTTTTATTTTTGTTACACCGTGTTAATAGCCAATTTATTGCACCTTCTAGCTTCCCGTCCACCGAGTTAATCCTCCTTCGTATCCAAGTTTGCCACCACTTGACCTCTCTCCCGAGGAGGAATGACCGGACGACCCCCCCCCTTCTTCTGCTTCTTCTCAATTTCTCTATCTTTGACAATCTTTCGTCGATCCTTACGTTGTCCTCCGCGCGATCACTAACGCGCCGCTTTGTTTTATCCTAGCGTTGCGCTTTATAGCGTGAGCGGAACGCTTCATCTCATTACCCTTTTTTTTTTCAACCTTCACCTCGTGACAAACGTCATAGCTCATTCCGGAAACATCATTTCGTGCAGCAATACCGAAACTACCTTTAACTTCGCCGAAGTGTCTTAACTAAGTAGTTTTTCATGGTTATCATATTGCTTTCCTAATCCTTCTAATAACATTCTCTATCACCGACTTTTAGCTGTACGGTGTTCTGCTGTGCTGATCCACATGCCATTCGGCTCCCTACACATCGTCATCGATTCATGATTATCGCTCAGCGATCGCTATCCCTTCTTCGTTGTCATATCATCATCGTTCGTTACTATCGTCGTTCCGTTGGGTTATACTCTGTGTGTGTGCGCGGAAATAGTACGTAATTTGGAAATCTATTTTTCTTTGTGACCCATTCTAACCTTTTTTTCGTTGAGTTTTTTAGCCATACTCCTACCGTATCCTGGTGTACAATACATGTAACTTCACCTCTCATCTCTCTCAATCATCGCTCTCTTCGATCAACGTTTGCAAATGATCGATCATCTTCTTCTTCACACAATCATTCCGCCTACGCATACGATACGTTGAGCGCGAGGCTTCCGGATCGCCTATCAAACCCCTCCGAGATCAAAACCAAGCAGTTGCTAAAATGGAATGTAACTGTTAGTGGCTTACAGTGGCATAATGTGTGTGTGTGTTTTTTTTTCAAATAACGTTATAAAAGTAATCTTAACCTACGCGTACTTAAAGCTACCTACAATCTAAACCTAGTGAAAGAGCCTACCTAAAATTAGCGATGAAACCTTTCTAAACCTAGTGAAAAAGCGTACCTAAACCTAATGAATTAACCTACCTAAACCTAGTGAACTTATTAATATTTTAAAGATAATAGGGGTATGAAGTATTTCAAGAGAATTCACAGAGTTTCTTTTTTTTTTTTTTTTTTTTTGCCTAGCTAAATCCTAAACTTATCACTCATAGAATCTTTTTAACCTATTATTGTGAATTTTTTCGAATCTTTTTCCATTTCTTACGACACATGTTTGGTCGCTGGGAATCTCTACTACTTCATACGGACCTTTCCACAGGCTTTGTAGCTTCTGTCCTGCACCTGTTGGGATATTTCTTACCAACACTTTTTCTCCCCACATAGGCTTCCATTCTTTCGCATCTTGATCATATTGTTGTTTCCTCATCTCTTTTGATTTGATTAGATTTGTTTTCGCTATTATATGCATTTCGTTTAATCTTTATTTTAGTTCCTTGCAATAATCATTATACCCTCGCTTATTACTATTTTGGTTAAAAATTGATGTCGGTAATCTTGCCTTCCTGCCATAGATTAGCTCATATGGGGTAAATCCGGTTGATGTATTTACTGTAGTATTATATTCAAATGCGAAGTATGGTAGATATCTGTCCCATGTTTTATAGTTTTGCCCTACAAACTGTTTTAAGTAAATTTTTAGCTCTCTATTAGCTCGTTCTACGAGGTTTGCTTGAGGATGATATGCCGAAGTGTTTATTTTTTAATTTTCAACAGTTTGCAAGTGTCCTTCATAACCTGGCTCATAAAGTTTGTCCCTTGGTCGGTTACTAATTCCAAAGGAGCTCCAACATGGCATATAACTCCTTCGACAAATGCTTTTGCTACGGTTGTTGACTCTTGATTTTCCATTGGTAAAACTATTAAATATCTTGTTAAGTCATCCTGAATCACTAGTCCGTATTTGTTACCCTTTTCTGATTCCGGGAGAATGACAATATCCATGTATAGCTTATCAAAGGGGTTATTTGAAGTGGTTGTTATTTGCATGGGTATTTTGTTGTACCGGCTAATTTTGTTACATTGACAAGATCTACACGTTTTAACGTATCTTTCTATATCGACGTTCATATCCTTCCAGTAAAACAGTTCTTTTATTCTTTTTTTCATCCTACGTACCCCTACGTGTCCTCCTAAAGGTGCGTCGTGAAATTCTTTCAAAACTGTTTCTATCTCACTTCTATCTACTTCTATTCTCTCATTGCCCGGTTTGTAATTTTTAAATTTAGTTTTATCAACTTGTTGCATATACTTCAATCGTTCTTTCCTTCGCATTTCGTTCTCATTTGGATCGTTATCGATAGTTATTTTTAATAAATCCTCCCAGTGTTGTTGCTCTAAATTCTCACATGTCTCTTCCATAGCTTTATGTTGCTTATTGTTTTCACAAATTATATTGTTTTTCATTTGCTGGCGCGTTACAACAGCTCATGTGTGATTTTCAGCTTCTATCTCTTTCATTTCCACACCCGGAAGCCGAGACAGAAGGTCTGCGACTACATTTTCTCTTCCTTTCATGTATCGTACTTCGCATTCTAAACCTTGCAATCTAAGTCTTAATCTTGTTAATATCGTAGAATTTTCTTTGAGGCGCCAAATAGAAACAAGCGGTCTATGATCAGAATAGATAACAAATTTCTGACCATATACATAGTGCTTAAAATGTTCTACTGCCCATACAATCGCTAATAATTCTTTTTCGATAGGGTGGTATCTTTTCTCTGCCCCTACAAGAGATCTACTAGCATATGCAATAGGTTTTTCTTTAGTTTTTTCATTAGAAAGCACTGCTCCAAGTGCATAATCACTGGCATCTGTAGTGATTATAAACATATCATTGTAATTTGGTCGTACTAATATAGGTTCAGAAATTAAAAAAAATTTAAGTGTTTGGAAAGCCTCATCGCAGTTTTCATCCCAAGCAAATTTCGAATCTTTCTTTAAAAGTTCGTGCAAGGGCTTTCGTACCTCGGAAACATTGGGAATGAATTTTCCGTAAAAGTTAATAGCACCTAAAAACGATCTGAGTTGTTTTAATGTTTTTGGTGCTGGCATATTTACTATTGCATCAATATTAGATTTTGTAGGTTTAATTCCCTCTGAATTGATTGTATGCCCCAGATAATTTATTTGTTTATGTAATAGTTTGCATTTAGATGGTTCTATTTTTAGGTTGTAATGCTTTAGACCGTTTAAAATTTTAATTAAATTGATATTGTGTTCTTCTATGGTTTCACCAAAAACTACAATGTCATCTAAATAGACAAATGCTTTTACCGGCTGTATAGCATATATGACGGTATTCATCAGCTTTTGGAACGTAGATGGGCTGTTTTTTAGTCCCATAGGCATTCGTGTAAATTCATAATGCCCTCTAGTTGTAGAGAAAGCTGTCTTTGCAGCATCTTTAGGATCTATTAATATTTGAAAAAAACCGGACTTCAGATCGATAGTGGAAAAAAAATTACTTTTGCCTATATTATCCATTATATCGTCTATTCTAGGTATAGGATAGATAAATGGTTTAGTTATTTGATTTAGTGCCCTGAAATCTACAACAATACGATATTTCTTTTTTTCATTTTCGTCCGTCTTTTCGGGATACACATGACAGGTGAATTCCACGGACTTTTGCTTGGTCGTATTATATTTTGTGCTCACATTTCCTCAATTTCTTCTTCCATTATCGCATTTATTGTAGCCGGGAATCTGTATTGTCTCTTTTAAATTGGTATATTTGAACTAGTTTCTATTTCATGTTTAGTTGCTTAAGTGAATGTGAGCTTATCTCCCGGCAAGTAAAATGTATCAGAAAAATCCATTATTATTTTTGTGATGCATGTTTTTTCATGCAAATCTAAATGATTGGTATTAATTTTGTTTAATAATTCTTTATATCTTGCTTCACCTATTGCCTCTTTC
This sequence comes from Anopheles arabiensis, assembly GCF_016920715.1. NCBI lineage: Eukaryota > Metazoa > Arthropoda > Insecta > Diptera > Culicidae > Anopheles > Anopheles arabiensis. Next base: position 57,993,016 of record NC_053518.1, read on the forward strand.
CCCTTACCTAGTAAATCGCAATCTGCATCTTTTTCCTCCAAGTAAGAGAGGCATTCATGTGCATTCTCTTCTGAGTTTATCTTCTCCAAGAATACCTCCTTATCGTTTTCATCATTCCCTTCTAAATAATTACCATCTTTACACTCTTCTTCGTTGTGCGGCTTTGTTAAAAGAATGTTTTGAAAATGTCTTTCAACCTTGCTTGCATATTTTCTTAAAAAGTTCGATCCGATAATTCCCGGTACCAAAAGAACTTCCACTATGTGAAATTTCTCACAATATATAAATTTTCCAATGTACAAGCGTACTAACATTGAACCCATAGTTTCAACACAACTTCCATCGAAACTTGAGAACGTTATTTTATCGGTATAATTAATAGCCGATTCCCCTAATATTTTAGCTGCATCCCAGCTTAGCACATTGAAACAAGCTCCAGAGTCTATTAAATATTTTAGCTCGATTTTTTCACGATGCTCGGATAAAATATTAGCCATTGGTTTTCCTTCATTTGTGAAACTAACCTGAATGTTTTCATAATAATCCCCATCTGTTGGCTCTGCCTGACTATGATTTGACTCTGGATGGCTTATATGAAAAATATTTTTCTTTTCTATGGGAACACTAGAGGTTTTAGTAGCAATATCTAATATTCCAATATTTAGTTTTTTTGCTGTTGGTTCTGGCATAACTGTTGCTGTATTTTATCGTTGTGATATGGGTTATGTTTTGGTATTTGTTGGGTGTTATGGTTTTGATATTGACTACGTTGTGGTTGTTGCAAATAACTACTTTGATGTTTGTTACGTTGGAAGGAGGATTGATTATTTGGGTAGTTTATGTGTTGTGATGAGTGTTGATTATATGAGGTGCCATATGAAGTGAATTGTTTAGGTTGAGAAAAGTTTCTTGAAGTGTTAGGATAATAAGTGGTACTGTTGTGTTGAGGTTGGAAATTACCCTTATCTACCCGTAAATTATTACATCTACTTTCATCGCAGCGTGTTAATCTATCTCTATTGTAAAAACTACCGTGTTGACAATTTCTACTTTGCATCGGTTGTTGCACGTTATCATCTATGAAACTTTCCTCCAGGTTGGGTTGATAATTGGTGTGTGTGTATCATGTGTGAGGAAACTGTGTGAGGAAACTTGGCTTCGATTTAACCTTTCCTCAATCTTCCGAATGTGCTCAATTTGCACCACCTCCTCTTCGAGGTAATCTAACAAATCATCAAATTCGAGATGCTTGTTGGTTCGAGCCAGTGTTTTCAGTTCTTGATTTTTGAGTCCAGCTGAGAAATGAATTTTTAAACTTTTAATGGCATATGAATCTTCTGCGTTTTTTGCATAGTTATTCTGCTCTTTTAATTTTAGAACTCTTTCCTTATACGTTGTGAAAGGTTCATTGAACTCCTGCTGTAGCGTTTCTACTTGTTGGAAAATGGCCTCCACGTTAACCTTTTCACCAAATTGCTTGATTAAATTTGTTTTCACATTATCCCAACTTTCATCAACAATGCGATGAAACAAACTTGCAGCCTTTCCTTTAAGTTTGAACATTACTACTTGAATAAGCTCTTCCTCTGACTCCCCCTCAGGGATTCGTTTAGCAAAGAAGTCGATTTGATATAAAAATCTTTCCAAATCTTTCGATTCACCGTGAAAGTCCGGAATGCACATCATTGCTCTCTCTGTTGGGAACGCGTACTCCATATTTGTTAATGTGTTATTCAAAGCTTTTTCAATCTCAATACTTTGGTTAAAAAATTCCGCCTTAAGTATTTGAAGTCGTTGCTTGTAACAATAAGCTTTATTGACGTTTGATTCACTTATTGCAGTTGAATTGAAATTGTGCAAATTGTGAATTTTGTTAATATTATCCGAACTATTGTTGATTCGAACAGCTCTATTCCTTAGCGCCAGCACTCTGTCGTTCATTCCCGTACCAATGCTCTTATACAAATGCTGTATACGCAATAATTATTTGACTTATTTAACTACTTTTAAACTTATTGTATACATAAAAATAACTTTAATATTTAAAATAACCCAAAAAATTTATTTAAAAAATATGTTTAATAAAAAAACTGAAAAATCCAAAACCAAAAACTACACTATGTGTTAATCACTATTATAATCACTAACTAATTAATCACTAAATTTTACTATAACTACGCTGCGATTTACCTTTCACCAATTTACTTTATCACCTAGCCACTTGAATTTTAGCACCAGCCAGAAATCACCATGCAAATATTTGCTTTACCGCTGTCACCAGATGAACTAAACTACACTTTATATTAATAAAAGAAACTAGTTTTATTTTTGTTACACCGTGTTAATAACCAATTTATTGCACCTTCTAGCTTCCCGTCCACCGAGTTAATCCTCCTTCGTATCCAAGTTAGCCACCACTTGACCTCTCTCCCGAGGAGGAATGACCGGACGACCCCCCCTTCTTCTGCTTCTTCTCAATTTCTCTATCTTTGACAATCTTTCGTCGATCCTTACGTTGTCCTCCGCGCGATCACTAACGCGCCGCTTTGTTTTATCCTAGCGTTGCGCTTTATAGCGTGAGCGGAACGCTTCACATGTCTTTGGCTACGAGCGATGGCTTGCCAAATAATCGTTGCAGCGTTTTTATAATTAGCGGCACTGATTGCGGCGAATCAAACCAGCCTTCGACAACCTCGCGCGCGCTCCCCCTGTCAAACACTCCTCCAACCTGGCTAAATTTTCCACGTTGGATAACCCACATGCAGCCGTAGATTCCACGTAGTTGTTGTAGAATTGTGGCCAGTCCCTTGGTGTGCATGAGGACGTCGGCAGTTTTTTGGGCCACGTCTGTCTCGCTGCGATCTGGTCTGCCGTTAGCTTCGTTGTGTAGCTACCCATCGGCTTCGGCTCTTTCATCCCGTTATCCTGCGGGTGCAGGGTAGAGTTGACATTCGGGAAAAAAATACGTTGCTTTTGTAGCCATTCTGCTGATTTTGCTTTACCACTAACTTCCGAAACAGAAGGCACATATTCATTCCCTCTCGCTGAGCACTGCGTATTCAACTTGGTCATTTTCTCCATCATTGAACCCTGCGTTTCCGCATGCCGAGCAGCCAACATCTTCTGCTCTTCTAATAGACGGTTCACCGTTTCATTTTGCTCACTCACCAAGTTTTCTAATGCCGTTCGATGCGACGAAGCATATGACCCTATGCTGGGCGTTCGACCTGCCTTACGTTGGGGTGTTGGTGAAGAGTAATGCGATCCTTCTTCTGGTTCTAATGCGCCAGGTGGTTTGGTGGCCGGCTTCTCAATCGGCTTCATGTCGCCATCGCGGTGAGCAGCTTCGGATTTGGGCTTCCCATCTTGAAGCGAGTTGCTGCTCTCCTTAGGCTTACTGCCGGATGCCATTTGCCCCTTCCCTTCTGCGTGGCTCATTTTAGAATCCTCGGGACCCTCCTTAGATGCACCCTTTTCACAAAACCACGTTTCGTTTTTAATGCTCCACGATACGTTAGCGCAGTCGAAATGGTTCCACTGCCAACACTTTTCACAAGCAACCATGTTCGATGCACCATTTTCACGGTCACACGCAACGCAATCGAACTTCTTCGCAGGTCTCGGCATTTTGCGTAAATCTCACTTTTTGAGATAAAAAAGACGTTTGTAAACGCGAATCTGATATCACGATTGAGAAAAAAAATTTCAGTTTTGTTACTTTAGTAACAATAAATTTATTTCCGTTAATTTTCAACAACGGCGATTCGATCTTAATGCGCACGCTTAAAAATTTGTCCGGTCTCTCTCGTGTTTGCTATCTAACTGCTTGCTGCTAATTGCGCCAAACTCGACCTTCTTTGACCCTTTCGCTAAGGTTTGCGACCTTAGCATGAAGCGCTAGTCATCTCGCTCTTATCACTGCCTAATCTTCTGATCGTACGCTAGCGCCAATCTGCGCTTGGTGGTGGAATCGTTCCGGTTAATCCGTTCGCTTCAACTCGCTGACAGGAGTTTGTTTACATCATACCGCGTGCCAAAACGTGTCAACAGCTTCTTCTTTATCACGACGTGCCTCTTCCTTCGTCTCTCGAGATTCTTTCATCATGATGCTAATTTGAGCTTGTAGTTCCTGTAAAAGCACGGTGAGCTTCATCTTCTGCTCTTTCTCTGCTGCTAGCGCCCGCTGTAAGTCTTCCACTGTCTTAGAGGCTACGGAGCCAGCGTTCCCAGCGGCCATTGGAGGGCGTAGTGTTGGTATTCCAGAAGCAGGCAACTGCTTCCCCACGCTTGTTTTTGATGTATCCGCTGACATGCTCCGAGTCAATCGCGCATTCTCCATTTGAGATGAAAAACTCATCTTTACCACCGAATCTTGCTCCCCTTTGTGGAGAAAACATTAACTGCCTCTTGGGGCAACTAGCTGGAAGGCAGCCGTGAGGCGCGAATATCTGTCGGTGAAGACGCTGCGGGAGGAAGGCACTTGGTGCAAGACCGTGGTCGGCGGGTCCGCTTCGTCCATCCGCTTCGACAGCACGGGAAGGCAGCGGGCATATATTTGCCGCACGGAAGCCGACGGCATCGCCAGGACCAGTCACTTTCGCGGCTGGTCGGTGCACGACGGAGGCCGGGCGACACAGGGAAAAACCATCTTTTCTAAGGTTGACCTGCACAAGGCATATCACCAAATCCCGATACATCCCGAAGATATACGGCGATCACAACCCCCTTCGGATTTTTCGAGTTCACCACGATGCCCTTCGGCCTACGAAACGCTGCGCAGACTTTTCAGCGACTCATTCACGATGTCCTCCGAGGTCTCATCTTCGTGTTCCCATACATAGACGATATGATTGTCGCCTCGTCGTCAGAGGAAGAACACCACGAACACCTGCGCCAGCTATTTCAGCGTCTCGAACAACACCACCTGGCCATTAATCCGGCCAAATGTGAATTCAACCGAAGTGAAATTGCCTTTCTTGGCCACTTGGTCAACGCAGAAGGGATACGTCCTCTCCCAGAACGGGTACGAGCAATCAGCGAGTTGAGTAAACCAGCGAAGATAATGGAGCTGAAGAAATTCCTCGCAATGATCAAATTTGATCTGTAATGGGATGGGATCCGAAGCCCTCCGAGGGATAACATAGGCTCTCCCATCCAACTCCTATTCCGACACGTCCTCGTCGTGCAGAGTGGTAACATGTGCCTCCATGTATCCTAGCTTGGGTACACGGGCTAGATCCAACCCCTTGGGCGGATGGTGGCATATGGCGAACCAGGAGGGGGGTGGGTATCCCGGGAAACTGGGTGCCTGAACGTCGGGGGGGGCAACCCGACGCTAAATAAAACGGCCACGTGGGCGCAGGGCCAGTCACCCTGTCTCATGGAACAACTGACTACAGAAAGCATCAGAAGGATACGAAACGGACTTAACGATACCGACCCAACGCAATGCCCTCGGACAACGATTAAAATGGGCTAATGGAACGTACGCACTCTTGAAACCGGAGCCTTGAAACAACTTGATGACGCCCTACCCCCAGGACAATCGCATGGCAATCGGATTGAACGCGCAACATTTTCCATACAATGCGCAGTGTTGCGTTTTCTTCGCGCCAACTTTGCCTGTATTTTCAATGAGCCAAGCGATTTTACCCCCTCCTACACGCATTGTATCCTACAGCACGCTTGACGCGGCAACGTTCACCACATACACACACACATCTCCACACTCAGGGTACGACATCTTCCCTGTTGCTGTTCTGGACTCAGACAAAATTTGTGTTTCTACACTTATTGTTCAAAAAGAGTTAATCTTTATCTAGGCCGGTTGGCCATAAAAAAGATTTTTATTTTACACAAACAGGATTACTCCTGACTAAAGCTAAACTATGATCTATATCTGGCTGACTCTAGACTTCGACTTCGACTGCCTAAACCTAACGAGCTAATGTTCTAACGAAGCCGCTGGTTGCTGGCTGCATTGGTCCGTTCTCACGATCGGTCTGCGTGTCGCATTACTTGCGCATGTCGCCGTTGTCCGCTCGTGGCCGGTGTAGCGTTACATCTTCGTCTGCTCGTAGCCGGTGTGGAATGCCAGCTTGCAGTCTGGTTTCTAGCGGGTCGGTCTAACTCCTCCCTTCTTAGATGACTTTGCCCTCAAAGTCTGCCGAGAGCATGGAATGTTGTGGGTTTTTTCACGAAGGTTTCTATGTGGTGGACATCCTGTCGGTTGGTGTTGTTCGTTGGAATGTTGAGGCTTATTTTCGTTCTTCTTATACTGATAATGAAATATAAAATTGCTATTGTTATCAGAACAATTGTCGTTAGCCCAATTGACCCAAAGATATGAAGTTTCCATGTGAGGGAATTATTAACCAGGCTGATGGTATGTAGTTTCTCTCTGTGCTGCAATGTTATGTTTCGAAGATGTTCAATTGAAGGTTCGTCTCTGATGCCGTCTTCTTTAGCGATGAGGCCAAGAGTTGATATATATGGTTTACCGGTTATCGAAACTTCTGTGCTGGGAAAGAGTTCTCCGTTAATAAAGATATTGCAGTTGTGAAATTGTATGAGATATGATCCATTAAGAATGTGGTTTATATTGCTGCAGTTGGATGAAATTTCGGCAGTGGCATCATTCAATAGAATATTCGCATTGTTAATGTGTTTAACTAATCCCGTTGAATACACCTTTTCGTACATACATTCTGTATGCTCCCCTTGTACGAGTTGTCGTATGCAGCGTGAAGGCTCTTCCAGATCTTTACTTTCGCAAAGCTGGTGGCTGCTCTGATCGATACAGGGCTGCGGTAATTCGAACATATGGGTTAGATTCCGGATTATGTAGTTATGCTTGATTAAGATTCTCTTATCATTTTGTATGATAGAGTCGATATAGTTGTACTCATAAGTTTCATAGGATAGACGTGGAAACTTTAGCATAAATATCACGTGTGTTGAATTCATGGTAACTTGTGCTGTGGCTTGTGTTAACATTTCTTCAACTGATGTATAGTAAATGCCATTTTGTGCCAGAAATTCTGCAACGGTGTTTAAGTCTTCTATTGATAGTAGCTCGCTATTCGGTATCCCATGCTTAGCGGCTAGTATGGCTTCTTGGAGTGTTTTTATATGGGCTTGTAATGCGTCTAGGTTTGCTATCTTAATGATCTGTTGTATCTCAGTTTGATGTTCCCTTTGGATCCTATTCTGAAGGTCGATAACATGATTAGCAATATTGGTTGTTTCTTGGAATCTTCTGCTGAGACCATTATTGATTAATAGCTGCTCGTTGTTTTGTAGGATGAGCGAATTCAGGGTGGTGTTGATTATCGTTAGATCTTCTGCGTCGGGACTGCCAGCTATCCACTTCCAGGCGGTACCTATACTGTTCCATCTTTTCGTTCGAAGTCTACGTGGCCTAATCTTAGAAATTGTGGCGTTAAGTTTTTCGAGCTTCAAATTAATTAAACTTTGCAATGGGGATTTTCCTGTACTGTTTGTGCTATTTTCAAAAACTCTAGAAATTATCTCTTCTAGCTCGGTAAGATCAATTGGATGAATCGTCCTCAAGTATCCGATCCTAATTTTTGCTTGTCCTAACGGAACAATAGCCAATGGGTTGTTTGTTATGTCGAAAATGTTTATGCTAGCTTGTAGAACACCATATAGGGTGAAAAACGCGATTCTGTAATAGAAAATTAATTAATTCATAATTATATCATTAATTTTTTCTTAAATTTATTTTGTGGATTTTTCGATTGTTCGAATCTATTATATACGTTGGATAATTTTCCTTAACTACCACTGTCTTATAACGACTGTCACGCTTATTCATAGGTTTATTTTTTTCATACGCAAATTGATTCGGTTCGTAATCTTGGTACTTATCATCTTTAATCTTTTCATTTTTTTTAAATATTTTTATAATTTTACTCTCAATTTTTTCTTTTAATTTTTTTCTATCTCTAAATGAAAGTTCTTCTGATTGCTCTCCAATATATACTTTTCTGGGAGTCTCTTTTGTAAAAGAATGAATAGTATTATTATACTTATACACGGCTTGTTGTATTAAGGTAATTAAGCTCATGTCTGGATTCAAACCTTTTGTACATCTTGCGATTTCTCTGATCGTGGAGTGACAACGTTCCACTTGTCCATTTGACTCTGATCTATTCACTGGTGTCTTAAAAATTGATACACCTAAATTTAGTATGGACTGCTCTATGACGTTCGATACAAATGTACATTCGTTATCAAATATAATTTGTCTAGGCAAATTCCAATCGTATAATAATTGTAGCAGTACTTCCTTAACGTCTGCTATGGATTTTGATTTAATTGGTTTTAATTTCAGATATTTCGAAAATTTGTCCATTGACGAGATGAATAAAAAATTTGCATTATACGCAAATATATCAACATGAACAATTTCTCCTGGATATTTTGGGATTGGTGTTTTAACTGGTATGTATTCAGGGGGTCTTCTTTCGTATTTTTCTACTTTGCAAGTTTCGCAGTTTTTAACATATTGTTCTATCTTGTTTCTCATGGAAGGGAAATAGAATTTTTTTATAGCTTGTAATGAATTTTCCTTAGCGTTTCTATGGGCAAAGTTATGTATTTTACGAATTTCTTCTATCTGTTGTTCTTGATCACAAATGTCTTGAACTTGAGTTTGTGAAAATTTTGCTTTCATGGTTGATATATTGAATAGATTTTTAAAGGTTTCTTGAATGATCCCCATGGTTGGCTCATCAGTGAATATGCCATTTATTATACCAGGTATCGTGAATCTCTTAAGTTTGTCTTTTATGAAATGGGTTGAAAATTGTGGTTCTATGAAAGTGTGTCTTTTAAACTTAGGAAAGGGGTTTACAAACTCGTAGGAACTAATAGTACCTTTTTGAAAAATTAATTGGTTTCGGAAAACATTAATTGGAGCTTCGGTAGAAGGGATAAAAGAAAGATCATCTTCTTCGGCAGAGTGTTGTGTAGGAGTTAGTGAGTTAATTTGTATGCGTGAAAGAGCATCAGCTACCACGTTGGTTTTGCCAGGTTTGTAACTTAGCTCATAGTTATGTTCCTCTATGAATGCTTTCCATCGCTTTAATTTTGCATTGTTATTTTTTGGTGACATTGCATATGTTAAAGGTTGGTGATCTGTTAATATTATTATTTTTGCACCGTAAATGTAATTACGTAGAGAATGTAAAGCCCAAACTATAGCAAGCATTTCTTTTTCGTTTGTAGCATAATTCTCTTCTGTTTTTGATAGTGTTCTAGATATGAATGTTATTGGTTTTTCAACACCATTAACGTTCTGGGAAGAACAGCTCCGACTGCTTTGTCAGAAGCGTCGGTAGTTAAAATAAAATCATGATCAAAATCGGGGTATGCTAAAACATCATCGGATGATAAAACTTCCTTAAGAGTTTTGAAAGCGCGTTTGGCATCATCATCTAATTTTATCGGAAAATTTTTGATTGATTTTTTGTAATTTTGCAGTGGCCTTGGCCATCCTCCCCTCTTAAAAGTTTTGTTAAAGGTTTTGCTAAAGCTGCATAATTTTTAACAAATCTTCTGTAATATCCAGACAGTCCTAAAAATGATCTTAGTTCTCGAATAGTTTGAGGTTCGGGGTATTTTAAGATACTTTCTATCTTTTTCTCATTTGGTTTCAAGCCATATTCTGAAACAATGAATCCTAAGAATTCAACTTCTGTTCTTAAAAACTCTGATTTGTCTGGCTGTATTTTAAAATTGGCTTCTCGTAATGTATTCAAAACAATTTCCAAGTTTTTCAGATGTTCGTCGAATGTTTTTCCAAAGACTATTATATCGTCTATGTATACGTGACAATTTTTTCCAATATGTTCTCTAAGAACATCGTCCATGACTCTCTGAAAAATCGAAGGTGCATTTTTCAGACCGAAAGGTAATCTTAAAAATTCGTATTTTCCATTATTGATGGAAAAGGCGGTTTTTTCGATATCTTTTTCTGCTAAACGAATCTGGTGAAATCCCGATGCTAGATCGAGTGTTGTAAAATATTTATTATTTCCTAGATTGGCAAGTACTGTTGAAGTATCGGGAATGGGATATCTATCGCTTTTAGTTTTCAGGTTTATTTTTCTGTAATCGATCACAAGTCGATATTTTTTTTCGTTAGATGCGTCAACCTTTTTGGGAACTATCCACACAGGTGAATTATATGGTGACCTAGATGGTCGAATTATACCATTATTTAATAATTTTTTTATCTGTGTTTCCACTTCCTGTTTGAGGGACAAAGGGTATGGGTATGACTTACAGTAAATTGGTTCCGTATCATTCGTGGCTATGGTTGCTTCTACCTTTGTTGTAAAGGGCAACTTTTCGTCGGGTGGCTGGAATAAATCTTGAAACTTGTTAAGAAATAAATGTAATTTTTCTTTTTCTTGGTGGTTAAGATGTGTGTCTTTTATTTCAATTCTGTTAACTTCCTGTAATGGATGAAGTGAGAGAGGTATTATAAAATTTTCAAGAACTAGATTGTCTCTTTTAGCGTCTACAAATGCTCCCATTTCTTTGATGGTATCATAACCTATTATGGCGTCAAATGATTTTAGTCCCTGCAAATGATAAAATTTGACATTTACATCGGAATAAGGGGCAAATATTTGAGCTTGTGAATATTTTGTGATGAGTAAATCTCCTCCCACAGATGATACAAAAAATGGTTTTATAACGTCGTGAGAAATTTTCGCATGTAAAGGGTTGATGAAATTTTTATTAGATCCAGTGTCGATTAGAATTTTAATTTGTTGACCTGCCTTACCATGGTATATAAAATATGGTAAAGCTGATTTTAACCTAAAAAATTTAATTCTGCTTCGCGAGAAATTTCGTCGTAATGAGAATTTTCATTTAGTTTTTCTTGCTTTTCTACATTTCTCATATATCGTTCGTATGACGCCTGACTTTCGACATCATCATCGTAGAGATTATCTTCATATGAAGTCGGTTCTAATTCACGTCGCGGAACTGCTTCAATATTGAAAGCTCTTTGTCTTTTCAATGGACGAATGTTTGAGGAGTTCGGCCTGTTCGCATAATTAACTTGATGTGACCTAATTGATGGGTCTATTTCCATTGGTTCAGGTCCATTTTGGCGAAAATTGTTTCTCTGCTGTGTAAAATTTTTCATCTGATTTGGTTGATTAAAATTTGTGCGCTGAAAAATTGGTCTTTGCTGATTTGGTTGATTCCAAACAGGACGTTGTGTAAAATTTCCTGCAAAATTTTGAATCGGTGGGTGGTGCGCAAAATGAGGTCTTACGTTGTTCGCTGTCATTGGTCTTTGTTGGTGTTGGAACACTCTTGGTGGTAGATGAGGTGTGGGCAATGGTATTTGGTTTCTGGGGGCTGACGGGGGTGTGTTAAAATGTTTTGGTTTTGTTAGCATCTTACGGCACTCTAGGTTTTGAAAAGAAATGCAATAGCTGTAGGCTGCTGCTAAGGATGTTGGTTCGTAGTTACGAATAAATTTATAAACGTCCCCATCGAGACCTCTGATAAAAGCATCGATCGCTTTCTTGTTGTATGTTCCAATCATAGCTTTCGAAGCTTCCGGATGGTTAAATCTATCGTCTGTCTGTATCTGATTTGCAATAAGTGAAAGAAGTCTATTAACCTCGTCGTAATAAACTTCCAAAGTTCGACCTTTTTGGTAGACACTCATAAGTTGAAAATCGAGAGTTTCCAAATCTCGCTTCTCTCCATAATAAGTTATGAGAGTTTTCCTCATCATATTCCAATTTATCCCTACGTTAGATGCTACTAAAGCATCGTTGGCTTCACCTCTAATTTTTCTACGTATGAATTTACAAATCATGTGGAATTTATTTTGCTTTTCCAAACTATGGCTAGATATAGTTTGGTATAGTCGGATTATCCCATCTACGTCATTGATCCAGCTATTAAGTTCACTTGGGTCACCGCAGAAAATTGGGAGATCTTTTACAACTCCAGGGATTTTTTCGAAAGATTCGGGATCTACTGCACTACCATCTTGTTTTGTAAAAAAAAGTGGTGGGTCTTGAAAATCATCTGTAACATTGCTTTCACTAAAACGTGCTTCTAAAGCTGCAATTCTGCCAGCTAGTGCCTCCATATCTTTGTTTGTTAGTTTTTCTTCGTTATCTATAGATTTTACTGTGACTGAGAATTGTCGTAATGATTGAACTAATTCCTCCAGTTTGACTTAACTTTTGTGATAATGATTTTCTTTTCACTCACTAATCACTCACTTTAACACTGATTATAATGTTTTAATATTTTTTGTCGCTTTAATAAATGTTTATACTTACTATGATTGAAAGTTTTACTTACATTAATAAATTCATGCTTCACCCTTCTTACGGGGCTGGTTGCTTCACCTCCTCTGACGGGGTTGGTTTTCTGTTGCTCGGGCCTCCGGTGAATTTTTCCTTCTCGGTGTGTCGGCGTTGTCCCTTTCCTCCGGCAACGAGTTATTGGCTGCTACCGGCTACTTAGGTGCTCATACACACGGCTGCAATCTGCGATCGGGAGATGTTCTAAGCACGGTGTGATTACGCTCTTTCGCGATCACTACTCGTCACTTGATTTTCACTTCACTAGAGGTCCCTATTCGGGCGCCAGTTAATCTTTATCTAGACCGGTTGGCCATAAAAAAAGATTTTTTATTTTACACAAACAGGATTACTCCTGACTAAAGCTAAACTATGAACTATATCTGGCTGACTCTAGACTTCGACTTCGACTGCCTAAACCTAACGAGCTAATGTTCTAACGAGGCCGCTGGTTGCTGGCTGCATTGGTCCGTTCTCACGATCGGTCTGCGTGTCGCATTACTTGCGCATGTCGCCGTTGTCCGCTCGAGGCCGGTGTAGCGTTACATCTTCGTCTGCTCGTAGCCGGTGTGGAATGCCAGCTTGCAGTCTGGTTTCTAGCGGGTCGGTCTAACTAAAGTAGTAGCTCTTAGGATCTGAATTTACAAACAAATATCAAAATATTATGTTCTGCTAATGATATTGCACTAAATTTAATTGCACTACATTAAGTTTTTACATATCTTTCGTAAAAGTTCGTCAGAGTATGAAAATGTCGATACAATTTCTCATGAATAACTTAAATTTTAAGATTTTCGCGCTTAAAATTATGACACACGCTGTGTGTGCGGCGGCGTAAGTCGCTACTCGTATAGCCGTCTCGCTTCTTCTTGTGTGTGCTTTACCGTTGCTCACCGCATCAAGAACATTGCTGCTCACACACACGTCAGTCTGTGGCAAACAATTGGAGGGGGAGGATGTGTCGGTTTGCTCCAGAAATCGTGTGTGATTTTGGTGTTCTGGATTTGGTTCCATCGCTGTTTGTTTTGGTGAATTTGAAAAGGTAAGAATCATCAACCGATGTAAAAGTGTGAGAGTAAGATGATGCTGAAGGTGACTGATGCTTTTATTTATTTCTTTTCCTGCTTTCATCCACTGATGGCGTCGAGCATCGCCGAGGATGTGATCGAATGCGGAATATTCTAAACGAGGAGCTTCATTCCGGATTTTGTTTGCAATAAGGTAAGTTATGATAACACACAAAGCAGACCAAAAAAGAGTGAGTAATCTTATTCTTAACTTTCATTTCTTCAACAGCGCTGAACTCATCCTCCAGCTTACAACGAACGGTCAACGGATGAGGAAGGAGAGGAGGGATGGCAAAGGTACACGCACAAACGTGCACACCTCAGCCTTGTCGGAGAACGAGAACACGGGAGGGGGAGACCGGTAACGTAGGTTCTATACGTTCTTCATTTACGCTCCCTCGTGCGTTCGTGCGTACGTGCACGCGCGCGTCTGTGTGTGTATGTGTGTGCATGCCTGCGTGCGTGGCTGTGTGTGTTTTTGCCGCTTCGCTTAACGAGATCCTACGGGATCACCTTGTGAAAAACACCAAGAGAGGGGGGAGGGGTAGGTGTATGTGTGCTTGCATGCGTACGTGGTTGTGAGTGTGTTTTTTGCTGTTTCGCGATCTCCTACGGAATCAAAAGGGGGTGGGGGGGAAACACGAGGGGGGGAGGAGTGAGGTGTGTGTTTGTGTGCTAGCCTGCATGCGTGCGTGGCTTTGTCTGTTTGTGTTTTTGCGTTCGCGTTCTCCTACGGGATCACCTTGCGAAAAACACCATGGGGAGGAGGAGGTGTGTGTGTGTTTTCTCTTCTTTGTCGTTTCGCACTCTCCCGTGGGTCTCCTTGTGTGCGTTAGTTTTTTTGTTTTTCAAGAAGAAAAAAAAATACTTCGAAAAATACCAGTGGGGAGGGTGTGTGTATGAATGAAAGAATGTGCTTAGAAAAAGAAAGTAGAAAAAAAAATTGAACAACGGATTCGTAAGTGTGTTTGAACTCATTGCTCATTGAAAAAAAAGTGAGGGGGGCTCTTGAAATGTGGTACACATGTATGCAACATGTATCGTGTCGCCGCGATGGTGTATCTCGCTCAATCCGTTAAGCCTGAAAAGTGCTTCTATCGGATCGTCTAATCGGGCGCCATTTAATCAATCCGTTAGCGAAAAGTCGCATGGATTTTGGTACCGGGGTAGCCACACTGAGCATAGACCTCCCCGCTTGGCAAAATGTCGCGCGACATGCATGCTTGAAATCGATGCTTGTTAACATTTTATTTCAAGCATCGTGAGTGTCCCAGCGTGAGCGCTGAGCACACCTCCCTCATTCTCTATGCCGCGTTTTTGGGTAATCCTCGCTCCCACCCTTTCTTTCCTTCTCCTCAACGGACCCACCATTCCCGCGAGCGAAGACCGATCAAAAAATTCCAGGAAATTCGGACAGTAAATGTGCAGTTTTTTATTCACAGAGCTATTCGGGAATATTTCAATTCTTGATGGTGCGTGCTAGACGAACGAAACGTTGGCTGCTTGCTCCACCGATGGCGCGTGCTGTTGGAAGAAAAACACTTGCTGTTTGATGCGTTTTCCTGAGGAATGAAAGATATATCTAGCATTAGAATGGTGAACATAACTAGGACTATTTAAAACATACCGATCACGAAGATATTTGAAGTTAAACGGCGACTCTGTAAGCCTGATTCACCTTCTTTGATCGGTTATCAGGTGCTTTGGTAATGAAATTGCTATGTGTGATAGAAAATAATAGAAGAATAAACAAACATTAAAAGCAATACGATTGTTAGAACACAAACATCATTTGCAAGATTCTTCTTTTATGCATACACTTACCCGTAGATCAAGTAACAAAACAAACTGCATTTACGCCTGCGTTGACATCTTTCACGATTTACTTAACCACTTTTCTATTATAATTTCATAATTTTCGCTGCATCTTCCGGCACCGATCCTTCCCAAATGAAATTTGCATTCGTTCTGGCAATGAGTTTCGAACGATCAAAACACAACGCGAGAGTGAAGAACACAAAGTAAATGGCACTATGTACAAGTGTTGATCATATGGTCAAAATGAAGTATAATGGAATTTATTTTACTTCAAATGAATTGATTTTATTCTGATTTACATTTCAACTATTGTTATCAGCCTAGTTGTTAATGTTTAAAATTTTGATTAAGTGAAAACATCATTACCAGATAAATGAAACGATAATCGACGCTTTTTGACCATATCGAATTATGATCGTCTTTACACATAGTGTCATCTCTTGCGCTTCAGGGTCTCACGCTCAGAGCAAAAATTCTCGCAACTTCGCAACGGTGGGAGCGATCGGCTATGGAGGGCTGGAGGAGTGCGAGTGTGTGTCTCATGCACACAGCGAAATTTTGGTCAACACCTCGATGGTGGGAGCGTTTTTCCATGGGATGGGGTAGTGGAGTGCGAGTGTGTCGCATGATTCCTTCAAAACTAGGGCCAAGGGGTAGCGAGAGGCATCAAAATGAGTTACTCTTTGCCAAGCGGGTCGTAGCTCTACAAGAGATTCGGTGGCTAGGGAACGGTGTGCACAACAGGCGTGGTAAGCAATGCTACGACATTTACTACAGCTGCCACGACCGCCACCACGTGCTCGGAACGGGATTCACCGTAGATCCCCGGTTGAAACCCGCAATCATGGATTTCAAGGCTTTAAACGATAGGCTATGCACCCTGCGCATGCCAGGCAAATTCTTTAATATAAGCCTCATAAACGTTCACGCCCCTACCGAAGATAAAGAGGAAGGGGAGAAGGACGGCCGCCTCGCTAGAACTATAGATGCGTGCCCCAGGCATGACCTCATAATCATCCTGGGGGACTTCAACGCAAAAGTCGGTAGGGAGCCAATGTACCGCCAATACACTGTCTGTCACAGTCTGCATGAGCACAGTAACGATAATGGTAGTAGATTGGTCCAGTTCGCCGCAGCGAACAATCTGGTTGTAGGAAGTACCAAATTTGCGCGGAGGGACATCCACAAAATGACGTGGGCGCACCCGGATGGCGAATCCTTCAACCAGATCGATCACGTGTTAATAAGCCGCCGAAGACAGTCGAGCCTGTTAAACGTCAGAACTTATCGAGGAGCCAATATCGATTCCGATCACTACTTGGTTGGCTTAGTGATACGTTGTAGAATCGCCCGCCCCCGCGCCAATGGGGGCGGAAAAAACACGCAGCCTCGGCTCAACACGGACGCTCTAAAGGACATTACTGTCCAACAGGAATTCAAAGTCGCTTTAGACGAGTCTCTACTACCAGAAAACAGTTATGAAACTACGAGCGAGAGGTGGAACGCTCTAAAAACAAAAATAATAAACTGTGCAAGAAATATACTCCCACCACGTCGTGGCAACACCAAATCTGGCTGGTTCGACGATGAATGCAGACTAGTGACCGAACGTAAGAATACTGCATACCGAGCAATGCAGCAACGGCATAGAACGCGGGCATGCGCAGAGGAATATTCACGGCTCAGACGCGAAGAGAAACGAGTTCACCGCTCCAAGAAGCATGCTTTGGAAGAGCAAAACATGCGGGAACTCGAGCAAACCAGAGAGGCGTACGGACCGACACGAAAGTTTTACCAAGCGATAGCAGGTCACCGAAACAACGTTGTACCTAAGGTAACCTGCTGTCGCAACAAGGAAGGACTTTGGTGAATTACTCAACGACCAGTTAAACGAACAGCTAGAAGCGCCACTAGCAGATAGTGTCATGCTACTGCCACGTAGCATAGAAGAAACACGAAAGGCTATCCGTCGGCTGAAAAATAACAAGGCACCCGGAACCGACGGAATTGCAGCTGAACTGGTCAAGAATGGAGGTGCACGACTAGAAAACGAGATTTATCAAATATGAAACGACTAACTACTTTCTTTTTTAAAAATAAATAAATTATTTTTATTTGATATAACGCCAAACCAACTAAAACTTTATTGCACGAGCCAAACCACCACCAAACTACTTGATAACCGTTACCAAAGAGCCACGTCTTTTTTTCGCCATCGCGCCGCAAAACCGCTCGATCATCGTACTCCGCTTCGTCCGATTGCTCGCTCTCTCGGTTTTCGGTTCGCTCGTTCTCCTCTCGCAACTATCCGCAATATTTATTCTCACGGCCACCCCTTTAGCCGCAGCTACACGTAGCCTTATAGAAAACGGATCGTAGCGGGCAAGGTCGCTACAAATAGTTACTGAGGTGTGGGATAGCGAATCGATGCCTTGTGATTGGAATCTCCGCATCATCTATCCCGTATACAAGAAGGGAGACAGGTTGGACTGCAACAACTACAGGGGTATTACGGTGTTGAATACCGCCTATAAAATATTCTCCTTGATTCTTCAGAATCGTCTAATTCCGCATGTCGAAGAGATAATCGGAAACTATCAAAGAGGATTCCGAAACGGAAAATCAACCACTGATCAGATCTTCACCATGCGGCAGATATTGGAGAAGATGGCTGAATACAGAAACGACACATACCATCTCTTCATAGACTTCAAAGCTGCATATGATAGCATAGCCAGGGTAAAGCTGTATGACGCGAAGAGCTCTTTTGGAATCCCGGCCAAACTGACAAGGCTAGTTAGAATGACTATGACCAACGTCACTTGCCAGGTGAGGGTGGATGAAAAACGCTCAGGACCTTTTGCTACCACCAAGGGTTTGCGCCAGGGGGACGGGCTTGCCTGTCTCCTATTCAACTTGGCGCTAGAGAGGGCCATCCGCGACTCTAGGGTGGAGACTACGGGAGTCATCTTTTATAAGTCAACCCAGATCCTGGCATACGCTGATGATATAGACTCGACTTCATTGGGCAATTCTCCAACGACATTCGCCACGTATCGGGAGAATAAAACATCACCGCCGACCTACTCTCACGAGTTGAAATTGTAAACGCGTCACCTGCAATCG
This sequence comes from Anopheles arabiensis, assembly GCF_016920715.1. NCBI lineage: Eukaryota > Metazoa > Arthropoda > Insecta > Diptera > Culicidae > Anopheles > Anopheles arabiensis. Next base: position 58,011,401 of record NC_053518.1, read on the forward strand.
ATTTTGAACGTCTCGCCGACGAGCAAACAAACGACCCTGAGCTCGCCGACATACTCAGCGGTAAAACACGAACCGACCTTTTCCTTCAAATAACGCCGATACCAGGAAGCACCCAATCGCTATACGCCGACTGCCCTGGTGGAATAATCTGACCGTACATCACAAGATCATTCCGGAATCAGCTTCTACACGCCGTACACGACCTTAGCCATCCTGGAGCGAGAGCCACTGCCATTAATGACAGAGCGATTTGTTTGGCTGGACATCAAAAGGGACGCTCAGGAATTCGCCAGAAACTGCTTGGCATGCCAACGCGCTAAGGTAGGCAGACACACGAAAAGCCCGCTCGTACCGTACCCGGCCACGCAAGACAGGTTCAGCCATATAAACATCGATATCATCGGGCCATTTCCAATCAGCAACGGCAACCGATACTGCCTCACGATCATAGACCGATATACCCGCTGGCCGGAAGCTATACCGATTCCAGACATCACCGAGCCTACGGTTGTATCAGCACTGCTGTACCATTGGATTGCACGATTCGGAGTTCCGTCTCACGTGACAACCGATCAGGGACGACAATTCGATTCCGCCCTGTTCAAGGAGTTGACGCGAGCTCTTAGAACAAAACACATTCGAACGACCGCGTATCACCCGCAGGCAAACGGGTTGATCGAGAGATGGCATCGCACTCTCAAAGCTGCAATTTGCTGTAAAGATACATCGAAGTGGAGCGAGCATCTCCCACTCATACTGCTTGGATTACGCACTACATTCAAGAACGATATTAATGCGTCGCCTGCAGAACTCGTGTACGGAACGATCCTCATCATTCCCGCCGAATTAATCGTCGAAAAACCGCAACCGGCCTTGGTGAACCAGTCCGACTTTGCCAAGACACTCCAGGAATCGATGAGCAAAATTCGACCTTCTAACACCGCCTGGCACACCAACCGAACATCGTTTGTGCACTCCGACTTGAACAAATGCTCGCATGTGTATGTGCGCAATGAAACCGTCCGTCCCGCGTTAACCACACCTTATCACGGCCCATACCAAGTACTTACTCGAAATTCAAAGTCTTTTCAGATCCTACTAAACGGACACCCCTCGCTTGTGTCCGTCGACCGCCTAAAGCCAGCATATACAACCGAAGGATTAATATCGTCAGCCCCGCAACAACCGTCACCCGACCAACTGCTGACGAGCCAAGGACACGCTACTCCGGTGGCCCAACCACCGTCGACGCAACAAACGACGATGAGCCAGCGACTCACAACTCCGATGCCCGGGCCGTCGTCGCTCGACCAGCTGCCATCGTCCAACCAATCGTCGCTACCAGATCAGCAGCCAGCGGCCACACAGTCGCCTTCGATCACACTGCTGCCGTCAACAAACCAACTGCCGATGTCCCGGAACCGCGCCACACGAACATCACCCACGCCGTCGCTACAACCAGCCAGAGCAACCACCAGCTTCGCCCCACCACCGCCTATCTTACGCAAGGATCAAAACGTATCGACCGATGTTACCAGATCTCAAAGAAGAGTAGTAATTCCTCTGCGATACCGATAACACCGATCTAGGAGGGGAATCCTGTAGCGACCAGAGTTCCATCTGGTGCATACACCTAGAACCACGACCAAAAATGTTCGACGGGCGAACTATAGCGAGACAACCAGTGACAGCACGCTTCAAAGCCTTGATTATCCGGTGGCTTGCTACACACATTCTCTTCTCCGGCAACTATCGATCGAGCAACAGTAATTTTCGCGTCTCTCCAGAACTCACCGTTCCGCGGCTTAGTAAAAAAAACGAATAAACCAAACTCTAGTAAAACGTAAAACGTAGTTCGCAAAGTGTGTTGCGTATCCTTCTTTAAAAAATTAGGAACCACATTTGTGGCGCCTCTAAAAGTGGATCAATACGATTCGCTACAATAGCGAATTATATGAATGGCAGGATCGCACGATGCTTTTATATGCAGGCAGTCGGTTGACTGGAGCAGCAAGCGAATGGTACAATGGCTTCCGTAACACTTTGAAGACATTCGACGAATTCGCTGACACAATTAAAAAGGCTTTTCCTGATCGCTGTAACGAAGCCGTAATTCATAGCCAATTAGCATCGGTCTACAAGAAAATTTCTGAGTCGTACACAAGCTATGTATACCGAATAAATGCGCTGGGAATGTCAGGCTACCTGAGTGAGGAGGCTATCATAACTTATGCCATCAGAGGACTTTCTCGTGACCCTCTCTATGATAGCCTTGTAACCAAGGATTACCGCGATATTTACGACCTGATTGACAACATTAAGCGATATGAATCCCATCTTCTGTTGCGCAAAAACCCAGAACGCCGCAGCCCATCTCACATCAACACCATTTCCCCGAGACCGATTCCACCAAGACAAACGACGACAGAACCTCTTCGATGTTATAACTGCTCGAATCATGGACACCATTCATCGCAGTGCACACAACCTCGCCGAGCTCCGGGTTCCTGTTTCCGATGTGGCAGCACATCTCATCCCGCTGCGCAAATTCGAGCAGTTTCCAGCGCAGAAAATGCACCAAAATCTGCGCTGGCCAGCGCAGATTTTGGCTGGTCTCCCGCGCTGTTCTTCAGCGATTCCTGCGCTGGGTCGAGCAAGTCGAGCAAGTCGAGCAAGAACTATTTATGGCGGCGGAGCAAAAAAAAACACTAAAAAAAAAATTCAAAAATATTGGCGCCCATTTTCTCGTCCGCTTCTTCTCCCTCCCTCACCCTGCCTTGCCTTACTTGCGCTTCTGCCCGTGCCTTCCGCCGCCAGCTAATTGGGTGTTTGTGGTGTATGCGTTGATTCATTTATGTGCATTGCGGTTGTGTATTGTTATTGGTGGGTATAAGCATTTATTAATTTGTGTGTGACCTTGACACGCTGTGGGAGAAGCTGGATTGGGATTCAAAGTGTTATCGGTGTATTGATGGTTTATTTTATTTCGTGCCGCTGCTGATGAGACCATTCGATGCCCCTGCCAGTTGAGGGCAAAGAAGCCTATTTAAAACAAGCGTAGGAGAACGTCTAACACTAATCTAATATTTTTTAATTTGAACATGTTTGATGCTTCAACGACCTTCTAAGCATCATGTAGCAATGTATAGTGGCAATATTTTTTTTAATGTGCCGAAATCTGTCTCGCGTTTTCGGGTCTCGTCACACACACGCACACACACAGCGCGGGTTAAGTGACCGTTCACTCTATCATGTCGCGATTCCCCACCCCGCCCGGCGCTAGGGATGAGGTGGCGCTACATGATAGCTGAACCAGCCTTTCTTCCGATAAGGTAGCCGTACTCGCTCGTGCGGGAGGGGGGGGGTTGGTGGAGGGTGCGTAATCGCGTGCGCGACTTCGGGGGCGCGTGCTCTCGCGCGCGCTTTCGTGGTGCGTGCTGGCGTGCGCGCTTTCGTGCGTGCGTGCTCGCGTGCACGCGTTCATGCATGTGTGCGTGCGGGCGTGCGTGTGTGTGTGTCTGTGTGAGTTTGCGCGCGCGTGTTTGTGTGTTTTTGTGTGTGCGTGCGTTTGGAAACCCCAAAACTGTTTGATTCTGATGCGTACATTTTCATCCGCTGCGGCTACAAAGTCCATGCATTTTCGATTTCGCTACCTGAGAGACAACACAACTATCGAAATGGCACCACGATCTTTATGATCGGTTCTGCTGTTGGGGGTGTTAAAAAGACACATGATTTAAGCAAACGTGCGTGTGATTTGTTGCACATTTATTTCTAATTCAGCTAGCGGACGCAAGTGGAAACAACATTTTGAATTGAATCCATACAAAAGAGGATTCTGGATTTGTTTATTACGGTGCGCGTATGGTGCTGCACCTGTCCGTCCAGAATCTGGTGGCTTGTTGGTTTGGAGTAGTTATCATGACGCCGATTGACCGGCAATGCCTTGGAATGGCTTCGGATCGGTAGGTTCATGTTTTGGTCGAGTGCATTCCGTGTATTTGTCTCGTCACAGCGGTAGCCCGGCAGCAACAAAGTCAAGAAAACTCTTACCCGGGTGGGGACTGCTACGCTAAGTTCTTTTTATTATTATTATTATTATTATTATTATTATTATTATTGTAATAGCCAACGCGATCATGCCGGCCTTTTCAGGACTTGAGTACCACGTAGCCGGATAGTCACCTCTTGCTACGGCGGACGGTTCATACGCGGTTAGAACCCACGACGGGGGTACTGCCACACTGTCTCCTGCTCGATGTATACGCTGCAGGCAGGGGGAAGGATGCACCTCCACGATAAAAAAAAACACCGTCATGAACCAGCGGCGGACCTAACGGTAGGCGGACTAGGCGGTCGCCGATGATCTCTACAAGTGTACAGAGTATTAACGACAAGGGTCCCCGGAAAGATGGTCGTTAGGGCTCCGTGGCTGGAGAACCATTTGCACCTCCCCTCCCCCCATGGCGACAACAATTTTAGGGCCTGTGACTAATGATCGTAGGGGTCCCATGGCCACCCTCCCACCCCCCATTCAGGATGCTGGTTTCACAATCAGGTTGCGTTCTTGATGCTGGTGGAACGGAAAGTGCGAAAATCAGCGCAAGGCTGAACGTGTCAATTCGAATTAGAGTTCTGCGCGATGCACAACAAACCCTCCAGCGTAAACTAGCGATTCTGTAGTCATTTTTACATTGCAGCAATTGAACTTATCGCTTTTTTTTGTTTGATTTGTGAAAATGCAATTTCATCGCCGCAATGTTTGTTAACGGCATTTTTGGCGCCACAACAGCTCGCGAGCATTGACCACACGCGAGAATGAGATAGCGCTAGGGAGGGAAAGAGCACGGACGATGGCTGACAGCGATTGGCCGTCTGACACACCAACACATCCAAACCTTCGGCAGCGCGCTCAGGCGAGGGGTATGAGGCGGCCCTACTAGCAATGAGAATGAAAAAGTGTGCGACTTTCAGGCGAGGGGCATGTAGAAGCATGGGGAGACGGTTGGAAATACGCGGAATTACGCGGAGGCACGAGCGTGTTTTGGTTTCTACACAGTTTTTGCACTCACACAATTACACATTTGTGAATGTGTGCGTTCACTTTCAGCCTGCGCGCTCAGTTTGGTTTTCTCGCAGCGGCATGCGGGTATCGGTGTCTCGCTCGCACTAGTGCAGCGAGTGTTCCTGTGTATGCTCCCCTTCTTGCCACCACACGAAATCGTCAGTTCAGCTCAAGCGTTCTCCGTGAAAGGCCGCGCGCGTGTTAGCCTAAGTTCCGGGCGATCGAAGTTTCGCTAAGTGTTGAAGTGTTGTGCACATTGAAATGAAGCTGCGTTTATCTTTCACCATTTATCTTAAATGTGTGATTTGCGCTGCTTTATTTCAATGTTTTTTTTTTTGCTGTATTGTACATCAACAACGGGATCCACGCAGTTAGACGGCTATTTGAAATACGTCGATTTTTTTATATATTGAATGTGTGTGGTTTGAGGCAAGATTGTGTGAAGCAATGTATTTAAATGTGCTTTTATTTGCAATAAAAGTGATAAAATGTAAACCAAGTTTGATGTGTTCAAGTTTTTGTTTTGATTCGGGTGCACCAAGTCCGAAAGAAGGGAAGCGCACAGCGCGCTACGAAAGAAACGAGCGGGAGGGGTGTCAGTCCAGCGCAGCGCAATTCGCTGGAATCAAGTGGGAGGGGGTACCAGTTCAGCGCAGCGCAAGCCGAAAGAAACGGGAAGGAAGGGGTATGATGAAACAGCGCGAGCGAGCGTTCTTTACAGCGAGAGCGCCTCGTGTATTTTAAAGGCAAGCAAGAGAGCGCATTCTCTCCGTGGTAGCGCTCCATCCGCCATTTTTAATTTCGAGCCCAAAACAACGGACTTTGGATCCGATCTTGGGCCGGGCCCCCACCGCGTGTTTCTACCTACCCCTCGCCTGAAAATTTCGTTCTCTTTGTCTGTCGGGGGAGCCAGGGACGGGCAGCTCGACGAGCTGCTCGACAAATTTGCCGTTGCAAACGGCATAACGCCTTCCGTTGCTTTGCACAGCGGGATGTCATTCGCAACTGTCCTGTCCCAGATAGACGTCAACCAACAGTTGCTGCGGTTCAGGGCAACGACAATGAAACATCGCATCTAGATTGGGGAAAATGGAAACTTCGTTCAACTTGAGGCCTATCAGGAGGTAAGTGTAGCTTTTAAGAGAAACAATGTTTGGAACCCAGGGTTAATTATAACATCTCTTTTTGATTCCAGTAGTTCTAAAAGCTTCATAAATGAAGCCATTGTTTCGGTTACAAAACTAAGCACTCCCCAACCAAGTGGATTTCGAGGAATAGGAAATGTGAATTTACAAACTCTTGGAACAGTACAGTTAAAACTAAGTTTTCGTAATGAAACATTCATTCACAATTTCTATATTTTACCAAAAAGCTACATGTCCCTATCCATGATAGTAGGGAGAGATTTGTTATCAGAATTTAACATCACTCTCGCTCAATTCCGTAAACATTACAGCACACTTATACTGATGAATTCAAATAAAGATAAAATTCTGAACTTAAAAAAAACGGGTTTTTACCATAAGCTCCAAGCGTTGGGTCTTTTACGTAGTTCGATCGAGGCTCCCTTACCAGAGGTATACAAAGATTCGAAATTGTCCGATTCCAATATTTCTTCAAAATTCATTTCGATGTCAGACAAATCTGAACATAAACAACAATATGACACAACTTTTTCTGAAATGTGTTCTATAGATATTAGCGATGAGGTTAGCACTATAAATGTTGGAGGACATCTTTCTAAAGAACAAGGCATTGCTTTAAGATCAATAGTGTCGAATAATTACATTAATTTTCCGGATAACATATAATACCATCTGATCATAAAATGCGAATTAGCTTAACTCATGACACTCCTATTTTCACAAAGCCTAGACGACTTTCTTTCGATGAAAGGAATAAAGTAAAAGTCATTGTGAAGGATTTATTAGAGAAAAATATAATAAGACCCAGTAAATCTCCTTATGCTTCCGCACTGGTACTTGTTAGGAAGAAAAATGGCGAAATTCGTAAGTGTGTCGACTACCGACCTCTTAATAAAGTAACAATTCGCGACAACTACCCGCTTCCACTCATAGTGACGTGCCTAGAACACTTGGACAATAAAAAATTCTTTATGTTACTAGACCTAAAGAGTGGTTTTCATCAAGTGGCAATGGACGAGGATTCAATTAAATTCACAGACGGCCAGTACGAGTACATGCGTATGCCCTTCGGATTAAAAAATGCGCCAGCTGGATTTCAGCGTTTCATTAATACAATTTTGCGGAAATTCATCGAGAATGAAAAGCTGGTTGTATATATTGACGACATTCTCATAGCTTCTCAAGACTTTAATGAACATCTTGAAATAGTTAGTGAAGTTTTGCATACTCTACGAAATGATAGGTTGGAGCTACGGCTTGATAAATGTAAGTTTGCTTACGATGAATTGGATTACTTAGGATACAAAGCCAATCATTCAGGTATATGTCCTAGCGATAATCATGTAAAAATTATCAAAAACTATCCTGTTCCTCAGAACACAAAACAGGTACAACAATGTTTAGGTCTTTTTTCGTTTTTCCGGAGGTTTGTTCCACATTTCTCTAGTATTGCCAAACCACTTACTAATCTTTTGAAAAACAATGTTTCATTTGTTTTTGATGATGAGTGCAAAAAAGCATTTGAAACACTCCGAGATAAATTGATAGTAGCTCCGGTGCTTGCCATATACGACCCTAAACGCGAAACTGAACTTCATTGTGACGCAAGTTCGATAGCTTTTGGTTCTGTGCTTTTGCAAAAACAGGATGGTGGTAGATATCCCTCTTTTTCGTATTTTTCCAAAACCACTTCGGCTGATGAAGCTAAATTGCACAGCTACGAGCTTGAAACATTGGCCGTTATATATGCACCCAAACGTTTCCATACCTATGTACACGGCATTCCAATAAGGATAGTGACTGATTGTAATTCTCTGGTAGAAACGCTTAAAAATAGAAATTCATCCGCAAAGATAGCACGTTGGTCACTTTTCCTGGAGAATTATAATTACATTATTCAACATCGCATTAAGCCGACTGGAACATTTGGCTACCTTCGATGATGTTGATATTGACTTCCAAATACGTGTAGCTCAGGCTAGGGATCCGCTTATCCAAACTCTGATAAAAGAGTTAGTGACGACGGATGTCGAAGGTTACCAATTACAAGACGGTATTGTATTCAAAAGATCACCTTCTAATAGGCTAAAATTATACGTGCCAACAGAAATGGTTAATAATCTGATACGATAAATACACGAACAAATAGTCGAAAAATGTTGCAACCAAATAGAACAGAATTATTGGTTTCCTAACAGAAAAACACGGATAATAAACTTTATAAACAACTGCTTGCAGTGCATTATTCACTCTGCTCCATCTAGAGTAAATAATCGGAACCTTCATAGCATCCAAAAAGAACCTTACCCATTTGATACCTTGCACATTGACTATTTTGGACCGCTACCTACATCATCTTTAAAGAAAAAAAAAAATACTTATTGGTAGTAATAGACGCATTTACGAAATTCGTTAAATTATATCCAACAACTTCCACTAGTACAAAAGAGGTGTGCAATGCTCTAAAACAATAGAGAATAATTAGCGACCTAAAAGAATAATTAGCGATCGAGGTACATGCTTTACTTCAGCCGCATTTTCCAATTTCCTTTCTTCTCGCGGAATTAGCCATGTGTTGAATGCCACAGGATCACCACAAACTAATGTTCAAGTGGAAAGGGTCAATCGCATTATTCGTCCCATATTGAGCAAATTATCAAATCAGACCGACCATGTAGATTGAGTGACCCAGTTGCTATCTACAGAATACGCTCTTAATAATACCATTCATTCGTCCACTCGTTTTTCCCCTTCTATGCTATTGTTTGGTGTTAACCAACGAGGCCCTTCAGTAGATATATTGACCGAATATTTAGAAGACAAAAACAAAGCGTATACGTGCAGAAGCATCATTCAATATTTTAAATCACAACAAAATAATGAGAAACAACATGCTTAACACCATCGCCCTGCTCCCGTATTCAATGAAGGAGAGTTTGTTGTAATTAAAATGTAAATAACACACCAAATTCAAACAAAAAACTCATTGCCACATATAAAGGTTCATACGTTATCCACAAACGTTTACCTAATGACAGATCTGTTATACGTGATATCGATGGAATACAAATGACGCAAATACCATATGATGGAGTGTTGGAGTCGGACAAGTTGAGAAGATGGATAGTGCCTCTGGGGGGAGCTTGATCGGAATATGTTCATAAAGCTGCACTTAAGATTAAGGGTAGGGCTATACATATGCAGGAAAAATTGGGGTCAGTTTCTCGTCAGGATGGCCGAGCGATAGAAATTAAAAAAATCGAATTTGTTTATACCTCACACATACACCTTAACATCCTCACATATACACCTTTTCTTTATGTACATCTTGTTTGTGCGATCACACCTAGGTTTAAGTATCTCAGGCAATACTGTCAAATAGAGATGTCATTCGTGATTGAGCTAGTGATGTGCTGTATGGAGCGCACCCACGACTCCGATCCGACTCCGACTCCGGCAAAATGGAACCACTAGATCCCACAATGGGCATTTGCCGGGATGAAATTCAAAAAATCAACTTTGTAATAGCGCAATTCCAAATAATAGGTTTTAATACTAAGGGTTAAACTAAGAAAAATACCAAATATGAGCTCTTTATCTTTTCTGGATCTCTAGAAAAGACCTTTCAAAGTCGAGACTTGTTAAAAAAACGCAGAAAAAATTTCACTTCTTTGGAAAACTTTGAACCTTTGTAACTTTTTCAAATATGAACCGATTTTGATAAGTTTAGACATTTTTAAAAGGATAATTAGTCAGCTTTATAAATATATTAAAGATTTTGAGTTAAACTATTTTTTTTACAAAAATATATGATAAGAACTGAAAAAAATTCCCGAAAATTTTCATCATTTTAATTTTTGACTTGATGTCATTATGGAAGTGGCGTAGAGTGGCGTTGTCTCATATATGTCACATAATAGTGTAATATATATACTATCAATCTGTGAAGAAATATTCCGCGAAAATTTGCGAACACGAATTTTATTGAAGTTTTTTCACATCAACTTTTTCTAAAACAGACACATGCGTAACTAGGCGGCTCCATAGAAGCCTGGTGTAGCGTATTTAGTGAATTCTACAAATATATATTCTACGTGCTTTTGATTACCTTTAATTTCCATTACGAAGCTGTGCATCTTAGTTTCAGCTCATGTGCTTATCTAATATGTAAATTTCTATTCTAACCTAACTTTATTATTAAATTTATTATTCAGAAAGAACGGATTCGGCCGTATTGCTGACTTTATTATTAAATATAATGAAGCAAATCAGAACCAAATACCATTTGGTACTGCTCCAGATTATAGACGGATGTAAGGAAAATAATTCTAAAATAATACGCATAACATCAAAATGTTATGAATACACCAGCATCTATTGCCGTTTTGGGAGAAGAAACTCCCAAAAGTCATGACAAACTAAGTATAAGGATAGAGGGGAATATGCTACAAAGAATATTTTGCAAGAAAGAAAATGCATCCAGAAGGACATTTTGTATAATGAGCTGTATTACACTGATTCGTTAACCAGTTCAATATCAGCAGCTACACACACTAAAACAAAGACAAGGTTTAACTTTACAAATGAAGTAAATACTTTGTTTGTAGCTATAGTTGAATTCTGATTTTTCAGATAGTTGTAAAACCAAGAACATCAGATTTTTATTTTTATTATCCCTTCTGAAGGCAGTTCAGGACTTGGAAAAGTATTGGATGAATATTGAGTGATATCAATGGCCAGGAAAATGTGTAATTCCTATTTTTTTAAACAACAGATTTAAAATTTTAGCCTTCAAAGACAAAAAATATGTGCAGCTTTTCGTTACGAATTTGGGAACTACTTTATTTCAATGTAACTGCTCTATCTAATTATTTAAATGCCTTTATTCATGTCTTTAGAAATGTGAACTAGACGTTAGGAGCTTGTAATAGCATCCACCTAGGTTGTGTATGTACATTTTTAATATTTGTATTACATGTGAGTAAAAGTGATGAGAATTAGCTACAATTGTCCTATACAAAGCAGAAAAAATTATCTTATTCAAAATGATTATGTTTTGTTCAAATATTATGGAACATCACAGTATATTTTAAAATGGTTTATAGTATTAGAAACAACAAATACAAGAAAAAAACACAAAATTAAAAAAAACAAAGCCAAGATCCCTTAAAACACTATTGTATGTAGCGCCACCTGGTGGTATGGATACAAACTACATATGAAATGTTATTTACTATCATAACACTTTACTACAAACGATAAAAACTAACAATTTCTGCAAAAATAATTTTATCCCGAAATTTGTTCTAAACTGCCCATTGTGGATCCGCCGGAGTCGGAGTCGTTCGGAGTCGTCCGTAGTCGACCGGAGTCGTCCGGAGTCGACGACTCCGAACGACTCCGAACGACTCCGAACGACTCCGAACGACTCCGAACGTCTCCGAACGACTCCGACTTCGGGCGACTCCGGACGACTCCGACGACTCCGAACGCCTCTGAGCGACTCCGGATGACTCCGACTCCGGGCGACTCCGGACGACTCCGGGCGACTCCGTACGGCTCCGGACGATTCCGAACGACTCCGGATATTGCAGCGCAGACCTACCTTCCGGAGTCGATTCCGAATTTATCGGAGTCGGATCGGAGTCGACTACGGATTTTTGCAAACTTTACCCATCAATAGATTGAGCGCTAAAACTGAAAACACGAAATTCTTCAGCCTTCAGTTAATTCTTCCGAAATTAAGAGAGATTACAAAATGAATATTCATTGGCAGGGGGAAGATTCAACAAATAATTTACTAGTTATTTACGTCAATAATAACATAACATTCATTCAAATTTAATATTGAAAACTGTAAACAAACGTCCTTGCCAAAACACATACAGTGCATACACACGCATTGTGTACACGTACGTTTCAAACCTTTTATACGTTTCATATCTGTATATTTCATGTTATAATTGATTGCGAAGCATTGCAAATATTATTGATAGCTATTTAAAATATTTTGCACGCAATTTTAAGAAGAAAAAGAGACAAACTACGTAAACAAACTTGAAAATCTCCCGCATTGAATTCTATTTACTGTAGCTGTGAAGCGTTTGACAGCCAAGATACTCACAGCACTGGTGGGTGTCGAAAATCAGAGCGTTTCTACATACACCGAGAATCAAGGTGGATTTAAAAATATCAGGTGACTCTAGTGCATTTTGACAATTCGTCACTTGACGTAAGGTCCTCAGGATTCAAACTTTGTTTACATGAATTAAATTTGTTCATATAATTTATCTACCCCATTTTTTCGAATAATTATTCTTTAAAAATATATTTTGGAATTTGTGAGTTCTTATTTAACATTGAAACATACATTAAAGTGTGTTATTTTGTGTTATTCTGTGAATTTATTCTAGAATTCTTTGTGTTTTCGACATTTTTGATGATAAAAATTAAGAAATCATTATTTTTTTTCAATTTTTACCTTAATTTCTCATTATCTACGAGCCGCATGGACAATTTACTTGAGATTAGAACTCATGCTAGCATGATTTTAAATTTCGTGCATAAACAAATCATCAAATCTTTTGTTAATATATTACGTTTTTTCGATAAAATCAATAGACACACTAAAATGCACACAATAACAAAGAAATCTGTTATATTTGCTAAGCTTTGTGTGCGGAAACCAATAGTCAACGGTTCTAAAATGACGTAAAGTCCCTCAACTATGGCGACCCCCCAAAGGCCCTAATCCACCACCTGATATTTTTAATCCACCTTGCCGAGAATGCACACACTTAAAAATATTTCACGACCTCGGTTAAAAATACTGCCGAAATTTGTCGGCTCTTTCGATTCTTGCTGATATGTCAGTTGAAAAATCCCAGTAGCCGAAAATCAGTACCATTTAAAACTGAAATATCAGTTAAATAAATATTTCAACCGAAACTCGGCAACCCAACTTGCCGAGAACATACGTTAACACTGCTGTCACCGAGCTCGTCCGTCAAAATAACCGAGATTTCAGCTTTACTGTTTGGATTAGCCGAGGCTCGGTATTTTATCTGTCATTCGCCATTCTGGTAATCTCGTGCTAATGAAACGAAAACTTTTCGGAGTGATGTTGTGATGTAAAAGTAAAAGTGTAAAAATATAAATGAAAATGAGTCTCTCAGCGTGATAAAAAACCGAGTATCAGTAGCGTGCGATCGAGCACGGGTATGGAACGGGGTTGGGGTTAGAAACTCCATCAGCGCACGCAATCGGTGCTCTTCAGAGCGTCACTCGGAGCAGTCCCTATTGAAGGATCATATGTGGAAGCTAATCCGATTGGTTCAACCTTAGCCAGGCCGTTCAGACTTCCAGGATTCATTTCCGGTCACCTACACGCGGTAAGTATCAACACTCGATCACATGAAATCTAAACAGGGTTCACTCAGAGTTGTTTCACTCTGCCCGCTTTACAGAACCGTGCCTGTACCATTCCCTGCTCCTTGCCCGGCTCATTTTCCTGTAAATATACCACATCCAAACGCTGTGCTCCATCCGGCGGATGAACCAATGCCAGTCCCTACGCTTCACACCAGAAATCTCATAAGAATAGGGTGACTTTCTGCCGTCCTGCTACAGTAAGGGGCACGATAGTGACATCATGCTGCAGAAGGTGTACACCGGCCATCATCATAGGCCTGTTACTATTTATGTTACCTAAATAAACTCACTTGATACGCAAATAAAACCAATAAAATAAAGATAAAATGTTTTTATATTTAGCCGAAATCTCGATTTGCTCTAACCGAAAATCTCGGTTAAACGTAAACGTCAAAACAAAATGTCATTAACCGAGATGTCGGCAACAGAAATTTAACCGAGATTTTGCCGAGATCTCAGTTGTGCAGATCTCGGCAAAAATTAACCGAGATTCGGCAAAAATTTTTAAGAGTGCAGCTCAAGGATAATGTATTTAGAAGGTTGATTTTTATCGCATTTGCTGGGCGACATTGTGGGGGACATCTGTCATTCTCTGCATACAAATTTCATTACCCCGCACCAGCTCTCCCCGATTTTTATACCGGAGCCCCCGGAAGAGAAATGTCAAGTCGAGAAATGTCATTTTGCTTTGAAAAACTTCACCTTGTCATTTATAACACCTTGAAGCAGCTGAGAAAATAACTGACAGCATGCTTTGACAGCGACTGACAGCATTTTCGGTGAGAGAATTCTCCTCGGCATGCAAAGAACGATGGAGCTGAGAAAAATTAAATTGGCAGTTTATAGCGAACGATCAATTATAGTTTGCATTTTTGCAGTCTAATAATCGTAGAAATATTACTAAAAAGTAAAAGAATTTTGTTTTACTTCATTTTAACGATTCAAATACAACATAATTTTAAATGTCTCATCTCGGCGCTTTCCGGAGCTTCTACACACACCGGCGTGAGAAACCGGTTGTCAATTCTCTCACAGCCATCTCTCAGCTGCAGTCTCGGTGTATGTAGAAACGCTCTCACAGACAGAATCAACTGACATGTTCGACTCGAGGTTTGTCTTGTTTATTTGTTTGTGTCTGACAGTGCACCTCTATATGATTATATGGGTTTGTTCGTGTCGGTTGTCGTGTTCGACTGCTGCTAGAGCGCCGCCTTACGCTTCGCATGATTCAACGTGCAAGCTCCAAGCAAACGCCACGTGTTTCACTCTGCCACGCAAACAATGAGACCCCAAATTTTGAGTGATTCAGGCCGAGGTGTATGAGGAAGCTTGAGGAAGCAAGGAGAAACGCGCTGCGATGAGAGTTCGCATTCTGTTTTACACGCGCGCTTCACTAACACCAATAGAAATATCGTGCTTTGACGAGCCGTCTGTGAATGTGTGTGTGTCTTCTTTCAGCGAGCTCAACTTGGAGCTGCTCGTCACCTCGTGTTGTCTCGCTTACACTACAGCATCGAACCATCGCTCCGTATGTCCCCCCCTCCTACGCGTACAAAACCACCAGTACAGCGCGACGCTTTGACGGAGATGGTTGTGCGTGTTTTGTTCAAAGTCCCGCGCGCAGTGTTTGTGCGTTGATGCGCATTTCGTTCAAAGTCTCGTGCGCCGGTGTGTTTTGGTGCAGTGAATAAACAGTGTTCACAGACGCACATGCAGTGCGTGGATCGACAGGTAAGAATTTGATGAACAGAGTCAACGCAGATTTTCGACAAGTTTCCCGCAGCCTGGCTCGACCCGGTATGACGTCATTCGTGAGTATGAAGGATTCTAAATGTGTACTTTAGTGTGTACTTTATGTTTCAATAAAGTGTTAAATGTAATAAAAAATGACCGTGTTTGTGTTTAGTTTTAGAATAAGTACATGAAAGAAAACGAAAAACGAAAGAAACAACTATCTTTACATGTGTTGGTAGCATGGCTCGAAAGAACACAAACACATTGAGAACTGCAGAGCGCACCGTGCGTTACGGGTGGGGAGGGAGGGCTCGCGCGAGGGTGTAACTCATTCGTCGAAGAGACACTGTATTTCGACAGCGTCACTCAAATCACTCAAAAAATACACTCATTTTGCCGGACGGGACGTATTATGTACTAAGTGCACGCTACGCACACCTACACACCAGTGGCGCACGAGGAGAGCTAATCATCATCGCATCCTACGTCGACGACACCAATTACCACGAGGCAATTGCATTGTCGTCGAACACACATATCGACACACCTCGGTACATGCCTCGCAGTACGTCCAGTGAATCGCAGTTGAATGAGAGCGAGACGTTTAATTCCACTTTGGAAGTGGCCGCGACAAGGAAGTGATCTACAGTTCGACTATCGGCACGATATTCTATAAGTTCGACGGCGCGGGAGAGTGGTTTGCAGCAGCTTACAACGGCAGGGATCGTCACATCATCATCGGAACGGCGGTGTTACCGCTGAAGCCCATCTCATCACCATCAGACCGGCGGTGTTTCCGCTGAAGACCGTCGCATCATCATCGGAACGGCGTAACCGCTGAAGACCATCACATCATTTTCCAGGAGCGGAACAACCGTAGAACATCATCGCAGCATCCCCCGGCAGCGGGGTAACCGTTGAAGCAGACGGTTAAGGGAAACATCTACTCGGTAATTCAACAATTGGCGGTGAGCGCGTTTCTTTTATTCTGTTTATATTTTTTGCACGCACTTTTCCATCTTGAGATCCAATCATACTATCATATTATTATATTATAAGAATATTAAGATTAAGGCAGTGCTAAGATTAGCAGTAAGACTTTTTAGTTTATTTTTATTGTTCGATTTCAATTTTTAGTATGATTGTTTCTACTATTGTATTTCCTTAATATTTTTATTATTCGCCTAATTTTTTTTTTGTGTGGAATATTTATCTTAACTTACATACACATAAAATTTGAATTGTATAACATGCTATTAGAACGAGGGGTTAAGAGGCCTAGTGCCAGCATGGTGCAGAACCCCAAAACAGTGCCACAGATGGAGCGCATCGCCACCAAGCTACCCCCATTCTGGGATGATATGCCTGAAATTTGAAATTTGAAATTTTAAACAAACCTTGGCTAAAGTGTTGGATGTTATCAAGGCTTCACATGAAAAAAACACCATACACTCATTTTAAGGAACATGTTTTTAGTCGCCTTTCGACCAGTGAGGAAGTCCAACTTTCAAAACTTTTATATCACGTGGAGATGGGTGACAGGTCAACATCCGAGCTTTATCGGCACATGCTGCAGCTCGCGGGTGGTTCGATTGATATCTGCCACGCTTATACAAAAGTTGTGGAAATCGAGATTACCCAAATCCATTGAGGTAGCACTCATTGCAGCCAATTTTAAGAACCACGATGAGCAAATGTAAATCGCTGATAGACTTTGGAGATGCACAAATTCAGGTAGCGTTTCTGCAATTGAATCTAAGCCAAAGTATTTTTCGCACAATTATGCGATTGACGATATTCGCTAAGAAATATCGGAGCTGCGAAACATAATCCGCCAAATGGCTGTCAAGTCTAATTATCAGTGGAGATATGGTATGGGATATCGGTCGGGTGTGGTTATTGCGTTCAGTCGTCGATAATCCCCACATGGTCGCCAGTCGTGATCTGTTTTGGGAACCATGTACAATGGCGAAGAAGCTGGAGAAGAAGAAGGCCGGCAAATGCCTAAGTTCAGCATATGCTGAAACTCTGCTTGGACAATTTTAAGTTTCTTCGGTTGTAGACGGCGAGACTTAGCAAATGGTAGAAAGCCTTTTGTTTCAATGTAGTGTGAAACAGAATGACTGACCGGTGTGTTGTAGTCAGGGGGCTCGATCGAGGATGGGTATTGTCGTAAGACTTCACCGAACTCATTTGCTTCCACAGAAAAATGTTTAGGTGTGGGAGTGTCCACTGTCGCTATAGCAGCTTTTGACACAAGATTTGTAGATGGATCAATTAGGCGCCGTTCCATAAGATCAACTTACAAATCGTGTTTGAGAATAAAGTCAGCTCCTATTATAGGACGATTCACCGCTGCTATAACGAAAGTATGAGTGAAAGACCGCCTCAATCCAAGAGATACCTGTATTAACTTGGTGCCATGTGTAGTAATGGTACTACCGTTGGCTGCTTCTAATAGGTGGTCAGTTGGTTTGGCTACAGTGCATACCAAATTTTGTGGAATGACGGATACGTTAGCTCCGGTAGCTATGAGAAATGTGAATAAAGTAAACTCGTCAATGATGAAGAGACGAGGTGAGGAGCTTAAAATTGCTTGTGGGCTATCCGTCAACGCTTTGAAGCAAATTAGTTTTTTTGAAGAGATAAATTGTTGCCTCCCTACGTTGAACTATAATCGCAAGGGCTGATACACTTTTTCGCGTTCCGTCAATATTAGTGGTGGTACCAATATAGCGGATGTTCTCCCTGTTGTGAGGGTGTGTTGCTCCCACTTCGCGATTTTGAGCGATCCCTCAGCTAAATCGCGAAATTGGAGCAACACACCCTCACAACAGGGAGAACATCCGCTATATTGGTACCACCACTAATATTGACGGAACGCGAAAAAGTGTATCAGCCCTTGCGATTATAGTTCAACGTAGGGAGGCAACAATTTATCTCTTCAAAAAAACTAATTTGCTTCAAAGCGTTGACGGATAGCCCACAAGCAATTTTAAGCTCCTCACCTCGTCTCTTCATCATTGACGAGTTTACTTTATTCACATTTCTCATAGCTACCGGAGCTAACGTATCCGTCATTCCACAAAATTTGGTATGCACTGTAGCCAAACCAACTGACCACCTATTAGAAGCAGCCAACGGTAGTACCATTACTACACATGGCACCAAGTTAATACAGGTATCTCTTGGATTGAGGCGGTCTTTCACTCATACTTTCGTTATAGCAGCGGTGAATCGTCCTATAATAGGAGCTGACTTTATTCTCAAACACGATTTGTAAGTTGATCTTATGGAACGGCGCCTAATTGATCCATCTACAAATCTTGTGTCAAAAGCTGCTATAGCGACAGTGGACACTCCCACACCTAAACATTTTTCTGTGGAAGCAAATGAGTTCGGTGAAGTCTTACGACAATACCCATCCTCGATCGAGCCCCCTGACTACAACACACCGGTCAGTCATTCTGTTTCACACTACATTGAAACAAAAGGCTTTCTACCATTTGCTAAGTCTCGCCGTCTACAACCGAAGAAACTTAAAATTGTCCAGGCAGAGTTTCAGCATATGCTGAACTTAGGCATTTGCCGGCCTTCTTCTTCTCCAGCTTCTTCGCCATTGTACATGGTTCCCAAAACAGATCACGACTGGCGACCATGTGGGGATTATCGACGACTGAACGCAATAACCACACCCGACCGATATCCCATACCACACGTCCAAGATTTCAGCATGAAACTGCCATGGATGCCAATTTTTTCTCAAAATTGGGCTTTGTACGGGCGTACCACCTTATTCCTATTTCCGAGGAAGATGTCCACAAAACTGCTATTACAACTTCATTCGGATTATTTGAGTTCCTAAGAATGCCATTTGGTCTTTGGAACACGAGCCAAACTTTCCAAAATTCATGAATAGCATTTTTTGAGATCTGGAGTTTGTGTTTGTCTATATTGACGACATCCTTATAGCTAGTCCGACGAAAGAAATGCACAATGAACATTTACATAATTTGTTCCATCGGCTAGCTAGTCATGACATCAAAATAAATTCATCGAAATGTGTTCTTGGGGTATCATCGTTGGATTTCCTTAGTCACAACTTTTCGGAAAAAGGAATAACTCCTTCTTCTTCTAAGGTAGAAGTCATTACAAAATTTCCCTCTCCGTCATCCGTTTAACAACTTCAGCGATTGGTAGGAATGATAAATTACTACCATCGATTTATTAAACAGGTTTTCGACAAGTTGAGATCCTTGTATCAACTCATCGCTGAGCACAACAGCTAAATGAGTAAACAAAATTTTGAATGGTCAGAAGAATGTGAACAAGCAGTACTTCAAGTAAAACATGACATATCAAATTCATTCACGTTAGCTCATCCACAGTGTAACGCTAATTATTCTCTCACTACCGACGCTTCTAACTATGCAGTTGGTGCGGTACTACAACAACATCTCATTGTTGAAAGTCATCCATTGGCGTTTTTCTCAAAAACACTAACACTAAACGAGCAGATATACTCAACCTTTGATAGAGAACTACTTGCTATTTTCCTAGGAACCAAACATTTTCGGCATTTTCTCGAAGGCAGACTTTACGGTGTTAACAGACCACAAAACCTCTAACAATGGCGTCCAAAATCCAAGGCTGAAAAGTCTCCGCGACAAAGTCGACATCTCGATTCCATCTCCCAGTACACATCTGATATACAGTGCATTCGAAGAGAGAGCAATGTAGTAGCGGACGCCATATCTAGGATTGGGGGCATGGATTCCTTAACGGTGTTACCGTTAACACCGTTAAGGAATCCATGCCCCCAATCCTAGATAAGGCGTCCGCTACTACATTGCTCTCTCTTCGAATGCACTGTATATCAGATGTGTACTGGGAAGTGAAATCGAGATGTCGACTTTGTCGCGGAGACTTTTCAGCCTATGATTTTGAATGTTGATATTTAGTTTTTCTGTTCTGTTTTTCTAGCAATATTTATAAATATTAATATTTCTTTTGCTCTTTTGAGAAAGTTTGATCCGTATCCGTATTTGACCACATCCACATGGACATCGTTGGTCCTCTACCTCCTTCGGAAGACATGTGTTACCTACTCACAATAGTAGATATATTTACGAGATGGCCAGAGTGCTATCCCATGGCAGATATGTCAGCAGCTACCATCGCAAAAAATATTTGTCGATAATTATGTCTCGCGTTTTTGGATGCCCTGAAACCATCACAACTGACCGTGGAAGACAACTTATCTCTAAACTGGCTTGGAACCAACCAAGCTCCTCCATCACATAAAGACCATGGCATACCACCCACAATAAAATTGGATGGTCGAAAGATTTCACCGACAACTAAAAAGTGCTATCATGGCAAGTGAAGACTCCATGCGATGGATGAGACGATTACCATTGGTCTTCTAGCTATTAGGCTATCTTTTAAAGACGACATCAAGGGTTCACCAGCAGAGATGGTATATGGCCAGAACCTTAGGCTCCCAGCTGAAGTATCTATATGATCCTCTAAAAATAACTCAGAAGATCTCCCTGACTTTATCGTCAATCTGAAAAAGGCAGTTCAAACTATGAAGCCTACAGTCACTACACAAAAAACTTCGATCACTCGCTATGTTCCTAAAAATCTAAATGGTTGCGAACAATTTTTTGCACAAGTGGACATAGTAAAAACTGGACTGTAAGCTCCTTACGAAGGACCATTCTGTTGTGATCATAGCAACTTCGATAGTTAGCGCAGATTCTAACTATCGAAGTTGCTATGAACATAGGGAACATAGGGTCAGACCGATCAGCGCTGGAACGGGGTTGAGCGAGCCGTAGAGTTTCTCTAGACCTGGATCGTGAAGTGTTCGGGATGGTGCATAGATATCGACTCGATGCAACAAAGGCGATGAGGCGATGATTTTCTTACTTTTTGAACCTTTTTCTCTCTACGTGGTAAACGGGTGGTCTTGTGTTCGGCTGCAGTGCTGATGGCTCGCTCCACCATACTCCAGTGGTCTGCGAGGGGCATCGCGGCGATGTTGTTGTCGGCCGGTAGGTTCCGCCACATCAGCACACTTCAACCAGTCCAGGTTGAACCTTGGTGTTGCCTGACTCCGTTGGTTGTTAATCACGGAAAGATTCTGGCGCAGCTTTACCATGACCAGGAAACGTTTGCGCCTCTATACGTTTTAACGTCGATAATATCCGAGAAGTTCCTTCCGTCAATCAGAACGTGATTTGGAACTTTGAATCACCCTTCGGGTGTCTCCAGATGTACAAGCTGGAAGATGGTGCTGCGGATGCTCATGTGCTTGGAGGAGGCAAAGTTTATCAGCCTGAGGCCGTTGTCATTTGTCAGCTGGTGGACGCTGAAGCTTCCAATCGTTGGTTTATATGCCTCCTCCTGTCCGACCTGGGCATTAAGGTGTCGGATGACGACCTTCACGTCCTGTTTTGGGCAGCGGTCGTACTCCCTCTCCAGTTGCGTATAGAAGGCCTGCTTCTCGTCATCGGTGCTCCCAAGGTGCGGGCTATGCACGTTTCTATGCGGACTATGCACATGCGCATTCTTTCCCTATACTACCTAACGGAACAGGAGTGTTAAGATTTTTTTCTCCAGCACGCGCTTTAATTTTATGTACAGTTACTGGTATGTAATAGTTGCTATATAAATGGATAAACTTATAATAAGTCCTTACAATATAAACTAATCGTTTCTGCGTTCAAAGGCCGTTCACTATTGATAGCTGTTAATATATTTCTAAACCGCGTTATCAAGTCCTCATCAACACCTAACGCTTCTCTTGTAAGTTTAGGGTTTGAAAATATTCGCCTGAAACATTTCCTGTAGTGCTCTTACCTGATGAACCTGCTCGAATTTGGTCTACTGTCACTCCGAATTTGGTAAATAAATCACGCAAAACAATGCGTTTTCTATTATTATATGCCTCTCTGTAATGCGCAGTCACTTTCCTTTTTTTTAAATCTAAGCTATATGATAAATGCAAAAGACACTCTGCAACTCTTATCCATCAGTGCAGTGGTGATATTCCATGAATCAAAGACCCCGGAGAAGGATGGAATCCGTTATCGATGTATTTAACATTCTGCATTTCTGTGGGTTTTGATCCACATATCGGGCAGCAAAACGTAGGAATTTGTGTGATGTATGACAAGATTTTCCGTCAATCATACTCAAGACAAATCTAAAAAAATTACTGATTTTTCCCTGTTTTCAGTTTCGAATAAATATGGCCAAAGTGCTTAAATTTCTGCTTAAATTTCAGATTTTTTATCATTAACTAATTCACGATTTTCTCTTGCAAAGATCATAGAAATTGATCGGCAAAATCGAACACTTCAATGAGTTAAATTTGATCACATGATTTGATTTGATGAATCACGTCGGCAGTTTGATTACAATAGTTCTGATGATATTGTGAATGGCCTGATGACTCGTCCATACCCCATGGCATCAGTGTAATTAATTTTATGTGGTTGAGTTTTCGGCTATCCAAATAGGTAAATATTTTGTTCTTTTCCATTCTGACAATGCTTTCTTTAGTCATATGTACAAGTGGCTGTAAATCAATTTTTACAGCGCTTTCAGTTACATGTATAGGCTCTGCCGACGGGGAACAATTTTTTTAGCTTTATTATTTCTATGTAGCTAGGGAACTTTGATGGACACTGTTGCGAAGCAACCGATTCTTTCTACCCGAAGATCAATGAACGTATTTTAGCAAAAATTAGAAACGTGTATAATCTATTTCTAATTCACAAGGTGGCGCTAAAAAATCACGTGCGTATGCTCGGGTGCGCGAAGGAATCTGCTCGTCATCCTGCTGCGCCGGTCATTCCCCCTAAGGGCGGTGGCAACGCTTTTTCGCATGCGATTTTATCGGACGGCCTGTCAAATATTTGTATGGGATTTGACAGATAACGTCGGACGACGAAATCGCACGTCCGACGTTATCTGTCAAATCTCATATAAATCGCTTCCGATAAAATCGCATCCGATGAGCGTTGCCACCGCCTTAAGGGATTCGGTTCGTGCCGTCGCTGGTCGGTTTTCGATAAACCAATTCGGATTTCGAAGCGACCGGCAGCGCCCTCTATCCCGTGATCCGTGCAAGGAGGCTTTTGCATCCGAATTGACGGTAGACGGCGTCAACAGACACTCTATCCTAATTATATAATATTGGTTTTTGGAGAAATTTCCTTCTATCAAAAATTATAAGGCTTCTTCTCCTGATTTCATTGCAGGAGTAGAACAGCTTATCATGTTTGTTAACGCATTTACAACATACTAATTTTTTTTGCTGTGTAGCGATTTTTCTTGCAAACATCAATGCCTCATCTACGGATTCACATTAAACTGATGAAGATATTTGCGCAATTCTTCTTCGTTTTTGCCTGTTTTTAAGTTCAATCAACTGTTTTTTGGCTGTTTGATGGTGATTTTTTCTCTTAAAGTCACAGCGAAACTGTGTTGTCAAGCACGCAAAATTAGCCCTATCAAATTTGTTCTTGTTGCTGTTCGTTTTTTTCCACAGATGCTTGGCTCGTCTTTCCAGTAAGTTTAATTTTTGTTTACTGCATCTTCATCAATATCTGATGATTTCAATCTTTCACAAACGAAACGAAAAGCATTATCTACGTTCAGTTCACCTTAATTTTGGAAGTTAAATTGCAAAACATACTCCCGGTTGGTAAGTTGGGTTACGTTTTGTATTAATGGCAAAAATATTGGAAATGTGTATTGAACGCAATTTAAGAAATCGTTAAATAAAAGTGTTTAAATCGTTGGTGTGTAATATCTTCCTGCATAATGTTATTAAAATGTTAGGACAAGAAGAAAGTGCCAAAATTCACTAGCTGCGGAATTTATAAGGTCTGGAATATGTTTCCCTTGTGATCAAATTAACGACGGTCTTGCTACTACGATACGCATCAGAATCAAAAATATCTAGCGCATTGTGTTTTCAGTGCGCATTAGTATTCGTACTCTCTCGTGAGAATACGATAAGCCTAACGATTTTCATTGTATTGCTCTAGCGTTCAGTCGATTATTACTTTCACTACTACTTGTATATCTGTATCAGTATTCAAATTGAAGTAGATTTTATTTGAGAGTGTAGATACTGAAATAGTACCGTTAGCCTACGTTTCATTTATTCGGCTGTTCGTATTGCAGGGTTTACCAATTCAATGAACAACTGTCCACATGTTTATAACAATCATGCTTTGGAATAGCCTTAAAGTGCATGGGTTTTTTTGCACGTTTTCCATATAATCAGATTTAAAATCAGCCAACAACATATATTCAACTCAGCTATGCTATAAAAATTCTCGATTATTGAGGAGAGCTCATTCAGTACCCAATGTTAAAGAACGATCGATTATTTATGTATTTTGTTTCTTTCTATCCACAATAAACATCTCTACTACTACTACTACTACTACTACTACTACTCCTACTACTACTTTGCAATAGCCGTCACAGCCAATCTCATATATCCTGGTGCTGAGTGGTTTTTTTGAGGAAAATATTGTAATAAACAAGGGGACAGTTCCCGTCAAACATTGCGAGAGATTTATTTGTAGAACTACACTTATACTTATGTGGCAGCATAGCCTTTTCTTGTACAGCACTGTCCCGCGCTAACGCTTCCAGTGGTAGTCCGTGTTATCACACTAACACTAACGCTAAGCTAACACGAAGAAAACCGAACTATACCGAACATCTAACGAGGCGAAGCGATGATAACGATCATCTAGGACTTACGATAAAATAAACGGAGAGATCGCTCTCATTCTAGTCTGGTATTGAGAACAAACCGTGCTTCAATAATTACGCCAAAAACGAAATCGAAAGAACGCGCTAAACTTATAAACTAATCGCCCGAGCCGAAAGCTTTAAGCTCAACGAAACAATCTTCGTGTTTCGTTAAACACGATTAGATGACAGGGCTTCGTACCTGTGTCTCAACAACATATTATACAAGATATCTTATAAAGTCGTGATAAAACTATATACAAATTTTACAAACGAGACTCTGCAACTTAAAACTATTTAACGTAATTGTAAAGTATTCAAGTAATCCCATATTTTTATGTTCATAAAATGAAAATAATGTTTGAAATGGAAAAACTGAGCTGAATATATGGCTCGTGTTAAATCACTTTACTTAATGATTAAACAAAATCACTTAATTTATCTAAAGTAATCTACTGCCTAAAGCATACAACAATCATTGTGGCCAAAGAACTACTAAATCGTTTATCGTGCGAATGATATATTTTGATCAAAACTAACAAGTAATTTGAAACGGATACAAAATAAAATGCTTGATTTCAAATACTTAAGAGTTCGAAATGAATGAGTTTGAGATTTAATATTTGAAATGCTTTCCAAATGAAACGAAGCACCATTCTAAAAAAATCCGTTCTAATGCAGATTAATTCGTTACAATTGTTTTCGATTAAATGAAATAAACATATTCTCAAAAACCATATGAAATATGCGTATTTCCATGGGTCTAATAATAAAGTTAAAACAAATGTATTTTAATGCAATAGTAGAGCAATTAATTTTTAATTGTTTTCATTTTTTGGCGGCTTTTGGATTATCGGGTGTATTTCGTTTCTTTTTAATATCCTTGTCGTTCATAATAAGCATATTTTTAGAACGCATTTGCACAATTGTTTAACGGAATACGACGTTTTATAGTTTTGGTATGTTTTGTGGCAATGCTTTTCTTTTTACATATTGATCCTTCTCGGTTGAATTTGATGAATATTTTTTTCCATTTTGTTACCCTGTTTCAAAAGAACATCGGAAGGAGCAAACAATTCTCCTACCGGGAGATTCTCTACGAAAGAGGAAGGATTAGAAGAATAACTGTGTTCTGTTGTCATTTTAAATGCAAATTAACCTAATTTCAAATCAGGAGACTTTTTGTGGTAGGTTTTTGCAATGTACCACATGATAATTTCTTGTCCACCGCCATCCTGCTCTGGTAACTGTATATCGCTACTACTTACGGTACTGAATGTATCACTGTTATCCTGGGTAGAATTTTCATTTTGTACATCTTCTATATTAGATACATGACCGGCGTTACATATATTTCTTACATACATTGCGTTACATACACTTCATACATACATTGCATACATACATTGTGTTCTGTCCCGCGATCTTTAGCAAACTTGCCCTACGTTGTGATATTATTTTATTGATTCATTTGCCGTACACGGAAGAATTGATCGTACAGTTCACGTGTGGTTTTATTGAGTATTGAATCGCGACTGATCGCTGAGCGCCGCGCACCCAGCTCAAATCAGCGTATGCAAAAACACGCACACACTTACGCCGAAAATTCTCGTTCCTTACTCCACTTGCCTTCTACCTTTCTTCTACACTTCTCCTCACCAGTACAAGCTACCGTATCCGGTACCAAACACATTGCGTTAAATATACTTCATACATACATTGCGTTATACACATATCCTTTATTAATATCATTCGTCTCAAATATTTCCAATAAAATATTTTTGTATTTTTGTAAAAAATTCAAATATTACTAGTGTCAACTACGAAGTGCTCAAGTTTAAGCTAGGGAATAATTGTAAACCTAACGATGTCTAGGAACGAAGGTGATGGCCAACACGGGTGATGCCTATAGTGGAATTCCAGTGCAACCACCTGCGCCGGTACAGGCGCCGCCGTTCGCGCCACATTTGACGGCGGCGATGAAACAGTAGAAAGAATTTCAAATAAGTTATCTTGTTTTTGGGAAGATACTCCAACCGCATGGTTTGTTGCTGCTGAAGGAGAGTTTGAAGTTTCAAATGTCACAAGGGAACGCACGAAATGTTTAATGTTTTAAGTGTGCTTTCGAAAGGCGTACTGGCCAAGGTAATGGAAATAGTATCTGTGCCAATACCAAATAACCCTTATTTACATTTGAAAAATCAGCTGTTTGAAAGACGCAACGTGAACGAGGAGCAACGTATAACACAGTTGTTATATCACATACAAATGGGCGAAGGTAGCCCGTCTGATTTTTCCCGCACATGATTCAGCCTGCCGGCGATTCTGGAAACCTCGCTGCACAGCTTATTCGTAAGCTCTGGTTATCAAGGTTTCCAAAAACAATTGTGTTACGAGTAACCGTGCCGACAAACCGCGTGTCCCTTATTATGGCATGCGGAATGTAAACAAGCTAAATGACAGGAGATAGGTTTAGACGTTTAGATAGGGTGACAAGATCGATCTTCGAATTTCGAACATTTCAGAAAGGGCAACGTTCGCTGCGTAACGCGATGGCGCAACGGCCATCGCGGAAAAAAAAGGGATAAATACACCGTGCGCAGAACAAACGGTCTCTTTAAAAGTTAGCGAACGATAGACCGCGTTTTTTAAAACTACTAAAATAAAAGCTTGTGAGTTTATAATCGGTTGATCCTTTTTTAAATAAAGTAAAGTTTTGTACGTTAATAAAACGGTCGTTATACCTTGTTCGCCGCCGTCGAGGAGCCGACGGAGTTGCTGTTGCAACAAATTGAAATATCTTTCATTGCAATCGGCAGTTAAAAAATTAATGAGCGCATAAAGATTATAGACAGGTTGTGGAAAGCAACACAAGCCGGGCGGTTTTGTCTATTGTAACAGATCCTTCCAGTGACAACTCGAAACAAAAATGCATCGAATGAAGCCAAAGTGTTGAGACAAGCTGCGTTATATGTTAAAAAAGATGTCTACCCAAAACGGAAATTACAGGGGACGACAAAGAAACCGGTCACTGAGCCGAAATCTTTCAAGAACTCCATCACAGTTTTTAAAACACCTGACGTGTTACTACCATTTTCGCTTTGGTGAACAAGCACGGAGGTGTCTTAAACCATGTAACTTTGCACAACAACAAAACCTAAAATGCTCTACGGTGCCGGCGGGCAACCCGAGAGCAATTATTAAGTTCACATTTCTCGTGGATACTGGAGCCGATGTGTCCATCATACCTAATAATCTATTAGGCAAAATCATTAAACGAGCAGAACATACACTAGTAGCAGCTAATGGTAGTAAAATCGCTACCTAAGGTACAATGTTGCTACAGGTGAGTCTGGGCCGAAATGAACCGCTCAATCATAGGGGCTGACTTTTTGGCCAAAAATGATTTATGGGTTGATTCAAAGCGCAAATCAATTAATGATCACCTAACGGGACAGGAAACGCTCGCAACTGTCGCTTTGGTTGACACACCAACACCAAAAAACTTGATGATTGAATCAAATATTTATGGAGACATTTTCAAACAATATCCAGTTGGAGTAAAAGTTATCATTCGTTCTGTCAAAAAGTGATATTCAAATTTGGTTATAAAAAAATGCTATGAGACCTCCTGGACTACATACACTTTGATTCCAGATTCCACCACCTGATTTCTTTTTATGCACCTTGATATAAATGTAAACAACACCGTGTTTTCGAACAGGTACTCGAATCTAATTCTAGCTTTGTGGCAAGAATAAACTAGACTGAAAATTGTAGGCTAGTTTTTTGTGTGGTTTTGTATGGAGTGTTTACATGATTTCAGCCTCCAACTGTCAAACTCCATACAAAAACTAGAATCGTGAAGGCCCCTTAGATTAGAATATACCACAATCACTTTTTCACCTTCACTCACTTTTCTCGTCCCTTTGCTAATCTGAATTACTTGTTAGGCTGTAGGCTTTGTGGCTGGTCCTTACTGCTCGCTGGTTGGATTGCTTCTCTCACAACGTTCTACTCCGTTTCGCTGCATTTCTCTTGGCGAGAAGGGAGTGAAGAGAGTTTTTTCTTGATCCAAATATGCAAAATTAGAAAAGGCTAAGTTTGTTAGAGTTGTAAAATCCAAATGAATGTTAATTGAAAGTTCCGTCCCTTTTATACCCCTGAAAGCCCATACATTTTTAGGGTGTTAGTGTAACCATTCCGAGGATAAGTGTACATATGCGTGAGTGTCGTGTGTTAGTGTTTGTGACGCATATTTATTCCGCTTTTACACGCAGCTTATCCGGTTTCTAGATTAAGGTGATCGTGCACCACGCGAAATTACAGTTTGAAACATTGTGAATAATCGCACGCGTAACATCCTCTCCCTCGTAATTTATCGCGGTTAATTACCCAAAAAGAAAAAGACGGGTGACGATTCTTCATTCGCGATCGGAATTGCCCGCAAGCAATCTGGCTGTCCAGTCGCCTGTGATGATTCGCTTGGTTGACGGGGCCTCCCTTAAAGTCACGTCATCTTCTAGCAGCCTCTTGGTCATCTTGGACGGCGGTTACTTCACGACGAGTTGGTGGTTCTTGGGTTTCACGTCCACTACTGGTACCTTGACCTTCAGCCATTGTCTCGCAGGTCCGTTTTCGTTCGTGAGCACCACTACATCGCCCACCTTCACTGGTTCCGCCTTGTTGGTCCACTTGTTTCGTTTGATGAGGGTAGGTAGGTACTCCTTCTTCCAGCGATCCCAGAAAACCTTGGCAGAAAACCACTTTAAACTGCTGCCTAAATACATAGGATGTGTTCAGGCCATCCGGCGGCAGGCTCTCAATGCCTCGTCCAATAAGGAAGTGGAACGGCGTCAGAACCTCGACTTCCTCGTTGGACCACAGTATGTCCCTCAATGGCCGCGAATTGATCATAGCTTCTATCTCTATCAACGCCGCTCGCAACGCTTCCGGGTTGGGGTGTCGCGTCTTCCACTCACTTCACTCTTCTTCACTATTTGAATAAGTCGCTCCCACGATCGTCCGAAGTGAGGAGCGGACGGTGGATTGAATTTCTTTTCAATTTGGTATTTCAGCGCGACATCTCTTCCCATCCTCTCTACGATTTCTTTTACCATCTTCTTCATCATCCTTTCCGCGCCTATGCAGTTGGTCCCTTTGTCGCTGTATAGGTGGGTGACCTTTCCTCGTCGATTCGTAAAATTCTTCAGGCAGACTAAGAAGCTATCGACGTCCAGCTTCTCAGCCAGTTCAATGTGTACAGCCCGCGTACTCATGCATGTGAATATTGCCCCCCATTGTTTCTCGATGGACCTCTTCACGGTGACGTCGACGGGCCCAAAATAATCCACTCCCGAGTGTAGGAATGGCGGATTGTGAGGGTGTGTCCTGAAAGCTGCAACATATCTGGCAGCAGCCTTTAACAGCTTTCAAAACGTTCCGCAGCTGCACGATTCAGTAGGTTTGCCGCAGAGTACCGATCACGACATTGTCGGCCTGGTGATGATACTTCTCGTGATAGTTCCGCACAAGAAGCTTCACGATGCGCGGGTTTTGCGGCAGAAGCATTGGTGAGCGCGCGTTTTTCGGTAGCGCCGTTGCGTTCTCTAGACGGCTTCACGACCTCAGGAGATTGTGTTGTCTAAATAAGGCGACAATGTTTTAATACTGCTCTTGCTGAATATTTCCTCCCATTTTGTTAAGGCCTCCATTTCATCCGGGAACCCTTCCCATTGCGCCTTGCGTAACAAGTCGTATATGGCGTGTTCTAAGTCCTCATGTTCAATCATCTTGTTGAACGCTTTCCGGTCTTTCAAAAAGTCCACGAATTTCTTTAGAAATGTGTGATGGCGAAGCAGGCGGTCCCATGTTGAGTTGTTCAGCTCGGGAACCACTGCCTCGTGATGGTGAAGCACTAGGTTTGCGGCGACACGCTTCTCCTCCTCTGTGTCTGAGACAGGCTGATGCTCGGGCCAATCACTCTCTTGATAATAGAAATCCCGGACAATTAAACCACATACTTGCGTTGGTTACTTTAGTGGCGGCATTAGCTGGATTTTCCTTTAAAGGGATCCACCTACATTGGCTGGCGCTGCTCGTGTCCAAAATTTCGCTCACTCGATGCGGCACAAATTGTTTGTACTTCCGATGCTCACTATTGATCCACGACAAAACTGTTCGTGAATCAACCCAGAACGTGGTGCGGTGAGCCTCGCTTCTAACATTGCATCTCGCAACACGAGGTTGATAATTGTAAATGCGTGGATCGGAACCACTCCAGTCTGTGCAGCTACAAGCCTCACGACATAGCACCCTTTATAGCAGCTCCTTGCGTAAACGCGTGCTGCAATTGCATTAAGAGATGCGTCCGCAAAGATGTGAATATCGATCGGCGCATTTCCTGCTGCGGTGATTGGTCTAGGAATAGCTAGGTCCTTTGCTTCACTTATTGTTGTCGTCCATTCATGCCACTTTGTTGCGACAGTTTCGGGAATCTTTGTGTCCTAGTCCTCAACGGCTAGGTGGACAGCCTGCATGAAAATCCTTCTCTGAATGGTAAGGTGGCTGATGAGACCAAGGTGATCATATATGCACATGACAAAACATAACGCACCTCTCGTTTGGGGAGTTCTTCGCCGACATTTGTGTGAGCTTTTTCTACATTTACTTTCTAGCTAAACGTGTCCACCTACGTGTTCCATTGCACACCTAATATTTTTTCGACGCACTGGTTATTTTCCTTTATGTCCACTAATCTTTTGTGGAGCAGGTACACTTCCGGTATGGTTTGTCTCAGTTTCAAAATGTTGGAGATAACATTCCTTATGAGGAATCCATCCATCGCGTGAACTTCTCTCACCTGTTTCACCGTATCAATGGCCTCTTCTAGTGAGATAAAACTGTTCAAGTAGTCGTCCACGTAATGCTGAAGAGTGATGGGTCTAAGGGCCAGCGGGTGAGTATGTTGATGTTCCTCGGCGTTTCGATTTTTAATTTTTAATCGCTTGAGCGCATGATGGCGAGCACGTTGCACCAAACGTCATGACCTGCAAGACGTACGTATCCGGCTGCCGAGTTGCGTTTCTTTCTTGCCATAGTATGCGCTGTGCGTCCTGATCCTCCTCTCTTATTTTTATTTGGAGGAACATTTCCTTGATGTCTCCACTAACGCAAATGTTCCCTTCCCGGAATCTTAGCAGTATGCCAAATATTGACAGCATTTTGTCAGGCCCAGTAAAGAGCAGGGAGTTTAAGGAAACGTCCTTAACCCTTGCGGCAGCGTCAAACACTCGCCTTGGTTTGTGCACCGGCATGTTGTTATTCAAATGCACGAAGTGCAACAAATAAAATGTATATGGCCCGTGCAGTGCTGCTCCTTCTCGTGAGATCTTTCTTAGCCCTTTTTATCCTACTCCTTGAAGGTTTCATGCAGCCAAGTCTGCATGTTCGGATTCTTTTTTAGCTGTTTTCCTGGCTCACTAGACGTCGTTAAACAGCTTGGTAGCAGACCTATCTTCTCGTAACATCCCTCCGATTTCACTAGGGTGTTGGCAATAATTTTCTCGGCACGTTCCATCCCGCTCGACTTTACTGTTGCTACTAGTTTCACTCTAAACTCTTCTGTAGTGAAGTTACTTCGAATCATGTTATTCATGGCTTTTTCCTCACAGTGGTTCATCAGAAAACGTTCCGAGGCTTCGTGTAGTTTAGAGTCCACCCTGAAGGTAACCCATCCTATCATCGTCTTAATCGTCATTAGCTCATCACTTGGACCCATTTTTCGTCCTAGTGGTATTAGTAAGTGAATATAGTTAAGGCCAATTAATACAGTCGGTTTCGCGCACTTTGATTCCTCTCAGATGAGGATATTTCTCTGCGAGATCACCGCAGTCGATGGATTGGCTATGAAGCTAGAGCGTTTTAGCCGTTCTCATCTTCTCGACGATCCTGCGTCTAGAAATGCAAATGAAGCCTGGCTTTTTTCTCCATTTCGCAGAACAGTTGGCACGATTTGATAAAAAAATGTTTTCCTGTGCCTAGTGATAATTTGTGTTCGATGCATCGGGAAAGTGTAGCAGTTGATAGTATGTACATTTCATTGCACCGTTGTAAGCCGCATTCTCTTGCTGCTCTACAGTTGTGTGCACGGTGATCATTACTGGATAGACAAGCGAAGCATTGCTCTCCTCTAAGTGCGATTTCTACGCGTTCTTGTGCCGGTCACCTTTTAAATATATCACATCGGTATAGTGCGTGGCTTCCGTGACAACACGGGCAAGAAGAAGCTTGGCTCCGTTGTCGTGTTGCAATGTGTGTAGATGGTCGGGCCGTCGGGAAGCTGGTTAAGTGTTGTTCGTTTCAAATATGTATTAGTGTCAATGCTACTACCCTTCAGCGCTTCGATCAGGGCTGCGATGGCCGTGTCTTGGCCCGGGCCAGTTGATGCTGGAGCCTTAATCTTTGCGTAATGCTTTGTGCATTTAATGCACAAGAATGGTTCATCCACTTTAGGTAACCGGTTCAGTTTGGCACATGCCATATGGAACCAGCGATTGCATTCGTCGCATTGGGCCAAACAGAGTTTCGAATCATATAAGGGAATAGTTCAATAACTTAGGGGAATGTTGCAAATCGACAGGGAAATGTTGCATGCAAGCTGTGGAAGTTTGTAATCATATAGGGGAGTGTTGCAATCGATTAGGGGAATTTTGCAAGCGTACTGTGGAGCTATCATCAGACTGTGGATGTTTATACCGTACGTACAATACGTGCTTTGACTGCAACTTGGGTACACGAATCAATCAATCTGCTCCTATGATTGGATGATTAACTGTAGCTATTACCTTTACCCAATACACAGCAATGGATGTTCCATTTGCTGGAATAAGAATGTCATTCGTTTTACTAACCTTTCCGAAAATGCTATTTGGTATGACCGAAACTTCTACGCTACTGGCAATGAGAATGGTTCATTTGAACATGATATTGAAAACAAAACACTTTTGGAAGTAGCGCTACCAAAACGTGTGTGGTAGCAACACTTGAGGTTAGGATTTTGGAATTGATCGCGACCAAGTGAAGTACTTCGATGACAATTCCATGGCCACCCTCCCCTACAAACAAATAGCGGGTTACTTTAACGTGGTGTGCGTGCACCCGCAAAACTTTATCTGGGTCAAAATGACCCAAAATGATCAAAATGATTATGACTTTATCTGGGTCAAAAGAAAATGGCGGAGGCCTGTACCAGTACTCTCCCGCTTCCATAAAAAATATAAGGTGCGCTCTCTAAATGCTCGCTACTATGCGCGAGCATCCTTTCGTGTGTTTGTGTTTGTTTCTTTCGTGTTGCGCTGTATGCGTTTCTTTCGTTCAGCGATAGCTCACACTCACTGCGTATGTTTTATTTTTTTAAATTTTAACAAAAACACAAATACGCTTAGATATTTCTTTTTTCATCACTTTATTGAAACTTTCACACATTTACATTACATGATTTCACACATTTTATGCTGATGATGATAAGTCCCACCTCTTACCCCAACATAGGTTGTAGAAGGACGGAAGTATCTTTACGATAATTGTTTTAATTTCAGCCCAGTATGTAACGCACCGAAATGCAGAAGGACATGCCAATATATGAACAGAAGCGTCAGCCACTATCAAACAAAAAACATACATATAAGACTACGGCAATTAATAGGGCAAAACAAGTACGGAACATTCATGCGCAGAATGGGTACAATATGAGAAATTGGGTGAGCAACAACAATGCTGCCCACGAAGGTCTGGAAGAATCAACGAGCGATCGTGATTTGTTCATAAATTTCGGTCAAGAAGGAAAGCACCCACGTGTGCTGGGAATAATGTGGGACCCTGCAAACTGTCATGAAGAACTGAAACCCTACATTCATGGCATCTGCGAATCGGCATGAGTCTGTTTGACCCATTGGGACTTGTGGCGCCAGTGCTCATCCATGGCAGAATGATGATGCAAGTTCTCTTGCGTTACAACCTGCTATCGACGAGCATCTCCTAAACGCATTAGCCAATTTAGAAAATCTGATCAACTCTCGAGCGCTTACCGATATGCCAAAAAGCTCGTCAAATGCAGAAGCGCCCAACCACTTTTTATTAGAGAGCTCGTTTGGAACCAAGGAGCAGCTGCGTATTTTTGTGTGTTTTCAAATATAAAACAAATTTTGAGCTATTTGACACGGAGGGAAAATTTGAGCAAATTTTCGTTTTTTGTTTGATGGTGGCTGACGCTTCTGTATATATATTGACATGTCCTTCTGCATTTCGGTGCGTTACATAATAGGCTGAGCATGGAAAACAAGAGGCTCCAAATGTAGCGACATCCATGATGTAAGTTTGTGATTTATCGTTTGGATCGAAACGAAAGAGGAATCTTTGTGAGAGCCACACTAAACGCTCCCACACTAAACGCTTTTTATCTGGCTTTCGGAGATGCCCAACTACGTTGAGTGGTAAATGCCAGACCCTTTTTTGTTCGACCGAGTTCAACTCAGACTCCTCCGCCTAATGCGCGTAACCCTTTTCAACATACAATCGTATCTGATTATGTACGTTGTATTTCAGGTCTTGATCCTTTTATAAATTTATTTCGAGTGATCGAAGCCTTGGCATCACCATCGGTTTATATTAATTTATTTATATTCATATTTGTTTATTAAATAGACGGACCTATTGGTCTAATTGTTTATATTATAAATAATATCACACATACGTCAGATATATACGTTACACATCAGAAGAGAAACAGAGATCGAAAGATTCTAATGCATCGTTAAATTCTGATGACATGCGAAGCACTGTCGATTCACTGCCGGGGCGCGTTATAAGATTAAGCAGTTGGTTTCCCTGCGCAATAACACTTGAAACGACTATAAATTAATATTTTACGATTATAACAAACTTTATTTATTATAACCAAATTCCCGCTACAAATTAACCGCCACTCTAAACACATCCGAACGACATACGTGGGGTGTTTTAGGATGTACGCTGGAATGTGATTAGGTCCAGATGAAGTAGTCGGTTTTAGATTATTGAGTGCATGGACTACAGTGACTTCATCAATCGGCGGTATAATTAAATCAATCTTAGCGGAAGGTGTATTGTTCGTGGCCTCTGCAAGTAAGTTTTGGTCATCGACTGGAACAGTGAATGCATCAGCGAAGCGGTTGGCAAAAGAGTTGCAAATATCGGTCGTATCAGTAGTAGTTACTCCATTGTAGCTCAGGGATGAAGTAATACCACTTATGTTGCGCCATTTGTTGCAGAAGATCCAGAACCGCGTCGGTTTCGTAAAAAGTTGTCGTTCAGTGCGACGTATGTAGGAGTGGTAGAACACATAATACTGCCGCCGATAATTATTCAGTGGATCAAAAATATTCTCCTATGCAATACTGATCTAGTTCTGTGGTGATCATCGTAAGCTTTAGATTTTATTTTCTTTAGCCATCGAAGGGATGCGTTTGACCAATCGGGACCAGGCTTACGATGCGCAACAGTAACGCAGGAGTTGAGCGCATAAACGCATAAAGAATTCGATTGCAAACAAATCTGCATTAGTGGTGGTCATATCATATGAAGTCACAACAGGCTGCGCGAGCGGATCTGTAGTGGCAGTTGGTATCGGAGTGCTCAATTCTAACCGTGGGAGAGGATTGTGATAAGTGTCTGCAGTGAGAATGGCGATCGAATGTAGGTTATTACTATTGGTCCGGTAGTCGCGTAGGGCCATGTCTCAGGTGAGAGAGCCTTCCAGAGTTTACTGTCTGGAAATCGGAAATCATCGCCTTTTCACAACAAGCCTGAAGTGTAACGGCCATTGCACTTAGTTGTAGTGATTTCTAATATTGTTTTAGCTCTACGCACATCTTATGGTTCTGGCAAGAACTTGTTAAAGGAACACACAGCACTTTCTTCTAACACAAAGTACTGCCGCATGGTCTCGTTCAGTTCTTGATCACTGTTTTCTTTGCTGCTGGAGGATCTGTGGCTGGCCTCAGTCAGATGGATGTCTTGATGATCAGCGCTTTGACATATCTCCTTACTACTTGTATTTATTGTCCCATAAATGGCCCACCTTAGCACACTGCGAACGGCGATCGGCTCTCCAGACTAGTGTTGGGAGATTCGGGATTCGGAAGATTCGAAGATTCAATCCCTAGAAAGATTCGTTCGGATCGGACCCCGTTTGTAGGATTTGAATCCCTAAAAGATTCCATTGCAATTCGGTTGGGATAGGGATTGGAAATGCTATTGCGATTCGATGGGGTTCTGATTGCGACTGGAATTCTGATTGCGATTGCGATTGGGATTGCGATTGTAATAAGAGGCTGTCTCCGAGATACGCTATTAATATGGGTCGAGAGAAACCACGTAGCTCTAATTTCGGAAGTCGAATCACGTAGTTTTCAGTCAAAATATAGAAAATGTTCGTGAAATGTAGCATTTAATGAAAAGTTAGAGTCGCTAAATAAATTATTTGATTTGAGTTTGAATAAAGGTCCGCATATCTCATGGACCTGTACTAATTATGATGAAAATACTGCAAAGTTAAATAATTTGTAGTAAAACAGAATGACCTCTTATACAGCTTTAACTACTTCACCCCTTCCCCCTCCCCTCCCATTGCAAACTAGAATAAAACGCTATACCACATTGGGATTAAGATTGGGATTCAAAGATTCGAATCCCATCCAGGATTGGTTTTCGAAGATTCGATTCCCTTCTGAGAATAATTTTCCCATCACTACTCCAGACTGCCCTGAACCTGTTTCTAGCGGTTTTAGCAATTCTACGTCTGCTAACCAGATGAGCAGCTGTGGAACGGGGTGGTCGACGGTGAGAAGTGGGATGTCCTGCAAGTAATAAAGGTTTCCTATCAGATGTTTGTTGTTTTTTTGTGGTGGGAGACTTAGCTTTTTGATGGTGTGAGTGGCCGCTATTGAATGGCGCCGCTAACCCCCTTTTGGCAAAATCTGCCGACTGATGCGACGCGAAGTAGCTTCATTTCTTTTGACATCGGAAGTCCAATGAAGCTCCAGCGGATCCGGATCCCCCTTCAGCCCAAGTTGTTCCTCTAACGCCGCTTCCACCAGTGGGAGAGACGATCCTTCATCCAGGAACGCCAAGGTTTCGATGGTTACTGTGCCGTTGATAACGTGGGTGTGGAATCTGGTGGACCCTCGTGAAGTAGCGTGTGGTGTCGTTCTCGACAACCCGAAACTTGGCAGACGTATCTGGATCTGCACAGATTGCATGCATGCATTCCCAAACAGACATGACACAGTTTGAACTTTCTCACGGAGGCTTGTCGTACTTCAAGGCTCTTGCGTTTAAAGCTATCGTAGTGTTTAACGCGATGTGCTGGGTCGTGGCAGACCAGGGATTCATCTGTTCCATAGAAAACTCTCTCTGGACCGTTGTGTTGGTTTCTAGCACTTGAAGTGGAGCGTGAAGGGCTGGTATTCCTGTCTTGTTCGATACTGTTGGTTGCTGGTGCTCCTACATGCGAACGGTCATGATTCGACAGACGTGCGAACGGTCATGATTCCTTGCAGACCTTGACGTGCTGGATTAAGGAGGAATGTACTTAGTTACATCGCTAGCCTTTTCAACCAGGTCTTCCATAAATAGGCCAAATGCATGTATAGTAGGCTCTATTTGGCGTTTGGCTTGGATAGCTCGTTTGTATGTGGCCCAATCCAACTGCCTTGACGCTGGTAGTTTATCGAAAAGCTCTTTCAGCAATTCGTGATTAGCTAGTGCTTTCAGTCATCGGAACTAGGATGGCTGCATAAGTGTTAAACAGCCAACCCAAAGGTAATTAGGTCGTCCAAGCGCTCGGGTCCAGGCGGATGCACTTGTCGGATTTTCTGCACCATATCTGTTACCACGAGAGATGGTTTGCTAAACAGACGCTGGAGGGTTTTAATTATTAACGGCACGGATGAAGGTGAATCTAACCAGCTTTCAACAACATACCTTGCTGCGCCAGACAAACACTCTTCCAGTCTGGGTAGATTTTTCACGTTTGAAAATCTACATGCTGCTGTTGACTCCACGTAGCTGTTATAAAATCGTGACCAGTCCCTAGGCGTTCCGCTGAACGTAGGTAATTTGCGTGGCCATGCCTGTCTAGCTGCAATCTGATCTGCAGTTTGTCTCAGACCGTCCTCTCTATGTGCAACTTCTCTCACCATATCACTGTAGCTTGCTTGGTTAGTTGGTTAAGGTGTGAGGTGTTCAACTGCGTAGTTCCATGTGGCTCCCAGCTGCTAGCGGCCCTTGGTAGAAACGCATTTTGCTTATGCACCCAATACCCAATTTTCATCGCTCCGATTGGACCGTTTCTCGATGACGTCCATTTTACGCTGCAAGTCAATCTGCAGCATCAAATGGTCGGCCATCATCTTTTCATTTTTCGCGAGGAGACGCTTCACCGTTTCATTTTGTTCGGCCAGAAGCTTCATTAACGTGCATCTGGATGAGCTTCTCGACATTTCACTAACTGTGTGGCGCGATCCACGTTCTGGTACTCGTTGTTCGTATTCTCACACGGTCACTTCTTGCTACTCGGTGTAGATTGGCTTCCTGTCGGCTCCTGATCGCCATCGCCATGGCCTGCTTTGGTTTCTTCTTAATTAACCAAATCACTGCTAGCTTGGGGCTTACTGCCGGGCACCATATTACTCTCGCCTTCAGCATGATCCTTGGTGGTATGTTTTGAGATAGTCACGGTATGTTCGATTTTTGGGACGGTTGCCATGTAGTAGCTTTGAATTCGCGTTGGCCAGGGTGGCCTCCAAACATAGTTAACGAAGGTCATCGTTTATCGAATTAAGCAGAACTGATGTGGGTACTGTTTCCAATCGGATTTTCGCCACTTGATCGTTCAGGCGATCATAGAAACCTTTAGAAAGTTTTCGTACTGGAAACGTTGGAGTTTAGAGGACTTACCTTGGGTAGGGGGGCATAAATAAACTCTTTAAATGAAAAGTCGATAGATGTTAGATGGGCATAGTCGTATCCTGACAGTCCGAACGAATCTGACTTGCCATGATCGGAGTTGGTTTTATTTATTCTCAAGATAAGTTATGGGTTTCGTACATTTTGTTTTGGAATGTGTTTTTGTCCTACTGTTAGTGTTATAGGTTACAATTTATAAATTGAATTAGAGGTTTTAGTGTATTGCGAAAGAAGGTTTCAACCATTGCTGCTAAAGAATAGATGTTTCCGTCGCTGAGCTTATAAGTTGCTATGCGTTCTCGGTTCACCTAGTTTGCCTGCAGTAACGCCTGATTTGCTTATGCTGCGTCTTTTGAGTGTTTTCAAGAAGTATGTCACAATTGTTTTTATATGAACGGTGTGGCCTGAATTCTTCGTTGCTTTGTTATGGTATGATCTGATTTACTGAGTGTGTTACTGCAAGGCCAGACGAGGTGAAATATACAGCGAAATGAACTATTTGACAGATGAAATAAGTTAGACCGACCCGCTAGAAACCAGACTGCAAGCTGGCATTCCACACCGGCTACGAGCAGACGAAGATGTAACGCTACACCGGCCACGAGCGGACAACGGCGACATGCGTAAGTAATGCGACACGCAGACCGATCGTGGGAACGGACCAATGCAGCCAGCAACCAGCGGCCTCGTTAGAACATTAGCTCGTTAGGTTTAGGCAGTCGAAGTCGAAGTCTAGAGTCAGCTAGATATAGTTCATAGTTAACTTTAGTCAGGACAGACCGACACACCGAGAAGGAAAAAATTCACCGGAGGCCCGAGCAACAGAAACCAACCCCGTCAGAGGAGGCGAAGCAACCAGCCCCGTAAGAAGGGTGAAGCATGAATTTATTAATGTTAGTTAAGCTTTTATTCATAGTAAGTTTAAGCATTTATTAAAGGGAAAAAAAATTTAAAACATTATAATCAGTGTTCAAGTGAGTGAAAAGATAATCTCTAAGATGATGATGTCTGAAAGTCAGGCGTCATACGAACGATATGTGAGAAATGTAGAAAAGCAAGAAAAACCAAACGAAACTTCTCATTACGACGAAATTTCTCGCGAAGCAGAATTAAATTTTTCAGAATAAAATCAGCTTACCATATTTTATATACCATGGTAAGGCAGGTCAACAAATTAAAATTCTAATCGACACTGTGAAACAACTAGCACTAAATTACCGATAAAAACTATTTCTAACTACTAAATAAAACTAACTTTTCATTTATTTGAACTATAACTAATTTAATTTATTTTTATAATCCCGCTACTTAACACCGTATCCCGCGATCACCGACACCAGAATGGCCTTTTTTCGCCATCGCTTCGCTCGTCTCGATCGCTTCTCACCCTCTTCTCATAAAATGTTCTCGCTGAGTGTCAGCCGCCCGAACATGCCGCCGATGCCGCCTTCAGCTCCATCTACACGTAGCCGGTTGTGTAGAGAACTTGTTGCGGCTAAGGTCGCTACATATCATTACACTTTTTTTTTTTTTTTTAACGAAAGTGCTGCAAGAAAATTTTTTATAGTGCCGTTTTTTTCATGCAAATCGATATCGCCTTATCAATTGATATCTCTGGTTTTCGCATCATTTCCGCCTGAACAACCCTCGTGGTGCAGTCTCGCTATTAATCATCTGAAGTTGCTCGTACTCGCAATATACGTAAATAGTGTCGTTTGGGGTTTGAATGTAATATTATCGTACCCTAAATTTTACTGATTTGACCTATTTCGTATTTCAGATGTTCTGTTCTGGCTTGGGGACTTATCGCTTATAACAAACGCTGGGGGAGCAATTCGGTTTCTATCAATCATTCAACCTCATCCGCTCAACCTCGCCAGCTCAACCTTTCATTTCGCGTGCCTTGTTT
This sequence comes from Anopheles arabiensis, assembly GCF_016920715.1. Lineage (NCBI taxonomy): Eukaryota > Metazoa > Arthropoda > Insecta > Diptera > Culicidae > Anopheles > Anopheles arabiensis. The sequence continues at coordinate 58,053,477 of NC_053518.1, forward strand.
AGTTTAGGTGTTGTTTTAACATGCCTTTTATGCCGTGTGCTTTTCGTTGGTGCCTTCAGTGTTGATATGTGTTTGCGCTTATAGTGTGTATCGCTAGGGAATGTGTATCGATTGCTCACGGGAATGTTAGCTATAGTCGCCTTTATCTTTTTTTTTTTTTTTTTTTTTTTAAATCCTTATTTCTATTTACAAAAATCTCTATGTATAGATATATATGAAAACTCTATAACTAAACTTATTCGCGAATTTATGATACTACGATTGAAAATTTTGCTAATTATAAGGTGTTCATATATATCTATTTACAAATCTACTTGTTGTTTGTTAGACTAACTTAACCTAGGTTATTATTATTATTATTTTTTTTTTTTGAATGCCTTATGTTACTCGTTAAACTTTTTTAACCTATTATTATGAACCTTTTCTATTTTTCTTCCGTTCCTTATTTCGCAAGTTTGCTCGCTCGGTATTCCTACCACTTCATAAGGCCCTTTCCAGATACCCTGCAATTTTTGTCCAACCCCCGTCTGATTATTCCTAACTAATACCATTTCTCCCCACATGGGTTGCCAATCACTCGCATTCCTATCATATTTCTCCTTGCGTTTCTCTTTTGAATTTATCAAATTATTTCTTGCTATTGAATGAATCTCTGTTAGTTTTGTAATAAGCTCTTCGCAAAAATCACTATATAATTTTTTCCTATTCTTTTCTTTATAAATTGAAGTTGGAAGTCTAGCTTTTCTCCCGAATACTAATTCATAAGGAGTAAATCCCGTAGACGAATTTATACTTGTGTTGTATTCCATTGCAAAATATGGCAACACACTGTCCCACTGTTGATAATTTTTGCCCACAAATTGTCTCAAATATATTTTGAGTTCCCTGTTGGCTCTTTCTACTAAATTTGCCTGTGGGTGGTATGCTGATGTATTTATTTTTTTTTATTTTTAAGATCTTGCATGTTTCTTTCATAATCTGGCTCATGAAATTTGTGCCTTGGTCCGTTACTATCTCTACTGGAGCTCCATAACGGCAAATAACCTCCTCAACAAACGCTTTGGCCACCGTTGTTGCTTCTTGGTTTTCCAGGGCTGTTACTATTAAATATCTACTAAGATCGTCTTGAATGACTAATCCATACTTGTTCCCTCTCTCTGATTCCGGCAGAACAACAATATCCATGAACATTTTTTCAAATGCCTGTTTTGACGTTGTTGTTATCTGCATGGGAATTTTATTGAACCGGCCAATTTTATTCAATTGACACGACTTGCAACCTTTAACGTGTCCCTCAATGTCTCTGTCCATTCCCTTCCAGAAAAACAACTCCTTGATCCTCTTCTTCATCCGTCTCACTCCCACATGTCCTCCCAATGGGGCATCATGAAATTCATGAAGCACAGTATTTATTTCGCTTCTCTCAATTTCAATCTTATCAGAAAATGGGTTGTAGTTCTGGAATTTGGTTACGACAGTTTGTTTAACTTTTTCTAATTGCTCTTTTCTCTTAGCTTCTTTTTCGCTTGTTTCCTTTTCCAAATCAATTTTCATTAAGTTTTCCCAGTGATCATCTTGTAAAGTAGTACTCTTACTTGCTTCTATTCTCTGTTCCCCGTTATCATTGTTAAGTTCGAGAACTACTTTTTTTTTGTTTGCCCGCGTGTTACCACTGCAACCGTATTATTTACTTCCTCATCATGTTCGTTCTCTTTAACCTCGGGAAGCCGTGATAGGAAATCGGCAACTATATTCTCTTTACCTTTCTTATACCGAATTTCACACTCCAACCCTTGCAGTCTCAATCTCAGTCTAGACAAAACTGGAGAATTTTCCTTGAGACGCCAAATGGATACTAATGGCCTGTGGTCGGAATAAATAATAAATTTTTGACCATAAATATAATGTTTAAAATGGTCAACTGCCCAAACAATAGCTAGAAGCTCCTTTTCAATCGGATGATACCGCTTTTCTGCTCCTACCAGAGTACGACTGGCATATGCAATTGGGCGTTCTATTGTTTTTTCATTTGTTAATACTGCTCCTAGAGCATAATCGCTGGCATCAGTAGTTATAACAAAAACATCTCCAAAATCAGGACGTACTAACAAAGGCTCAGAAATAAGCAAACTCTTTAATTTTGTAAATGCCTCATCACATCTTTCGTTCCATATAAATTTCACATTTTTCTTCAATAATTCATGTAATGGTTTACGTATATCAGAGACGTTCGGGATGAATTTTCCATAAAAATTAATAGTTCCTAAAAATGAACGTACTTCTTTAAGATTTTTTGGCGTTTGCATATTTAAAATTGCCTTTACATTTAATTGTGTTGGTTTGATGCCTTTTTCATTGATTGTGTGACCTAAATAAGTAATCTCTGTGTGAAGCAGTTTACATTTTACCGGTTCAATTTTTAAATTATGGCATTTCAATGCTTCTAATACTTTAGTTAAAGTATTGTTATGCTCCTCTACTGTATCCCCAAATACAACGATGTCATCTAAATAGACAAAGGCTTTAATGGGTTGAATTGTGTAGAGCACCGTGTTCATAAGTTTTTGAAACGTAGCCGGGCTATTTTTGAGCCCCATTGGCATCCTTAAGAATTCATAATGCCCCTTAGATGTTGAAAAGGCGGTTTTTTCAGCATCTTTTGGCGCTATAGGTATTTGAAAAAACCCTGACTTTAAGTCAATTGTTGAAAATATTTTGCTGTTACCAATATTGTCCATTATATCATCAATTCTAGGAATCGGATATATGAATGGTTTAGTGATAATATTTAGCGCACGGAAATCAACGACAATCCGATATTTTTTTTGATCGTTTTCGGATTTTTTTGGTATGCACATTACCGGCGCATTCCACGGGCTTTTGCTAGGCCTGATTATATGCTGCTTTAACATTTCTTCTATTTGTTCTTCCATGATCATGTTTAATGCTGTTGGGAACCTGTATTGCCTTTTAAATATCGGGATATTGGAACTAGTTTCGATTTCATGTGTCGCTGCTTGAGTGTATGTTAATTTATCTCCCGGGAGGTAGAATATATCACTGAAGTCAGCAATAATTTTGTTTGTGCTGATTTTTGTTGCATTATTTAAATGATTTAAATTGATTTTATCCATCAATTCCTTATACCTTTCTGAACCTACTAATTCCCTATCTTTGCTCGTTTTAACTACGTCGCAATCTGCGAGTTGCTTCTCTATGTGTGGGAGCAATTCGAAATTTTCTTTTTGAGTGTTATCACTGTTTTCAAAAAGGGTACCGTCTATTTGCTCTAATTCATCCATATTTTTTTTTATATTCTCGTCTGCGGTATTTAATGGTTCAGTATTTAATGGCTTCTTCAGATAAATTATTTGAAAATTCGATCCGATGCACATTGTATATTTTTTTAAAAAATCTGCTCCAATTATAGCTGGAACGCTAAGTTTTTCTAGTATATAAAATTTTATAGGGTATACAAAATTGCCAATATGTAGTTTTAAAAACATGGACCCTTCAGTATTTGATAAGGATCCATCGAAACTTGATAAAGTTACTTTATCATTGTGATTCATAAAATCTAAACCTAGCTCTTTTGCTATATTCAAACTCAAGGCGTTGAAACAGGCTCCCGAATCAATTAAAAAATTCACCATTTTCTTATTTACATTTTGCGACAAAATTTTAGCCATTAACCTACCGTCTCTAGTGCATTCAATATTAAGCGATTCACATTCATCGATGGGAGAACTGTGTAGTGTTTGCTTCGTCTCCTTACACGTCTCTGTTTGTAAACCAACAGAAAACATGTTATTTTGTTTTAAGGGAACACTAGTTTTAGTGTTAAAATCAACTAGTGTTCCTTGTATCAGTTTTTGTATGCATGTTTTGATATGCTTGCTTTTGGTAAGTATATTGAGAAGGCCCTTGTGAAAATTTATGTGCATAATAGTTTTGTGATGATGGTGGACAGGTGTTTTCATAATGGTGTTGTGGTGGTTGTGTGTACTGATTTCTATTTTGGTAATAGTGTTTTCGTGGATGTTGTGTATAATTATTTTTATAAGATGCAAAATATCTATTTGGCTGAGCTAAACTACTGTTGAAGTAAGTGTTATTTTGGTTATGTGTAGTGCTATTATGTTGTGGTTGACCATCATAATTGAAGTTAGTGTTATTTTGGTTATGTGTAGTGCTATTATGTTGTGGTTGACCAAAATCACAGGTATCTAAATTGTTAGTGTTGTTATGATCGCAGCGTGAGGCACTACTATTATTCATTAGTGTATGGGGCTGGTTTCCTCCATACGTTGTGTTGTGGCCCATTGAACGATTATTAAAACTATTGTTTTGACTCGCATTGTAGGTCTCATCATATTCATTATTTGGTACCGGTGTTTGCGAGCGATTTAGTCTAGCCTCAATTTTCCGAATATGTTCGATTTGAACAACTTCATCTTCCAGATATTCCAACAAGTCATCAAATTCCAAGTGTTTATTGGTTCTGGCTAAAGTTTGCAATTCTGGGTTTCTTAATCCGGCTAAAAAGTGAATTTTTAAATTTTTTTGTGCGTAAGAATCTTCACTGTTTTTCGTATCGATGTTCATTATATTTTGTTTTAACCTTGCCACCCTTTCTTTATATTGAGTGAATGGTTCATTGACTCCTTGCTGCAAAGTTTCCACTTGTTGGAAAATGGCTTCTACACTCATTTTTTCTCCAAAAAGCTTTATTAAATTTAATTTAACATTCGCCCACGTATCATCTAATATGCGACTGAAAAATCCAGCAGCATTTCCTTTTAATTTGAACATTACCGTTCTAATTAAATCCTCTTCCGATTCGCCTCTTGGTATCTGATTCGCAAAATATTCCACTTGAAATAAAAATCCATCTAATTCCTTTGCAGCTCCGTGATATTCAGGAATGCATAGCATTGCCTTTTCCGTTGGGAATTCGTAAGCCATTTTTGAAAATGACGCGTTCAACGCTCTATCGATTTCAAGGCTTTGATTTAATAATTCTCCTTTGAGAACTTGGAGGCGTTTTTGGTAATTATATTGTGTGTTTAGACAACTTTCACTATTTGCCGTGGAGTTTAGTTGCGGTAATGATGGATTAATATTATTTACACTTTTTGAATGAACCTGAACAGATCTGTTCCTAAGTGCCAACACCCTTGGGTTCATTACCCTCTACGTAAGCGTAAAGAATGAAGGATTAATAAAAATGATACTTAAACTACTGTACCAACTACCTCTTACTGCTTATTATTACTAAGTTGATACTTTTAAGGAAACTTGTTGAGAAAAAAAATGAAAATTTACACTTATTTCACTAATTATCACTTAATCACTAACAAGCTACGATTTTCCCTTCACCACTTACCCAAAAAAATTTTTTTTCCTTCACCACTATACCTGATTCATACACCAGCCAGAATTAGCGTTATTTGCGCTACTAAGTATGCGCTTTACCGCTGTCACCAGATGAAACAACTAGCACTAAATGTCCGATAAAAACTATTTCTAACTACTAAATAAAACTAACTTTTCATTTATTTGAACTATAACTAATTTAATTTATTTTTATAATCCCGCTACTTAACACCGTATCCCGCGATCACCGACACCAGAATGGCCTTTTTTCGCCATCGCTTCGCTCGTCTCGATCGCTTCTCACCCTCTTCTCATAAAATGTTCTCGCTGAGTGTCAGCCGCCCGAACATGCCGCCGATGCCGCCTTCAGCTCCATCTACACGTAGCTGGTTGTGTAGAGAACTTGTTGCGGCTAAGGTCGCTACAACTGGATCTAATAAAAATTTCATCAACCCTTTACATGCGAAAATTTCTCACGACGTTATAAAACCATTTTTTGTATCATCTGTGGGAGGAGATTTACTCATCACAAAATATTCACAAGCTCAAATATTTGACCCTTATTCCGATGTAAATGTCAAATTTTATCATTTCATAATTTGACGCCTTAATAGGTTATGATACCATCAAATAAATGGGAGCATTTGTAGACGCTAAAAGAGACAATCTAGTTCTTGAAAATTTTATAATACCTCTCTCACTTCATCCATTACAGGAAGTTAACAGAATCGAAATAAGAGACACACATCTTAACCACCAAGAAAAAGAAAAATTACATTTATTTCTTAACAAGTTTCAAGATTTATTCCAGCCACCCGACGAAAAGTTGCCCTTTACAACAAAGGTAGAAGCAACCATAGCCACAAAACCATACCCATACCCTTTGTCCCTCAAACAGGAAGTGGAAACACAGAAAAAAAAAATTATTAAATAATGGTATAATTCGACCATCTAGGTCACCATATAATTCACCTGTGTGGATAGTTCCCAAAAAGGTTGACGCATCTAACGAAAAAAAAAATCGACTTGTGATCAGTGCTGCAAAATGTCATGAGTATCACGAAATTTTCACCAGCGAAAAGAATGAACATATCCGTGGTAGCTTGATGCTCATTGTTGATAGTCAATAAAAGTGCGTCATGACATGCTGAACACGACATGTGAATTCTTGAGTCCAACGCGATACTCTGACTAACAAGCTTAGCTTAATGCTCGTATAAGCATAATCATGACTATTGCTGGCTGTGTACAGTGCTGCCAAATATCACTGTTTCAGTCACCAACGCTTATGACTGAAACGAACCTCAAATCAGCTCACGTACACAAGTGCGATGATCAGACGCAAGATGAACATAGTCGTTGTGACGTGTGACCAGATTGGTGACATTGCAGCAACCACCTCTTGGTCGGTCACTTTGACGTGACTTTGTTTGTCTGTGATCAATTTCGAAATGTCACTGGTTCTATCACCAGCACTCGTGATTGAAATGAAATTCATTTCGGTTCACGTACACATGTGCGATGATCAGGGGTAAGACGCACACGGTCGTTGTGACGTCTGATCTGATTGGTGATATTTTGGTAACCAGCTCCTGGTCAATCAGTTTGTCGTGATTTTTTGGTATCTTATTATCGCGATAGACTTAGGATATACGTGGCGCGGGCGAGTGGTGTTTTATTAACCATGTGCATATGATTAGAAGCAGTAGTCGGTTCTGCTAGCTGGTTAAATGATCCCGCATCCTACAGATATTGCCAGACTCAGTTTGCTGATCCAAACGTTTATGTATGAACTCTCGTAAGCAGTGCACATGCAATGATGCCGCGAGCGTTGCCTTTCTGTGAAAAATTCACAAACCCGCGACAATCACGATTGCCTCTGATTTAGTTCTAAAACTGAGAAGTTGTTTTAGAACAAAGAGCTCGCAAAAATTGTCGCGGAAGATTTTGTGGGTCGTCTAGAAGCAGTGTGACAGAAAGTAGCCCAATTTTGCAAACAGAGCTACTTGCCTCGCGCAATAGTTCTGCTGCACCAAATAGAATCAAATTATCCAGTTTGTTTACCAGCCAGATTAATGCCAAACTAAAAGAAAAATAAAATTGAGCACAATTGAACTTTTTTTTTATTGTTTTTCAACAAAAAACAAGCAGGTTGACTTGGTAAACTGAGCTACTTTGATCTACTCGGTGTCAAATTTATCAATGCAATTCATCAAAAACGAGAGCGAAATTTTCGCAAAAACGTTGTCGCTTTAAGTCTATTTAAACGGTTACGGGTTTCAACCACCGACACTTCGAACAAAATGAGCTTCAAAAGTTGTCTCCTTATTTCAAATGAAAATACGTTAAACACTAGCGCCATCTTTATAATGATTCGCTTACTACACTGACACAGAAAAGAAACTGCTAAATCCCCTTTTTGTTTTTTCTTCGCAAATTCCAATGCGTATTGTTTTATGTACTTCTCACATCTTTTACATTGATTTGGAAACTTATTAAATGATTTTCCTGGGTGTTTTATTCAATAATTCTCACAAAATCTTGCCTCACACTTCCTTCGCAATTTGTATTTAGAAAAGTTGTTAACATCGAAGCAGCAGTGAACAGCGCTTACTTTGACAGAAGCGATCGCCTCACTCAAAGTGTATGAAGATCAGGTGGTCTCATAGCCTGTTTTTTATAGCAAAAGTTGAACGTTACTTTTTGACAGCATTGGTGAAAACATTTCCCCAAACAAGCTATCGGACGACTTGCCTAATACACAAACAATCTTGTAATCTTCGTTATTTGCACTGAAATACCTTAAAAACTACACCAAATATTTCTTATTGTAAGCTAAACCAAATCTGAACTAATTAAAATCAATTTTTGGATCAAAATAATGCCGTCGATGAGGACACCAATGTGTACTACGTATGTGTTACTAAGAACATAGCGAACGGTTCCTATGGAAATTCATTTCACCCATTCTGTCAAAAGGAGCTTTTTTGATTCCGAAATTAGTTGTCAATTTGTATGGGACGAGACCACCTGATATTCATACACTATTCATACGATATTCAACGGACAACACAGTTTTTTCAAAGCAAACGTTGAACGAGTGATACAAAAAACGATTTTGCAAAATGGTGACGAAGGACAATACCTTCAAAGTGGATTTCAATCCAATGCCACAAAGACCGAGTCCGGGCTATGTGATACAGTTTATTTTGGAGAAAATTGGAGTAAAAAAGGAGAGTTTGCTAAAGGTGCAACTGATGACGACAACGGCTATTGCAGTGGTGCAAATAAAAGAATCGGGAGAGGCCATAAAAATAGTGGATAACCACGATGGCAAACACGCGGTGGAGTACAATGGGGAGAAATATTTCATACCCATAAAAATGGAAGACAACTCGACAAGAGTAATAATAAAAAACTGTACGGATCAGATAACTAACGAGGAGATTAAAAAAGCCATGATGAAATTTGGAGAAGTAAAGAAAGTCATTGACTGTGTATGGGAAGCGCCATCCCCGATAGCGGGAATAAGAGATGGTAATCGAGAGGTAACCATCGTAATAGATACACCAATACCATCATTCGTATCTATTAAAGGAGAAAAGGCGCATGTACAATACAATGGGCAGCAGAGAACGTGTAAGTACTGTGAACTCAACATGCATTTAGGCATGACCTGTCTCCAGTACAAAAAAACGGTGACAAATAACAACGAGGATGAAGGTACGTATGCCAATATGGTACGGAAGGAAGGGGTAAAGAGTTCGGTACAGAATAGACTACAGTTAGAGAGAGCAGTAGAGGGATTGAACTCAGGGGAAAAAAACAAGATAACACTTTGTTCAAAAAACCGGTTAACACAATAAAAGAGCGACGAGTGTATGAGAGCGTAGAAGAAGCTCCTAGCACTAGCAAAGCTAATGCTCAGAAGCGCACAGGAATAGTGGACAGCCACACTACAACAGAAACTGAGGATGAAAGTTGCATGGAAACAGAAACCGAATTAAAAAAAACTAAAAGGAAGACCCAAAAAAACAAAAACTCTGACACAGGAAACAAAACAAGACAATAACACAAACTAATAAACTAAACAATAAAGAAAAATTAAATGAAAATAAAAATGGCGACGATAAATCAAAAGGAAATTAGCCTATTACAGACTAATATAACAAGTTTAAAACGAAATAAAGAAGAATTAGAGAGGATGATGAACGCAAACAAAATTACTATCGCGTGCATTACCGAAACATGGATGAAAGAAGAGGAAGTTAATAAAGTAAACGTATCAAATTACAATTTAGTTACCAGCAACAGGGAAGATGGATATGGAGGATCAGCCATATACATTAGAAAAAATTTAGCATACAAAGTTATTAAACATAACATAAAAGATAAAGAAGTTCAAATTACAGAAATAAAATTAACCAGGGAAAAAATAAATATAGTAAGTGTATACATGTCACCTCAATTAAAAATTAATAGATTCAGAGAAAATGTTAGCAAATTATTACACAACAGATCAGGAAGTCAAAAAAATATAATAACAGGAGATTTAAACTGTCATCACAAAATATGGGGGAACCCAACAAATGACAGTAAAGGGAACTTTTTATTAAATGAATTAAATGACTCAAATTTATGCTTATTACACAACAAGGAAAAAACACTAATACCCACCGATAGAAACAAAAGAGAAACAGCTGTTGACCTTACTATCATATCAGAGGATATAATAGATAAGTGCCAAAGAACAGTTACAGAACATCATATGGGTGCAACAAACCACAAAACCATAATAACAAAAATAAATGAAATAATACAGGAACACACAGTAACATACACAAATAAATCAAAATTGTTCAAAGAAATAGAAGCAATCGAGGTAAAAGAAACCACGACAGCATACCAGGTAACAAAACAAATTAAAAAATTAATAAAATCTAACAAAATCACATCGAAAAAAAAACCAAAAATATACTGGAATATAGAAACAGAAAAAGCATGGAAAAACAAAAATGAACTTAGAAAAATTTTCAACAATGACAAAAGCACAGAAAATAAAATCAACATGAATAAAGGAATAGCTGAATTTAGAACGAAAAAATGCTTAATAAAATAAAAAAATTTGAGGACAAGCTAGAGAAAGTTGATTTCAACAGAGATCCAATAAAACTATATGAATTCTTACAAAAAATGGAAAGGAAATTCAAAAGTAAAACAAAAGCAGGAAACATAATAGAAACTGACAGGAAAGCAGCAAAAATTTTCTTAGACAAACATTTTTTTAAAAATAAAAAAGGAAACAAGAAGCCTTATAGAAACTTTAAACCCAACAAAGATATCATAGATATACATAAATGGAATCGCTTATTAAAAAAGAAAAAAATACAGCACCAGGTCACGATGGAGTATCATATGAAATACTAAAGAAAATAAATGAAAAAACAAGACTGGTAATGGTTAATGAAATAAATGAAATGTGGCACAAAGGAATTATAAAAAAAACATTACAAAAAATGAAAATAATAACTTTTCCAAAAGCAAACCAAGATAAAAACGATCCACTGAATTATAGAGGTATAGCTCTTATACCAGCGATTATCAAAATGGCCAATAGTGCAGTGTTGGAAGAAATGAACAGGTATTGGAATATTAATAAAGTAATTCCAGGAACAACATTCGGATTTATCAAAAACAGGTCGATAAACAATTACACAAATTACATAACGAATCGAATAGGACAAAATAAAAGAGAAGGAAAAGCAACAGGGATAATTTTCTTTGCATATGATAACATAACACACACAGGGATAACACAGGGATAACCTAACGAATGCATATGATAAAGTACGGACAGATATACTTATCTCTAAATTAGAAAAATATCAAACACCAAAAGAAATTATTAGATGGATAGGAGCTTTTTGAACAACAGAACTATAGAATTAAACACAGAAGATACAATAATCAATAAACTAATATCAGACGGACTTCCTCAAGGAGATGTGCTATCGCCAAGTCTATTTAACATATATACTAAAGACATACATGACAAAATAAATAGGTTGGGAATACAAATAATTCAATATGCGGATGATTTTGCAATTATTACACAAAGTCATAGTCATCACATACTACAAACAAAAATGCAGGAGATCATGAAACAGTTTTCAGACATAACAGATGAATTAAAACTAGAAATTAACACAGAAAAAACTAAATTTATGATTTTTGATACAAAAAATAATAATATAAAAATAAGGATAAAAGGAAAATCAATAGAGAAAGTTAATAACTACAAATACTTAGGATTATGGTTAGATAATAAACTAACATTCAAAAAACAAATAGATGCTATGAAAAAAAACACAAAAAAGACTAATGACAATAAAAAGAATTTGTAATTATCGCAATAAATTAAATCCTAACCAAACAATACAAATTCACAGAAGTTTTATTAGAAGCAACTTAGAAATAGGAACAGCATCAATAAGAAATGCAAAAAAGAACTACTGAAACAGTTAGATACAATACAAAATCAATCTCTAAGAAAAGTTACAGGATGTACCAAAACAACTCCTATACCCTCACTAATGGCCATAGCGGCAGAAATTCCTTTAGGCATAAGAGCAAAATACCTAGCGAGCAATGAGCAAGCAAAAGAGATTGCACATTCAAAAATTCACAGAAATCTACTATGTGACACAAACCAAAATCACAACACCAGAAACAACAACAACAAGCACAAAACATATTACGAAAAATTGTATGAAGAAAACAAAAATATCATAACCAAAATGGATAATATAGTAGTAAATGATAACACTAAAAGAGTATCGATAATATCCAATGCCCCGGATAATAAAACGAAAAATCAACATACAAACAAACAAATCCTCAAAAGACATTACCAACAAGAAATAGAGTTTTTTAGAAAAACAAACACAATTATTTACACGGATGGAAGCAGAACAGATGACGGTTGTGGTATAGGTATATACATCAAGCCACACAACAACAAAAATATGTACTGGAGTTACAAATATAAATTAAAAAACAACACACCTATTACCTCAGTAGAACTGACTGCAATAGATAAGGCACTACAAATAGCAGTGGAAAACAACATAATAAATCCTATACTATATACGGATAGTAAAGCGGCTTGCAGCATCATCAAAAGGGAACAATATTACAACAATATAGAGGAAAGTACATACAATATTATTAAAAACAGTTTAAAAATAAATGCACAAATCAGATGGTTACCGGGACATATCGATATCGAAGGTAATGAAAAGGCGGATGCCTTAGCAAAAAAGGGAGTGACGGCAGACAACATTATGGAAAACAAATTAAGAAAAAGTGACATCAAACTTATGTTTCAACAAAGAATGATGTTTGAAACGCAGGTATGGTACACAACGGAAATACAACATAAAGGGAAAAAATTCGCAGAATACCAGAAAGAATTCAAAAGAGATAACTGGCATAAAACGATAAATATCAATGCAAATGAAATAAAGACTATGACTCGAATACTAACAGGACATGACTTCTCAAAATACTGGCTAAAAATACTTAAAATTGAAGAAAATGATATATGCGATGTTTGCCAAGTACAGGAAACGGGCAAACACCAAACATTTCACTGTACAAAATACAACAATGAAAGACAGAAATACCCCAACATCCAAGAAGATCTATTTCGCGAACACTGGGAAAATAATGATGGAAAAATAATAAAGGAAATAATTAGATTCATACAAGACACAAAAATCTCCCTATAATGGAAAAAAACTGCAAGTTTGAACAGCACACAAAAACATAGACTACATGATCATACGAACTTTGAAAGACAAATCATAAACACAACATAGAAATGTCAAAACCATCAGCAAGTAAACAACACAAATACAACGGTACCAACATTGGAGAGGTATATGACTCAGGCAGTCGAAAACCTAAGAGCGGTACGTCTTTGAATGTGGCTTTATTAAGCATAGGCTTTATAAAACATAGAAGACTACATCCTGCTCCACAAAAGAAGAAGAAGAAGAAGAAGATTGTTCGTGTATTAGGCAAGTCATCAGAAAGCTTGTTTGGGGAAATGTTTTCACCCATGCTGTCAAAAAGTGACGTTCAACTTTTGCTATAAAAAACAGGCTATGAGACCACCTGATCTTCATACACTTTGGTTTCAACCATAATATGCCATTCTATTAAGTCACTAATATTAAGATGTGTCGTACAAATTTGGAAATTAAAAAACAGGCTATGAGCAGCCTGGTCTCCATACACCTTGGGCTTGGAAAACGATTGTTGTTGATGTGTGTTTAATATTTACATTTCAAGAGGCATAGCAAGCGGAAAACAATTTGGTTTGTTATTCGAAGCTAGGAGATAAAATTTCAAACGGTTCGTGTTTCATACCATTTAACATATCAGCAAGTCAAACTACACGTAGAATGGAATCGAAGTAACGGCTTCATATTTTGGAGCCATGCACCAGCGTTGGATGCTGGTGTCATACTTAGCACTCATACTTAATTCATGGTAAGTTTTGCTTTTTTCTTTCACTTGATTGATTGATAAACATTATTATTTGCTATTTTTAGGAATGGTTTATAATGTAATAAGCTCGAGCGAAGTTTTTTCAGCTTAGTTAGATTGCGTCTCAACAGCTTCTACTGTGTGATGTAGCTTTTTCTCCGAGTGTTGCCGGTTTCAAAGGATACCCGCTCGCTGTTGGTTACTAACCAACGTAGGATGTATACAGGAGTGCATTGCCACGATTACGACGGTGCAGGCCATTTGACGTGCCGGCTGATTCTCTGACCGATCCAGTTTTGACTACCACATTTGCTCGCTTTGATGTCACCATGCTGTTGCATGCCATCGCCGAGATAAGCATCTACTTAGCTGTGAATCCACTGGATTCGATATCGCGTATAATGAACTCAAAACATTACCGACGCTGAGCATTATAACATTTACCGTGGCGTGCAGCGGATGCTGTAGAACTACAGGACGCTCCAGGAAATAATTTCCATCCTGACAATGAATGAGCTGTTCGTAGTGTTGTACATAGTGCATTGTGCTAGCAATTTTCGCACAGTTTGGTCTACGAGAACGGTGCGCTTTTTGTGCTCTTGACGTGCTATGCGCTTTGAGTTTTTGAGCCCTGTCCGCTCTTTGAGCTCTTGAGGTTTGGTCTCCATTTTTTTCCACGTCCATGTAAAACTTTCCGCACAGTCGCGTACTTTAATCGCTGTGTTGTAATGCGCGCATAATATGATGTGCTGTGCGCATGATGCGCCGTTTCCAGAGTTTCGAATTGCAGGCGTTTCAGGTCACAGAAATGTTCACGGGCTATGCCGGCAAGCTGGTGAACAAAGAAAACATTATCAAGGTTTACACCATGCTCATGAACGGCAAACTCGACCAACTGACGGAGATTGCCTTTTACATGGTCGGTCCGATCGAGAATTTTGGCAAAATGAAGTAAAGCGTCTGGCCAAGGAACCGGCCTAAGAATCCGGTCGACTCAAAAAGATAAAGTAGGCAGTTTTCCAGTACTTGCGTCGGCGTTCGATTTCGGTTGGAAAACGATCAAGCAGAGCTCCTCGGATGTGAACTCACTTCAGCGACACCTCCTCATTCACTGTGTTGTTAGTGTAATAATTTTAATCCGATCGGCGATATTCTTAGCATACGAGGCGTGTAATTTGTTAGTTTCCCCATAGTGCCAATATAAAAAGATGTTTTGTAGATGGATGAAAAGGTGGATAGTTTTTGTTTTATATCCTGGTTTTATTATTTTCATATCCGAAAGTACTAACTCTAGACAAAGCCACCAAATTCCAGCACCTTTCATAATCCACCTTTGGTGCAATTGACACCGTGCACGGGTACGGATTTTCTAACGGGCACGGCATGCTGACACCTAGCGTCTATCCACTGCCACCAACAACAGTCCGTGTATCCGCCCCCGGAGATCACCATTAACATAGGATTCCCGTTACCATCGAACAGCGTAAAATTGGTCATCTGGGCAAGAAACTTAGGTAATGTCCGCTAAAAGTCGTACTGACTCTTCCTTCCCTTCTTCCAAATCGCCTCAAATCCCAGTGCCAGCTATTTGTGGGTCTAAAGTGTTTTTCTAGAGTAATTAATAAATACATTATGAAGCGGTAATCCTTGCATGTGCACTGCTTACGAGAGTTCATACATAAACGTTTGGATCAGCAAACTGAGTCTGGCAATATCTGTAGGATGCGGGATCATTTAACCAGCTAGCAGAACCGACTGCTGCTTCTAATCATATGCACATGGTTAATAAAACACCACTCGCCCGCGCCACGTATGTCCTAAGTCTATCGCGATAATAAGATACCAAAAAATCACGACAAACTGATTGACCAGGAGCTGGTTACCAAAATATCACCAATCAGATCAGACGTCACAACGACCATGTGCGTCTTACCCCTGATCATCGCACATGTGTACGTGAACCGAAATGAATTTCATTTCAATCACGAGTGCTGGTGATAGAACCAGTTCGAAATTGATCATATACAAACAAAGTCACGTCAAAGTGACCGACCAAGAGGTGGTTGCTGCAATGTCACCAATCTGGTCACACGTCACAACGACTATGTTCATCTTGCGTCTGATCATCGCACTTGTGTACGTGAGCTGATTTGAGGTTCGTTTCAGTCATGAGCGTTGGTGACTGAAACAGTGATATTTTACAGTGCTGCTCCTGGTTCAGAAAATGTCATAAGAAAGTGATTGACAAAAAGTTTATTCCCAAATTGTCACCAATCATTCGCAATTGAGTACGTGACGCTGACAAGGTTTTTGTTTCACTCAGTTTTTTTGTGATATTGATGGTGACATTTTGCAGCACTGCTTGTGATCGATTACAGAAAAATAAACCTGAAAACTAAAAGCGATAGATATCCCATTCCCGATACTTCAACAGTACTTGCCAATCTAGGAAATAATAAATATTTTACAACACTCGATCTAGCATCGGGATTTCACCAGATTCGTTTAGCAGAAAAACATATCGAAAAAACCGGCTTTTCCATCAATAATGGAATATACGAATTTTTAAGATTACCTTTCGGTCTGAAAAATGCACCATCGATTTTTCAGAGAGTCATGGACGATGTTCTTAGAGAACATATTGGAAAAATTTGTCACGTATACATAGACGATATAATAGTCTTTGGAAAAACATTCGACGAACATCTGAAAAACTTGGAAATTGTTTTGAATATATTACGAGAAGCCAATTTTAAAATACAGCCAGACAAATCAGAGTTTTTAAAAACAGAAGTTTAATTCTTAGGATTCATTGTTTCAGAACATGGCTTGAAACCAAATGAGAAAAAGATTGAGAGTATCTTAAAATACCCCGAACCTCAAACTATTTGAGAACTTAGATCATTTTTAGGACTGTCTGGATATTACAGAAGATTTGTTAAAAATTATGCAGCTTTAGCAAAACCTTTAACAAAACTTTTAAGAGGGGAGGATGGCCAAGGCCACTGCAAAATTACAAAAAATCTATCTAAAAATTTTCCGATAAAATTAGATGATGATGCCAAACGCGCTTTTAAAACTCTTAAGGAAGTTTTATCATCCGATTATGTGTTAGCATACTCCGATTTTGATCATGATTTTATTTTAACTACCGACGCTTCTGACAAAGCAATCGGAGCTGTTCTTTCCCAGAACGTTAATGGTGTTGAAAAACCAATAACATTCATATCTAGAACACTATCATAAACAGAAGAGAATTATGCTACAAACGAAAAAGAAATGCTTGCTATAGTTTGGGCTTTACATTCTCTAAGTAATTACATTTACGGTGCAAAAATAATAATATTTACAGATCACCAACCTTTAACATATGCCATGTCACCAAAAAATAACAATGCAAAATTAAAGCAATGGAAAGCATTCATAGAGGAACATAACTATGAGCTAAGTTACAAACCTGGCAAAACCAACGTGGTAGCTGATGCTCTTTCACGCATACAAATGAACTCACTAACTCCTACACAACACTCTGCCGAAGAAGATGATCTTTCTTTTATCCCTTCTACCGAAGCTCCAATTAATGTTTTCCGAAATCAATTAATTTTTCAAAAAGGTTCTATTAGTTCTTACGAGTTTGTAAACCCCTTTCCTAAGTTTAAAAGACACACTTTCATAGAACCACAATTTTCAACCCATTTCATAAAAGAAAGAGATTCACGATACCTGGTATAATAAATGGCATATTCACTGATGAGCCAACCATGGGGATCATTCAAGAAACCTTTAAAAATCTATTCAATATATCAACCATGAAAGCAAAATTTTCACAAACTCAAGTTCAAGACATTTGTGATCAAGAACAACAGATAGAAGAAATTCGTAAAATACATAACTTTGCCCATAGAAACGCTAAGGAAAATTCATTACAAGCTATAAAAAAATTCTATTTCTCTTCCATGAGAAACAAGATAGAACAATATGTTAAAAACTGCGAAACTTTCAAAGTAGAAAAATACGAAAGAAGACCCCCTGAATACATACCAGTTAAAACACCAATCCCAAAATATCCAGGAGAAATTGTTCATGTTGATATATTTGCGTATAATGCAATTTTTTTATTCATCTCGTCAATGGACAAATTTTCGAAATATTTGAAAATAAAATCAATTAAATCAAAATCCATAGTAGACGTTAAGGAAGTACTGCTACAATTATTATACGATTGGAATTTGTCTAGACAAGTTATATTTGATAACGAATGTACATTTGTATAGAGCAGTCCATACTAAATTTAGGTGTATCAATTTTTAAGACACCAGTGAATAGATCAGAGTCAAATGGACAAGTGGAACGTTGTCACTTCACGATCAGAGAAATCGCAAGATGTACGAAAGGTTTGAATCCAGACATGAGCTTAATTACCTTAATACAACAAGCCGTGTATAACTATAATAATACTATTCATTCTTTTACAAAAGAGACTCCCAGAAAAGTATATATTGGAGAGCAATCAGAAGAACTTTCATTTAGGGATAGAACAAAATTAAAAGAAAAACTTGAGAGTAAAATTATAAAAATATTTGAAGCAAATAATGAAAAGATTAAAAATGATAAGTATCAAGATTACGAACCGAATCAATTTGCGTATGAAAAAATAAAACTATGAATAAGCGTGACAGTCGTTATAAGACAGTGGTAGTTAAGGAAAATCATCCAACGTATATAATAGATTCGAACAATCGAAAAATCCACAAAATAAATTTAAGAAAAAAATTATGAAATAATTATGATTTAATTAATTTTCTATTACAGAATCGCGTTTTTCACACTATATGGTGTTCTACAAGCTAGCATAAACATTTTCGACTTAACTAACAACCCATTGGCTATTGTTCCGTTAGGACAAGCAAAAATTAGGATCGGATACTTGAGGACGATTCATCCAATTGATCTTACCGAGCTAGAAGAGATAATTTCTCGAGTTTTAGAAAATAGCACAAACAGTACAGGAAAATCCCCATTGCAAAGTTGCAGCCCTGTATCGATCAGAGCAGCCACCAGCTTTGCGAAAGTAAAGATCTGGAAGAGCCTTCACGCTGCATACGACAATTCGTGCAGTATCGGACATTAAGATAGAACCCTGGTGTTTTCAACGCACCGTGCACTTGTTTTGCCACGTTACTTGTGTTTATGTGTGTGTGTGTGTGTGTGTGTGTGTGTGTGTGTGTGTGTGTGTGTGTGTGTGTGTGTGTGTGTGTGTGTGTGTGTGTGTGTGTGTGTGTGTGTGTGTGTGTGTGTGTGTGTGTGTGTGTGTGTGTGTGTGTGTGTGTGTGTGTGTGTGTGTGTGTGTGTGTGTGTGTGTGTGTGTGTGTGTGTGTGTGTGTGTGTGTGTGTGTGTGTGTGTGTGTGTGTGTGTGTGTGTGTGGGTTTTTGTCTGAAGAAACGTAGCTTGACATGGTTTCATTTTGCGTTGAAAGCATTCTGTTTATGTGTGTTATCATGTGAAACAGCGTGTGTTTACACTTGGATAAAAGCTAAAATTTGCATCGACAGCAGCGCTTGTTCCTCGGACGAGAACGCAGGTGAGCTGTTTCATGAATGTGAATACGACACCGGTGCGAAATGAAAACGCGCACAACAGCAATGAACTCGGCATTCCCTCACAGGTGTTTCGCCAGTGCACGCCATTGAAAGGCCTGCGTGCATCTCTGCGTTGAACGTTGTGTGCGCATGGGAAACTTTGTGTGTGCATTGAGCAAGCGCGCAGGTGTTCTTTTCAATGGGTGTTTTGTTTCATGAGCGCGGCAGTAGCCTGTTCTGGTTTTGAATGGGTAGATGCTCACTCGCTTACTCATTGATAGTTTTTATCAATACGCTTTTTTGCTGCTCGACAACGATGTGATTCATCACGTATAAAAGCAGAACGCAGGCAGTGCACGGCATCAATCGTGTCCAAGTTTTTAACCAGTGTGTTCTTGACGGTCTAAGCAAGCAATTTTAGTAACAATGGGTCGAGGTAAACATTGTACCGATTATCAGCGCCATATCATTAAGCGAATGGCGGCTGCTGGCATTAAGCGCAGAACGATCGAGTTCGTGATGGAACGATCGCGCACCTTTGTGGCAAACGCGCTTCGGACAACCGAAACGCGCAAGTCACCCGGACCCAGACTGAAATTGGCGGTGACGCCGAGAACAGTTCAGCGAAGATTGGTCAGTGCCGGGCTACTCGCGCGAGTGCCACGCAAAGTGCCCAATTTAACACCTGCGCATAAAAACGCACGGGTGTTATTTGCAATTGAGCACATGTTCTTCGATGAGGAGGATTGGCGCAGGGTTTTGTGGTCAGACGAGTCGAAATTCAATCGACAGGGGTCGGACGGACGCAGGTTGGTTCGGCGCCCTGTTAATTGTGCTCTTGATCCGAAGTACTGCTTCAAAACTTTCAAGCATGGCGGTGGTAGTCTCATGGTGTGGGGATGCTTTTCCTACTATGGGATGGGTCCGTTGGTTCGAATCCACGGTAATTTAAATCGTTTTGGCTATCGAGACATTCTTGATACTCATTTGCTATCGCATGCTAGGAAGAACCTTCCTCGGTTTTGGATGTTTATGCAAGACAACGATTCTAAGCATACTTCCGGGACTGTCCAAACTTGGCTTGCTGACAACAATGTCAAAACAATGAAGTGGCCTGCCCTTAGCCCGGATCTCAATCCCATTGAGAACCTTTGGGCAATATTCAAGAAGAGGCTGGGTAAAAACATACCGGAAGATCTGGATCACCTCTTCGATCACATGCAAGAGGTGTGGAGCAAAATTCCACCTGAAACGATCCAGAATCTGGTGATGTCGATGCGTCAACGCATGATAAATGTCATCGTGGGCGACGGCAATAAGATCAAAAACTGAGCTTATTGCATTTTTGAATAGGGATCACTGCTCGCGAGGGCGGTGGTCCTGCTAGTTACAACAAAAACCTAACCCAAAACACAAAAAAACTACTAACAAATCTATCCGAAACGACATACTTGTGAAACAAACACACACACCAATACACATTCAAACATACACACACACACACACATGCACACACACACACACACACACACACACACACACACACACACACACACACACACACACACACACACACACAAACACACACACACACACACACACACACACACACACACACACACACACGCGCACGCACGCCCGCACGCACGCACGCACGCACGCACGCACGCGAGCAGGCACCCACGAAAGCGCGTACGCGAGCAGGCACCCACGAAAGCGCGTACGCGAGCACTGAAGTCCCGCGCGGGAATTTGGCCAAAATCTGCGCAGGCTAGCGCAGATTTTGGTACATTTCCTACGCAGGAAACTGCTCGAATTTGCGCAGCGGGGCGGTTCCAAATGGATCCAAATGGTGAGTTATATATACATTATTTATTCCTGATTTTACTTACCGTGTGTTGTTTCGATCGCTGGAGTGCTCTGCTCTCGATGATCTTCCTCCATGCCGGATCCGTTTAGACCATTTGACCGCGGTTACCATTAACGTGTACGATTCTAATTTTTTTTTTTTTTTCCTAGCAAACAATGAGTTCTTATAAGAAAATTATCATCACTGAGGCCGTGTTGCCGTTCGATGAGGCTGATTGTCCGGCACCGGCCACCACCACTACCACTACCACTACCACTACCACTACCACTACCACCATCATCAGGGCCACCGCCGCCTCTGTCTCCGCAAGCACCACTTCCAGCCCAGGCACCTCCGCAGTCCCAAACCAGTGTGTCCGACCACCGACCAAGCGTCCGACGGTCATGACAGCGGAGTGCTTGGCTTGAAGGAGTATAAGAGGCGGAGAGAATTGGGGAATCATTTGTACCACCTCAAAGTAGCGGTTCCCATGTCGTTCCCATCCCCACCGTCTCCCGACATGAATCGGCTGGTTCAACGGAAAGCGCTGGTTGAAGTAAAGACAGTGCCGTGAAAGTTATGGGTTTTCAATTCGCGATCACCGCAGGCTGCCTCGCCGCTGGCCAAGCACGCCCCGTAGCAACCGAGCCAGTTGCAACGACGTCTCGATCCGGCCTGCCTACGATCACCGCAACTTCCACCACCGATTTCACCGCTTCCACTGCCGATTTCACCGCTCCCATCGACGATTTTACCGCTCCCACCGACGATTTCACCGCTCCTATCGCTGCTTCCACCGCAACACGGACCGTCGCTCCATTTGTCCCTGTTGATTCAGCCACCGTCCCCGATTTGTACCGGTTGCTAATCGAGCTCATCAACCAGACAGCCGCGCTCGCCAACAACACAGCCACGCTCGCCAATCACACAGCCACGCTCGCCAACCAGACAGCCGCGTTCGCCAGCCAGTCAGCCAAGCAGGCAGCCGACATAAATCGCCGCTTAGACGTTTTTACGGCGCAAAACAAATCTGTGCAGAAAGAGGTCGCTGTTGTCCGGAAAACCACGGCGGTTTTGGATGCCGTGGTAAACTCCGAGCCTGTACGGTCGTAGCACGAGCTGAACTGAACGACTAAGAGCGCAAGTTGAGCGACAAGGAATATATGGGAAATTGCGTGGGTTGGCTGCACAGCAACATCACGTCCAGAAATATTAACAAGCGGCTGAAGGAAGTGAAGGAGCTGGTACTGCCCAACGGGACAAAAGTAGAAAGCTTGGAGCAAAATAATCATTTGTCTCCCTCTATCCTCTATTCTGCGCTTGCTTGCCCTCATGCGCGAGCGCTCGAGTATATTCTCTCAGAACTGAGTATTCGCAGTTCAACCCGTGCAGTGAGAATTTATGTGGTAATGTGTAGCGAAATTTGTCTCTGTATCTCATTCCCCACCCCCAAAAGTCACAAACACTCTCCGCGCACTCTTACAATTTTGGCGCGCACGCTACATACAACACAATACCAAAGGTCGTTTTAACCGCGCGCACTGATCAAAGTCGCAATGGTTCAATTGGAACGCCAACGCTCCAAGTCAGAGATTTGGTCTGAAGAAAAAAGTTTTTCTGACCAAATCGACAACACACACGCGACGACACACATCGTCACATCGACCGCCGTCGATGGAAGTGAGTGATGTTCTAAAAATAGATCTGTGGGGTGAGTGAGATGAGGGAGGGGGGGGGAGCGGTGTAGAACCGCGAACGTAAGCGTGAGTGAGTCGTCGCGTGTGTGTGTTGTATCACTCGAGAACTCATTTATTGCTCTTTCCTGGAACCCACATGTTCTACATTTTTCTAATTTTAAGCAACCAAAGTAGAGCGGGAAGTAGAAGGCTACTTCATATTCTATTTTCCTTACTACTTTCGAGCGTTTTGAATCGCTTGGGTGTATGCCACATTTGTGTTGAGTTGCCGTTGGTCTACGAGGAACGATAAAATAGCGATATCCCGTCTCCCACACGTATGTGAGCTGTTCCGGAGAGCGGCATCATGGGCGAATTTGTCCATAACAGCAAAATACGTTAGCTACTTTTTCATACGCGTATTGCGATACGTAAAATAAGCCGGTTAGTTTAAGTAAGGTTAAGTTTAAGATAGTTTAGTGACACTATTTCATTAGGTTATTAAAATAATGTCAACGTTTAGTTAAGTTAGTTACAGTTAAAGTCGTATACATTAAATTATTAAAAGAATGTAAATATATTATGATTATGACTACGAAAGTAACATTTTAATTATTTCACAAAACAACCAACCAAAACTTGCTCACTATTCGCCCGATTGATCTGAAACACAAAACACAAAGTTGGGCTACGGTAGAGATACGGGAAGAGGCATATTTTTTACATTCACAATGAACACCTGTGTGACAAAACTATTTCTCATTATTTACCCTGTTTATCTAAAGCACAAAACACAAACTTGGGCTACGGGAGAAATACGGGAAGAGGTATATTTTTACATTTACAATTCTCCTTTCACCTGTGTAACAAAACTATATCTCATTATTTACCCTACCCAAAAGTACAAAACGCAAAGCTGGGCATATTTTTTCTTTTAGGTTTCATTTACATAAGTGTGTGTCAATGGTACAAATGTGTATACCCCGGCTCGCGCTGTCTGCACTGCAGCTAACTTGCACAGCAAGGTACTGCTGGGGTAGTGTTTAAGGGTACGTTTGTTTAAGTCGTCCATGCTGGCCGAGTAAATATTCGCCTCCGTCGAGAGGCACGGTTCTGTAAATGCTGGCACCTGCCTCAAGAAACCATACCCCTGCACTGTAATTGCGTTGCCCGATTTTGTGGCCGTTTCGTACCGGACCACCTCACCCGAGTTGGACATACACCACTGATCGCGGAAATTTTGCCGCAGCGTGAAGCCCTCCCGTACGGTCGTTATGGTTTCAACACCAACCGTGCGCACCGATGGTTCGTCGACCGGTTTGTTTTGCTGACGCTTGGCAACAATGACATGTTGCAGGTCCAGCAAACGATGGACCACTTGGACTAGGCTGTGCCTCCCGGAATGTACCAACTTTTTGAGGTCGTGCAAAAATGCCTCAAAAATGAAGGCCGATATGGTTTTTAAACCCTCAAACCTGCGCACGTCCTCGTAAACGTGCAGCAGGTTATGCACGTTGCTATTCATAAGCACTGGGCTGTACAAATCTCCATAGGCTGCCACAAACCTATGCAGAAATGAGTCAGCCAGTGCCCATTTTGCGCGGTGGTAGGTGGTGGTCATGAATGTTACAGCCATCGTCAACAACATGAAGTGTTGGTACGCTGCATCGTCAAGTCTACCCTCTAGAACCACGAAACCGGCAACCAGCAGAAACATACTATACTCGGAAGCTTTCCAGAGTTGGACGTATCGCAGATCGCGCAGCTTGCGTTGATAATCTGTAGGGAGCTTTAACAGGCGCAAGTGCTCCGACACTTGACGTTGTTGCCGGCGTGGCAAGTAACACGGCAGGCCAGGGAAGCCTTTTATCCACAAATCGATCAACTTGGCCTCCACGCCCTTGTACAGTAGGTGCATATCTTCGGCCACAAAATCGGCCACAATATCACAACCTAATAGTCTGGTAAGGGGGGTGCGTTTGTTGACGTGTGTCGGATATTTGCCATCGCAAAAGTCGCTGTGGTTTCGTGGCTGGCGTTCCGCATCATACGTGAAATACATCCGGTGCCCGTCCAACACCCCTACGATCGTGCACTTTTGGCACCCGCTGTTTGCATTATGCCCTTTAACACCTGCAAGAAAATGAAACGAAAAATAATTAGAAATAATGCATAGTACCGTATTTCACTGTGCGTGTAAAGCGGACACACATTCCACTGTATATGTAGAAGGCACTTTATCAACAACCTACCTTTTATGAATGCACGTGCTGGAGCATCTGCTATGATAGCACGCGGGGCTACCCAGTAAAAGCGGGTTCCAATTACCAGGCCGTTCATAAAAGGTGGTTCATTTCGTCCACAAACTGATCCAAAAACTCTTCGAGGTTTAACGGTTTCGATTCGCCACAAAAAATCGCAACCGTCATCACCGGAGTATTTGGCACGTTGTGAACCTGCATCAGGATGGGCCAAAATTGGGACCGGCTGCTTTTGTGCAGCGGCAGGCCGTCCACAAAAAATTCAACTCAAACCCCTCCTGGGTTGGCTGAACATCACTGGAACGATAAAAAAAAATTAAAATAAAAACATGTAATTAGCACTTTACCAAATGCACGGTTAGTTTAATATTCTTACCGAAAGTATGAAAGAAGGCATTTCCCCACACCCTGGTACCACAGCGTCCCTCCTGCGATAGGCGTAATGGCTGTCTCCGGTGCTCTGGACGCGGGCGTGTTCATTAACGTTCGAGCATCCTTGGGCAATCTGGCATTGGGAAAATGCTGCCGCAAATGGCCCAGCAAAGGTTCAAACTACGATGAGTTTGCCCAGTTTGCAGGGCCCACAGCCGCAAACCTTCCTCGCACGAAAGGTCTTCGTACGGTTGGTCCGGCGTTTGCACCTCGACCTGGATGTCTTCGATGTCACTTTCTGCCCCGCTGCTTGCGTCGGCCATGCTGTCCTCCTCGCTGTCGCTAAGCGGAGCAGCATCGTCTGTAAAACAGCTCGGAACGGGCTCCATGTACGATGGCTCAGCATCATCGGCTTGGGTTTCTGTAATATAGACACGTAGCACATTTTACAACACTGCTCGTTACATTCACCTAACTCATAACCGTTCACCAAGTACTCACCCACAGTCGGCAGCTCCGGTTGCCGGGCACGACGGAATTCCCTCTCCACCTCCTCAAAACGCCGCTTACACGCACGTTCAGCTGCATGGTACACCAAGCCACTCTTTTTATCTGGATTACGTTCCATTTTCACGCTTTTAACACTTTGCGAAGGATAGATGTGCACTGGTTAAAGTTCTATTGGCGTTTGTTTTAATTTCTCAACGGTTCCTTTCT
Source organism: Anopheles arabiensis (assembly GCF_016920715.1). NCBI lineage: Eukaryota > Metazoa > Arthropoda > Insecta > Diptera > Culicidae > Anopheles > Anopheles arabiensis. The sequence goes on from NC_053518.1 coordinate 58,079,861, forward strand.
CCACGCTTTGCATGGACAACACGCCAGAAAGAGATAGCGCTAGGGAGGAAAAGAGCACGGACGACAGCTGACAGCCATTGGCCGTCTGACACACCAACACATCGATAGTTGTCACAGCGTGCTCAGCCGAGGGGTATGAGGCGGAGCCAGGGACGGGTAGCTCGACGAGCTGCTTGACAAATTTGCTTTAGGAGAGAAAAAATGGCATGATAAAATTCTCAGAACTCCATGATTTCTTCCATCGTTGTGCACAGCGGGAAGTAACGAAGTGGTGAAGCGACTTGTGGCGAGCGGAAAGCATACGTGTTGATATACAGGGTTTACCAGTCCAATAAACAACTGTCCACTTGTTTATAACAATAGTCGTTTTGAATAGACACCGCTGTCTACCACTTGCTCACACGTCAGATGGTGTAAGCTACTCTGTCCAATTCAATAACACAATTTACGCCTTCGAGTAGCAACAGAAAAGGCAGGATTAGGTTTATCGCTTAATATTGATAATTTTGACTCATTAATAAAAGATGTTAGGTCCAGGTGCCAAGAAAAACTCAACCCCGACAGAATTATATGTCAATTAAAAGCGATCCGTCATGGAGACACTAAACTTCGCTCATGGAACCAAAAGCTCGATTACCGGACTAGGTGTTTGCTAATCGGGTAACCTACCCTAAGTGAGCGAATACGAAAAGCCAGTTCGTCGTTCATCACGGGACTTCTAGACGGCCGTATTGACTCTTCATCACTACTGGCTGCCATCAACCTGTACGTTCCTGCCAGGCCGGTCCGGTCTTGGGCAATGTTGGCCCTCGACGACCGTATAACGCAATTTGGCTTTTCTGACCCGTTCCTTCTCATGTGTCGTGCTTTTAACGCATGCTTTCCAAAATCATCCGAAGATACCAGCAAAAAATGGAGGTTAGTTGTTGATTTTAGAAAACTAAATAAAAAATAGCCTGATAAATTCCTTTTGCCTAGAATCGATATAATATTGGATCAATTAGATAGAGCTCTTTAGGCTTTAGGTAGATCAAAATATTTCAGCGCTTTAGACCTGATGTCCGGGTTTCATCAGATCCCTTTTTCACAAAGAATCGAGAAAATATACAGCTTTTTCAACATCATCAGTCCACTATCAATTTAAAAGATTACCTTTTGGGTTGAATATAAGATTGACCCCAGAGAGTGCTTCCGTCTACATTGATGATATCATAATAACAGGTTGTACAATAAAATATCACCTAGAAAATTTAAGAAAAGTTTGTGATAGACTTTCTTATTTACTTACTTATCCGGCGCTACAACCCCTTTGCGGTCTTGGCCTGCCTCAGGAGTGTCCGAAACCGCTCACGGTCTCGCGCCTTCGTCTGCCAGTCCGTTATCCCGGCCTTAATGGCAGACGCCTCCACACCATCTTGCCACCTCAATCTACCACGCCTCCTCTGTCCTTGTGGACGGCCTAAAAAGACTTTACGGGCTAGGCCGTCCGTTATATACACCTCTGATATTTAGATGCACACACATCAAATGTACAGCAACCGGCCTACACACACGAGAATAGTTTAATACACCTCAGATGTTTAGATACACTCATATCAGATGTACAGCAACCGGGCTACACACACCCAAGAGGTACAGCAACCTTGAGTGAAAGATCTAGAGCGGTTGGCGGTCTTGCGATGTGAGAGGAGGAAGAGAAAAACGAAGAGGGTGGAAGAAAGGCAACGACGAGCAAAGATACACGTGTAAAAACCGAGGAGAAATATATAATAATTAAAAGCTAACTAACAAAGTCACAACACCATGCGTATAACATGGCCAGCTCACCGGAGCCTGGCGAGCTTTATACGCTGAACGACAGTGAGGTCGCCGTACATCTCGTATAGCTCGTCATTATAGCGGCTCCATTGTCCTTCCACACATACGGGGCCAAGTATCCTTCTGAGCATCTTCCTCTCGTACGCGGCTAAGAGGGTTTCGTCAGATTTGGACAGTGTCCATGTCTCAGAGGCGTATGTGAGTACTGGTACTATATAGGTACTATATAGTCCCAGCTTCGTCCGTCGCGACAGGTTCTTTGAGGTGAACTGCTTTTTCAGGCTGTAGAATGACCGGTTGGCAGCCAGCATCCTTGCGCGCAACTCAGCTTCCATGCTATTGTCGTTGCTGACCTTTGACTCAAGAAAGGTGAATTGTGGGACGACTTCAAAAGTGCGTTCACCTATCTGCACGTCACGCCTATGTAGATTCTGATTGTTTGTTGGTAGGCCCGTTGATGTTGCCACCATCAGTTTGGTCTATGCCTCGTTTATCTGCAATCTGAGGTTCTCTGCCGCCTGCTCGATCCCTTGGTAGGCTTCTGCTACATAGGAGAGCCGCAGACCAATGATGTCTGATGTTGACTTATAGAAGATGGCTCCCGTAGTCTCCACCCTCGTGTCACCTCGATGGCCCTCTCTAGTGCCAGGTTGAATAAGAGACAAGCAAGCCCGTCCCCCTGGCGCACACCTTTGGTGGTAGCAAAAGGTCCTGAGAGTTTTTCATCCACCCTCACCTGGCAAGTGACGTTGGTCATAGTCATTCTAACCAGCCTTATCAGTTTGGCCGGGATTCCAAATGAGCTCATAGCGTCGTACAGTTTTACCCTGGCTATGCTATCGTATGCGGCTTTGAAATCTATGAAGAGATGGTATGTGTCATTTCTGTATTCAGCCATCTTCTCCAAGATCTGCCGCATGGTGAAGATCTGATCAGTGGTTGATTTTCCGTTTCGGAATCCTCTTTGATAGTTTCCTACTATCTCTTCGACGTGCGGGACAAGGCGATCCTGAAGGATCAGGGAGAATATTGTATAGGCAGTATTCAACACCGTAATACCCCTGTAGTTGTTGCAGTCCAACCTGTCTCCCTTCTTGTATACGGGGTAGATGATGCCGAGATTCCAATCACAAGGCATCGATTCGCTATCCCACACCTCAGTAACAATTTGATGAATCTCGTTTTCTAGTCGTTATGTTACTTGTCATATATATATATATATCTCTCTCTCTCTCTCTCTATACAAAGATCCAAACTCTATAAAAATCCGATTCAGCATTTCGCCGGCAAGAGCCCAATTTGATTCAAAATATCTAGAAGAGAGCAGCATTACTGCACAAAAAAAATAATTTAAAGTGTTCAAAATAAGCTTCTGGCAACCCATTGGGTAATATAGCCATACTTATATAGTGCAGAAAGTGGCTATACTCTAACGCCTCCCAATGCTTTAAATCCTCTATATCGCGTGTTCTTTAATTGAGCTCACAGGGAAGTTTAATACTTTTAAACAACAAATTTTCTTAATTTGTGCTGCAGACCACTTTGTTGCATAACCTAAAGTCCCGTCACTCCAGCCTATAAGTAATCTACGAATAATTCCAAAATCTATCAAATGGAGCGACTCTGCTATTATGATATTTTTTATGATGGCAAAGTTATTTTACTCAAGTAAAGGTGTTCTTTGCTTGATATGGCCCGCGTACACGCTACCGCGCAAGCGTTTATCGGTTATTTTTGGAGCGTTAATGCCTTCGAATATTGTTGTTTTTCCCTTTTTGTAGAACTCTCCTTTACATGTGCATTTCAAGCATGCAAATTTTGATTTCACACCTAAAATATAGAGTATTATTAGTCTAAAATAATTGTGTAAAAAAACATACACATAAAACACTCATCTTTGATAACTGACGTTGCTGGCGAATCGGCTATAATAGTTCTCACTATTAGTTATTTATTTGTTTATTTATTTATTTATTCACATAACTGCTGTCTGAATTGAATTCTTAATAACATACCTATTAATTAAACTTATTAAATATTTGCTCGGATGATGGATCGGAAGGATGGTAAGGAGAGGTGATGGTCAAACAGGTCTGCGCAGGAATTAAACAATCTCACAGCACGTAACAAAGGGTCATTTAAACCAACTTAAGTGCGTCGATTTGGAACAAATAAAGGAGCACGAGGGCGTAAGGAACGAATTGGAACATAGAAATGCAGGGATGAAAGAATGATATGTGAATCCACAGCATTAGATATGAGTGAGGCAACAAACATTATTTGTGAAATGTGACGGCGTTTCTCCAATGATTCCAGACCCAACAGCTGGCATCTTTGCTCATAGTCCGGTAGGGTATCTGACGTGAAGCCGGGCATTTTGCTGACAATATACCGAGTAAATGATCTCTGCACTCTTTCAATCGATGTAAATGAGGTGGGACACCAAACAACAACACAGTATTTAAAAATCGGTCTTACTAACGAACAATATAACGCTTTTAAACACAGAGGGTCGGTTATGCGGATTGAAAAACGTTTTATCATACCGATTGTTTTACGAGTCTTATTAACGGTAACGTCATTGTGATCGAGGAATGATAACCTGCTATCGAAAGTTACACCAAGATCTTTTACCGAGAGTACACGATTTATTGCTATACCCTCGAAGTTATAAGCAGTCGTAACGGGACAACATGAACGACTGAAGGACATGACATGACATTTTTCGGGGCATAGAACTAGCTGGTTCGATGAGCACCATGATGCGAATCGGTTGAGGGTGTTTTGGAGCGATACGCAGTCACCAACAGACGATATAGATTTAAAAATCTTTAGGTCATCTGCATAACAAAGAAAACAATGGTGTGGAATGACTGAGTTAACATCATTAATAAATAAAACGAACAATAAAGGACTCAACACGCTACCTTGAGGCACTCCCGATTTGGATGAAAAGGATTTGGAAAAACAGGAGTTTAGTTTAACACGTAAAGAGCGATTGCTGAGAAACGAATCAAGCCAACGAATGTGTGAGTCAATGAAACCCATTTTGGATAGCTTCGCAAGAAGGATAGGGTGAGGAATACGGTCAAAGGCTGCTTTAAAGTCAGTATAAATGATATCAACCTGAGAACCGTTGTCTAAAATGGAGGTGATAACGGAAGTCAAGGAAATAAGGTTTGTCAAGGTAGAACGTTTAGGAAAGAAACCGTGTTGCTGAGGTATAATGCAGTTTCTTGCAATAAAGAGGATATGTGAGTGGACTATAGATTCAAATATTTTGGAGCTTGCACAGAGGATGCTTATTCCACGATAATTGGTAGCGTTTGCACGATTACCTTTCTTAGGGATAGGAGTAATATCAAAATCAAATGTCAAACTCGCAACGTAAAAGACGCATTCGCATATAGCTCAGTGTATTTTCTTGAAAATCGCGCTGTTTATCATACTATTTTCCGGTTTCTGTATAATCACAGTATTTTGGAACACGGTTCCATTATCGTTCAATAGTGCGTTTGTCTCTGCTGACCCAAAATACTCCCGTAAATTTCGTTTTTCGGATCGCATCTGAGTTCGCGCGTCCTGACCGCCATCGCTCTTGTTGCTGCAACGACAACCTGCATCGTTCCCGCAGAATGGCCCGTATTTGCAACGCCTGCACCATGGAAATTGCGGAGGCATCTATCAGCTGCTGCCTGTGCGACTCTCCATTTCATCAGCGCTGCACTTCGGTTCCTGCTGATCTGTTCCAGCGCATTTCGGAATATAAACAAATACACTGGTGCTGTGTTGGCTGCAACAACGTATTTATGAATCCGCGCACCAAGTTCGTAAAAGATGCAGCCATGCAATCTGGCTTCCAGGCGGCAATTACAACAGTAGCCGAAAGCATCAAGACCGTTATGGAGCCTTTGACTAGTGAAATCAAATCTGGGTTTGCACGGTTGAGCCAACTTGATCTAAAAACTCCACGTAGCAGTCACCCTCCCGCAAAAATTCGTCGCATAAATCCATCCAAACGTTTGTTTTCTGATGTCACTAAGGACAATCACGCATTGTTTACATTCGGTGCTACGAGCAATCAAAGAAATAGCCAAAACAACAATACGGAGCGAATTGTCGATATTCAACGCAAAACTGACGCACCACCTGTAATAACTGGCACAAAAAAGGATATAGCATCTTTTCCCATCAAAATAGTTCCCGCTCATTCAACGGTGCAAAAATGCGCGCTGTATATTTCCCGGCTCTCTCCCGATACAACCAGTGACCAAATTGTACAAATGGTCAAACAAGCTTTATCGATTGATGATGCTACTGCATACTGCCTTATTCGCCAGGGTACAAATACAGCGACACTCTCATTCCTGTCATTTAAAGTGTTAGTGCCTTTATCACTACGTGACAAGGCTCTTTCCCCCGACACCTGGCCCCTTGGCCTGTCAGTACGTGAATTCATTGACTACCGAAATCAACAACCGGGTGCAAATTTTTGTCTACAACCGCCAATGGGTCTCTCCACCCCTACAACTTTGCCTACGGTGCTAAATATTCGGTCACCGCCACTGCTGGACCACACAATTTTATCGGCACACACTCCACGCACTTCACCAACACCGTAGACCCACTAATATTTTCCGGTATTCATTTCACGCGCATTGCACACACTCACAGTCACACAAATAATCCTGACATGACTCATGAATCGAGGAACACTGGCGCTGAAACAACTTTAGTGAATGTTAATTGCACTTACCTGACGAATGTTCTTCCAGCAACAAACGATATTCTTTCTGCTGAGGCAGTGCTTGACGAAGGGCGCACGCAGCTTGATGATCGTGAGACCAAAACAAACCATCGCCATAGAACGGACACTACACTCACACAATCGCATGACTATCATGTCAATCCTACAGGGGTCGCCTGCCGTAATAATCAAGGACGAACAATGACGAATAATGACCTTAGCATTTATTACCAAAACGTTCATGGACTACGCACTAAACTTGAGGATGTGTACATTGCTTCTAGTGAGCTTGATCATGATATTATTGTTCTCACAGAAACATGGCTTGATGATACCATACTTTCGCAGCAAGTAATCTGTGACAAATACGCTATCTATAGAAGCGATAGAAATGCTAATAACAGTGCCAGACAGATAGGTGGTGGTGTCCTGATTGCTGTTTCCAAACGTCTCAAATGCCTTCCTGTGCACACCAATATAACGAGTATCGAACACTGCTGGGTTAAAATCCTGTTGCCTTCAAGTAAAATATTTGTCGGTGTAAGTTACATCCCTCCTGACCTTAGTACAAATACTGCAACTATGACTGCTCTCGACGAGGCTCTTGATAGTGTGAGTGTTTCTATGAACGACAACGATACGATGTGTCTGTTGGGTGACTTCAACCAACCAATGATCTCCTGGCGTGCTATCGATAGGCACTATGAACCCGCGTCATCCATGCCTGGTCAAAATCGCTTTTTGGATTTGATAAATTATCATTGCTTAAAACAAATCAGTGGCATAGTAAATGACCTAGGAAGGCAATTGGATCTTGTGTTTGTTTCAAATGATCTTGAAGATAGCGTGCCTGTGCAGTCAGTCTATGTCTCCCTTGTCGCGATTGTTCCGGTTGATAACCACCATCCACCATTGGAAATCAAGCTGCAGTTTTCCCACACTAGTTCAGACGATAATTCCGGCATAGTCTTGCCTGGTGCTGTATCTGCTTATAATTTTGCCAGAGCTGATTTTGTTAGCATAAAGCAAGCGTTGAGGGACACTGATTGGACTGGACTTCGAAACATGGATGTAGAAGCTGCTTCTGAATACCTTACGTCAGCAGTGTCAGACATTATTGAGCAATTCGTACCTAAACGAATATTTACAAATTCTCAACCATGGTGCACTAGATACCTTAAAAGGTTAGAAAGAATGCGTCGTTCTGCGTATCGTATATTCAGTCGTACACGCAATGAAGCCGATAGAAGCAATTTCCTGGAGGCTGCAAGAATCTTCAAGTTTCATAACCGAAAATTGTATGCTAATTACATTCGCCGTGTCCAGATATCCATTCGGGCATGTCCAAAATCATTTTGGAACTTTATGGACCGTAAGATGAAACGTACTTCCCTCCCATCATGCATGACACTTGATGGTCGATTGTTTACTGACACGCGAGAAATATGTAATGGTTTTGCTGAGCTGTTTGCGCGTAGCTGCACGAGCTTTCCCGAACAAAACCAGAAGGTAGAGGAAGCGTTACGTTTCGTGGCTCAAGACTCCGTTGACATTTCATTGCCTTCTTTTACTATCGATGATGTTCGTTCAATGGCTTCAAAGCTGAAACCCTCCTTAGCCTCTGGACCCGATAACATTCCGGGAATAGTTATCGTATCATGCATCGATGAATTGGCTTCACCACTAGCATCCATTTTTAATAATTCACTTCGCACTGGTTTCTTCCCTGACCTATGGAAAAAGTCATGGATATTTCCCGTTTACAAAAAAGGCGACAGAACTTCCATCTCAAATTATCGAGCTATTTCGATGCTATGTGCTCCCAGTAAGCTGTTCGAATTATTAGTCCATAAACATATAATGCATGGTGCTATTAACATATTTACACCTTTGCAACATGGCTTCCTACCTGGACGCTCCACCGTCACAAACCTAGTGCAGTTCTTGCATTTTACTTACAAGCAGCTAGACAAAGGGTTCCAAGTAGATACTGTTTACACTGATTTTCACTCTGCTTTCGATAGCGTCAATATCCATACCTTGACTAGCAAACTTTTAAAACTTGGTTTTCATATCAGCATAGTTAGGTGGCTGAATTCGTATCTGTCGCGTCGTTCAGTACGTATTAAGATTGGAGATTGCATCTCTAGTGAATTTAGCAGGGTCTCTGGTGTTCCTCAAGGCAGCATTTTAGGGCCTCTATTATTTAATCTCTTTATTAATGACATTGTTTACGCTATACCTGACTGCCCGGTGCTACTGTACGCAGATGACCTTAAAATGTACTTTCCTGTGCGTAGTTCTATTGACTGTCTCCGATTACAAGGCTTTCTTTCTGTTTTTAACCTTTGGTGTTCCTTAAACTGTTTGTCACTCAATGTTAGTAGAGTGCTCGGTCATTTCGTTTACTCGTGCGAGAACTCCATTATGTTTTAATTATATTCTTTCTGACACTTTATTGCCTCGATCTGAAACTGTTAGGGACTTAGGCATTATATTAGACACGAAACTTGTTTTAGACAAACAATTTGACGACGTAATTGCTAGGGCTAACAGGACTCTTGGACACATAATTAGAAGTAGCAAAATGTTTCATGACCCTCTCTGTTTAAAATCACTTTACTGTTGCCTTGTTCGTCCTTTGATTGAGTACGCTTCAGTTGCTTGGTTTCCGGAGCAAGTCACTAGAATTGAGAGGCTTGAGAGGATCCAGCGAAAATTTACCCGGGTAGCTATTAAGCGGCTTCCATGGAGACATAACGACGTGCTACCAGCTTATCATACGAGGTGTCAGTTGTTAGGGCTTGAAACTTTGGAAAAGAGAAGAATGGTTGCCCAAGGAATTTTTATGTTCAAACTATTAACTGGAAGAATCGATGCACCTCTATTGCTAAGTCATGTAAATTTGTATGTCCCTACTAGACCTTTAAGAACTCGACAATTTTTAATAACTGACTTTCGTTATCGTCTTTTCTGTGCTAGGGATCCGTTGTTATTAATGTCCAAGAATTTTAATTTATTTTCAAATTTTGTAGACCTGTCCTTTAGTGTACCGAAATGTACTAGCGTCATTCGAGATTGCATTACGTCTAATTTTAGGAACACATAGTTTATAAGACATTAGTTTTAATTGTGTATGTAGGCCATGGAGGCTCGATACTCTATAATAAATAAATAAATAAATAAATATGAGCTAATTTCCATGTGTCCGGGAATGAACATGATTTAATGGATATACGGTACAGTTTTAATAGGAGAGAACCGAGCACAGTATTGCATTTCTTATATACTGCTGGTGGAATGCCATCTGGACCGGGATTATATGACTGTTTCAGATTTTTTATTGCTTGTAAAACTGTGCTAAGGTGTAAGTTTAGATTATTGTCATTGATTACATCGGTGGGAGTGTTATGAGTACTATTAGAGATTGATGCTTTGGTTTTGATTGATTCAGCATACACACTTGAAAAATGTTCAGCTAGAAGGTTGCAGCAGCCGTCAGTACCGGATGCAGAGAGATTGCCAAGATTCAGATGAGAAGGGATATCATTAGATTTACGACGTTTATCTCCAAAAGGCTTTAGGATGAATTTTAAACTGTGCTTGCACTCGGTGGACGTAAGATCTAAAGCAAGCCCTGTTATATATGCGATATGCATTAGAGGCGTATTTGAATATGCGCTTATGATGAGGATCTCGCATGTCTTGATAATTACGTAGTGTGCGATTGCGATCTCTTTTGAGGGAGCGGAGTGTAGAGTCAGACCAGGGAGGGGAGTTGTTAGGTTTATAGGTAGGACAACAGGAGGGGAAAGCCGAGATAATATTAGCATTAAAAGCAGTAACCGCATCATTAATTGAAATATCTGTATCTAAGAACGACCAGTTCATATTCGAAAGCATAGCTGAAAGTTTAGAGTAATCAATTTTTTAAAGTTATATCTACGAATATTTGACGATACTGAGCGCGGAGCCTTTTGAATATTTGCAGAGAGAGAATTCTAAAGCTGGATGATAATCATCTGGTCTAAGTAAAGGTGCTACAGCCGATAGCACCTGAGAGTTTATATCAACTGCGCTCTCATTAACAAAAATTAGATCTAATTGACGTCCCAGACTGTTTTTGATCCCTGAGATTTGACGGAGACTACACTCTGTTATTATGTGGGAAAATACATTATGTTGAGCGTTGCTTGATGAGTGTGCATTACTTGAAACATAATAGTTTTCAATGGGCGTCCAAACAATAGAAGGCATATTGAAATCACCTAACAATAACATTGAATCGTTTCTTTTTAGGCGGTGTTGAACCGCATCAATACTATCGCTAAGGCTATTTAACAATGCGTTATTTGCTATCATACCTGGAGGGATATAAATGCCGCCTATGAATAGTGATACTCTCTCCATCCTAATCTTTACCCAAACCATCTCGATGTTGGCTGGAGATGAAATCAATTCGGTGATCAGATCCGTTGCACATGCAATTAGTACACCACCACCACGAGAGTATGCGCTGTTATTAGGAGAGCGATCGCAACGGTAAATGTTGTATTTGTTACCCGAGAAGAGCGAAGACGGTATTTGTTCGTTTAGCCACGTTTCGGTAAAAACAATGACGTCATAGATGTGATCGCTGAGCACGAGAAGTAACTCGTTCAGTTTCGTACGAACGCCACGCACATTTTGATAGTAGATCGTGAGAGTGTTGCGTTTCGGCGAGCGATTATTGCGATTGACATATCCTGTTGGAGTTCTCTCAGTTGTTGTAGTTATTGATGTCGAGGGATCGTATGTGTGGGTTATAAATTGGATGTGTGAGCAGTGGCCAGTGGTGATGCTATTAGGGTATGATTGTTGGTAGTGGTTATGACAGGTTTCGCGCGTAAAACCAATGTTGGTATTTGTTGTTTGCGATTATCAATAAATTCCCTGTAGGTTATAGTGCATGGCCAAGTGGACGGAGAGAGTGCTTTGTCCCTTAGTGCTGACGACATCCCAACTTTGAAGGATACCAATGTTAGTGTGCCAGTATCACGATCTTTCGGTGTCAGCTTGATGGTAATGACGTCATCAGTCCCTAGTTGTTCCTTAACGAATGGCTCAACCTCGGATTCGGATACCGAAGGAGCGATACGAGTAAGGTACAACCAAAATCTTGGTGGTGCTGGGGGTACCGTCAAAATAGGGTGAGACGATGTTGGCGGTGCTGCTGTACCCGAAAGAAGTGCAGAGATTACATTCGATGAAGGTGGTGAACGATCGATGAGTCTCCGTTTCGATGTGTTGGACAGGTCTTGTTGATGTGTTGTGTGTGCGGTGAGTTATGGTCTGCGTAGTGACGTTGTCGGTGCAAGTGGAGTGGAATGGGTTTGGGCTATTGCTCGAGGAACCATATCACCAAGTGCAGTGGCTAACGCTTTTTTAGTTTCGTCCAAAGCCGAAGCCACGCGCCGCTCAAATTCCTCTATTAATTGCTCTTTGAGAGATGAGAGAGCAGATGACAGCTCTTGTAGCATCAAGGATCGACCAGTACGTCGCGACTCTAGGCAATCCAAACAAAACCACAGGCACCGTGTGTCTGTTTTAGTGAGTTCCTTGTACACGGCACTTGTTACACTAATACAGGAGGTGTGGAACCGGCGTTTACAAACACCATCACACGTGTATGTCGGGTTATCTGAGGTCACAGGGCGCGAACAAGTTACGCAAATATCGGTCATTATGAAATGCGTTTACACTCGAAAATTTACCGAACTATGACAAGTGTAACAATTCACTGAAGCAGGAGATACTTGGGAAACTGTTGAGTTTATGTGGCGACTGTCGGAAGTGATCAAACAGAGTAGTGTAGATTATTCACGACGATAATACTGTGGACGAAATCGGAAGGACGTTTGCACTCGATGACGTGTGAGACGTGAATTATGTCATACTTTTTGTTGTTTAATATAATGCCTCGATTCATTTCATTTCATTTCATTTCATTTATTTAATACAATATCCGCCATCAAGGCTAAATATAATAGACTTAAAACTAATTTAATACTGACAAATAAACAAAATAATTCATGAAAAACTAAGCCTAACTAACCTAGTCTTGACCTAGCAAAAAGAAAAGAAAAAAACAAGAGTAGAGCGTAGAGACTATCATAAACTTAACAAAAAAAAAAAAAAGAGAGTAATAGAAAACTAAGGAGAATAATTAAAGGGAATTCGAAGAAAAAATACGGTTACGGAAAGAGTTAAGAGAAGAGTTGAAATCAAAGAGATAGTAAAAGTGGTTAAACAACCTGAAACAGGACAGAAGAGGGTCATTGAAAGTATAAAGAGTATGACGTGTTTCAATTGACAGAGGATCACGTGGACGAAGGGAACGAGAGGGAACATACAGCGAGATGGACGAGAGTAAATCAGGAGCATCAGTATCAGAAAGTAATAAGCCACCAATAAAACATGCCTGAAACACTTGGCGGCGGAAGCTTAAAGAGTGAAGATTGAATAACTGCAATCGCGTTTCATAGGGAGGTAGTGAGGCAGCTCCGAACAAACGACGAAAGGCAATCCTGGTAAAGAGGCGCTGAATGCTTTCAATTCTCGAACAGCCATCAATAGTAGGAGGATTCCAGATGATACTAGCATATTCAAGAATAGGCCTTACCAAAGCACAATAAAGGATTCTTAGGATGCTTTGATCTCTAAAAATAGAGGTAAAACGTAAGATAAACCCAAGGGTTCGATTTGCTTTTAGTAGCACCTCATCAAGCTGCAGTATAAAGTTAAGACGACAGTCAAGTATAATACCAAGGTCACGGATGGACATAACACGAGAGAGGGAAGCGCTAGAGAGAGTATAGTTAAATAAAATAGGAGAAAGAGAGTGAGAGAAAGAAATAACAGAACATTTTTCGGGACACAGGCGAAGTAAATTGAATGAACACCAATGAGCAAATGCATTGAGGTAATGCTGAAGTCTCAGACAATCAGAAGAAGAAGACACAGGTAAAAAGATTTTGATATCATCCGCATAAAGGAGATGACCATCAGGAGGTAAAACATTAGAAACATCATTGATGAACAAAGAAAACAGAAGTGATCGATTACTTAAATATGAGGACAACCAGCTAATAATGCCATCACCAAAACCAAGTTTAGACAATTTAGCTAATAATAAAGAGTGAGGTAAACTATCAAAAGCAGCATGAAAGTCGGTGTATATTGCATCAAGTTGGGTACCGGCCTCAAAAGATCTAAAAATATTGGAAATAAAAGACATGAGATAAGTTGAAGTAGACCTACCAGGCATAAACCAATGCTGTTTAGGGCTAATAGCTGAACTACAACTATGAAGTATGGTTGGAAGGATACATAGCTCAAAAGTTTTGGCTGTGGCGCAAGTTTGGGTTATCCCACGATAATTAGAAACAATGCTACGGCATCCCTTTTTGTGTACCGGAAAAAGCCAACAGGATTTTCAAAGAGCAGGAAAAACCCCAAGAGAAAGTGAAAGGTTGAAAATTTTAGCAAGGTGTGGAGCAAGCACGTCCTTACAGTTTATTAAAACAGAGGCAGGAATGCCATCTGGACCAGGAGTAAAAGAACGTTTCAACCCAAATAACACCTGTACAACTGTTTCAGAGCTAACCGAAATATCGGAGAGATTAATTAAGTTCTCTGGCGTGTAGAGTAGCCCACCCTCAATAAGGTTAGGGTCACTAACCGGTGGCTCAAACATTTGGGAAAAATGTGCAGAGAATAGCTCACAGATCTCAACAGGCGTAGAGGCAGTTCGAGAATCAAGTACCATTTCATTAGGTAACGTATTGCACCCTCTTCGAATCCTAACAAATTGCCAGAAGAATGCTGGATCAGAACGGAAACGCGATTGCAGTCTACTCGAATAGGCCTCAAAACGAGCCCTGTTGTATTGTCGATGCGCAGAGGCAGCGTACTTAAATAAACGAAAGTTGAAAGCAGATCGGTTCAGACGATACCTCCTAAGATATTTCATTCTATCCTTTTCAGGTTGCGAAGAGTACGATTGGACCAGGGAGGATTAGGAGGATTAGGACTCGATTCAGATAGTCATTTAGATTGTGGCGTTAGATAATCATTTAAACTGTCTGGTTTCGACGTTCCATGGAATATTCCGACAGTAAAAGGAGGAGCAAAGGGAGAAATGTGGGGCTGTTCAGGCACAGCCCTGTCACTTCATATCGTGCTTAACGAAACACGAACATTCTTCGTTCAATATCGAGTGTTCGGCTCGATCGAGTAGTTTATAAATAACAGTGTATGTCGCGAATAAACTCTCTCTTCCAATTTTGCTGCACAACGAATAACTGCTGGTAAATATTAAAGGTTTGAAGGTTACACCGAAACGCGGAAAATAAATTATCCGAAATAGTGAGATTAAACATTGGTGCCGTGACCAGGATTAAGACGATTCTGGTGTTCTGAATCTTAATTATTCTCGCGATAATCACTGTTTGCGCGCGTGTAACTGTGCTTTAGTCGCCTCACAATCGACCGAGTTCACTGTGTCCGCGAAATTTAGCGTTTTTGTCAAACCGCACTATGACTGCTCCGATAAACGTTTTGTCGTCCAGAAGGACAGTTTTACTAGCAGTATTGGCTAAGCACGAACAATTTTTGGCAGAATTTGACCCGGAACGGGATGCAATCGAAATCAACATTCGCATTGCAAAGGTCCAGAAGCTTTCCGTTGATTTGGAAGCAATTCAGGCCAAATTGGAAGATGCGGCGGCCACCGAGGAAGTGATAAGTCACAATGCCGCGTTACGAGACGATTTTGGCTCGCGTTTAATACGCCTTGAAGCCCATTTGAAGGCTAAACGGGTGCACGCTCCGCGATCCGCAAGCACAACACCAAACACTAACCCGTTGGCAGGGATAAAGCTTCCCACCATCTCACTTCCTGCGTTCGATGGTGATTACATGCAATGGCTCACGTATAGGGACACTTTTGAGGGATTAATTCACGAAAACATGGAACTACCACCGATACAAAAGTTTCATTATTTAAGAGCTTCCGTGAAAGGCGAGACCGCAAAGGTGATCGAAGCAATCACGATCAGCGCAGCCAATTACGAGCTAGCATGGCAAATGCTCACCGAACGATACTCGAATGAGTATTTGTTAAAGAAACGGCATCTTCAAGCACTTTTTGGTATGGCCACCGTTAAGAAGGAGAGTGCATCAACCCTTCACCATCTTGTGGACGAGTTCGAACGTCACAAGAAAACGCTCAATCATCTAGGCGAAAAAACGGAGGCATGGAGCTGCTTGTTAGAACACTTAATGTGCACAAAATTGCCTACCTCCACATTAAGAGATTGGGAGGAAAATGCCTCAACTAGCCAAAATCCTAGTTACGAAGGATTAATCGCATTTTTACAGCGCCGTATGCGAGTGTTGGAAACCCTACAGGTAAACATTACCGAAGCTCCCCCTACCGTGAACCAAACGCACTACGCACATAAACATGCTCCGCCTATGCGCTTAGCAAGCTTTCCGTCAACACCACACGACACACGCACATGCCCTTTATGCCACTCCGATCACAATTTAACGAAATGCCCCCGTTTCATGCAAATGTCACCGGAGGAACGGTACCGAAACACAATGACACTGAAATTGTGCTTGAATTGCTTGCGCGACAATCACCGTGTGCGTGATTGCTCATCGCAATACAAGTGCAGACACTGCAATTCAACACACCACTCGCTTTTACACTCTTCACAAAATTACGGCACATTTTCCACTGCAAACACGTCAGCTGCGCAAAATGCTTCCGTACGCAACACACACAACACAGACGATCACACGGCAAACACGCAACGCACTTATGCAGCAGCATTGAGGCAAACAACGGAACAAGTTCTGCTTCAAACTGCACTAGTAAACATTGTTGATGCACATGGCATAATGCATCCTGCACGCGCACTTTTAGATAGTGCCTCCCAGCCAGATTTGATGAGTAGCCGTTTTGCTAACCGGCTAGGTATCAAATCGGGCACGGTCGACATCACGCTGATTGGTGCTGGTCAATCGTCCACCCCGGTGCGGAAATCGATGCGCACCACGGTATCATCCAGAGCGAGCCCTTATGCGATTAACGTTGAGTTTTTGATAGTCGAGAAGCTTATTGCTGACCTGCCCGCACATGATGTGCCCACCAGCGGCTGGAAATTACCGCCACATATCATATTCGCCGACCCCCATTTCGAGAAGTCGGCACCGATCGACATTATTCTCGGTGCCCGGCACTATCACACGTTCTTTGTAAGCGGGGCGCAATACAAAATGTCATCGAATCTACCAGTCCTGATGGAGAGCGTATTTGGCTGGGTCGTGAGTGGATCAGCATCTACCTCTCAGCCAGCAACATCCAATACTTTTCACACTTCATCCGTGGTGTGTATGGTTTCACTAGAAGAATCAATAGAGCGTTTCTGGAAAGTAGAAGAACTACAGGTTAGCGATGGCTATTCTCCTGAGGATCGCAAATGTGAGCAATTTTACAAGGATACAACACAGCGAGATGAAGCTGTTCGTTATATGGTATGCTTACCTAAACAAGCAGACTTCGATGATAAGCTTGGCCTTTCGAAGGCAGCAGCATTAAGGCGGTTTAGTTTGTTAGAAAGGAGGTTAGAACGGGATCCAAACGTAAAAGCGGCGTACCATGATTTCATGCGTGAGTATCTGGAGCATGGGCACATGTCACGCATAAAAAATCCCTCCGACGACGAACGCGCGTATTATCTGCCTCACCATCCCGTGTTCAAAGCCTCTAGCTCCACAACAAAGGTTCGCGTGGTATTTGATGGTTCAGCTAAGACGTCCACCGGCTTTTCGCTAAACGAGGCGTTATGCGTCGGCCCTGTCGTGCAGGACGATCTGCTCGACATAATTTTGCGCTTCCGCACATATAAGGTAGCCGTTGTTGGAGATATTTCGAAAATGTATCGACAAGTATTGCTCCATCCTAACGACCGGAAATTTGTACGCGTTTGATTTCGATTTTCGCCTCACTCGCCAATCGAATATTTTGAGCTGAATACGGTTACTTATGGCTTAGCCCCCTCATCATTCTTGGCAACCAGAACATTGCTGCAGCTTGCAAACGATGAGGGCGCCTCTTGTCCCAATGCTGCAGCTGCCTTGAAAACTAACTTCTACGTTGACGATTTCATCGGTGGTGTTGATTCCATCGGAAATGCTCGCCAGTTGCGAATCGAGCTTTCTCAATTGCTCGCCAAAGGCGGCTTCGAGCTGCGAAAGTGGACATCCAATCAGCTCGAGGTGCTCGCCGGTTTAAATGCGGATCAAATCGGCACACAGTCAGCGCGGCAATTCTTACCACACGAGACGGTAAAGGCTCTTGGTGTTTCATGGGAGCCAGAGCATGACGTTTTATCCTTCGAATCCGCAATATCCAGTGATTTGTCCATTTCGACAAAGCGATCCATTCTATCCAACGTAGCTCGCATGTTCGATCCGCTGGGCCTGATCTCCCCGATTGTCATTCGGGCCAAGATGATGATGCAGGAATTATGGTTGCAGAAAGCTGGTTGGGACGAGTATGTTCCAGATACTATCCGTAAGAAATGGAAAACAATACAAGAGGATTGGCAACTCATCTCTAAATTCAAGGTTAGTCGTTATGCGCTTCTACCTGGTGCGCGTATTCAGCTACATACCTTCTGTGATGCATCGGAGGCAGCATACGGAGCCTGCATTTATGCGCGTTGTGAAGGCTTTCTTCCAAATCGCTTGTGGCACCGCTCAAGCGCGTCACACTACCCCGCCTTGAACTATGCGCTGCTGTATTAGGAGCACACCTGCATCACCGAGTAAAGAAGGCGATGGGGACCAACGTTGCAGAATCTTTCTTTTGGTCGGATTCCACCATCACCTTAACCTGGATCAGCGCCACACCCAACACATGGGGAACGTTTGTGGCTAACCGGGTATCTGAAGTGCAGCATTACTCACACCCGCGGCAGTGGAGACATGTACCCGGCGCGTCTAATCCTGCTGACCTGGTTTCACGAGGCATGTCAGCCGCTGATTTCCTGAAAAGCAAACTGTGGAGCTTCGGTCCGGATTGGCTATCTTTGCCCGCTTTCATCTGGCCCAACTCTAACCCGGAACCAGCCAACGAAACGAATCTAGAGATTCGCCAGGTGAGTGCTGCCGTTGTAAACACAACCACTAATCACCCTTGGTTTGCGTTGTGTTCTAGCTACAAGCGATTGTCGCGTATCGTATCATACTGCATTCGTTTCACACGTAACGCTAAGGAAAAGGCACGCACTCAGCGAACAGCAGCACAGCACCCCACACCTATAATCGTCACACCCGAGTACATGGAAACAGCAAACACTGTGTTAAGCCGCCTAGCACAGCAGGATGCATTTTCAGCTGAACTCGGGCAGCTCAAAAAGGGAAACGAAGTCATGAGGCAATCACCTTTACGAGCACTAAGTCCATTCCTTGACGAACAAGGGATTATCCGTGTAGGTGGACGTTTACGGCTATCTCAACTTCCCTACCAAGCTAAGCATCCTGTTTTGCTTCCCAAGAAACATCCGTTCGCGCAATTGATCGCAAAGTATCAACACGAGGAGCTTCGTCATGGAGGACGAAGGCTGCTCTTATCTCGAATTCGCGAAGAGTTTTGGCCGTTAGATGGAAGGCATCTTGTTAAGCACATTGTGCAGAATTGTTTTCGGTGCATTCGACAGCGACCGACATTTGAACAGCAACAACTTGGACAGCTTCCAGCGCAGCGCATCACTCCCAGCCGGCCTTTTAGTGTTACCGGAGTGGATTACGCCGGTCCATTATACCTGAAGCCAGCCCATAAACGAGCCGCCCCGGGAAAATGCTACCTCTGCGTGTTTGTTTGTTTTTCCACTAAGGCCGTACACTTGGAGCTGGTAAGTGATCTAACTACTGCTGGTTTTTTAGCTGCATTACACAGATTCACAGCACGACGCGGTTTACCGGCACACATACATTCGGACAACGGGAAAAACTTCGAAGCGCGGCGAGGGAGCTTCACGAGCTGTTCGAAATGTTTCGCGATGAACAGCAGCTAAATCTAATTGTGACAGATTGCACTAACCGCGGCATCAATTGGCACTTCACCCCTCCCAAGGCACCACATTTCGGCGGATTGTGGGAAGCAGCTGTGAAGACCGCCAAGCGACACCTTTTTGGGCAGTTAGGCAGCACGCGACTATCCTACGAAGGCTACACAACTGTCCTACATCAGATTGAGGCGGCGATGAACTCGCGTCCTCTCCTACTTATGTCAGACGACCCTAACGAGCTATCGGCACTTACCCCAGCGCATTTCCTCGTGGGCACATCGATGCATGCTGTCCCCGAGCCGGACTACACCCATCTTCGTTCCTGCACCCTCAGCGACTTGCAGAAGTGGCAAGTAATGGTGCAGCGCTTCTAGAAGCACTGGACGACGGAATACCTGCAAGAGATGCAACGTGATAACACCATGGCGAAGAGGAACGACAGCATCTTACCTGGCAGACTGGTTATCCTGAAGGATGATTTCCTCCCCCCAACCCGTTGGCCACTCGCACGTATCGTACAGGTGCACACCGGAGACGACAAGCTGACACGGGTAGTAACACTGAAAACATCAAAAGGTATCGTAACTCGTCCGATAACAAAAATTTGTATCTTACCTGTGGCAGAGGCCGACGAGAGCACATGCACTTAATTTCTGTTTATTTTGATTGTTTTTGTTTTGTTTGTTGACTTGCGTCAAGGGGGGGAGGATGTTCAGGCACAGCCCTGTCACTTCATATCGTGCTTAACGAAACACGAACATTCTTCGTTCAATATCGAGTGTTCGGCTCGATCGAGTAGTTTATAAATAACAGTGTATGTCGCGAATAAACTCTCTCTTCCAATTTTGCTGCACAACGAATAACTGCTGATAAATATTAAAGGTTTGAAGGTTACACCGAAACGCGGAAAATAAATTATCCGAAATAGTGAGATTAAACAGGGGCATTTCATGAATATTCGCCAGAATGGGCCAAAACTGTGAACTACTGCTTTTGTGTAACGGCAGCCCATCTACAAAAATGTTCAATGACAGTCCGGAACCATGAACTTTCGTAAAGCTTAAATTAAATATTGATAATTTAAATTAATTAAAAAAACATTTAGGAATGCTAGTGCTTCAATAGGCGTAAACAAAATTAAAATTCTTACCGTAGGTGAGTGGTCATGCTTTCCTCAACTTTTCTGTACCAAAATGTTCCATCCTTTACGTTAGGTATATTCTGGGTATATTTGCAGGTGTTTAGGACAGTTCTCGCTTCTTTAGGTAACCCGTATACTGTCTTCAGATTTAAAATCTTTAACGGAATGTTAACTGACGTATGGGGAGCGTTTGTTGACAAGGCCCAAAATTTAAGGCAATCATGCATGCTCTTATTTTCAAAGCTGGGTTCTTTGCCTGGTTCATCCCCTGCTTCTCCCTTGATTGCATCCTCCTCATACAAATTTACTTCCTCATATACCATATTTATGGCTGTGTTACTTTGGTAACTGTTCAATCTTACGATTTCGGATAATGTTCTTTCGCGTTTCGGTTTAACTTTTTCTAGCGTTTTATAATTACCGGGTGTTGTTCCTTGTATTGCACAATTAGAAGAGAGTTTATTTCACACAATTCACTTATACTTATAAACTAATCGATCGTGCCCGAACGCTCCGAACTCAACGAATGATCTTCGTGTTTCGTTAAACACGAATCAACTGGCAGGGCTTCCGTGCCTAAGCCTGAACATCCTCCCCCCCTTGACGCAAGTCAATAATCAAAATTATAACAAATAAAGATAACGGAAGTTAAAAGTATGTGCCTTCGCGTTGAGATGCAGGTAAGATACAAATTCTTAAGAGGGGGCATGTTACGATACCTTTCGTTATTTTCAGCTTTACTACCCGTGCCAGCTTATCGTCTTCGGTGTGCGCATGCCGTGTGGTGTTGCGAAGGAGCAAACCGATCTCCGGGATAATCTGTCTGCCAGGTAAGCTAAGCTGTTGTTGTTCATCATCGCCATAGAACAAATGCGTTGTACTTCTTGTAGACAAGCCGTCGACAAATGCTGAACCTATGTGCCGACTAGGATATGCGCTAAGTGTAAGTGACGACTAATCGATAGGTCATCAGGCATCGATAGAAGAGGACGCGAACGCGTCGCTGCCTCGATTAAGTTTAGACCGGTAGTGCCGGTGAAAGCTGCAGTGTAGGTGGTTATCGCTTGACGGTCTTTGCTGCTGCCTTCCACAATCCGCAAGAGGGTGGTGGTGTGGGTAGAGAAAAGTGCCAAGTGCAAATTCGGTTGCATTCTGTAACGAATAAGTATAGTTGTTCGCCGCGGTACAGATTAACTAGCTCATGAAGCTCGCTTGCAGCACTCGCGTTGTGTGCTGGTAAACCGCGTCGCGCAGTCAATCGTGGTAGTGATAAAAGTTGTTAATGCCAAAGTGTTGGTTGCTTGCGTATACATCGAGGGGAATCTTTCACAACAAAACCACACAGAATTTGCCTTCCATTTAACGGCGAATGCTCATCCCGTACCGTCGTGAGCAATGATCTTCCTTCTCGCTGATGCTCCGTGTAACGGCACTTATCGATCATGTGCGTAAACGACTGCATTTTAGGAGGCAGGACAGGATGCTTTGCATGGTAGGGCAGCTGAGTATGCCGTAATATTTCTCCAACTCGAATGATTCCTAGAGGGTCTAGGAGTGAAGATAGTGTTCGCCAGGGTGTTTGTTTCGTCACCACGTTGCCTTTTTCGGGCTGCCCAGGATCCATTGAAAATGCATCCAGCTGCGCTGTATGGTGTAGCACAGTGTTTGCAGTTTTCATGCGCTCGGTAGTGATGATTAAAGGTGCGTGGTGGTGTGCTGCTATTCGTTGAGTGCGTGACCTTTCCTTAGTGTTACGTGCGCAGTGAATGCAGTATGCAACGATACGCGACAATCGCTTGTAGCTGTAACACGTAAACAAAGGAAAATTAGTAGGCGTTATCATTACGGTAGCACTCACCATACGAATCTCAACATTCGTTTCTTCGGTTGGTTCAGGGTTAGAGTTGGGCCAGATAGAAGCGACTAGACGAAACCAATCCGGACCGAAGCTCCGCAGTTTACTTTTCAGGAATTCTGCTGACATACCGTGAGCAACGAAATCTCCAGGATAATACGCGCAGGATAAATGCTTCCACGATCGCTGGTGCGAAAGGTGCTTCTCGTATAGTAAAAACTTTCGCGCCGAGCGTGTCTCGATGTGTTCAACATATAAAGCGGCGAGCACATTAAGTGAATTGGATACGTCATACGGTTTATCTAAATGTAGCTCAATAGGTAAGTGAACAGGTTGGTGTTTTGTCACTTCGTGAAACTTTTCGTGCTTTCGTACTTTGAGTGAATATCTATCATTAACTTGTGCTTCTTCTTCTTTACAGAATCGCTCGGTGGATTCATTTCGTGATGCCATGCATGCTACCGATGGCATGTAAATGATTTCGAACAGTTTGGGGATCATCAAAACATCAACATCCAGCGCGTAGTGGGTGGCTTTGGACGCAAACTTCGGAAGCTTCGTGTTTTGCACCGGGATGGAAAATTGATCCGCATCAATCAGAGTGATGTCGATCGAATTTTGTTTTGTATTTGATGTATAAGCGAATCGATCGCTGATTGGAATAAGCTGAGTTACACCATCTAACTGTACGCTTGTAGGATGCATTATACTTTGTGCATCGCTAGCATGAATAACCGCAGTTTGAGACAGAACTTTCTCAGAAGTTTGTCTCAGTGCTGCATCGCTGTTTGTTTGAGTGCTTGCCGTGTGATCGTCAGTGTTGTGTGTGTGTGTGTCACCGGAGCATTTTGCGCAGCTGGCTTGGTTGCAGTGGAAAATGCACCGATTTAATGTGTGTAACACGCGGGAACATTTTGCTCAGCTGGCGTCGATGCAGTGGAAAATGTGCCGGTGTTTTGTGTATTACACGCAGGAGCATTTGGCGCAGCTGGCTTCGGTGCAGTGGCAAATGTGCTGGTGTAGTGCGGTGTGTGTATCAGTGTGTGGTGTGCTGAACTACAGTGCTTACACTTGTGTTGCGATGAGCAATCACGCGTGTGGTGATTGTCGTGCAAGCAATTTAGGCAGAGCTTGAGTGTATTTGCGTTCTGATATCGTTCATCCGAATTCATGAGCATGAATTGCGGGCATTTCGCTATAGAGTGCTGCGAATTGCATATAGGGCATGTGCGTGAGTGTGCGTAAGTCGTAGCCGGAGAATTAGCTTCGCGTAAAGGTTTAGCTTTTTTATGCTGGTAGGACATTTGCTTTCCGCTAGGTGTCGCCGCAGTATTGTTTACACGAGTGTAACCACAAGCTAACCCGGGAAGCGCGATGGTGGGCTGCTTTGTCACTGCCAAAGAAATTATGCCTGCGCTTTCATTTCGCGGCAGATGCATTTTGTTCGATTTTAACACGGCTTCTATGCGTATCAAACGGTCATCGTAATCATCGCGTACAACGGCATTATGCACAATTTCGTCGTGTGTGACTGCTGCGTCTTCTAATTGGCATTGCACAGTTTCCAAGTCGATGGAAAGCTGTTCGATTTTTGCAATGAGAGGGTCGACCTGCATTGCATCCCGTTCTGGGTAAAAGTTTATGAGAAACTTTTCGTAATCCGGTAACATCGCTAGCAACGCTGTCCTTCTGGACGATAGGATACGTTGTTGGGTTGCCATAGTTCGGTTTTAGGATGACGCTAAATTTCACGAACACAGTGAGCTCGGTCGACGGTGTTGCGACAAAAGCAAAGTTACACGCACAATAGTTACAAATATCGCGAGAATCCGTAAAACTATTTCAACCAGAATCCGTCGTTATCCTGGTCACGGCACCAATGTTCAATCTTACGATTTCGGATAATGTTCTTTCGCGTTTCGGTTTAACTTTTTCTAGCGTTTTATAATTACCGGGTGTTGTTCCTTGTATTGCACAATTAGAAGAGAGTTTATTTCACACAATTCACTTATACTTATAAACTAATCGATCGTGCCCGAACGCTCCGAACTCAACGAATGATCTTCGTGTTTCGTTAAACACGAATCAACTGGCAGGGCTTCCGTGCCTAAGCCTGAACAGTAACAATTTCTATAATGTTGAAACAAATTCTAAATTTTAAACTAGTTCGATCACACTCGTTTTTGATACTGGCAATAATTTTGCGCCGTTTCTCGTCTGAGCCCTTATGCTCGACCTTTAACGGGCTGTATGACTTGAGGCTGGGTCTGTTTCATAATGTTTGCCTCTTTTTGTTGATAACAACCTTTACGCCACCTAGCGGCATCTTTTCTAACTTGGTCTATCTACGTATTTTGGTCGCTAGGTGACAGCAGTTGTGTTGTTTACATTTTTCACGCAGCCAACACAGTCAACACAAAAACTGCTAACAGGCTGGGTTGTCCATTCTATTTTGATCATCATTATTCGGAGTACCGTGTAGGATGTCTTCAGCTATTACAAATAAAGTATTAATGGTAGTTGGTTAAAGTTATTTTAAAGATTATGATATAAAAACACACTCTAATGGTTACTCATTTATATGTTACGCTTGCAACTGGAGCAGAATTCTTGAATTCCTCTAATTTTCTCTTCTTTGCTGCAATAGCCTGTGCTTTTCGCCCCTAGTTTTAGCAGTTATAATTATAGCGCCCCGAGAGCAGGTATATCAGTACTGTTTACACGAGGTCCCTAATTGACAGCCAAAGTTGTTGTTATTGTTGGCTGTGGCAGCTATTCGAACAGCATGTGTTCGAATCATCCGTTCGAATGGCGCAAAGCTTTCGAAACGCTACCAAAGCGAGACAGACGGTGGTTGGAAAAGCATAACCAGTTTGCGCATTGAAGGGACGAATAAATAAATAGGTCGACCACGTTCAGCATGTGGGTCAACTGAGGTCGTCAAGAAAAAGGGACGCGCGTAAGCGTAAACAAAGGCAGTAGCAATATCAAGAGCAAAGGAGAAACCGCAAAAACGTTTTTTAAAGTGTCGAAAAATAAAACAGTTCCCACTCTTAAAATGAAAATTCACTAAGTGTTTTATTTAAGCCCTTTACTTCATTGATCGTTGCAACAAATACAATTTATAGCATACTAAACACCTGAATTTTGACATTTTATTTTGCAAAAATCCACAAAAATAGAAATAGTGAACATAAGATTTCGAGCAGATAATACCACTCGCAACCCTCGCAATGTTTGTCGGATAGTTTTAGCAGTTATAATTATAGCACCGCGAGATCAGGTTTAACAGCGCGATTTGCTGCATACAAAACAATTTAATTTTGTCATTTTATTTTGAAAATCTCCATAAAATTGAAATAGTGATCTTTTCGAAAAATAACACCGCAAAAAATAAAAAATAAAAAACAAAGATTATTTAAAATACCATAACCGTAGCAATAGACGATGCGTAATCTCAGATTGCGCATATATTTATCTGTCAAACGGATCGGTTTGATATATTTATCTGTCAAAAAAATTGTATATATCTCGGACATACAAATCTCGAAAATGTATGCGCAATCTTGGAATAATACGTTTGTTTACATATAGCGGTAGGTATTCAAACGAATAAATATGAGATGATGCGTTGATTTTTGAACCAAAAATCTAATTACATTTTTATTTTAGCCATGGAGAACGAATTGCCGAACGTGCCGAATCGCCGGAACTACGAAAAATTGTTAAATATATTATCATTCTGTTTTTAATACCGGTGTTTTTGTAGTGGAAGCAATTCTTGGGTGTTTTTTTGTAGATTTATTTTTACTTAAATCATATACGTTCAGTGTTTGTGATTTGTGTATGCGGTAGAAATTTAGAAATATGGGCAACGATTGAATTATTATTCAATTTCGATTATTTTCTGGCTTGGAAAAAAAACATAACCTCTGCTGCTTCTCCAGCTGCCGGCGATTTTTTTTAAAACGACAGCTGCTTTGGAGTTTGTTTGAAAAAAATGTAAAAATTGTCGATTGTTAAAAAAAATTAATAAAATTTAAATAGCAAGTCTTTATTTTTACAGGAATATACCATTGAACTGAAATGTTTTATTTGTACATTGCAGATCTTTGAGAACTGACCTGGCTTTGGAAACCTGGAATCTAGGTTATGCGGTTTTGGTCTTCTCCAACAGGATATATTTCGTCTAATCCGGAAAAACAACCATTCCTTCTGGCCCTGTTTTCCTGCACCATTTTTGCTGCAACCTCTACCCCAACTGCTACAATGGAAGCTATTGCTGTTGCCGCTGCGATAAAAAATGTTTCTTATTTTTACAGGCACGTTTATGTGTATTTAAATACATTATATGACAGCTTTTTCGAGTTAGAGGACTGATAATGGAAGAAAACTGCTGCATCTTCCGGGCCATCAACATAATAACGGGGTCATGGGGATGGTGAATGGTAAGTAATTGAGTCGAGATTAATCGTTTTTTATTATTCATTTGCTTTCAGAACGTTGAGCAAAGCCTTCGGCAAATTGCCGAGGTAGAAAGACGGCTTGCTTTATGGCAAAAGCGGTCGGAGTTCTACAAGAACGGTATTCGGCGAAGGGATGCGTGGACCGAGATTGGTGGACTCTTGGATCTCACCGTCAAAGAGGCCAGCTATCAGTGGAGGAAGCTGCTGACCAGCTACCGGACATATAAGTCCAAGCTGCGTAAAAGTCAGCAAAGCGGAGTAGGTACTCATCAAATTTAAAATAATATGAAACTGTTCAATGACAACATTTTATCATTCGTAGCGGCTGAGGACGTTTTTCGGCCAAGATGGTTCGACTACGACGCGATGAAGTTCCTTGATGATACCATGAAGGACGGCACGCATCTCGATACGGTAAGTTGTTTTGTTATTTATCTGTATATTTTATATTTCATTGCGAGTTAAGGGCGGTCCTGTGGCACAGCAACAACATGCCCGTCATGGGTTGAAGCCTCATATGGACCGTTCCCGCATTGCAAGGACTCGCGTTGTACTGAATTAAGCATTGAAAGTCTGTATAGGTCGGCATGTCCGTGTAGGACGTTTACGCCAAATAGCAGATGTATGATAACGATAAACTAATGTTTTCAAATTTGATAAGCTCCGTAGCGCGTTACTATCAAATTTTATTTCATATGGTATTTTATTTTGCTTAACACGCTAAGCGTGATTACGTATATGAAATGCAGCGCATTGCTTTGCCTATTGAGTTAGATGAACCTAGTTTATGTGAGTATATTGTGGATGGCGTTACTGACGACGAATTTTATCGCTCCACATTATATGAAGCCAATACGGTACAAAGGCTGAAAGAGAAATTAAGCATTTTTGAGATGGCAACAAAGAATACCAAGGTTGCTAAGAAGAATCGACACGATGACAATGCTGACGTTAAGAAAGAAAGGCAACGCTTTGAAGGGAAGTAGGTGAAGCGAAACGTAAATGTTTCAATTGCGGCGGTACCACACATGTTGCTTCAGAGTGTCCGAAGAAAAACGATGGTCCGAAGTGCTTTAGATGCAACGATTTTGGACATCTTTCGAAAGAGTGTCCCAAAACACAAAAGACAAACAAGAAAGACGAATCAATGTAGTGAAAGCGGCTGTTAATGAAAAACTCAGCGTATCAGTGGAATTGTTTGGACGGAAAATCAAAGCAGTTGTGGATACAGGTAGCGATATTTATCTAATGAGATTTGATCTTTTTGAAGAATTGAAAAGTAACCACATGCAGATGCATGAATCGAACTTGAAGGTACGAGGATACGGTGGCGGCGTAAGCTCAGTATGTGGTAAAACGACGATATCTGCAACAATCGACGAAGAGATTTTGGATATTCAATTCTATGTCGTTCCATGTGAAGCTATTGATTCATCAATGTTGATCGGAATGGAATTTCTTAGTTCAGTTGATTATTCTATCACTCCAGAAGGAGTAACGATAAAGAAATATCGAACAGACGAGACAGTTGGTATAGAGACGAAATGGATTCGGCGTATTGCAGGGTACATTGATGAAAATGAATTATTGCTTCCTACCAAGTATCACGAATAAGTAATGACACTAATTGAAGACTATAAGCCACAGAAGAATATGACTGATAGAAATCAGCTGACGATTACTTTATCAGATTTGAATGTTGTTTGTGAGAACCCTCGACGATTGGCACAGTTAGAGAAAGAGGTTGTTGGATTTTGAGATAGGCAGAACACACCCGCAAGTTAGGCAATGAATTAACAACGCCTATGCATAGGCAACACGCATTACATTTTTTATATTACATATTTTCCCACTATACAGAAATCCCATTTAAACCAGTTAAATCAAAATCCAGTTGGAATAGTGCCAATTAGTGTTGGGCATTGTGCGCGAGTGCGCACTGTGCGCACAGCACACCTCATTGTGCGCACTGCACAGCACACTTTGTACTGTGCGAGCACACTTCGCACATTGCGCGCACTTCGCACTTTTCGCACAGTGCGTGCGCACTCCGCACTTTTCGCACACTTCGCACAGTGCGGGCACTTTTCGCACACTCCGCACAGTGCGCGCACTTTACGCACAGTGCAAGCACAGTCCGGACTTTTCGCACACTTCACACAGTGCGAGCACACTCCGCACTTTTCGCACACTTCGCACAGTGCAAGCATGGTTCGCAAATTTCGTGCCATGTTACAGGAAGTGTTACGTGTTGTTTCGTGCCAAATACCATGTTACAGGAAGTCAGGTGGTATAGTACTGAGCATATTTTGACAAACCGCCTTTAAGCATTAGCATCAGTTAGCATTAGCGACTCCGATCTGTTGGTGCAACGAGTTCAAGTCGGGGCGAATCAAAGATCCATAAATCGCTTGCACACATTCATACCACACACATGCCCATCGCCCCTCCCCCTCCCCCCCCCTCTCGCCATGTCCCTTGTTCCCTTCTCTTCAGTTAATCACAAAATTTGACTAGGACTCCGAGTGAAAATTGTAATTTTTGCATCAAAACATGCGCTGCTATCGCAAGCCTGCGACGCGAATAACAGTTTTCGCGTGAAACCAGTTGTCTGTTTTATTGCACAATCGCAAAGCGGTGGCTCCGAGTACAAGCACAGACACATTTTATCTCAGCCAAATTCAAAAGAAACCTCAACCCACTGGAGCGTCGTTTACCTACGACCTTCACAGTTCATAGTTGTTTTAAAGAGACGCGTGCTTGGTGTCAGCCGATTTTTCCTGTTAATTTCTCCGGCTACGGACCGCTGTGTTGATATTGTGTTTCGGGGCCTTTAAATTTTTGGCTGGGTGCGTTGTATCCTTGTGTTTGTGTAACGGGTTTTCGATGGTGGTCAAGCGCAGCGTTCTGTGCATTCGATTCTCGCAGCAAATGTCTCCGCGCGGTTTCGGTGTGCTCGTGCACCGGCCATCCACACTTGCAAAGAATTATGTTGTTTCTCGCTCTACCACATGCCTTGGGCCAACGATGATTAAATTGTATTGATTTCAGCAGTGCGCGCGTGTTTCAGCGTTCTGCGCTTTTGCCATGCGTAAAAGGGTGGAAAAGAAGAGCGAGGAATGAAGTGCAGCGTAGAAGGGGGGCTCTTAGATTGAAAAAATATTGTATTGATTCGAAACAGGTGTATGTCAAATCGATGGAGTTTCCAATATTTGCATAGATCTATACATGCTTTCTATTGGGATCAATAATAGCCATCGTAGATGGGCGGGCGGAGTGGGGGGGGGCTTTGGGCTTGAAGAGGTCAGGTGTCCGCCAAGTTCATCCACTGTTACACGAACCCGATGGCTGAGTAAATGAACTCTAAGAGAAAAAGCTGACACTGGTCGTGTGGTCGTGGTCTTTGTGTACGTGGTACCATGGTACGAAGTGTGCTCGCACAGTGCAAAGTGAAGCAAGTGAAGCTTGCACTGTGCGAAGTGTGCGAAAAGTGCGGAGTGTGCTCGCAATGTGCGAAGTGTGCGAAAAGTCCGGACTGTGCTCGCACTGTGCGGAGTGTGCGAAAAGTGCGCGCACCGTGCGAAGTGTGCTCGCACTGTGCGAAAAGTGCGGAGTGCGCGCACAGTGCGGAGTGCGCGCACAGTGCGGAGTGCGCGCACAGTGCGGAGTGCACGCACAGTGCGGAGTGCGCGCACAGTGCGGAGTGCGCGCACAGTGCGGAGTACGCGCACAGTGCGTAGAGCGCGCACAGTGCGAAATGTGCACCGCACACTGAGATGTGCGTGCGTGTGCGCACAGCACACCTAATTGTGCTCTTTTTCCCAACACTAGTGCCAATGCAACCAGAATTTAGCAAGAAAGTGTATGATCGCTAACGGAGCACGTAGGCTCCTGATAAGAACACCCCAGAAATTATCAATAAATCGAGTTAGAATTCCAGTGAAATTAACTAGTTCTTCCTCCAAGTTTTTGTGAGCATTGCTCTTCTTGGGAAATTCGATTCTCATTAAGAGTGGCAAGACTCCTTTGGCAATATCCGTTGTTAGATAGGCGGAGGTTTGCATCGGGGTGCCAGCCTTTATCAAGGCTTTTGCTCGGGAGTTCTGCTCCCCTTTTTTAATACAGTCCACGAGACGGAGTAGGCCATAGAAACCTACAGAGGTAGTTAGAAAGCAAATCGATGAATGGCTAGACGAAGGAATCATACAACCATCGCAAAGTGAATATGCAAGTCCTATTACCGTTGTGCCAAAGAAGGATGGTTCGTACCGCGTTTGTGTTGACTACCGTGAATTAAATAAGAAGATTGTGCGTGACAAATTTCCGATGCCAAATGTTGAAGAGCAAGTCGATCAGCTCGCTGAAGCTCGAGTTTACACCACTCTCGACTTAAAGAATTCCTATTTTCACGTACCAGTTGATGAAAGTAGCAGGAAATATACGGCATTCGTGGCGGATAGTGGTCAGTATGAATTTTTACGAGCACCATTTGGACTGTGCATTAGTGGAAGCGGTTTTGGTAGATTTATTAACGATGTGCTTCGAGAATTTATCCGAGATGGAACAGTTTTGGCGTTCGTTGACGACATAATCATTCCTTCTAAAACTGAAGAAGATGGGCTGAACGCGATGAAATGTGTATTTGAAGTAGCAGCGAAGGCTGGATTGACATTTAACTGGAAAAAGTGCGTATTTCTACAACGACGGGTAGAGTACTTGGGAAACACCATTTACGATGGAAAAATAGAACCAGCACCCGCGAAGTTCGAAAAGTTGAAGCAGTTTCCACAACCGACGACCGTGAAGCAACTGCAACGATTCTATGGGTTAGCAAGCTATTTTCGAATGTTTGTCCCATCATTTGCTGGTATCGCACGACCGTTATTGGAATTATTGAAGAAAGATCGTTTTACTGAATTGATCGACGAAGCGATGAATTCTTTCCTATGTTTAAAGGGTATACTTGCAGCTTATCCAGTACTACGCATTTTTCGAGCTGTCGGAGACGTAGAGTTGCATACAGATGCTAGTAAAACAGCGATAGCAGGCATTTTGCAACGAGCAGAAGACGATGGTAAATTTCATCCGTGTTATTACTTTAGTCGACTCACAAGTAGCGCTGAGAAAAATTATCATTCTTTTGAGTTGGAAGCATTAGCTGTAGTAGAGTCAGTACGGAAGTTCAGATGCTATTTGCTTGGGCGTACATTTAAGATCGTGACTGATTGCATGGCTTTCAAGGACTCAGTTAAGAAAAAGAAGTTGAACGCAAGAATTGCTAAGTACGTATTAACTCTTTCTGAATTCGATTACGTAATGGAACATCGACCAGGAGAAAAGATGCCGCACGTTGACGCATTGTCAAGAGCTAATGTGATGATCATTTCAACAACCATCTTATCGAAGATACGAATGGCTCAGAATAAGGATGACCGAGCTAAGGCTATTATAGCAACATTGGAACGAGGAGATACGGTTGACAAATTTATTTTGAGAAATGGCATTATTTACGAAAACGATGGCGATAAACGACGACTTTACGTTCCAAAATCAATGGAGATAGACATCATAAGGTCTGCTCATGAACAAGGACATTTTGGCGTCCGCTAAACAAAAGAACGCATTAACGCAGATTATTTTATTGTTGCACACTTAAAAATATTTCACGACCTCGGTTAAAAAAACTGCCGCAATCCGTCGGCTCTTTCGATTCTTGCTGATATGTCAGTTGAAAAAACCCAGTAGCCGAAAATCAGTACCATTTAAAACTGAAATATCAGTTAAATAAATATTTGAACCGAAACTCGGCAACACAACATGCCGAGCACATACGTTAACACTGCTGTCACCGAGATAATCCGTCAAAATAACCGAGTTTTCAGCTTTACTACTTGGATTAGCCGAGGCTCGGTATTCTACCTGTCATTCGCCATTCTGTTAATCTCGTGCTAATGAAACGAAAACCTTTCGGAGTGATGTTGTTATGTAAAATAAAAAATGTAAAAAAAGTGTCTCTCGGCGTGAAAAAACGAGAATCAGTAGCGTGCGATCGAGCACAGGTATGGAGCGGGGTTGGGGCTAGGAAACTCCATCAGCGCACGCAACCGGTGCTCTTCAGAGCGTCGCTCGGATCAGTCCCTATTCAAGGATCAGATGTGGAAGCTAATCCGGTTGGTTCAACCTTTGCCAGACCGTTCAGACTTCCAGGATTCATTTCCGGTCACCTACACGCGGTAAGTATCAACACTCGATCACATGAAATCTAAAAAGGGTTCATTCAGACTTGTTTCGCTCTGCCCGCTTTACAGAACCGTGCCTGTACCAGTGCCCGCTCCTTGTCCGGCTCATTTTCCTGTACCGGTACAACATCCAAACGCTGTGCCCCATCCGGCGGTTGAATCGGCGCCTGTCCCAACGCTTTCCATCACATCAAAAAAACCCATTTGATACGCAAATAAAATCACTAAAATAAAAATAAAATGTTTTTATATTTAGCCGGAATCTCGATTTGCTCTAACCGAAAATCTCGGTTAAACGTAAACGTCAAAACAAAATGACATTAACCGAGATGTCGGCAACAGAAATTTAACCGAGATCTTTGCCGAGATCTCAGTTGTGCAGATCTCGGCAAAAATTAACCGAGGTTCGGCAAAATTTTTTAAGAGTGTGGATTAGACGAAAAGATAAAGAGTTGCATTGACACGTGTGTTCCATGCATCATCAGCGAAAAGAAAAGAGGTAAACCAGAAGGTAAACTACAACCGATACCTAAAGGAGACGTACCATTGGATACGTTACACGTTGACCACTTAGGAACGATGCCGTCGACGAAGAAGTCATATGGATATATTCTTACAGTCATAGACGCTTTCACAAAGTTTGTATGGTTGTTTACGACTAAATCAACAACTGCAGAAGAGGTCGTAAAGAAGCTTCAGGTGATCACGAGTACGTTTGGCAACCCACGACGAATCATTAGTGATCGAGGTTCTGCCTTCACGTCAGGACATTTCACCAGGTTTTGTGAAAACGAAGGCATTGAGCATCACACGATAGCAACAGGAGTTCCGCGAGGAAATGGACAAGTTGAGCGTGTCCATCGTATCATCATCCCAATGCTTACGAATTTGTCCATGGAGAAACCGGAGGAATGGTTTAAGCACGTAGCGCGAGTTCAAAAGTGTTTGAACAATAGCTGGCAGAGAACAATCAACATGAAACCGTTTGAGCTAATGACCGGTATAAAGATGCGTACGAAGGAAGATGCTGTACTACACGAACTACTATCACGCGAGATACAGAATGATTTCACTGAAGGAAGAGATGAGTTGCGCAGGACAGCAAAGCGTAATATTGAAAAAATGCAGGAGGAGAATTGTAAGTACTACAATCTGCGTAGAAGACCCTCACGACAGTTTAAGATCGGAGATCTTGAAGCTATACCGAAGACGCAGTATGGAGTAGAGCAAAAGATTAAACCGCGCTTTTATGGTCCGTATGAAATCACGCGTATTTTAGATAACGATCGATATGAAGTGAAGAAGTTAGATGAGGAGACAGAAGGGCCTAAGAAAACATTAAACAACAGAGAGAGATTGACTGTCAAACTGAGTGGATGTGCCTTCCTCGTGCTCCCGATTTTATACGCTGTTTTGCCGTGTTATTTCTGGAATCTCAACATTTGCAACAGTGGTGCTGCTGAGTTGTTCGTACTGGCTAGTGCGTGCCTTCGATTAATATAAAGCTGCTTCTGTTTATTCAACATTTTTGCCAAGAAAGTGTTTGGCTTCGTTTCTGCTCCTGTCACTCATCAGATTGTGCTGAGTCATCGTTATGCAGTGCTCAACCTGCAATGCACCCACCGATAGTGCTAATTCGGTGTCCTGTGCCGGTGTTTGTGGTTCCAAGCATCACACCCATTGCACGGGGTTGTCCCGTGATTCTACTCGTGAGCTTGGGCGTAATAATCAATTGTTGTGGTTGTGCAAAACATGTCACGAGTTTCGCATTGACACAAATTCACTTCTTACAAGTGAGATAGCAGCCCTACTCGAATTGGTGAAAGCAGATATTCTCACCACAATTGACTCATCTCTCTCTTCTCTTAGATCGGCTATCAAGAGCGATTTGCTTCCTGAGATCCTCGCTCTCGTTGATAAGCGAGCGCTAACACCCATATTAGCTAAGCCGTCTGTTAGCAACGCATCGCGATCGCACACATCCACTAATGTATCGTCGCTCAATGCCACAAATACATCCAGAACGACTAAAACAGCTTCCGCTCGCCGTACATTTACTAACTCAACGGAGCTCACTGATGATATCCAAGCTGCGAACGATACCAACACTGTGGATGATTCTGACAACTGTAACCACTACAATCATCGTACTAAGCCGACTAGTGATGTTAGTGCTGGAAACTATCGAACAAATACACAAGCATCTTCTGATCCTGTTTTGAACCAAAACACCACCAACACGGGCATAGCCGAGAAAGTATGGTTATACTTCACGAACATCAAATCGCATGTCTCGGCTGATGATATGCGTGTGTGGCTTAAAGCTGTGCTACCAACGGACGATATTAATGTTTACCGTCTCACGAAAAAGGGTGTGAACCTGGACTCGATGTCCTTCATATCGTTCAAAGTGAGTGTTCCTAAATCTCTTAAGGAGCTTGCGCTGCAGTCTACTATTTGGCCAGTTTCACTTACTGTTAGGGAGTTTGTTGCTCGTGGCCTACCAAAGCAACGTGTACATGAAAGAGCTCGATTTGACCCTTCTTAGCTTATTTCGCATCGTACAAATAGTGAAAATTGCTCTTCTGCTGTGCCAAAAACTACCGCTCATCCGGATCATTTTTTGGAACATCGATCGCCACCCCCACAGCGCGTGATTCTATCACCATCCCAGATGACCGAGATCCTAGAGGCTATTCAACTGGAGTTTCCTCCCACACCGCCTCAGTTATCACCGGGGGTGGGGCTTCAATCACAATCCAATCTCAGCAACACGAACCGCTCACCACAGATCAGCCCGTTTGCCAAACGGATAGCTCACAATTAATAGACCCATTCGTGATATATTACCAAAATGTTCGAGGCCTTCGCACCAAATACAATGAATTGCGCCTTTCTGCGAATGAATCAGGGTTTGAAATGCTTGCCCTTACTGAAACCTGGTTAAATGATTCGATTCCATCCAACATGGTCCTTGATAGTGATGCCTACAACATATACCGCTGTGATCGAAGCAGGATAAACAACGAACGTTCGCGTGGGGGTGGTGTGCTACTTGCATGTTCCGTTCGATATCCTTCTGTGGCACTTAACATTAATCAACCCACGCATGAAGCTTTATGTATACGTGTTTCTTTTTCTAAGTTTCGTCTTTATGTGGGGATTGTTTATGTGCCACCGTATTTGAGCAGCGACCGCAACTATTTGGAATCCCTTTCTGCTTTCATCAGTGATGCATACATGCAAATGAAACCGAATGATCATCTTATCCTTCTGGGTGACTTCAATCAACCTGCGTTAGAGTGGTCGCTTTCTACCGCAGTAAGGCCAGATTCATCTTCAGCTATAAGACATTATGTGCCACATATTTCTTCGAATACATCCAGATCCTGCTTTTTGGATATGTTGAACCTGCATGAACTCTATCAGCTGAACGGGGTGCATAACCATTTAAATCATTATTTGGACCTGGTGCTCTCCAACTCTGCTGCAGCTGCTTGTTGTTCTGTGTATCCTGCTTCGTCACTGCTCCTGCCCCAGGATGCCCATCATCCTGCTCTAGAAATTGCGTTACCGTCTTCTTTATTTAGGGCTAGTAGGGTTATGAATGTATTACCTTCTGCTCCTAATTCATTGAGAGTTCGTTATAATTTTCGGCTCACAGACTATCGTAAACTTAATTCAATTCTTTCTCGTTCCGACTGGTCTTTTTTTTATCAATGTACATCGGTCGACGAGGCTGTCCAATCGTTTAATGCTTTGTTAACCTCTGCACTCCTTTCATGTACACCTATTTTTCGTTCCCCTCCTAATCCTCCCTGGTCCAATCGTACTCTTCGCAACCTGAAAAAGGATAGAATGAAATATCTTAGGAGGTATCGTCTGAACCGATCTGCTTTCAACTTTCGTTTATTTAAGTACGCTGCCTCTGCGCATCGACTATACAACAGGGCTTGTTTTGAGGCCTATTCGAGTAGACTGCAATCGCGTTTCCGTTCTGATCCAGCATCCTTCTGGCAATTTGTTAGGATTCGAAGAGGGTGCAATACGTTACCTAATGAAATGGTACTTGATTCTCGAACTGCCTCTACGCCTGTTGAGATCTGTGAGCTATTCTCTGCACATTTTTCCCAAATGTTTGAGCCACCGGTTAGTGACCCTAACCTTATTGAGGGTGGGCTACTCTACACGCCAGAGAACTTAATTAATCTCTCCGATATTTCGGTTAGTTCTGAAACAGTTGTACAGGTGTTATTTGGGTTGAAACGTTCTTTTACTCCTGGTCCAGATGGCATTCCTGCCTCTGTTTTAATAAACTGTAAGGACGTGCTTGCTCCACACCTTGCTAAAATTTTCAACCTTTCACTTTCTCTTGGGGTTTTTCCTGCTCTTTGGAAATCCTGTTGGCTTTTTCTGGTACACAAAAGGGATGCCGTAGCATTGTTTCTAATTATCGTGGGATAACCGAAACTTGCGCCACAGCCAAAACTTTTGAGCTATGTATCCTTCCAACCATACTTCATAGTTGTAGTTCCGCTATTAGCCCTAAACAGCATGGGTTTATGCCTGGTAGGTCTACTTCAACTAATCTCATGTCTTTTATTTCCAATATTTTTAGATCTTTTGAGGCCGGTACCCAACTTGATGCAATATACACCGACTTTCATGCTGCTTTTGATAGTTTGCCTCACTCTTTATTATTAGCAAAATTGTCTAAACTTGGTTTTGGTGATGGCATTATTAGCTGGCTGTCCTCATATTTAAGTAATCGATCATGCAGGGTTAAAACCGGGTCGTACTTATCTGAGGAGTTTTTTTGTACGTCAGGTGTCCCTCAGGGTTGTGTGCTAAGTCCACTTCTGTTTTCTTTGTTCATCAATGATGTTTGTAATGTTTTACCTCCTGATGGTCAACTCCTTTATGCGGATGATATCAAAATCTTTTTACCTGTGTCCTCTTCTTCTGATTGTATGAGTCTTCAGCATTACCTTAATGCATTTGCTCATTGGTGTTCATCCAATTTACTTCGCCTGTGTCCCGAAAAATGTTCTGTTATTTCTTTCTCTCACTCTCTTTCTCCTATTTTATTTAACTATACTCTCTCTAGCGCTTCCCTCTCTCGTGTTATGTCCATCCGTGACCTTGGTATTATACTTGACTGTCGTCTTAACTTTAAACTGCAGCTTGATGAGGTGCTACTAAAAGCAAATCGAACCCTTGGGTTTATCTTACGTTTTACCTCTATTTTTAGAGATCAAAGCATCCTAAGAATCCTTTATTGTGCTTTGGTAAGGCCTATTCTTGAATATGCAAGTATCATCTGGAATCCTCCCACTATTGATGGCTGTTCGAGAATTGAAAGCATTCAGCGCCTCTTTACCAGGATTGCCTTTCGTCGTTTGTTCGGTGCTGCCTCACTACCTCCCTATGAAACGCGATTGCAGTTATTCAATCTTCACTCCTTAAGCTTCCGCCGCCAAGTGTTTCAGGCTTTCTTTATTGGTGGCATATTACTTTCTGCTACTGATGCTCCTGATTTACTCTCGTCCATCTCGCTGTATGTTCCCTCTCGTTCTCTTCGTCCACGTGATCCTCTGTCAATTGAAACACGTCATACTCTTTATACTTTCAATGACCCTCTTCTGTCCTGTTTCAGGTTGTTTAACCACTTTTACTATCTCTTTGATTTCGACTCCTCTCTTAACTCTTTCCGTAACCGTATTTTTTCTTCTAATTCCCTTTAATTAATCTCCTTAGTTTTCTATTACTCTCTTTTTTTTGTTTTTGTTAAGTTTATGATAGTCTCTACGCTCTACTCTTGTTTTTTTTCTTTTCTTTTTTGCTAGGTCAAGACTAGGTTAGTTAGGCTTAGTTTTTCATGAATTATTTTGTTTATTTGCTAGTATTAAATTAGTTTTAAGTCTATTATATTTAGCCTTGATGGCGGATATTGTATGAAATAAATGAAATGAAATGAAATGAAATTAACAGCAGGAAGTTGCATTAAGTCTTGGATACTTCCGGGGCGGAAGTAATGTCAGGAAAGGCCGTGTAGGATGAGAGGGCTACCCCCCGAAAACGTCAAAATGACAGCTAGGTAGCGAGGGCATGACAGCAGGCGATGAGCGCCACAATCTTACCGCGAGCTTCACTGTGAACAGAAGCAAGTTGAATACACGAATTTCCTTTAATCACCTACACCGCTCGTTTCCTTATTTCTTACATATATTTCATAAATATAACTCATATGTTTTGCTCGTCGTTGGATAGCAATGCAACCTTATTTATTTTGTTTATATATTTTTGATTATGCTATCTCATTATTTTTTATCTCAGTTTTCAGTTCGCAGACGACCTAGAACAACGCACCTCCATCCAAGCCCACACAATCCCTTCTTGTTCATATTCCTCAATTCCACAACACCAACAATCCCAGCACCAACCCCAGCACCAACCCCAGCACCAACAACAGCGGGAAACAATTTTACCATGTTTGGCCAGTGGGTGGGGGCATGGTTGAACCATTTACCACCCGAGCAGCAAAATGATGCCACGAATCATTTGCGGCAGACGATGCTCGAGTGGGATCTGAAACATGATAAATAAAAACACATGATATTTATTTATAAAAACATACCT
The DNA here is from genome assembly GCF_016920715.1 of Anopheles arabiensis. Taxonomy (NCBI): domain Eukaryota; kingdom Metazoa; phylum Arthropoda; class Insecta; order Diptera; family Culicidae; genus Anopheles; species Anopheles arabiensis. Next base: position 58,119,890 of record NC_053518.1, read on the forward strand.
TTACATAGCTCCGTAAATTTTTATTTAAACAAGCACACACATCCTTCACAATTTTGGCAATCGACGATTTAGATACCTAAAATCATACAATACTCATTAAAATCTGAACATTTCATTTTAATTCGTTCAATATTCGGCTCTTGCATGGTTTTCGATTGCTGACTTCTCTTCACTTGCTTTTGTCCGAAAAAGTTAATTCAGTCCTGCGTACGGGAGCTACCGTCTCCAATCGGACCTCCGAAACAAGAACAAAAACTAAACATACTTACGCGAAACAAGTATTGCAAACTTGCAAATGTCTCCCTCGTTGGCAAATACCGCAATGTTATTAGCGGAATTTGGGGCAAGTGTGCCATACGGGGCAAGAGTGCCACCAAGCATTTTTCCTTAAAAACTTTAGTTTAATGATCAATTGTGTATACAGTTGGTTGCTTTCCAATGACTAAGTATTCTGAGCCTAATTTCATATAGACCAATCGATATTTCCCATTGTTTTGAACTTATTTATATTGAGTTTCAAAATAGAGCAGAATATTATAATTTTTTAATCCAACCAAATAAGCTCTCAAAAATCATGCGAACAATCAACCGAGAAAATATTTACACCACCGTACAGCTGAGAAAACGTGAAATTTTTTGTGGGGTTAGTTGAAAACAACTTTCTTTTTGTCACTGAAAAATTCAATTTCAAAAAAGTTACAACTTTTGGGGCAAAAGAGCCATCTCTGTTTGGGGCAAGTGTGCCACCATCTTTCATAGGCGCGAGCTGTCAAAAATGTAAACATTGTTGTAGCGTGCTGCGGAATGGTGCGCTATTGTGAGCGGATTCCACGCCAGAAAAACAGAACAGTAACAAACCATATTGTGGTACAATTGGTGGTCAAAAAGGGTTCATTGGTGACTAAATACATGTAGGAATACATACACTAGTGGTACACACGTAATAATTTCCAATTATCTAAGAAATACGGTTATTTTAACCAGGTGGCCGTCTTGCCCCATACGAGTGGCACTCTTGCCCCATAGCCCAAAAAAGATCGTCTTTTTGGATCCTATTTAAAACACTTCAAAAACTGTTTTGTCTGCACTTTTTTCAAGCGAAACTCATTTATAAGTGAGGAAATAGATGTAAAATGGTTATGAGATTTAAATCGGCTTTTGAAAAACATGTTTTAATGAGTTATAACTTGAAATGCTTAAGGTGGCACACTTGCCCCAAGTTCCGCTAAAAGCCTTTCTTGGGTCGTGATCGCTTCTCGCGTATTTGTATCCATGCGGCTTATTTCTGGACCGACCAAGGCATAAAGACGATCGAAATCTTCGTGTTTCTTCCGCATAAATTTTATTATCGTATCGGTTACCATTTCGGCCTTGATGTCGCCTAACAGACGATTTCCATCCTCTCTTCTGCGGAAGAAAACTTATCGCATCCACCACCGACGGTTTCGCCGAAGACGCTGGTTGTAATTATGATCGTTGTTTGATAAATAATCACTCATGGCTGGAAAATGAAGCTGCTCACGAATTAACACGATCAATTGTGGCGGAAGCCAAAACAAAACAACTCAACGCATGCAAATGATGTTTATAGGTCTGGGTTGGCTTCGCGGAAACGATATATCTTTTTGACAGATAAATATACAGTAGAACGTCGATTATCCGGGGACGGATTAACCGGCGGGCGGCTTAACCGTGCGCATGAATTTGACAGTTGGCCAATCGTGGCAAACATTTTCTGCGATGATCAGCTTTGTAAAAACCAAAGTGGGTGGGCTTATCCCGAACAATTTGACAGCTGCACTGTAGAAAAATGAATAAAAAATGACAGAAGGGGATTCGATTACTTTGTCAATGTATGTGTGAGCATCACTTCTGCTTTGTTGACGACAGGAAAGGCTTCAAAATTATATCAACGATAAACTCTAAATAAAAAGTAGTTTTACGATAGAAGAATTGATTGTTCGTGGTAAGTGTAGTGATATTATGTTTCTCATGTATCGGATATGAATCATTTATGTGTTATTCGGCAGAATCGACACAACAAAAGTGTTCATTGCTAACGCGCACCGGCACTCGGCAACTGGCCGCGATATTACGTATAGCACGGTAAAATAAGGTATTATTTTCTGAATAGGCTTGTGGTAAGTAAAGAAATTAATTTAATTTTCTTCTAATCATGAAAGGGTATTCAATGTAATTGATTTTTTTATTATTTATTTCTTTCCTGTTGTACAGACAAGAGCTTCTATCTGGTCAAAGTTGACAACAAGAGTGTTTTTAGTATCTACGATATTTTTGTGTGGTAAGTGAACAATTTTATTTGATCGTATAATTATTGTATGTGACGATCCATAGTCGTCGACTCGTGCGACTTCACAACAGAACTGTGGTGGATTAAAGTCGATATGTAAATGCCGCAAAAATACTTAGTTGAACCATAACTAAATGAAGTGGTAGAATACCGTGATCTTTTTTTCATAATTTTTAACGTTTAAGTACCACTATTTGATATGTTTACCCTAAAGCAAAACAAATAATCATCAATCCACCGCTATTTTTTTTTTTAGGAACCAATATGACTGGCCGATCATTTTCAGCTGCATTATGCAAAAATAATCGAGCTAATGTAAAAAAACGGGGAGTTTACGTTACGTTTCATAAATTTACACGTATCCCTGATGTGCAGAAGTAATGGGTGAGATTTTGTCAAAGAGGAGAAAACTGGGAACCCAAAAACTACAGTGCTTTGTGCTCCGATCACTTCAGAAATGAAGATTTTCAATTACAAAATGCACCAATAGCCAACAACTCCGGTACATTTCGGCAGCTTAATCCAAAAGGTAACAACAATAATGCTATGCATTGGCACATTATTCAATTTTTTTTAATTTTTTTAGCAATACCAACAATAGAAAAAAACAGCAACATTTTAAGTACTGCCGCAAAACAAAATCAAACAATAGACTTCATTACGTATAGGGCTGAAGTATTGTACGAAGGACAAGTACTACCATGCGAACTATTACAGGAGGAAGTATGTGAACCTGATCTGCATGTTTCCAGCGAGCAGCTTGCATCGAATTTAGAACTAGAACGGTTAAGAAACGAAAATGAAAATTTAAAAAATGTAAATAGTAATTTAAGAAATAAGTTGAACGAGCTGAACAACCAAAATAATCTATGTAAGGCAGAAATCGCAGCTTTAAAAGCGGAAATGGAAAACAAAATTGATAGCAATCTAGGTTTTGAGGAATTAGTTACACAAATGAAATTTTATTTGAAAGGTACACTATCCGACAATCAAAAGGATTTAATTTTGCAAAAAAAGAAACGAATGATATGGACAGACGAGGAACTTAGCGCTGCATTTACGCTACGATATTTTAGCAAAAAGGCATACAATTATTTAGCCAAAGATTTAAAATATCCTCTTCCTTCTATTGCGACGCTAAAGCGCTATGCAAAGCGACTCAATATTAAAGAAGGCATTCTGGACGACGTTTTGAAAGTAGTTGGCAATATAACGAAGACGTTCACCCTTAGGGATAGAGAATGCGTACTTAGTTTTGATGAGATGAAGGTCAGGACATTTGATAATGACACCTCAACAACGACAAAATGTGAGAAGTGCGGCAGAGCTATTGTCCCGCACAACATCAGTGGCTTTAAGGAGATTGTTAATGATGAAGAGGAAGTTTGGTAATGATGAAGACACGATGTTGTTGCTGTGAACTCTGGAACTTGACTAAATTTATTCAGGAAAAACACTTGCTTAAATACAGTTAAACGCATATAAAACATATGAAATTCACCAGTTTTATTATTAATTCACCTAGATTCAATCGATTGATCGTTATTAAAATATTATTTCAATCAATAACTACAGGTTTAACAACTGTTCATGAACAAAAATGAATTTCGAAAATACCATTAAACACTACAGAGCTGCACAAGAAACTGGTTACCCAATTGACTATAGCTGCAAATTTTCGCCGTACGTATGAACAGCTGTCAGATTTATGCGCACGGTTAAGCCGCCCGCCGGTTAATCCGTCCCCGGATAATCGACGTTCTACTGTACTGCAGAAATTCGGGAATTCGAGCTGCACTTGCGGGAATTCGAGCTGCACGATACCAATCTACAGCAGTTTGCACTGCGTAATAGATTTATGATTAAGTAAAATTTACACGGAGGTAAATTTCTTGAAAGCGCCCTCTACCTTACGCTAGGCGTACTAATGGTGACGCGTTACCATTACGCTTGACGTAACAGAGATATTATCCTGAAAATGAAGACGCAAGACGTTTAGCACATCTCATAGAAAAGATAGATCTTTGGTTTAGTGTCTCTAACACTTATACTCCTACAGCAAAACTCGACTATAAGAAGTCATATACAGGCAGCGATGATCAACTAAACGCACTTATGGATATGTTTGAGTTTACATCCAACATGGTTCCATGCGGCAAAAACAAGATACAAGTGTTTCAAAAGTCCATTCTAATGCAGATAAATTCTCTAGAGATGCTTTTTGATGAAATGAAGTCAAAGTATGGACAGAAAGTAAAATTCATTTCCACACACAAGGTAAAACTTCCGCTTTTAAATTTTCTAATGGTTAAACTAATTTGTACTTTTTTTTTGTTGCAGCTCAACCAAGATGTTTTGGAGAATTTTTTTTCACAACTACGCCAAAAAGGGGGAGTGTATGACCACCCATCTCCTTTAAGCTGCATATATCGCATCAGATTAATGATTTTAGGAAAATCACCAACTATTCTACGCAACCAAACGAATGTAGGCCCTAGCAATCCAAAGCCTCAGGATGAATATATTTCATCGCAATCAGAGAACCAACCAGCAGATCACGAGTCTAATTATATACGGGATCAAAATGAACCAATAATTTCGTCCCGCATACTGACCCAAGCGGATATTACACCAACCCTGCCCAATATAGAAGATGTACAAAAGGAAAATGGTATCACTACCCAGGATAATAGCGATACATTCAGTACCGTAAGTAGTAGTGATTTAAAGTTACCAGAACAGGATGGCGATGGGCTACAACATATCATGGGGTACATAGCAAAAACCTATCACAAAAAAATTCCTGAATTGAAACTAGGTGAATTTACATTTAAAATGACAACCGACCACAGGTATTCCAATCCCCCCTCATTCGTACAGCATCTCTCGGTAGGAGGGTTGTTTGCTCCTTCCGAATCATTCTTAAAGCAGGGTAACAAAATGGAAAAAATATTTTTAAAATTCAACCGAGAAGGATCAATCTGTAAAAAGAAAGGCATTGCCACAAGACTGACCAAACCATAAAACGCCGGATTCCAGAATTGCCTGAGGAAATTATTAAAAAGTTTGTTAAACAACGTGTTATTGTGCGTATGCGTTTGTTGCGTGCGAAGTGCATGAATAATAAAAAAATAAAATCAAAAGACAGAAGATCGGTGAATTTCCACGAAACGCCAGCCGTACCCCCCACGATGAACGTCGCTACCAGCACGCGCAGCACCGGTACCGTCTGCACAAAGGATTGCTCGATGGATTGATCGATGCAGAATTTCTGGAATCGCCAGTGCAAACAGATGTCGCCGGGAGTGACAATGGAAACCGGGAGCGCGATGGGAGTTGGGGACAAACGGGAATGGGAGTGGGAGGAAAGGCGTAGAATTTTGGGTTCGTATCGTGCAGAAAAATTGTGAATTTTTTCGTATATAAAGGCGGCTCAAGCTGGAGCCAGATCAGATTCGAACGATAAGCCAAAGAGTTAAGAGCTTCATTTCAGAACATCCGAAATAATCCGAATCTCAAGGAACGATCCCCCTTTCTGTTGCATAGACTCCCGAGGTAGCGAGGAGCACTAGCTGAAAGGCTTGGAGAATTCCCCGTTGTAGCCGTAGGAGCCGGAACCTTCGCCCGGCGGAGCCCCTCGGCCGCAACAGCGTTATAAAAATATGATCATAATGAACGAAAAGAACATTTAAAAGAAACGAAAAATAGCCGATAACCCAAAGGCCGCTAAAAAAATGAAAAAAATTACAAATTAATCGCTCTAATACTACATTAAAATACCTTAGTTCTAACTTTATTAATTTTTGTGGATTTTTGAAAACTAAAATGTCAAAATTCAGGTGTTTAGTATGCTACAAATCGCACTGTTATACCTGCTCTCGGGGTGCTATAATTATAACTGCTAAAACTAGGTGTGAAAAAACTACCAAGGCTCACAAGCTCTTTAATGCAAGGGCTGTGGGGCGGTGAACTTGTATGGCGTGCGAGCCCTCGCGCACCCTCGCAAATCGCTGTCAATTGCATGGCGTGGCGGGCGAGCCCTCGCGCGCCCTCGCAAATCGCTGTCAATTGCATGGCGGGATATCTGTCAAAGCACTAACTTGGTCATCACTAGCAGTATATGCTTTTTTAAAATCCAATTTTGCGAAAGGTATGTAAGAATTAGATATGCTAAACCATACATCCACCTTCTCTATAAAATTAGCCAAAATTTTAGCATTATCATCGTTCGGAAAATATGTACGGAGAGCTACAGCGGTTGTACGAGACAATAACTCTGCTGCCCTTCGAACATTTTGACGTTCTTGGGGAGTCATGTCTATATGGGATGTTGTGAGTTTAAATAAAGGAGTCATTTCTGACTCCATTCTTTTGGCTACCATACGCAACAGATTGCGATAAGTTGGTCGTTGTACTCGAAACCATGATCTAGAAGCCAATTCCTCAACAACTTTAGCAAATGAGTGGTATTCGGGATCACATACACATTCTTATTAGTTTTTGGATGTGGAAAATAAGGCTTTTCTACATCATCCCGCGCGCCTAGCTCCTTCCAGCATCCAATTTTTGTTTGGCAATTATCACTAATGATAGCAACTACATTTATATCTTTTTCGCTCAATCGTGAAGCCTCGCATCATGACTACTTGCAGATAATTAAATGGGCCCACTATTTCATCTGCCGATGGATCGTATTCTAATACCCGAGACACCTTCATCTCGTCGAACGATAAAACACATTCTCGATCCATAGGCTTTAATGGGCCTGATCGCCAACGAAAGTCGATAGAATTTATCCGATGAGTTAATATGCTCGAATCTACCGGTGGAATTTATTTTCCACCGGTGGAAAATTTCTCCAATGGTGGATAACTCTTTTCGGTTCGAGTAGCCATTGGTTTTGTCCATATGTCTATCACACTTTTGTTTACATTTAGAGGTGTTGTTTTGCGGAATGAAGAAAATAGTAAATTTTGCTTATTTACGGACCATCTAATGAATAATCCACACCAGAAGTGGCCCTAGACAGTACCGACTGTAGGCCTATTCAAACAATCCGGGTAAAGTGTAAAACGGTTTGTTGGCTGAACAAGTCTAGATGAAACAAAATCGTATGAACTGGAGGACGAGGTTTGAATCCTTTCTGAACTAGCCGCCTTGGCTGACCCTTGTCCTGTGCCATGTACCATGTGCGTCCATCAACTCCAGCCACCGCGAACGTTGGATCCGTGATCTTCCGTATTTGACGCTCTCGTGCAAAAATATTTTGAAACAACGCGGTACAATTATTCAGTGCAATAAGGAGTGTCCGAAGCTGCTCACGATCTCTCGTCCTCGCCATTCCATTATCTTGGCCTTATAGACTGACGCCAACACGTCATCTGACCACTTAAATTTTAAACCTTATACACCCCCTCCGCAATGGCGGATTTAACGGTAAGCAAACTGAGTGGCCGCGGGAGGATCCGTGGATATAAAGTCCAGCATATATGGTGTGTACAGTAGTCTCATCGCGGACCTCTGTGAAAGATAGAGGCTCCATGGACGAAGGGACTCAAAGACTACAAGGGGCCCATATATGAGGGATCCCGACCAACACCCCTCACTTCCCCAAGAAAAAAATTAAAGTGTATTTGATTCAAAGCCAAGTGATGAAATCCACTCCCCCCCCCACCACCCGCAAAACACCTGGGTCGTTCGTTTCCATGCCTTTAACATGGGTATAACTCTGAAAACAGAAGCCTGGCGATCTTGATACGACAATGAATGTGCTTCCATACATACGATGATGATTTCGTCAAATTTGATAAAAATAAAATAACTACGATAAAATTGTAAACCATGTGATTTAGTAGAGAAGCTATTCAAGTGTACATATTGATGTAAATGATTGAACGAAAAAAATCATTGAGTGACGCGTTTGTCACGAGGCGTGGAATTTAGCGATGTGTGAGTCAATCCGAACATTTCCGGGCTGTATCCATCCATAAGCGACCCCGAGTTTTTGGGGATAGTCCAGAAGGTACAAGTAGGCACAACACCTTCGATACGTGCAAGACAACGCAAACGATTCCGACCGGAACTCGCTGCTCCAACGAATATGAGTTGCTTATACTTTCTTGAACCTAGTGATCCTACTGGTCTTCTTAATCTCGTTGCATTTACGTGTCGGAACCGATTCTAACATGCCATAAGGCAATAACATAAGGTTGGATAAAAGAAAATCATTAGCAGAAAATGATTTCTTTTGTTGGTTTCTTATTTCTTGGCTTGAACCATAAAAACTAGATACCTGTTATAAACATAAATTTATGTGTTTTGAATTTTTATAAAAAACAGGTAAAATTACATTTTCTGAAAAAAATATTGTAGCTAATTCAAGTGATAAAGCATCTCAAACAACTCAAACAGCGATTAAAACATCTTTTTAGCGGGCTGTTAGACATGGTTTTACATATTATTTAGTTTTCCACTGTTATATCAACTGGGGTGGAGCAGTAGATATGGATATCCGACTGAAATGGTTTTTTTGTATGGAGTTTTCAACTGCATATCCCACTGCTCGACTTTTTAACCACGTTGCTATGGCGACAAACACCATTCCACTCTACTGCCAAAGCGATCGGTTAGCGAGGATTCTGATTGAGAAAACGCAATTGGATAACATTGGAATTTTGCTAACCGATCGACTTAATTAACCACTACGTTATCGACTTTCGTTCCCGATCAGGCCCAATGTTTGTGAATATGATCCAATGAATTTCAATATATCTTCCAGAATGCCTTGTTTTAGATCAATCTTGGAAGAATATCGTTGTAAAGTTCTTGGTACCGGTACTGGTATCTTCATATCATCGCCTATGTAACGGTATGACCTTTGACTAAACTATCTAAGAGTAAATGCTAAGAAAAGTTCTTCTTTTGTCCATCGAACAGTCTTCTTAATTCCTAAAATAAGATCAATTTGATTTGATGATAACGAAGCGAATCTTTCATGTTCGGCACAAAATTAGCGCGTGGCCATTCTTCTTTAATTTTTTTTTTTAGCTTTATCAAGTTCTTCTAGCTTTTTCAGATGTTCCTTTTCTTTTTCGTTTACTTCCTTCAGTGTATAACTTAATTTGTTATTTATAGTGACCAGTTGCTTGTTGCGCTCTTCTAATTCACTAAGTTTTGCTTCTAAATTAAATATTTTTTGCTCTAATCCCTTACATTTCTTGCAAACGTTCTCTTTTCCAATCAATCTTAAATCATGTTCGTCCGGCAAGAGATTAGATTAAGTGGCTGAAATCATATTCATAATTTTTAGAATGGATCAAAAAAGCATCGCCAATTAATTAACATACCACCTTGCAGTTCCGGCCGGGAAGATTCATCATTGTTATTATTCTGCTGATGTTCATTAAACTGCGACAAATTCAAACCAGTGTCTTGCGGTAACAGGATAGATGGAACAGCTAAAATAGAGTTTATATCGGTGTAAAGAAACAACATCATTTGATTTAATAACGTCTCACCTTCAGGGTTAAGCCAATTAGCCCCACGCTTGGTTTTGTGCGAGCTGCTCAATTGGTAATCAGATGGCAAGAAATGTTGCGAACACACCACATTACTTGGTGAAGGTATCCACGATAATTCCCTTTGGCAAAAGGCTATCCATTTTTGTTTGGTATCTTTCCCTTCTGGGAATTTATGGAAGCATAAATTGACATCAACTTTCTTTACATTATATATATTATTTTTACAAGATGCTACACAACACTTGTACTTGGACGACATATTTCACTGCTTTGTTTCGTAATTTGTAGCTATTTAATGAATTGCTTAGCTTAGATAAACCTAATTCCTTAAATAAACTTAACTAGCCGTAAACTAAAAAAGCACAAAAACGGAAATTGAAACGCAGAAAAACTGTAGTATCTAAGCACTCATCAAGTGCGATAGCTGTATGTTCGGAAAGATTGCAATTTGTAGGTAAACAAACTTTCCAATTTGTCTGTTAAAATTTTAATTCATTTTTTTATTGAAGTTGTATCAAAACGGGGCTTTGACGTAACCTGTATAGAGTCTAATAACCTTGAACCCAACACCCGAAAGCCCGAAGCGTGCGCCATCGCGAAACCGGGAATATGCTGGTCATGGTCAGTAGCATTCGACAGCGGGAATAGAGCGAGCAAATTTTAAAGGGCTGCAATTATTAGGCATATTTTCAAAGTCCAATGAAGTTCAATCCTGTAAAAAAGTACAAGTATTCCGCGCGATTTTCTTCGAGCTGCTAACGCCACCTAACCAGCATTGAATGCCTTCTACATGACTTTGAAGTCATTCAATTCTAGCAGGGGTATATTGTTCTTTATCCGTACCCCCAACACCATTCGCCGTCATCTTCACTCACACCCTGCGCGTCATTAGTATTATAATAGCGAGTAGGTTAGCTATAGCGAGATATAGAGTAGCGTTAGGATTAGGTTGATTTAGGGGGTTTTGTATTAGTTTAGTAAGGAAAGACTTAGATTTAGGGTAGTTTTGTTTGGTGTTGGTTACATTAGTAAGTTAGTTAGTTATTTAGTTTGAATTAGCGTAGCGTAAAGATGTGTTGCATTGTTTTTTTTCTTAATTTTTGTTTTATTAATTTAATGAATTTGTCTAAACGAATTATCATTCCAACAAAAAACGACTAAAGTTAATTTGATTTAAACACATTCGAAAAATATTTTCTTCAACCAGGTTCAAACTGAACCTGTTTCTCCCACCGTTCTTTGCGATCCGACCTGAACCTACTGCTATCATCGTTCTTATCGATGCGATGTGAAGCGGCTAGTCTCAGCGTTCTCTGCAGATTGAGCTGGACTGGTTGCTCTCAGTGCTCTTAGCGATCCGGCCAAGAACGCTTGACGGAGAGAGTTGCTCTTTGATTTGATGAGCCGATTTCCTGTAAACAAAGCATCCAGGATCATTTTGAACCTTTTTCTCTCAGCGTTCTTTTCGATCCGGTCTGGAACGCACGATCATCTGCTCTCTTTCATACGATGGGCCGATTTGGTACGTAAAAAGGAAGCAGGTAAAATCTGAACCTGTTCCTCTCAGCGTTCTTTTCGATCCGGTATAGAACGTCGTTCTCTTTTCTTTTGCTGTTCTTTATGGATACACTTACACATTCTGTCTATGTGACTGATAACAGCGCAAGCCATATTTTGTCATAGATAACGGTACAACACCAGCGCTTTGAAGCCAGAAAAGGATAGAGATTTGCGATAAAGTGAGAAGCTAATCCCCAAAATTTAAAGAGACAATCCAGCGCTAGCGGTAAATGCAATCAATGAATTGCTTCTCTTTTATCATTAGTATAAAATATCATATATAGGATATCATTAGTATTGGTGAGTTATTTTGACTGGATTGTGATAATCAATGAATTGCTATGTGTTTGGTGCTAAGCTGTTTCTCTGCGCATTCAATAAACTCACTTGAATGTTTACCTGAAATCTTCTTTGTACAAAAAAAAAAACTTTGGGTGCACGACACGTTTAGCCTTCCGCAATAATTTATTGAGCTATTCTTATAACCAATTAAAGTGCACTACCGGACAAATCGAAACCCCGTTAGTGCACCGTAAAGTATAATGTCAATCCTAAGGAAACAACTTAACACTCTATGTACTTGTTATAGACCGATGATTCAATGCTAGCTGCTTATATCGAGAAATAATTATTCGATAAGTGTAGTGTGCGTTACCAAACATTTCTTATTGAAATCATTTGGGCCTACCACACCTCCTCTGTCCTTGTGGACGGCCTAAAAAGACTTTACGGGCTGGGTCGTCCGTTTCCATGCGTATAACATGGCCAGCCCACCGGAGCCTGGCGAGCTTTATACGCTGTACGACAATGAGGTCGCCGTACATCTCGTATAGCTCGTCATTATAGCGGCTCCTCCATTGTCCTTCCACACATACGGGGCCAAGTATCCTTCTGAGCATCTTCCTCTCGAACGCGGCTAAGAGTGTTTCGTCAGATTTGGACAGTGTCCATGTCTCAGAGGCGTATGTGAGTACTGGTACTATATAGGTACTACAGTGAACCCTCTCTTATTTGAGAGGCGATGGAACTGTTAAATAAGAGGGGTTTTCAAATTACAGAGGTTGAAAGTGAATGAAAGGTCCATCCAAACAAGAAAGAGACAGAACATTTAGTATGCAGCCTTAACTGTTGCTATAGGAAACTGCGAACAGGATTGCCAATTTGAGCATACATCATTCAAAAACCATGGCAACACCATACACAAATAAGAGGGACACAGATTTCAGAGGTTTTCCAAATTAGAGGAACAAAAATTTAGTGGAAATCAAGGGACTGTGCAAAATGTTCAAATATGAGAGGTTTTTCAAATTGGAGAGGTGTCAAATAAGAGAGGGTTCACTGTATATAGTCCCAGCTTCGTCCGTCGCGACAGGTAAAACTTCAACCAGAGGTAAACGACACGGTCGCGACAGGTAAACTGCTTTTTCAGGCTGTAGAATGACCGGTTGGCAGCCAGCATCCTTGCGCGCAACTCAGCTTTCATGCTGTTGTCGTTGCTGACCTTTGACCCAAGATAGGTGAATTGTGGGACGACTTCAAAAGTGCGTTCACCTATCTGTACGTCACGCCTACGTAGATTCTGATTATTTATTGGTGGGCCCGCTGATTTTGCCACCATCAGTTTGGTCTTTGCCTCGTTTATCTGCAATCTGAGGCTCTCTGCCGCCTGCTCGATCCCTTGGTAGGCTTCTGCTACATAGGAGAGCCGCAGACCAATGATGTCTATATCATCAGCGCATGCCCGGATCTGGGTTGACTTATAGAAGATGGCTCCCGTAGTCTCCACCCTCGAGTCACGGATGGCTCTCTAGTGCCAGGTTGAATAAGAGACAAGCAAGCCCGTCCCCCTGGCGCACACCTTTGGTGGTAGCAAAAGGTCCTGAGAGTTTTCCATCCACCCTCACCTGGCATGTGACGTTGGTCATAGTCATTCTAACTAGCCTTATCAGTTTGGCCGGGATTCCAAAAGAGCTCATCGCGTCATACAGTTTTACCCTGGCTATGCTATCATATGCGGCTTTGAAGTCAATGAAGAGATGGTATGTGTCGTTTCTGTATTCAGTCATCTTCTCCAAGATCTGCCGCATGGTGAAGATCTGATCAGTGGTTGATTTTCCGTTTCGGAATCCTCTTTGATAGTTTCCGACTATCTCTTCGACGTGCGGGACAAGGCGATCCTGAAGGATCAGGGAGAATATTTTATAGGCGGTATTCAACACCGTAATACCCCTGTAGTTGTTGCAGTCCAACCTGTCTCCCTTCTTGTATACGGGATAGATGATGCGGAGATTCCAATCACAAGGCATTGATTCGCTATCCCACACCTCAGTAACAATTTGATGAATCTCGTTTTCTAGTCGTGCACCTCCATTCTTGACCAGTTCAGTTGCGATTCCGTCGGTTCCGGGTGCCTTGTTATTTTTCAGCCGACGGATAGCCTTTCGTGTTTCTTCTATGCTAGGTGGCAGTAGCATGACACTATCTGCTAGTGGAGCTTCTCGCTGTTCGTTTAACTGGTCGTTGAGTAGTTCATCAAAGTACTGAGCCCACCGCGAGAGGACCTCTGGCTGGTTACTAACCAGATCTCCATCCTTGTTGCGACAGCAGGTTACCTTAGGTACAACGTTCTTTCGGTGACCTGCTATCGCTTGGTAAAACTTTCGTGTCCGTACGCCTCTCTGGTTTGCTCGAGTTCCCGCATGTTTTGCTCTTCCAAAGCATGCTTCTTGGAGCGGTGAACTCGTTTCTCTTCGCGTCTGAGCCGTGAATATTCCTCTGCGCATGCCCGCGTTCTATGCCGTTGCTGCATTGCTCGGTATGCAGTATTCTTACGTTCGGTCACTTGTCTGCATTCATCGTCGAACCAGCCAGATTTGGTGTTGCCACGACGTGGTGGGAGTATATTTCTTGCGCAGTTTATTATTTTTGTTTTTAGAGCATTCCACCTCTCGCTCGTAGTTTCACATCTGTTTTCTGGTAGTAGAGACTCGTCTAAAGCGGCTTTGAATTTCTGTTGGACAGTAATGTCCCTTAGAGAGTCCGTGTTGAGCCGGGGCTGCGTGTTTTCTCCGCCCCCATTGGCGCGGGGGCGGGCGATTCTACAACGTATCACTAAGCCAACCAAGTAGTGATCGGAATCGATATTGGCTCCTCGATAAGTTCTGACGCTTAACAGGCTCGACTGTCGTCGGCGGCTTATTAACACGTGGTCGATCTGGTTGAAGGATTCGCCATCCGGGTGCGCCCACGTCATTTTGTGGATGTCCCTCCGCGCAAATTTGGTACTTCCTACAACCAGATTGTTCGCTGCGGCGAACTGGACCAATCTACTACCATTATCATTACTGTGCTCATGCAGACTGTGACAGTCAGTGTATTGGCGGTACATTGGCTCCCTTCCGACTTTTGCGTTGAAGTCCCCCACGATGAATTTGAGGTCATGCCTGGGGCACGCATCTATAGTTCTAGCGAGGCGGCCGTCCTTCTCCTCTTCCTCATTATCTTCGGTTGGGGCGTGAATGTTTATGAGGCTTATATTAAAGAATTTGCCTCGCATGCGCAGGGTGCATAGCCTATCGTTTATAGCCTTGAAATCCATGATTGCGGGTTTCAACCGGGGATCTACGGCGAATCCCGTTCCACGCGTTGGCGGTCGTGGCAGCTGTAGTCGATGTCGTAGCAATGCTTACCACGCCTGTTGTGCACACCGTTCCCTAGCCACCGAATCTCTTGTAGAGCTACGAGGTCCATGCTCAGTGTGGCTAGGGCGTCATCAAGTTGTTTCAAGGCTCCGGCTTTGCTAAGAGTGCGTACGTTCCATGAGCCCATTTTAATCGTTGTTCGGGAGCATTGCGTTGGGTCGGTATCGTTAAGTCCGTTTCGTATCCTTCTGATGCTTTCTGTAGTCAGTTGTTCCGTGGGACTGGGTGACTGGCCCTGCGCGCACGTGGCCGTTTTATTTAGCGTCGGGTTGCCCCCCCGACGTTCAGGCACCCAGTTTCCCGGGAAATCATTAATTAGAATAACAAAAAGAGAAAAATGATCAATTTTAGTTCAAAACAAAAACAAATGTCTCGACCTTTTGATATAAAATGTACTGTATAGCGGGTTACTAAAGTAAAGCGTTTTTCTTTTAGCAGAATAGTTTTACACATTCAATAAACTATTATTTAGCTCTGCTTGAATTGAAACTGTGGGATTATTGCACATAAAAGATGTTACACAGTATTAAATGACTACTTTCAAGTTATCCATAAATAAAGTGAGCAACTGAAAAACGCGTAAACATGACAGGTTATCTTGAACCTGCGTGTATTTGTTTCATAGAAGCTTTATGGATCGAACACATCGGAGCTAGTGTTTTAGCAGCTTTCAGACATGCCCGCGCACGTCGAACTCAAACTGCACAATGACAGTTTCATTATTCACGACATGATCACAAAAGAATATAATCAGAATAGAATTGACAGTATCCAATTAAAGGTTAACGACACCTGTTGGCACGATATAGGCCACATGTAATTTGACAGGCGAATTGGGATATTTACAAATATTTTCAAACATCGAGCTGTCATGTCCCATGAGCTTGAATAGGTAGAAAGAATCGCAGCAGATGGCGCCACAGTACAACAACAGATAAGGATAAAAATATGAGACAGATATATGACTAAGATTAGGGCCAATTAGGATAAAGTTCGACAGCGGTCACTAAAAGGGTCAACCAAGTTCATTGCCAAACAGCTGATCTGGAACAGGGCGCCATCGCTAAACGCAAAATTAGTCACAAATTAGAAAACTCATCATTATCTGGCTTCAACTGTGGTGGCTGCGAGCAGCATAATACCGTAGACGACATGGTGCTGTGTGAAAAGTGTGAAAAGTGGTACCACTACGGATGTGCTGGCGTCACCGCGGAAATCAAATTCCAGGAGTGGCGATGTGAATCGTGCGTGAAAGTGGCAAAGAGCGAAGCGAGGGGAACGGGCCAGCCTAAGCCTGCGAAGGAAGCCATCGCGAAACCGGGGAAGCCTGCTGGAAGCTGCAAAGGCAACTAGACCAAGAACGCAGCACCAAGCGAGGGCGAGACCTCGGGGCGTACAGCATCCGCGGAAACGCTGCAGCCTAAGACGTCCCAAGCTGCTAGACCACCCAGCGCAAAATCTTCAAGAGTGTCGTCGCGCAACACAAGCGCGGCGTTAGAACGTCTTGCAAAAGTGCAAGAATTAGAAAGAGAGATGGCCGTCAAGGAGTTTGAACTCAAAATGGCGAGCCTGAATCTCGAGCAGGAGAAACTTCGTCTCCAGTTCGAGGAGGAAACAGAACGCGGATCCCACCGAACATTCGCGAGTAATTCGTTGAAAACGGAGGAGTGGGTACGCGACCAACAGCAGCTGCATCAGCAGCAGCATGAACAGCAGCATGAGCCGCTGCATCAGCAGCAACTGCATCAGCTGCAACAGCAGTATAACCCCGCTGCACGTAACAGTGATGTGGCTGTACCCGCGTTAGTGGAAACAGTGACCGTCAACCCTACGACAGTGGCAGCCGTTGTGGAAACAAGAAGGAGAGGCCTTGCAGAGGACCAAGTGGTGGCGAGGCAGATCTACCCCAAAAAACCTCCCACCTTTAGAGGATCGACAAAGGAGTGGCTCGTTTTTATAAGCTGCTACAACGACTCGACGGAAGCCTGCGGATTCACGGATCGAGAGAATATAATCCGTCTCGAAGAGTGTCTGCAAGGTCCCGCACGTGACGCAGTTTTGTCTAAGCTGAACGCTCCCAAAGCAGCGCCTCTAGTCATCAAAACCCTCGAGCGCTTATACGGTCGACCGGCGCTGGTTGTGAAGGAGCTGCTGGACCAAGCGCGACGGACAGAAGCTCCCAAACCAGAGCACCTGGAGTCGCTCATAACTTATGGGATGGCAGTGCAGCAGTTGTGTGACCAACTGGTGACGGCGGAACAGGAGGATCACCTGAACAACCCCATGCTGCTGGAAGAGTTAGCAGAAAAGCTGCCGGCGACAAGGAGACTAGAATGGGTACGCTACAAGAGTCAGATCACACGACCAAATCTAAAGGACTTTGGTGAGTTCATAGATAAGCTTTTAGATCAGGCTTGTGAGGCCTGCAAATATGTTCCTCGCGATAAGGTTCAGGAGAGGCACATCTCCGTGCGACCTCCTCACCCTCGCAACCGTTACCACGTTAACGTCCACTCCCAACCGAGAGTGGCGGTAGCAGAGAAGAGGTGTCCGATATGCAGCAAAACGGGACACCACATTAAGTTCTGCGAAACATTCAGGGCCATAAATGTGCAAAGTCGCCTGCATGCGGTGGATGAGAAAGCTTTGTGCAAGCTTAGTCTCAACGAACACGGAACCAAGCGGTGCTTGTCAAGATTCCGTTGCGACTTCACCGGTTGCGAAATGCGACATAACACGCTTCTCCACGAGATGGCCCAATCTGGAGGAGCGGCATGCTTGACGCACAATACTGTGCCTAAATCGTCGGGAATTATATTCCGCATTGTGCCTGTCACAATTCATCACGGGCAGCAAAGCGTCGAGACGTTGGCGTTCCTGGACGAAGGATCGGCAGTCACACTAGTGGAAGCTGAACTGGCACGCACTCTCGGTGTGACAGGGCAGCCAGAACCCCTGGAGATGAGCTGGACCGGCAACCTCACGAGACGAGATTCGAGATCGGAGAGGATAAATTTGGCGATTTCTCCAAGAGGCGATAGCACGCGCTACGAGCTTGCCAACGCTCGTACTGTGGACAAGCTAAGTTTGCCGCAACAAAACCTTAACGCCAATTTTCTAACCAATAACTTTGCTCACTTTCAGGGACTCTCGATCCAATCGTACCTGAAAGCGCAGCCAAAGTTGTTGATCGGACTGCAGCATTTGGAGCTAGTCGCACCGCGCGGATCGGCAAACCCGGCGAGCCTTCAGTCGTAAGAAGCAGATTGGGATGGGTGGTATATGGCCCCTGCCAACACATCGAGGCCGGTGTTAGCTACAGCCCAACGGAACACGTTGCCGTTGGTGCTCACTTTGTTGGGACGATTGTGCTAAAAATGAAAAATATGAGTATTAGTGAGCGGTCCATACGAAACAACACAGCGAAAAGTAGGGTTAGGTTTACACCGACCGCGTCACGAAGACAGAGAAGTTTCGTTCAGCCTAATTCACTGATAGCCACATCACAGGCATGTGATACGATAGAATGTCGACAAACTTCAAATGCATTTTATGATAGACGAAAGTTGAATGAAGTTGTTGATAGCAGAAAAGTCCAAACGCATAAGCATCGTAGGTGCCGGACAGCAGGCATCGAGAGCAAGGAGAATACAAGTACAAGCACACATAATAGTACGCGTCGCAACAGCCGCGATCGAGGGAAGCAATGGTACGCACTGCTACCGGCAAGACAATTAGGCGACCAGCGATAAAATTTGCTATTCTACCTACGGAAGTGGACCGCGACTCGGAGTAAACATATCATTCAGTATTAAATCAGTTAATCCTGCTACGCTAAGGATTCACGGGGTGGGGTGTTGGCACGATATAGGCCACATGTAATTTGACAGGCGAATTGGGATATTTACAAATATTTACAAACATCGAGCTGTCATGTCCCATGAGCTTGAATAGGTAGAAAGAATCGCAGCAGATGGCGCCACAGTACAACAACAGATAAGGATAAAAATATGAGACAGATATATGACCAAGATTAGGGCCAATTAGGATAAAGTTCGACAGCGGTCACTAAAAGGGTCAACCAAGTTCATTGCCAAACAGCTGATCTGGAACAGGGCGCCATCGCTAAACGCAAAATTAGTCACAAATTAAAAAACGGATAGGCAACACCAATTTTAAAATTACGCTGCAAACATCACCAAAAGCTAGTTAGTGAATTTTGTCATCTATTCTTTTTTAAACTCAAATATAGATTGCTACACACGTAGCAACAACGCCAATGCACAATGGGCATTTGCCGGGATGAAATTCAAAAAATCAACTTTGTAATAGCGCAATTCCAAACAATAGGTTTTAATACTAAGGGTTAAACTAAGAAAAATACCAAATATGAGCTCTTTATCTGTTCTGGTTCTCTAGAAAAAACCTCTCTAAGTCGAGATTTGTTAAAAAAACGCAGAAAAATCTTCACTTTTTGGAAAACTTTAAACCTTTCTAACTTTTTCAAATATGAACTGATTTTTATAAGTTTAGGCATTTTATAAAAGATATTTAGTCAGCTTTATAAACACATAACATATTTTTAGATAAGTTAATTTTATGCGCAAATATACGATGATAACTGAAAAAACCTCTTGAAAAATTTTATCCTTAAAATTTTTGACTTGATGCCATTATTAAAGAGGCGTAAAGTGACGTTGTCTCATATATGTCACATAATAGTGTAATATATATACTATCAATCTGTGAAGAAATATTCTGCAAAAGTTTGCGAACGCGAATTTTATTGAAGTTTTTGCACACTTTTGAACTTTTTCTAAAAACAGACACATGCGGAACTAGGCGGCTCCATAGGTGCCTAGTGTAGCTTATTTCGTGTATTCTACAAAAATATATTCTACGTGCTTTTGATCAACTTTCATTTCAATTACGAAGCTGTGTATCTTAGTTTCAGCTCATGTACTTATCTTATATGTAAATTTCTATTCTAACCTAACTTTATCATTAAATATAATGAAGCAAATCAGAACCAAATACCTTTTGGTCCTACTGCAGATTATAGAAGGATATAAGGAAAGTAATTCTTAAATTATACGCATAACAGGAAAACGTTATGAATGCAGTAGCATCTATTGGCGTTTTGGGAGAAGAAACTCCCAAAACTCATGACAAACTAAATATAAGGATAGAGGGGAGATGCTACAATGAATATTTTGCAAGAAAGAAAATGCATCCAGAAGGACATTTTGTATGATGAGCTGTATTCCTCTGATTCGTTAACCAGTTCAATATCAGTAGCTACACGCACTAAAACAAAGACAGGGTTTAACTCTACAAATGAAGTAAATACTTAGTTTGTAGCTATCGTGCAATTTTGATTTTTTCAGATAGTTGTAAAACCAAGAATGTTTTTTAGTTTTATTACCCCTTCTGAAGGCAGTACAGCACTTGGAAAAGTATTGGATGAATATTCAAAGACAAACAATATGTGCTGCTTTTCATTACGAATTTGGGAAGTACTTTATTTCAATGCACCTGCTCTATCTAATTATTTAAATGCCTTTATTCATGTCTTTAGAAAAGTGAACTAAACGTCGGGAGCTTGTAATAGCATCCACCTAAGTTGTGTATGTAAATTTTTAATATTTGTACTACCTGTGAGTAAAAGTAACGAGAATTAGCTACAATTGTCCTATACAAAGCAGAAAAAATTATCTTATTCAAAATTATTATGTTTTTTTAGATATTATTATTATTATTATTTATTTAATCTTCATTATGGAACATTACAGTATATTTTAAAATGGTTTATACTATTAGCAACAAATAATACAAGAAAAAACACAAAAAATTAATAAAACTAAGCAAAGATCCCTTAAAACACTATTTTATGTAGCGCCACCTGGTGGTATGGATGCGAACTACAAATAAAATGTTATTTACTATCATAATACTTTACTACAAACGATAAAAACTAACAATTTCTGCAAAAATAATTTTATCCCGCAATTTGTTCTAAACTGCCCATTGTGCAATGTGGAACTTTACGACAACCGATAACTAGTTAACAATAACGAATTGGCTTTGAAAACCCTGTTTTGTCAGGTTTAGGCAAATTAAAAATCAGGGTTAAACAAAACTCGCCCACAATAACAGGGAGTATAATGCTACAGGTGAAGGTCCATGCAATTTGAGCAATTACTCTACGATGGAAAAACAGGTAATCGAAATGATGGATTTAAGACAGTCGATAGTAGGTACATCCGATCTGCTTTTATTAGGTGTAGAATTTGCGGATTCACAACAATACGAGCCTCAACCCGGGCCGTGGTCACAAGTTTAAAAACAGCCGCAACAACAAAAACAAAGACAACAAGACCCACAACAGCAGCAACCCACTTCTGAACAGCAGCAACAAACTTCGAAACAGCAGCAGCGAACTCAACATAAGCTTCAAGAGCAACAACAATCACAACAGCAACAACATTTTCAACAACAGCAATACGAAGGTGAAGGTGAAGCAAATGAACATGGCACACAATTTCATCGTTTTAAAAAGAGAAGCGTTGCTGAACTACAGTTGCTAGAATTCAAAAGATATAATAAGACAACAGAAACAATTACAGTTATAAAACAGCAAGATTTGGAATTGAAAAAATAATTAATGGTTGTTGTTAAACAATACATACATGTAAGAAAGGAAAAGCGCTAGCGGTAGTGAGAGAGAGAAATAACGGTAGCGAGATCAGGAGAACGAGAGCGAACTAGCAACGAGTAGCGAGAGAGAGAACGCGCAGCTTTAAAATCGGGAGCGCGGGTTAAGCGCGAGGAGTTGAATTCGGACCGCGAAGCGAATAACATGTTGTGAACAAAAGTAATCAATAAAGCGTTATTTGTCTTAACCCGAATAGAAAAACTCCACATTTGGTGTCAGAAGTGGGATGAAAATCCAGAAAACGTGTAGCTTGTGGAATGAACAAGAGTGATTAGAACGTTGAGTAGATTGATCTAAGAAAATCAATTGAAGTGAGGGAAAAGTGATCCCGTGACTAATTGATTTGAGGTGATCAGAGTTAGACTCAAATTTCTGTGGAGTGAAAGTCAGTCAAAGTGAAGGAAAGTGTTCCTGTGACCGATTGATTTTCGCAAAACAAAACAAGACCGATCAAAAATGGATGAGCTGGAGCAGCGCATTCTTGATCTGTGTGAAGAATTCACGAAGACTGGCCTAGCGAAAAGGTGCCAGCAAAAAGGGTTGCCCTCAACGGGAACCAAAGAGGAAATGGCTAGATCACTAGTGGAAAGTGAAGAAATGTCCAGCGCGGATGATTCCACAATGGATCAATTTCATGACATGGATGAAAAATCTGAAGCGGCAGCTAGCAGTGCAGCAGCGAAAGTGGAGCCGAGCATAGTACAGCAGCCCTACTCCTTTAGGGACGTGGAAGAGGGAATTGAGGCGTTTTGTGCAGATGGCTCGGTGGATTTTGCTGCGTGGCTGACCGATTTTGAGGATGTTGCGACCATGGCGGGATGGTCAGATGAGCAAAAATATGTGATGTGTCGAAAAAAGTTGGTGGGCACAGCGAGAAGTTTTTGCTAACGATGCGTGGGGTCTCATCGTTCGGGGCTCTTCGCAAGGCGCTAGTAGCAGAATTCGGAGAAAAAGTGCGTCCGATGGACATTCATCGTCAACTTGCATCACGACGACGGAAAAAAGGGGAATCTGCTTTGGATTTCATTTACTGTATGCAACGAATTGCCAAACAGATTGACCTTGACGAAGAAAGTGTGTGTGAGTACATTGTTGATGGTATCGCGGAGAGCGAAGCGCAACGCGCGGCATTGTACGAAGCGCGCACGGTGAGAGAGTTGAAAGAAAAAATTGCCTGGCAAGAGCGTGCAGCGCAGAAACAAACACGTGCGGTGAGATCTGCATGGCACGAGCGCGCGGGGCAGAAAGAGAACAAAAGTTTACCAGTTCAAGACACAATTCCTGTGAAAAATGCAACAAAAGCGCGTTGTCTTAATTGTGGTGTGATGGGACATATGGTACGGAATTGTCCAGAACAAAGAAGTGGACCACGGTGTTTTCAGTGCAACGAGTTTGGGCATCGTGCGAATCAGTGTGGGCAAAGGAA
Organism: Anopheles arabiensis; assembly: GCF_016920715.1. NCBI lineage: Eukaryota > Metazoa > Arthropoda > Insecta > Diptera > Culicidae > Anopheles > Anopheles arabiensis. The sequence continues at coordinate 58,143,123 of NC_053518.1, forward strand.
TAAACAACAACCGGGTACAAGTGCAAACCTGATAAACCATGTCCAAGCTGAGCTACCGACAAAAATGGTCCAGGGAAATGGGGGGAAAAAATATAAAAGTGGTTATTGACACAGGCAGCGAAGTGTCGATTGTCCGTCAAGACACATTACAAGATTTAGGGTGTGTACAGCAAAGGATGGAACAATCCATACAACAATTGCGTGGTTTTGGTGGAATCATACAAAAGCCGATAGGCGAATTGGTAACAAACATTGGCATCGATGACGTTGAATACGAAATCGGTTTGCTGGTGGTCTCTCCAAATTCGATGAAGGTTCCAATGCTGGTAGGCATGAATTTTCTTCGAAGTGTTTGTTACGCTATAACCAACGATGGAGTGCAGATTTTTAAGAAAAAAAGTGACAATGAGGAATCGGGTAGCGATCACGAAAGTGCTGTGTATAAGATTGATTGTGAACAAATCCAAGAACTGGAAGTGCCGGAGAAGTTTCGAGACAAGGTACAAGCGCTGAAAAGTCAATACGAAGCTTCAGTGGTGGATAATTACGAAGACAATTGTCCCATACAAATGAAGATAGTGTTGGAAGAAAACGCGTCACCTTTTCGGCATACGCCCTGTCGCTTGCCTTTAACGGAGGAAGAAGCAGTCGAAAACCATCTAGGGGAATGGTTGAGGAAGGGAATTGTTCGCCCATCGACGTCAGACTTTGCAAGTCGCGTTGTGGTAGTGAAGAAGAAAGACGGCACTAGTCGGATTTGTATCGACTTTCGGAAACTGAATACAATGGTTCTAAAGGATGGGTTTCCAGTTCCATTGTTAGAAGAAGTTTTGGAGCAGCTTCAGAGTGCAAAGGTGTTTACTGTTATGGATTTGGAAAACGGGTTTTTCATGTGCCGATAGAAGAAGCTAGCCGCAAGTATACCGCATTCGTTACAAAATCGGGATTATTTGAATTTAATCGTGTGCCATTTGGACTATGCAACTCGCCAGCGGTGTTCATAAGGTTTGTGAATTATGTTTTTCAAAATTTGTTAAGAGAGAATGTGTTGCATATTTACATGGACGATATTGTGGTTTGTGGTAGTACGGCTGAGGAGTGTTTAGAAAAAATGGGGAAAGTGTTTGAAGTAGCAGCCCAAAATGGATTAAAAATAAAGTGGAAAAAGTGTCGTTTCCTTCAAACATCGATTGAGTTTTTGGGACATCATATTGAAAACGGATCGATTTGGCCTGGACAAGAAAAAGTTAGTGCGGTGAAAAATTTCCCTATACCGAAAAACATAAGGGCGGTGCAAGCGTTTTTGGGTTTGACAGGATTTTTTAGGAAATTTATAAAAGGATATTCTATTATGGCCAAGCCTCTTACTGACTTGCTGCGGAAGGAGGTAGATTTTAAAATGGGTGGTATAGAAATCGAAGCCTTTAATGATTTGAAAAGTGCGTTAGTGAAAGAACCGGTGCTCAAAATATACGATCGAAATGCTAAAACAGAAGTGCACACGGATGCTTCCATCAAAGGGTTTGGAGCAACAATGTTACAATGGTTTGATGGAGAGCTGCATCCCGTATATTTTTGGAGCAAGAAGGCAACCGATGCAGAGGCCAAACATCACAGCTATGTGTTGGAAGCAAAGGCTATTTATCTTGCGTTGAAAAAATTCAGGCATTATCTCCTGGGGATAAAGTTCAAGCTTGTGACCGACTGTAATGCATTCAAACAAACATTGAAGAAAGCAGACGTTCCGCGAGAGGTGGTGCAGTGGGTTATTTGCTTGGAGGAGTTTAGTTTTGAGGTGGAACATCGTGCCGGAGACCGATTGAAACACGTCGATTGTCTCAGTCGATATCCACAGTTAACAATGATGGTGACATGTGAAGTGACGGCTCGTGTTAAAAGAAGTCAACAAAGGGACGATTCAATAAAAGCGATAGTTGAAATTCTTAACACCAGACCGTACGAAGATTACAAGATGAAAGGAGAACTTTTATACAAGTGTGTCGAAGGACAAGACCTTTTAGTGATTCCGCGTGATATGGAAAAACAAATAATTTCGGACATTCATAGTGAGGGTCATTTTGGACTATGCAAAACCATGCACGCCATAAAACAACGGTATTTTATACCGCATTTAGAGCGAAAAGTGAAACTGATCCTCAACAGCTGTGTGAAGTGTATCATCCACAATAAGAAGTTAGGACGAAAGGAAGGGTTCCTGCACCCCATTGACAAGGGAGATCAGCCACTGCAAACCCTTCACCTCGATCATGTAGGGCCGATGGACGCTACGGGAAAGCAGTACAAATACGTTTTGACTGTAGTGGATGGTTTTTCCAAGTTCGTCTGGTTGTACCCGACAAAAACGACTGGAGCGGAGGAAACGTTGAGGAAGCTGGAATGCTGGTCGACAATTTTTGGCTATCCGGCTCGTATCGTAACCGACAGGGGCTCAGCTTTCACAGCCAACGCATTTGGTGAGTACGCTAATCGCCATGGTATACAGCACGTCGTTTGTACAACAGGAGTGCCGAGGGGCAACGGTCAAGCGGAGAGAGTGAACCGCACCATGTTATCGGTTTTGACGAAGTTGTCATCGGAAGATCCTGGAAAGTGGTTCAAGGTGGTGCCTTCTGTGCAGCGAGCGATTAACTCTCATATTCACGTAGCAGCTGGAAAGTCGCCATTCGAGTTGATGTTCGGGACAAAGATGAGGACGTCGGAGGTGGAAGACTTGTCGCGGTTACTGGAGGAGGAAGAATATGATCGTTTTGATTGTGAACGGCAGGAAATGCGAAAAGGAGCGAAGAATGACATTTGTAATGCGCAAAATGTATATAAAAAACATTATGATTTATCACGAAAGCCGGAATATGCGTACGTGGTAGGAGATTTGGTAGCCATCAAAAGAACACAATTTGTAGCCGGAAGAAAGCTTGCTAGCGAATTTTTGGGACCGTATGAAGTTATTAAAATTAATCGTAACGGACGATACAAGGTTAAAAGGGCAGCCAATTGCGAGGGACCGAACATAACAACAACAAGTTGCGACAACATGAAGTTATGGTCGTTTGCCATCAGTAACGACAAAGTATTTTCGGAAGATGAAGCAGAATCGGAAAATGAATAAAATGAATTAGAAGAAAAATCTTCAGGGGCTGAAGATAGGGTAGGACGGCCGAATGTAAGAAAGGAAAAGCGCTAGTGCTAGTGAGAGAGAGAAATAACGGTAGCGAGATCAGGAGAACGAGAGCGAACTAGGAACGAGTAGCGAGAGAGAGAACGCGCAGCTTTAAAATCGGGAGCGCGGGTTAAGCGCGAGGAGTTGAATTCGGACCGCGAAGCGAATAACATGTTGTGAACAAAAGTAATCAATAAAGCGTTATTTGTCTTAACCCGAATAGAAAAACTCCACATACATTTTACACGCGAGGTAGCAGAAAACGCTTTGGATCCGAACAAATTAATAATTTAGGGTTGAATTAGCAAATAAGGAATTAAAAAATCAGGAAAATATTGTCATCAAGAGAGGGCCATCCGAGACTCGAGGGTGTAGACTACGGAAACCATCTTTTATAAGTCAACCCAGATCCTGGCATACGCTGATGATATAGACATCATTGGTCTGCGGCTCTTATCATCATCGGCTCTCCTATGTAGCAAAAGCCTATCCAGGGATCGAGCAGGCAGCAGATATCTTCGGACTGCAGATAAACGAGTCAAAGACCAAACTGATGGTGGGAACATCAGCGGGCCTACCAATAAATAATCAGAATCTACGTAGGCGTGATGTACAGATCGTACAGAACGCACTTTTGAAGTCGTCTCACAATTCACGTATCTTGGGTCAAAGGTCAGCAACGACAACAGCATGGAAGCTGAGTTGCCCGCAAGGATGGTAGCTGCGAACCGGTCATTCTACAGCCTGAAAAATCAGTTCACCTCAATTAACCTGTCGCGACGGACGAAGCTGGGACTATATAGTACCTACATGTTGTACGCAGGTTGTACGCATGGAAACAGACGACTCAGCCTGTAAAGTCTTTTTAGACCGTCCACAAGGACAGAGGAGGCCGTGGTAATAAGTATATGTATTTGTGTCCTCTTCGAACCTGCGGATGGATGCTACGATCTTTTCCCTTCTTGTTCTACTTGTTTTGCTCGAGCAGTCGCACTTAGATGCCAAGAACTTCGCATTCATCGTTTCCAATAGATCATTTTAAAATTTTTCGAAATTAGACACAACCTCCGTCATTAAAGACTCAAACTGTTGTTTAGCGCCACCTTATATTTAATTAAATCGATGTTCCCAATATTCACGCTGCTACCCTCGTCGAAGCAATAAACTATATTAGAATGTAGAATGATCTAAACGACCTTCGCCGTATTGCTCACAAACATTTACACCACCTAAAAAATTTCAAACGTACAATCCCCAATTCATAGTATCGCAATCAAGTTCTAGTATGCAACAAGCTGTATGCGAAAATGAGTGGGTTACAGTCAAAAACAAACGTAAGCGCACTAATAGTCCGAAAGTAGATGAAATGACTCCTGAAGTTACATATCAAAGAAACCAAGTAATTCCGCCAAGTAAATCAAAATGTAGTAAAAACCCCGATTATTACGCTTATTATTACCCCCGATATACAATCTTTCTGCTCCTGAACGACCTCTCAGAATATGTGAGCTGTTAAGACCTACGTTCTCAAGATCTGCACATTCCTACAATTAATAGGCATTAACCAAATGATACATAGCTTCAACAAATACCAAAGATTCTCCGACTTCAATATTAGTATAGCTCAGTTTAAAACCAATTGTCTCTCGTTTCCTTATTGATAGCGCTGTAGCTAAGTTTGTAGATGAATTAAGGATTTATTATATAAGTACGTGTCCCAGCAAATCTATGCAAGATACTAAATGAGAAATAAATAAATAAATAAATAAATAAATAAATAAATAAATTATACCAAAAACACATCAATCTGTGTGGCTTTCCAAAGTGTGTTACCGTGTGTCTATTGCTGATAGTGTGGTTTATGATAAGTTCTGTACAGCAGATATGCTAAATCCGTCAAAATTAAAATAAAAACGCGGGAAACAATCATACGCAGCAAAAATAGCACACGGTGTGATAAATATCTATATAAAAACCTTTGCAATATTCAGGCTGTTGTAGGGAATAGAATAAGATGTAATAAAAAATATATAAAAGATTTATGTATAGGCAATTGTCAAATAATAAGCAGCTTTGGAGAGCTTTGGAGACGACGGAGAGAAAGAACGACACAGCGATCAGTTTTTATACGAATGTTGACTAGAGCGGTCATAGAAGCACCAAGCATCCCGAAAAACAGGAAATAGCAGTAAAAGGAAAAGAAAGAGAGAACAAAACAAAAGTAAAATGAAAAAAAAAGAATAAAGTTGAAATTGGCAATGAAAGTTTCAGATATCACGACAGCTGTTTTTTTTTTTTTGTAATATATATTAGTTTACAATTAATGTAATGATGATGGTCGTCCTTCCAAAAATCCAAAAATTATCAAAATTCACGAAGGGGGAAAATGTTATGCCAACATCGCCAGAGACACTAATCGACCAGAATCAACCATTAGAACGATAATTAAATCGAATGATCGGCAGCAAGATACATTTAAAAATGTGTAGAAGTTATTGTTAAAAGCAGAGCGAAGGAAAATTTGATATGCGGATCAAAGTAAATACACGTGCGTTCGGTTCAGTTAACAAATGCAAAGAGAAATATATTCTGTCAGATTGACATATTGGTGTATGGTGTCATTTGTTGTGCAGGGTTCTTCGGTGTACAACTACGTCGTTCTATGTTTGTCCGTTAACAATTGTAAACCACACAATCAACTATAGACTCATTATAATACTCTTCGGAAGGCCAAATCACACTATTGCAACACATTCATTACAACACACTCAGCAAATCCGATCATACCATAACAAAGCAACCGGAAGAATTCATGCCACACCGTTCATATAAAAACAATTGTGACACACTTCTTGAAACCCCCCAAAAACGCAGCATAAGCAAATCAGGCAAACTAGGTTACTGCAGGCAAACTACGTGAATCGAGAACGCATAGCAAGTTATAAGCTCAGCGACGAAAACATCCATTCTTTAGCAACAATAGTTGAAACCTTCTTTCGCAATACAGTAAAACCGAAGCATAAGCACATATCGACAAACACCTCACTCCATTTCAATTTATAAATTGTTACCAATAACAATAAAATTTAATTAGGACAAAAACATATTTCAAAACCAAATGTACGACACCCATAACATATCTTGAGTATAAATAAAACCAATTCCTATCATGGCAGGTCAGATTCGTTCGGACTGCCAAGATAGGACGTTACGCTTCCTAATACTTCGCCTTCCAACTTATTTCAAGAGTTTAGTTATATCCCCCTACCCAAGGTAAGGCTTCTAAACTCCAACGTTTCCAGTAAGGGAAACCTCCTAAAGGTTTCTATGATCGCCTGGAAGATCAAGTGATGAAAAGTCCACTTCGAACAAAGTGTTATTCCATCTCGGCTCATGTCAGTAAAAACTGACCTACTGCGACGGTACTTAAGGTACAGCTGTACGCTCATTACATGGCGAACGTAGCTATCGTTTAACCTACTACAAATGCAACATTAGAATCTGTTGCATGCATATGCTATACTCAGTTTACATAACTTTCATTACACCCAAATAACAGAAATGGTCAACACACAATAACAATCTTACCATATTAATACACGATGCGCTATCTCAGATTGCGCATATATTCGTTTTATCAAAACATAAGTCATTTCGCGTAGCCAACCCTGAGTTATAAACGTCATTTCCATACATTTTCAGATTGCGCCAAGATTGCGCTTAAATTTTCAAGATTATATGTCCGAGATATATAATTTTTTTTGACAGATAAATATATCAAACCGACCCGTTTGACAGATAAATATATGCGCAATCTGAGACCGTCTATTGCTACGGTTAAGTCAGGAAATGTAAATCAGCAAAAACCTTCGTATCCCAAAACACTTAAAAACATGCAAGCCACACAGTAACATTCAAAGGCGAGAAAAACATTACTCAGCACTAAACCCGTTAGAACGCACTAGGAGCTTAAAACCATAACACGTTTTACGTTTGACGTTTGACGTTTAATTTGTTCGGCCGCACTCCCGTCGCGCTCCGTGATTTTTCAGTAATTTTCTAGTGTTTTCTGCGTCGCATCGCATTTCTGCCTATTCTACAGACTACTAAACTGTCTCACATCATCGTTTCGTCTTGGCGAATCATTTAGTTGCACCGCAATTGTGGTTTCCTGCTGTTTTTTCCTGCTCGGCTTAGCAGTGTTGTGCTGTGACTACGCGTGATTTCGCGATGACGGCTATTTGCTTCTCGTGTGCTGAACCGCTAGAGGCCACTGACTGCATCATCAGTTGTGCATATTGTGACGCTACGTTCCACCGCGGCTGTTGCAAATTGCCCCCCGACCTGATTGACGCAGTATTGTCCAATGTCGACCTGCACTGGAGCTTTATTGGCTGCACTAACATTCTTAAAAATCCGCGCTGCCGTTCGATAAAAGAAATATGCGTCCAGCTTGGTTTCCAAGCCGCCCTCACCTCAGCTGTAGCAGCTATCGGCAAGCTCGTTGAGCCTATCGTCGCTGAAGTTCGCAGTGGTTTTAACCTCCTTCAAACTGCATCCACGCCTCACATTCGGAATCCTGATCCTCGACCGGCTACTGGTAGAAAGCGGAGGCGCGTAATCGAGGATTCGGCATCTCCTGTTGTAAACAGAATTTTAAACAGTCGCGGTAACATCCTTTGTGCCGCGTCATCGCCAAACGCATACACCAATACCACGATTGCCGTCCAGCCGGCACCTACACAACCGCATGAACCGGTTGGAACCTATCCGTTATCATCACCGCTTCAAGCTGCACCTCGTGAGCCATTCACAGATAGGATCTGGATCCGCCTATCCCGCTTATCAACGGCCGTCACTGTGGAACAAGTGGTCGCTTGTGTAAAGCGTCGCTTAGCCACCGATGACGTTATAGCGTATTGCCTTCTGAGAAGAGGGGTTAGTGTGGACAGCATGAATTGGCTTTCATTCAAAGTGAGGGTCCCGGCTATCCTTCGAGATGCGGCACTCACACCATTCACCTGGCCCGTCGGTATCGATGTACGTGAGTGTTTTCCATCCCGTCAACACGACCACCAAACCTCATCTCCTATAGCCACCCGAAACCGCTTTACAACACGCACACCAGCTACTAGTACTGATCACCGCTACACCACACGCACACCAACAACGACTTACCGTTTAGCCGCACGCACGTCTACTCCACCTGGTCCTGAAACAACATCATCACAACAGTGTCACCCCCCGGTGAATGATACCTAGGAAGCACCGAACTCAACACTTGTTTCCGGACCGCCCCAAAACCACCGCGCTTCATCGCCGCACCTGCACCAGTCTACAATCGATCGCTTTTTTCTCAACTAGACGAAGTTCCGCTCAATGCATGCAACAAACACGCCAAGCCTCATGCTCTGACAACGCAGCTCAATTGACTTACTGTATACCCGCTTTATCCAACCGCCACAATGACAACGCTACCGCTGAGTATTTAAGCTGCTATTATCAAAACGTTAGAGGTTTGCGTACTAAAACAAAAGAATTTCACTTAGCTGTATCGGAGGCTGACTTCGATCTCATCGCACTCACGGAAACTTGGCTTGTTGACAACATTCCATCTGCTCTTCTCTTCAACAACAACTTCTCTGTTTACCGCTGTGATCGCTCTCTCAGCGGCTCTAGCGCTCGCGGTGGTGGTGTTTTGCTAGCCGTTTCTAACGCATACGAGTACCTTCCCGTGATCGTTCTCTCGAGTATATTTGTGTGCGCGTCGCCTGCAATAACGCACATCTGTACGTCATGGTAGTATACATTCCACCGCAGCTTAGCTCCGAGATATCGACTCTTCGCTCTCTACATGATTGTATCAGCGGCTTCACTCTCACACTGAAGCCTTCGGATCTGCTGATTGTTATTGGCGATTTCAATCAGCCTAGCATAAGCTGGTCCACAGCTGATCCTTCGTCCTCGCCAGCATACTCATCAATCACACACTATGAACCAACTGCGCGCTCACTGGCCAACAACACCTTTGTGGATGGATTTAAATTTAACGGATTAGTGCAACTTAATCACATCAATAATTGGCATGGACGCATGCTTGACCTGCTCTACGCTAACAATGCTGCAGCTAAATTGTGTTCGCCTGTCTTTCCAAGTGTTGTTCCGCTTGTACCTCTTGACTCCTACCATCCGGCGTTTGACTTCAATATACGTATTAACTCGCCGACCCGACGCAATTCGACGACTCGACAAAACTCGACGACAACCGCATTTTATCGTTATAACTTTGCTAAAGCTGACTATGTGAAACTGAACGACATGATATCAATGTTTAACAATAGCTTTCACTGTTCCAATTTTGTTTCACTTGACGAAGCAGTATGTTCATTCTCGTCCTTTATGCTGCAAGCTTTTGTTGTAAGCGTCCCTGTTCAGCGTCCTAAACCTAACCCCCCCTGGGCGGATCGCACACTCAAACGAGTCAAACGTGTAAAAAGAGCTACAGTGGAGCCGTTTAAGTCTTATCGTAATTCTCGCACACAACACAAATGTGTTAAATTAATTCATTGTGTCCACTCGTTACCTGGAGCCCCGATGGCTCCCAGTGATCATCCGAAACTCTGCTGTGTTTTGACGAATAAACCCCGCGAGTGATGTTTAATCCTCTTGCACCGCTGCTCTAACAATTGCAACCTGACCAGAACATTACAAGTCTACTATAACGATAAGAGCTCCTGAGGATATCATAGTTGAAGTTTGGAAACTATTTGTTACGAACAGAGTTGCCGCTGACACTGGCAGTGTAGGATGGCTAGAGCTATACAATAGGTTTGAGAGATCGGAAACGTAGAACATCTGCGAAGGAAAATCGGCCAAAATGATAGGAAAAAGTTAGATAGTTCATTTCTATCTAGTTCATTTCTTAAAGGCTGTAAACCGAAAAATTAGATAGATTGTAATTTTGGCGCTCATGTCAAGCTGCCTAAAATCGTCTACGGCTTGCAGAGAATTTGAACAACATCCGAAAGCAGTTAGAACAATTGTTTATTTGGATAAATGATTTAACACAAAATCACATACCGCTTAGCCTCAAAAACATTCAAGGAAAACCATTATCTTTGTATTTTAACATAAATGATGATAAAACAAATGATCGCGAGGAATTAAAGTCTATTAAAGGCTAGTTTACAAGGTTACAGAAACGTGCAAATTTGCGCAATGTTAAAATTTATGGTGAAATTTCGAGTGCAGATGAAGAAGCGGAATACCGCTTCCCAGATAATTTTACAAATCTTATAGCTGAAACAGGGTATCTTCTGGAACAAATATTTAATGTACATGAGGCTTCGATTTTAAGAAAATTATAGAGCGCAGCTACATTACTAAGCAAACGGAAGTAATGCCGGGATTCAAAGTGGCCAAAGATAGACTAAAAGATAATTTAGTTGGGGCTGGGATAGCTGGGGGGCATGAAACTAAAACTTCTCATAGTATATCGTTGTCGCAAACCACGAGCATTCAAAATTTTTTATTTGGATATCGTATAACTAGTTTCGAAGTGGAATTCCAAAGCATGGGTGAATTTGGTGTAGCGAATATTTTATACTTACTTACTTACTTATCCGGCGCTACAACCGCTTTGCGGTTTTGGCCTGCCTCAGGAAAATTTCTGTGGCTTTCCGTAGTCGTTGATTCATGGGACTGGGTGACTGGCCCCGCGCCCACGTGACCGTTTTGTTTAGCGTCGGGTTGCCCCCCCGACGTTCAGGCACCCAGTTTCCCGGGATACCCACCCCCCTCCTGGTTCGCCATGTGCCACCATCCGCCCAAGGGGTTGGGTCAAGCCCGTGTACCCAAGATTGGATATGTGGTGACACATGTTACCACTCTGCACGACGAGGACGTGTCGGAATAGGAGTTGGATGGGAGAGCCTGTATTATCCCTCAATGGGGCTTCGGATCCCATCCCATTACAGAGCAGCGAATATTTTATACCGGAAGTAAAATCATATTTTGCAGAAAAAAAATCTATTCGAGGTGGTGCTATTGGTGAATCTCTTGGGCATCCAGTTGTACTAGATGACATGGACCAAAACGTAGAGGTAATTTCTCTACCACCAGGAACAAAAGCCTTAATACAACTAATGAACCAATAAATTATTCATAATCTGAAATCATTTTACCTATGTCGCGTGTTTAAGCCATTGCATGTTTAGCATATTAGGCATCAAAAAGCATGGAAGATCAGGCAAATTTGACGTTAATTGAATTTCGGAAACAATTGAATTTCGGAAATGAAACAGCTTATTATAAAAGTGGCAGAGCCGTTATCAAATGATGAGGTAATTAAAATAGAATCTTCAGAAGTTCTGGAAGAGTATTTAAAGAATGACGAGGAAAGTAGTGATGAGGAGACTGATTAAAAATCCTTTAAGACGAACAAGTTGGCAGAAGCTTCTAGCTATATGGAGCAAGCCCTAGCTGAAATCGAAAAAATGGACGAAAATGAATAGAGGTTCTCAAAAGTAAATTGTTATAAACGCAAGGAGATGGCTGTTTATACACAAATTTAAAATTACAAAATAAGCTCTACAAAACAACTTACTATGGACGGTTTAGTAAAAACTATTCATTAAATAAAACAATGTAAGTATGGCACAACCAATGTTACATGAATAATTTAAATTTGAATAAATTAAATACAATGAATTGAATTTGAACAGCTTAGCTACTATCTGTGTCTTATGAATCTTATGAAAATATTGCAGCCTAAAATCCCTGGGTCCCTAATGAATTAAACTCACTTGAGCAATTCGATTTTCTATTGCAACCGTTGGTAACTACATTAGGAAAAAGCTGTCCATCCGCACGAAATCATCAGAAGGTAAATCCGTCAAAAACTACAAGCTCTTCTTGATAATCTCCATATCGTACCGTTTGAGAAAAACTTCTACACTGGTAAACAAGTACGTCTGCACTATCATCCCATACATTTTCATATTGTAAGATGATTACTTAAAAACGATATAAAAAAATGTTACAAATTTTCTAACCATTGCGATCAACGTTTTTCTATTTGACAGCGAACACAACTTTGTTGTTTGTCAAAGACATATTGAACAAAGTTGACAGCAACTACCATAGACTATTAGCTTAACGATCTGATCTGAACGTGCGACTGTAGAGCAAAACTCCAATCCGCACTTCCCCATCACGAAATTCCTTGGGCAGATACACGTGCCACGGATCCTTTACATTAATGGTCATATTCATGATGACTGGTTCTGAAGTCGGTATTTCCTACAAGACATTTATTTTCTAAAACTGAAAACGGTGAAACGATTAAAAAAAGTGTGAGGAGGAAAGAATGAAAAAAAATACAATGACACTCACCAACGTATAAATGAGCCACATTATGTGTATTGCTTTGCAACATTCCATGGTCATTTTTGTATCACATCCGATCGCTTCCTTTAGTAACCCGCACAGCAATACAATCGTTGGTTCGAGAAACTCCACCAATGCAAAAGGTATCTGTTGGCAGGACAGCCCACTGTGCGGTGTGAACCCCTTCGGCTAGCAGTGCGTCCACCTGCATTTCTATACGCATCTCGGGGTGACAAGTGACAGCTGCCGGATGCCGGGGGCACATGGGATAAATGAGTATTGTACAAGAGACGCATGAGATAAGGTAGTGAAATAAAGCACAAGAAAACGTAACAGTACCAAACTAAGATAAAACAGGTGATGTAACGAACAGTGTCAACCCTTTTCATTAATAAATTTCCGTTACTGATATGGCTGAACTGCTCGGACTATTGTACACAAGTTCTAGTTTTAAGATATGTATTTGGAAGTCAACTAAAGAGTGAGTGAGTGATGATCTATCGAGCTGCTTTTATACCGTATGGTTGCTTTTTATTACCATTGCAGTTTGGTTTTCCACTATCCCTGTGGTAACTGGAATCCATAATTTCCCCCTTCCTTTGAGCATCCATCCATGAAGATGGATTGTTCGTCGCGGTCTGTTCATTTTGGATGTTGCCTGCTCGCTTAGTTCTACTGGAACAGAAATTGGTTCGTCGTCTACTGGTTCGACAATTGAAACGTCGCTGTTTTCGTTTTCATCTTCTAAAATATCTTCTGTTGAGGCTAGTGCTTCTTCATTTTGTGAATAAACATCTGCGTAAATTTCGGTCGAAGCTGGCTGTATGCTGGCTGGTTTCTGCGATGCGCGTCTTGAGCTGGTTGGCATGCGATCTTATCAGTCGTTGTTGATCCTCAAGAAAAATGTTATAGTTAACAAAATCGACCTTTTCGATCGGCCCCGTGCTTGAGGTTGAACGCATCGTTCTGCATTGTCCTATCTCTTCGCACTGCGTGGCCAACTTCACTTGTGGTTGTCCGTAGCAATGACGAAACAGTACGAAGAGTTCTGTTGAACATCAATTCAGCCGGGAATTTTCCGCCCAGATCACTAGAAGGAATGGAGCGGTACACTTGTAAGAAAGTGACTAGAGCTTCTTCGAGCGTCTCTCACCTCGAACGAATTTTTCGAAGGCTTCTTTTAACGTGTCCACAAATCTTTCAGCAAGACCGTTGTATTGTGGATGGTATGGAGCAATTCGAATGTGTCGAATACCTTCACTAATGCAGAACGTCAGGAATTTGTGGCTTGAAATCTGGGTGCCGTTGTCCGAAACGATTACTACCGGAACCCCGAATGTTGCGTAGTAGTAGTTTTGGTCATGTTTACCTCAGCCTTCATCCGAACAATTCCCGGATGGCCTCGATGAAATTGTTGCAGGGTCCTTTGTCGAAACTGGGCCGGAACGACGACTCTGTTTCCAAACGTGACACATCCGTCAATCATGCTGAACTATTCCCGTCGTAGAAAATACGGTTGAACAGCAGCGGAGAGGTTCTTGGGGTAACTGAGCCATCCGTCGCGTATGTGTTCAGTAACATATTGGAGTGTTTCGTCAGTTGTGGTATCCTTTTGCAGTGCTGCGAATGAAACAGGAACCTTTTCTGTTGTGTCAAGAAGAATGCTTACCAAATCTTCCTCAAGGCTCAGCGTAGCGATAACGTATTCTTCTTTGGGATGGATGGTCTGGTCGATCAGTTGCGATAACAGATCTGCACATCCAAATTCGTTGGTGGATACATGCTGAATCTCGAAAACGTAGTTCAGCATCGTGAGAGCACACCTGTTGGATTTTGAATAATTATTTTCGAACTTAAATTTGAATTGTACATGAAACAAAGCGTTAGGAATCTAAGATTAGGTTATAAACTACTCGACGTAAGAAACTGCTCGATCTGCATGAATGTTATGAACTGCATGCATTATTATATACAAAAAAAGACAAACGAATATACAGTTGCAAACCGACCAGCGAAAGAGGTGTACACTTTCCTTTTCAAATTTCCTCCATATATCACAGCCAGCCCCTTTTCGTGAATATATTTCACGACACCGTTGAAGTCCGCGGGTGCGAGCGTCCCCGAAGCGTGTTGTTCTGCCTTCATGCTGCCATCAGGGAACTGGTGAAAAATGACTGCCCCAATGCCTGTGCTTGATGCATCCGCAACCACAAGCACAAACATTACCATGCAGGTTTGATTGAAGCGTCGTTTTGAACTGGTCGAAACCTTTTTGGCATGCCGGTGTAATATCAAAATGGTTTATCGTTTGACCTCTCACTTCAGACTTGAGATCGTCCAGGCGATCTAAGAAATTTGTAAGAAATTTCCCTTACTGGAATCGTTGGAGCTAAAAGGCCTTACCTTGGGAAGCAGAAGGCACTCCCAGCTCATGAATAAAGACCTGTAGTCTTATGTACTGTCTAATTCAATTTGCCTTTATTTCACGAAAACTCTGGTTTATATTTTGGAATTATTTGTGTGTGTTGGTTTTGTATGTACATCTTGCAGCGATGTGTAGGTGTATATGATTATGCTATGTCTATTTTGTATTTTTTTTCCATTGGTCTGCTTTCGGATTTTGCGCAAGGATGGTGGCTGCCAACCGGTCATTCTACAGCCTGAAAAATCAGTTCACCTCAATGAATCTGTCGCGACGGACGAAACTGGGACTATATAGTACCTATATAGTACCGGTACTCACATACGCTTCTGAGACATGGACACAGTCCAAATCTGACGAAACCCTCTTAGCCGCGTTCGAAAGGAAGATGCTCAGAAGGATACTTGGCCCCGTATGTGTGGAAGGACAATGGAGGAGCCGCTATAATGACGAGCTATACGAAATGTACGGTGACCTCACTGTCGTGCACCGTATCAAGCTCGCCAGGCACCGGTGGTCTGGCCATGTTTTACGCATGAAAACGGACAGAGGAGGTGGTAGACCCAAATTAAGGTGACAAGATAGCGTAGAAGCGTCCGCCATTAAGGCCGGGATAACGGACTGGCAGACGAAGGCGCGAGAGCGTGAGCGGTTTCGAACACTCCTGAGGCAGGCCAAGACCGCAAAGCGGTTATAGCGCCGGATAAGGTGTAAGGTAAGGCTTTCGGATTTTAGGTTTCTCTATGTATCTTTATGTTTCACCTTTTTATGTTTGTCTTGAAATCCTTCTCGTTTCTAGAACGTTCCTAAACACACTTGAGATTTTATGACCTATACGTCTTGCGTTGTTATCCTACAGGATTCAATTATTGCTACGCATATGCATGTTGTATCATGTAGTCTGTTTCCTATTTTCTTCTCATACTGTATGGACCAACGCTGAGGATCGGAGTCGACTCCAGATTTCAACTCCGAATAATTCGAAATCGTCGTTATTCGTTATCTTGATTTAGCGGACCTTGATTTAGATTTAACATGATTGTAACATGTAAAAAGCTGCTCGCAAGAGTATATAGTTTCAAACATGGTGTAGCATGTCTGCTATACAAAATTATAGAATCACAGCCATCTGGGAAGTATCACATTTCACAGATCAAATAGTTAAATCTTTGTCACATCAGGTTAGAACAGCATAGTAATAAAAACCCATTTGAAATGTAACTGATAAATGCAGCACATGCAAGGACAGAATCAAACTGTAACTTATCGTATGGAATCATTATCGTTGTCCTAAATAAACAAGCATTTTGGAACGGCCCGGTACTCGACATCATCGGTGAAAAGACTAATTATTAGTTTAAGTTAGAATCTATGGTTTATTTAATTGATCATTCGATCCGCACACTAAGACCGTCACCAGTTAAGAGAGCTGCAGTTTCTCTCCAGCTCGTTGATCATCCCGATATATTCTCCTCTTCTTCATCTTCGGCTTCGTTTATCCGATCGGTCGCTCTCGTTGTCGTTGTCCGCCTCCTTATCATCGGCCGCCGTATTCGTAGCCGCCGCATTAAAGCCGAAATCGTTGCGGTCAAGCCAAGGTCGCTACATGTCATTACGCTTTTTTTGTTGTGTTTTGTTTTTTTTTTTTGCTTGATGCTTGCCTTGCAAGAAAATTACCATTGGTGTTTCTGCTTCAAGCATTTTTCTCTTGCTTCACCTGGCAACCTTTCACTTTTACTTCCGTCACGATACTCGTGTTTCTGTTGTTTGGTAGTGCCGGTTGTATCTTCCAACGTAATATAATTCCCGAGTGCGCATCTAACATCTAACGTATTCTCTTCCAGCCGAGTGCCTCCTGCTCTTCATTTTCAACCGAGATGTATTATAGGCATTGCGACAATGCGATCATAATTTCTTACTCCGATGTTCATCGTCAACCTCGTTCTTCTTCAACTTCTTCCGATCAACCTCCTCCGTTCAACCTTCCTGTTACTCGTACTGCTGTTCAATTAGCTGATTAGCCCTTAATGTGCAAGATCATATTGTGAATTTACTAACTGGCAATATTGGTGTATTAGACTTATAGATTCACTTATTTCTTATTCTTCTTTTTTTTCGTTGTATCCTTAATGTAAAATTAACAAAAATTGGGTTTTTTTATAGATGTACATGAAAACCATAGAAAATTTTGGTATGTTTCTCGCGCATGTAATCCTTCGTGGTTTTCGTTTCGAACCAATCTTATTCTATTAGTGTTCATGTACGTCTATTTACAATCTAATCTTAATTCTAATTTTTCGATGCAAATCTTAATCCTAATTCATATTTAATAACTCCTAAACAATAATTCAACGCAGGACGTGGAAAGATCCTCTGCATCCCTAACCTTTTTTTTTTTTTCTATTCGTTAAATCGTTTGAGTCGATTATTATGTACTCTTTCGAGTTTTTTCCCATTCTTTATAACGGACGTTTGTGCACTAGGTATGTCAACCACTTCATACGGTCCCTTCCAAATACTTTGCAGTTTCTGGCCCGTGCCAGTAGCATTATTCCTCATCAATACTAATTCACCCCACATGGGCTTCCAATCGTTTGCTCCACGGTCAAATAGTTGTTTTCGTTGTTCCTTTGATAGTTTTAAATTGTTTATGGCCAGTTCGTGCATGCCTTTCAATCTATCCTGTAGTTCTTCACAATAATCACCATAATTATGCTTATTGTCCGATTTATAAACTGAAGTCTGTAATCTCGCTTTTCTTCCAAACATTAATTCGAATGGTGTAAATCCAGTAGAATAATTAACCGTAGTGTTATACTCAAACATAAAATATGGTAACCATTCATCCCATGTTTGAGGTTTGCCCTGTACATATTGCCTTAGATATGTCTTCAGTTCTCTATTTGATCTTTCTACTAGGTTAGCTTGTGGGTGGTAAGCGTTAGTGTTAATTTTTTTTATTTTTAGGAGCTTGCAGGTGTTTTTCATAACTTCGCTCATAAAATTTGTTCCCTGATCTGTAACTATTTGTTTAGGAGTGCCATGTACACAAATAATAATAGAGTAATAGTAAACTCTGTGCAACTGTTTTAGCTTCCTGATTTGCTAATGGGGCTACGGTTAGGTATCGCGTTAAGTCATCCTGCATGACAAGCCCATATTTGTTTCCTGCATTTGATTCCGGTAGGACTACTATATCGACGAAAAGCTTTTCGATTGGTGCCCCTGACGTGGTCGTTATTTTCAACGGAATTCTGTTATAGCGACCAATCTTGTTCATCTGGCATGATCTACAGCTTTTAACGTACCTCTCAATATCTTTGTACATGTTCTCCCAAAAGAACATATCCTTAATCCTCTTCTTCATTCGTCTAACTCCTACATGACCTCCTAAGGGTGCATCGTGAAATTCTTTGAGAATTGTGTCTATTTCCTTCGGTTCTATTTTTATTCGATCTAAACCGGGTGTGTAATTTTTTAGTTTGGTTTTATCTATTTGCTTTATGTTGCTTAACCTCTCCTCCCTCCGTAGTTCATTTTCGTTCGTTTCTTTATCTATATTCATTTTTCTCAAATCATCCCAATGATCTTCTTGTTCTTCTTCGACAACCTTGTCGTTTGTAATGTTGATTTGATGTTTTTGTTTATCTTCTATACCCTTTTGTTGTTGACGTGTAATCACAGCCATTGTACTATTTGTTTTTTGTACTTCTTCTACTTCTCTCAACTTTACCCCAGGGAGTCGTGAGAAAAAATCAGCAACCACATTTTCTTTTCCTTTTTTATATCGTATCTCGCATTGTACGCCTTGTAGCCTCAGCCTTAACCTTGACAATATTGGTGAATTTTCTTTGAGGCGCCAGATGGAAACTAAGGGTCTGTGGTCTGAATATATCACAAATTTCTGACCGTGTATGTAGTGTTTGAAATAATCTACGGCCCAAACAATTGCTAGTAACTCTTTTTCGATTGGATGGTACCGATTTTCCGCTCCAACAAGAGTTCTACTAGCATAAGCGATTGGTTTATCCATTGTTTTTTCATTCGATAACACAGCACCAAGCGCATAATCACTAGCATCTGTGGTAATTGTATAAATGTCATCATAGTTTGGTCGTACGAGTAAGGGTTCTGAGATAAGAAATTTTTTTAGTTTGACAAAGGCCGTGTCACACCTTTCATCCCAATCGAACTTTGCATCTTTTTTAAGCAGTTCGTGCAAGGGTTTCCGGACGTCTGATGCATGAGGTATAAATTTGCCATAAAAATTTATCGCCCCCAGAAAGGACCGTAATTCTTTTAGGGTTTTCGGCGTTTGCATTTTAATTATAGCTTCTACGTTTGCTTGCGTGGGCTTGATACCCTTCTCGCTGACTGTGTGGCCTAGGTAATTAATCTCTCTATGCAAAAGTTTGCATTTGGTAGGTTCTATTTTAAGATTGTGCTGTCCCTCTAACACCTTAATCAAATTCAAATTATGTTCTTTCACTGTTTCCCCAAACACAACAATGTCATCCAAATACACTAATGCTTTGACCGGTTGATTTGTGTAGATAACCGTGTTCATTAAATTTTGAAACGTTGATGGACTAGTTTTCAAGCCCATGGGCATTCTGGTAAACTCATAATGCCCCTTCAACGTCGAAAATGCAGTTTTTGATCCATCTTTGGAATCTATGGGAATCTGAAAAAATCCCGATTTAAGATCGATGGTTGAGAAACGTTTGCTATTCCCTATACTATCCATAATGTCATCTATCCTAGGGATGGGATAATTGAAAGGCTTCGTTATTTCATTTAGTGCCCTGAAATCTACTACAATTCGAAATTTCTTTTCTTCATTCCCATTTCCTTTTTTTGGTATGCACATAACTGGTGCGTTGCAAGGGCTTTTGCTTGGCCTTATTATGTTCTGCTTTAGCATTTCTTCTATCTGGTCTTCCATTATTTTGTTTAAAGCAGCAGGGAATCTATATTGCCTTTTGTGTATAGGGATGTTTGAATTTGTCTCTATTCCGTGTTTTGCTGCTTGTGTATGTGTCAGCTTATCACCTGGCAGGAAAAATATGTCGGTAAAGTTATTAACAAATTTTTTAACAATATTTTCCAAGTCTCTTTCTAGGTGGTGAAGGTTGATTTTATCCATCAAAGCATCGTATCTTTCACTCCCACTGATTTCTGTGTGTTCTTTTAGCTCCAGTAAATCACAATCCATGTCTTTCTTTTTCATGTAAGGCAGACACTCCTGGATTTCTACCTTATTCTCCACTCCGTGTTCATCAGAACAACTAATTTCCTCTATGTTTTCAATTTCACGTTTAGGTTTAATTAAGATTAAGCGTAGGGCAATAAAAGCCTCAGCGTTGGGCCGTACAGCATAAGAAGAAAATAGGAAACAGACTGCATGATGCAACATGCATATGCGTAGCAATAAGTGAATCCTGTAGGATAACAACGCAAGACGTATAGGTCATAAAATCTCAAGTGTGTTTAGGAACGTTCTAGAAACGAGAAGGATTTCAAGACAAACATAAAAAGGTGAAACATAAAGATACATAGAGAAACCTAAAATCCGAAAGCCTTACCTTACACCTTATCCGGCGCTATAACCGCTTTGCGGTCTTGGCCTCCCTAAGGAGTGTCCGAAACCGCTCACGCTCTCGTGCCTTCGTCTGCCAGTCCGTTATCCAAGCCTTAATGGCGGACGCCTCTACGCCATCTTGCCACCTCAATTTGGGCCTACCACCTCCTCTGTCCGTTTTCATGCGTAAAACATGGCCAGACCACCGGTGCCTGGCGAGCTTGATACGGTGCACGACAGTGAGGTCACCGTACATCTCGCTTAGCTCGTCATTATAGCGGCTCCTCCATTGTCCTTCCACACATACGGGGCCAAGTATCCTTCTGAGCATCTTCCTTTCGAACGCGGCTAAGAGGGTTTCGTCAGATTTGGACTGTGTCCATGTCTCAGAAGCGTATGTGAGTACCGGTACTATATAGGTACTATATAGTCCCAGTTTCGTCCGTCGCGACAGATTCTTTGAGGTGAACTGATTTTTCAGGCTGTAGAATGACCGGTTGGCAGCCACACACAGAAATATTTCCAAAATATAAACCATAGTTTTCGTGAAATAAAGGCACATTGAATTAGACAGTACATAAGACTACAGGTCTTTATTCATGAGCTGGGAGTGCCTCCCCCTTCCCAAGGCAAGGCCTTTTAGCTCCAACGATTCCAGTAAGGGAAATTTCTTACAAATTTCTTACATCGCCTGGACGATCTCAAGTCTGAAGTGAAAAGTCAAACGATGAACCATTTTCATATTACAACGGCATGCCAAAAAGGTTTCGACCAGTTCAAAACGACGCTTCAATCAAACCTGCATGGTAATGTTTGTGCTTGTGGTTGCGGATGCATCAAGCACAGGCACAGGCTGAATGACCACAAGCCACTTCGATCCATCTTCGATTCTAAGAAGGGGATTCCCCTACACACGGCGAACCGACTTCAACTGTGTGTTCTCGAAGGATATACGGCGAAATACCGACGGCGAAGAGTATTTGAAGGGAGAGTTTTTGGAGGAAGCGAGCCCGGAAATTGATCCAGAAAGCGCGAAGCTAGGAAATTCTTTGCGAACTTGGTTGATTCGCAATAAAGTTGCTCGTAGCGGAAGCAATAGTTTACTTGTTATACTGCGAAAAGCGCCTTCTCTTTCTGCTTTTTCATCTTTTCCGCAGGATGTCAGGACATTACTGAAAGCTGTGGTGAACGTCTGCCAGCAGATAAATAAGGTACCAGGTGGAGGTGAAATGTGGTACCAAGGCGTTGAAAGTTGGTTTAAGCATTATTTTCGGTAAACTATGTATTGCTAAAGTAATTGAGTAATGCCTTTCTAACGTTACTATTATTTCTTTTATTTTTATTCAGTGGTGTGGACATATCAGAAGATGTATTTGAGTTGAATCTTTCAGTGGATGCCCATTTATAACCGCAGCGCTATACATATGTGATCTATACTGATGCAGTTGCACAACATGTCAAATGCTTCTGTTATGGTCGTAGGGATATTTTGCGGCGCTTCAAAACCATCCGATGTTGAGCCTTTCCTGAGACCTTTAGTGGAGGATTTTAATAGGCTACATGATAACAAAATGACCCTGAATGGCAAAAAATATCTGTTTCGGTTAGACTTATTATCGCTGACTCGCATGCACGCGCATTTATTAAACGTAAGTAAATTAAATTCTGCTTTTTTTAATAATGTGTACTAATTTAGTTGTTCAATTTTATTGCAGAGGTTTGCTACTACAACGAAGTACACGGGTGCTTAAAGTGTAAATGCTGAGGAACTTCCCCGCAAAACTCCAAAAAAAAGTTATTTTCGAAGATACAATAGCACCACCAAGAACAGATAAGGAATTTAGACATGAAAAACCCAGTTCTGCAGGCCATCGGAGAGGTAGAACACCTCTTACGGATTTAAAACGATTCGACATGATAAAAGGTATAGCTACTAGTGATTTATTACATGTAATACAATTAGGGATAGTTTTCAAACTTCTGTTAGGTTGGGTCGAAGGAGCTCTTGCTCCTTTTAAAAAGTGAAGAATATATTATTGAAATATCAGGAGAGCTTATCAGCATGCTATTGCCCTCTGAAATCCATAGAAAGTGTAGGTCCCTTAATTATTTGCACTTTTAGAAAGGTACAGAATTTGGTAGTTTTTTTTTGCATTACGCAGGTATAGATGTTTTGCAAGATAGAATAGAAAAACTAGCATATGAACATTTTAAATTATTATATTACGCTATAACTAAGTTATTGTCTCGGGCATTTAAGGATCAGTGGGAGCATGCAGGTACATTATTGAAGCAATTTGTCGAGGATTACAGTGTTGTGTATGACCGTGTACATCTTGTAGTAACGTTCATCTTTTGCTTCATGTATACGAAGAGGTAGACAGATTAGGCCCTTTGATAACTTTTTCGACGCATGCTTGTAAAAATATGCTACAGATAATCAAACATAGTTACGTAACATCTGGTTATAGAAGTTTACATCAAGCTATAGGAAAAATTATATTATTGCGAGATATAGAAACTGCCAGTAACCAGGAAATTATAACATATCCGACACTTAAAGTAAAAAAGGATGAAACAATTTTATAAATTAGACAGGGGTTTTTGGGATTAGTTTAGGGATTGTTAGTTTTTAAACTAAGAGGAATTTAATAGTCAAATACAATAAAGCCGTCGAGGAGCCTGGATCTGTAATTATATATGGTTATCCTTTAGTAAGGCGTTTTCAGGAATTCACAACTCCTTGCGCATCCGATAAAATTTATAATTATATCGGATATGAAAACGACACTTTACCAACGCTTCGAACCAGTTATAGATATTAAGCAACCGAGTAGATCCGATTTAAGGTCGGACTTGACCCAGAGACAGAACTAAATACTCTGTCTCAAAGTTGCCTTAAGTATATTGTAATTTACAAAAAATAAAATAAAAAATGTAAGATGTACGTTAAATAAAACAATGTTTATATGAATTGGAAAAAGTTTGAAATATTCTGAGAAGAACCCTATATATTTCACGATTACATTCCGCTTGGAAACGAGTAACTCATTTTAATGCCTCTCGCTACCCCTGGCCATAGTTTTGAAGGAATCATGCGACACACTCGCACTCCACTACCCCATCCTTCTTCTTTCTTCTTAAAGTTCATTTTATATTTATGTTTACATTACTTATATTGGGGGTTCAGCGAGTTACGGCGGTTTTGATTTTCAACGCCTAATCTATTACAGGGTTTCCCACGATTTATTGGTCAGTTCCCATGATTTTTGGGTGCGTTCCCACGATTTTTTGGTCGTATCCCATAGATTTTTGGTTCGTTCCCATAATTTATTGGTATTTTCCGATTGGATATCAATACAATTGGACCAAAAAATTCTAAGGAACGACCAAAAAATCGTGGGAACGCACAAAAAAAATATGGGAACCCACCAAAAATTGATGGGAACCAACCAATAAATCGTGGGAAACCCTGTATAATTAGTCCTGAGACCGTTCAGTTTTTGCAAGTGGGAATGGTATGATCTGTTTTATCTAATCCTAACTTATACTAATGTTTTTTTTTTTCTATGCTAAATATTATTTCTAACTTTACAAGTTAACCTTATCTTAGAAACAAATGTTTCTTATAATATTATTTGATGAGTTCATGTTAGCATGTCAGCACAACATGTTAGCATTTTTTCTCTATTAGCTATGCTAATATCTTCTAAAGTTAGGGTTTTTGTAATTTCGTGGAGATGAGTTAGCCTAGTCCTTGATGGTGCATTAGTTATCATTCTTAGTACATTGATTAGAGTTACTTGTACTCTTTTTTTATGCATCATGGCACAATTTTCCCATATACATATCCCATAAGTATAAGTAGCTGTGAGGACGAATACTTGTGTTCAATCTTACGATTTCGGATAATGTTCTTTCGCGTTTCGGTACAACTTTTTCTAGCGTTTTATAATTACCGGGTGTTGTTCCTTGTATTGCACAATTAGAAGAGAGTTTATTTCACGCAATTCACTTATACTTATAAACTAATCGATCGTGCCCGAACGCTCCGAACTCAACGAATGATCTTCGTGTTTCGTTAAACACGAATCAACTGGCAGGGCTTCCGTGCCTAAGCCTTAACAACTTGTTTATAAATTAGCAATGTATTTTTAATTGAAAGTTTGGATTTTCTATTTATAAGGCTGTAGAGATTCTTTGTTAGTATTGCACATGTCTTAACAATACTAATGGTGTGAGATCTAAAAAGTAAATTTTATCTATAATTTATCCTAGATACTTAAGTTCGTTCTCTAATGTAAGTGGTGTTACGTTCTTTCAAATATATGAAATAAACACGATGTGTTTAGTTGGAGCTTGGACGCTAAATCATACGCAGCGCGAGCAGGTCAGCTATCTACAATGTGTACATCAGAGGGCCTAGTATGCTGCCTTGCGGGACGCCAGCCGGGATGTCTTTGGTAAGCGAATTGATCGAACCAAGTGAGACTTGATACGACCATCCGCTAAGGTAGCTCTGCATCAGCTTTATGAGATGAAGTGGGATGAAAAACCGAATCATTTTATCATCATCGAAAGTGCCATACATTATCACTACCCCATCCCATGTCCAAACGCTCCCACCATCGAGGGGTTGACCAAAATGTTGCTGTGTGCATGAGACACACACTCGCACTCCTCCAGCCCTCCATAGCTGAACGCTCCCACCGTTGCGAAGATGGGAGAATTTTTGCTCTTAGCGTGAGAGCCTGAAGGGTAAGAGATGACACTATGTGTAAAGACGATGAGAATTCGTTAAGGCCGGGCTACATTGATCGTACTCCGTAGTGTAATTTTTACGCACGGCGTACGCCATCTAGCGGCGCCGGGTTGAAGCTAGAGGCTGGTATAATTTATCTGTCAAAAAACGTTTTGGGTCGAGGAGGCTATAATTTTACCCAATGATGAATAGATGAGGAGAAATGTTGCCCAGCGCTTTGTATGAATGACGATTTGTCCAACAGCTACAATTACCGGACTACTTTGTTGCAATTTATGGACGTTTATCAACATTTCAAACTGAAAACAGGTAGCCTGGTCGAAACATGATGAGACACCAAGTATGAATAATTTTGACACATAAATTATACCGACATCTAGCTTGCGCTGGTCGTCGCCAGACGCGCTAGTGAAAATAAAAATAACACTAGCGAGTACCCAAGCGATTCAAAACGCTCCAAAGTAGTAAGGAAAATAGAATATGAAGTAGCCTTCTACTTCCCGTTCTACTTTGGTTGGTTGAAATCAGAAAAATGTAGAACATGTGGGTTCCAGGAAAGAGCAAAAAAAGAGTTCTCGACACACACACACACACACACACACACACACACACACACACACACACACACACACACACACACACACACACACACACACACACACACACACACACACACACACAAACACACACACACACACACACACACACACACACACACACACACACACACACACACACACACACACACACACACACACACACACACACACACACACACACACACACACACACACACACACACACACACACACACACACACACACACACACACACACACACACACACACACACACACACACACACACACACACACACACACACACACACACACACACACACACACACACACACACACACACTCACACAGACGCGACGACTCACGCTTACGTTCTCTGTTCTACGCCCCCCTCATCACTCGCCCCACAGATCTATTTTTAGAACATCACTCACTTCCATTGACGGCGGTCGATGTGACGATGTATGTCGTCGCGTGTGTGTTGTCGATTTGGCCAGAAAAACTTTTTCTTCGTACCAAATCTGGTGGTTTTGTACGCGTAGGAGGGGGGACATACGGAGCGATGGTTCGATGCTGTAGTGTAAGCGAGACAACACGATGTGACGAGCAGCTCCTTCATCGATTCGAATGGCGAAAACGATACCAATTTTTCTCCCACTCGACTCGAATACTCCCGACGGAAACGAATGTCATTCGAGTAAAACAATAGGCCTGTTTATCTCAAGACCGCGGGACCCCTTCCCGAATCTGTCTTAGACAAAGCCAAGACTGCGGTATGATGCTTGAAAACGTTGATGATACCTGAATTCATCGGATGCAATGCTGAATCTGCGGCACATTTCTCGAACACACTGTTCTGCGCCGAGGACATGCGGTCGAATATTTTTTACACGTATAACCTTTCTTATTTTTCTTGCAAAGGAACGCACCATAGGTGGAAACAGCTAACTATTTGGTTGCCCAGTACGCGCCATCAAGAATAGATATTTTGCCAAATAGAACTGTGAATAAAAAATTGCACACTTACTTTCGGATTTTCCTGGATTTTTTTGGTCGGTCTACGCTCACGGAAATCACGCTGGGTCACTCACGATTCTTGAAATAAAATGATAACAAGCATCGATTTCAAGCATGCGTGTCGCGCGACATTTTGTCATGCGGGATATACAGAGTTCATAGCTAATATTTTTATTAATGTTGGTTACATTTTTAATACGAAAAAACATTATAAGTTGAGGCAGCTCAATTACTTATTGAATATAGTAAAGTTCTAACTTTTACATAATATATTATTATTATTCAACATCAATTTTGTACTGCTCTATTTCTATTCTTTTTCATTATGTTTAAAAAAGCCAATGATTTTATAATGATAGCCATAAACAGGATATACGAGTCAAGTGATTAGATTACTTATCGTAAAACACTTTGCGGATTGTAGTCAGAATGAAGATTCGTCATCTTCCCACCATTTTCTTAGCTTCCTTATATTCAATTCATTTTAGAAGGATGAAAGCTGGATTTTTTTAAATTCAGGCGATCTTTGCCATTGCGAAGCTTTAGTTAAAAAAAAATATTCCACGTCTTTTCCAGTGGCCTGTAGCAAGAAATTGATACCTATGGCCCCAAACAGTTCTAATATGTTTGATTATGTGACCAAGGGAATTTTTGGGTTATTAGACGGACCACCTTTTCAGTTGCAACCTGTCAACAGTTCTGGATCAAAAATCAAATCGTGAGTTTAGTGCATCTTGTCTTTTACTTCCGCTTTCTTTATGCTTTCATCCAGCCATTTGTGTATATTATTCTTGAAATTATCTTCTGTTCCTAAACTTTGGTTAAAATTATCCAAATCATCTTTTGTTTTTAGTTTTTGAAACCCTTCTGGGGCTTTTGATTAAGCTTCTACACCTTTCCCTACACATACTACGTTGCTAATTGTTCAACAAAAACTTGAACATGGGTATTTTTTTTCGATTGCTTTGAAACGATTGATAGAAACTTTCTATAATACCATCATTTCCAAAAAATCTTCTTTCTGACTGCGCAATTCATCAAGTATAGCTGCTTGATTTTTTTTTTTAATTTGATTTAATAGTCCCATCACATCGCTTGAACAATAAGATGGGTCCTTATCTTCGTCGCAGATAATCAATTCATCTTCCAAATCGTCTATTGATAACATATGTTCCCCATTCTTGTTGACGCTTAATAGCTCCAGGATCACTCAAATTTATTTTTCCTAAAATTATTAAGAATAACAAAAACAGGTGTTATACGGGATATTAAAACCCGGTTAACATTACGAGGGTTGCATGCGCTATCATCTGCTCGAAATCTTAAGGTATTATAAATAATATTTAGTTTTTATCCATAAATATTTGTTTTGCGATGTTATTCGTCGAAAAGATCAATTTATCAATTTTATTAGCTTTTGCAAAATAAAATGTCAAAATTCAGGTGTTTAGTCTGCTACAAATCGCGTTGCTAAACCTGATCTCGCGATGCTATAGTTATAACTGCTAAAACTAGGGATGAAAAAACTGCCAAGGCTCGCAAGCTCTTTGATGCGAGGGCTCTGGGGCTGCGAACTTGTATGGCGTGCGAGCCCTCGCGCGCCGTCATAAATCGCTGTGAATTGCAATATTATATACACGATATTATCATACATATTTCACATACGCAAAACACTAACTGCTGCTTTCGAACATCAAATTTCAGAATCAACTCACATTTAACAATTTCACGCTACTGCAAAAGCACTGGGCAATTATGCTGCAACTCCTTTTTATAGCTCTATGCAGCTCATCTGGCACGATCCGGAATGGTGTAACACGCAAGATGCTGGACTAGCATTTAATCACACGAGGTTCGGTTTACGGAGATATCTATAGAAAAAAGGTAAGTCCCTCTGATGTTAATCTATACTTCTTCTCTTCCAATAGCTCCTGCCTCACCGCCTTACACCTTACCTTCCTGATAAACAACTCCTTAGATGACACACAGCACTTGGCTCCTAACATCCAAATGTACAATTCCCGAAAAAGCAAAATAAAAATATTTTCTTTCGGTTAGCAATCCTGTAATTTTACATTACTTTCAATCCACCTCGTGCTTTCTCACTTTCTTTCATTATCATGTGAGAGTGTACATTCTCCCACTACTCGCTCTTCACTTCTCACTAACTGGTTCGCCTGACTGGCAGAAGATCGGATTTTCTATTCAATCCGATCCAAAATCCGATCCTGTCAAAATTTGACATTTTTTGGCCACTGTCATTTGGGACCTTGTTTCCTACGCGACGCTTTGTTTTTTGTATTAAACGCAAACAAAGTGCAGTTTATGGTAGATCGAAAATCGAAATACGAAATAAAACTGGACGAGTTAAAATTGACTGTTAACTCCAACCAAACTCCAAACTAAAAGTTCCAACCATATTACAGGGCGCCAAGTGAATGATCGTTCCGAATAACTCCGGGTTGCTTATAGATGTCTCCAATCAGATCGGTGCGGATAGAGCAGGACATCACACTGTTGTGGGCAGCCCTGCCGACCCCTGGACTTGCCGTGGTAGTTGTGCTACCACTGGTCAATGTCCAGGGGACGACAGTGTGTCATGCACACTGTCGTACGCACACTAAGCGCGGGCTGCTTAGTGTGTGTCGTGCGCTCGAACAAGCAGGTGTTGCGAGCAGCTGGTCGAGCAGGGCTCCCGGCAGGGCACGGTACGGCTGGCGCGGCCGAATATTTTAATGTGTAATTGTGCTTGCCAGATATATTTATTATGTGTACTATTTATTTAAGTGTTTAATAAAGTACCTGGGTGATAAACCAAAGACACAACAATCACTACTTCACATATCACACTATCAATCGTCGATATTGGTTGAGTGTGTTTAAATGTATTGTACTAACGAATGAGTAAAATCGGTTTTGTGTGGAAGTGTTGATCGCGCGAGAAAATATCGTTCCGTATGTAGTTGAATGTTTTGATGAACAAGTGGTGTACTGATTAAAGATTCTCTCTTTTTGAAAGTTTTATTTTCAGGACAAACCATTTACCATGGATATATTTGCAGCAGTTAACAATTCAAGTGACCTGAAGAAAATAACCGCGGATGAGGAAGAGTTGGTTCGGTTGGTTTGCCGCCAACACAACAACACAGCAAATGGAATAGGCAAATGAAACTAAAGGTAACCAAGCGCTTCAATGCTTGCAAATGGATTTTCAAGCTTACATCGAGTTGCACCGACTGGGAATGTACTGTTCGCACGGATAGTATTTTCAAAAATTCGAGGCTGTCTCTATCACAGTTGATAGAGATAACCTTCTAGTGGTCTCGGAATACGACGCGAATGGTTGCGGAAGCTGAATGTGCAGCCGGCAATTTATTATAATTTTTATATTATTTGATTTGAATATTGTTTTGTTTTCTGTTTTATTTTTATCTCATTGTAGGTAAGACAGCCATTCTAAAATGGTTCAAAATACTCCGAGAAATAAGCGCTGAATATGTGGAAACCCTCCACCAATCGATTGGAGGCGAAGGGCTCACAGTGGAGATCGACGAGTCCGTCGTTACCAAACGGAAGTACCACAGAGGACGGATTGCCGATAACAACCAGGTTTGGCTGGTTGGTGGTATTTGTCGGGAGACAAAGGAGATTTTTCTGGAGCTGGTTCGGAAACGCAACGCTGGAAACTTGCAGGAAATCATCATAAACAATGTGGCCCCCGGCACGACAATTGTGACGGATAGTTGGCGCGCATACATCGGATTGGACGGAAAAGAATATGAGCGCGAGATGTCGAGTTGGCGAGTTGTCGACCCAAGCGATCCATTAATACACACTCAGACCATCAGGAATTTATGGCGCTGGGTCAAGCCCTTTTACGCTCTAAAGGCACAAACCCGGGAGCTTCTTCTTCTTCTTCTTTTGACTCAACAACCGTTGTCGGTCAAGGCCTGCCTGTACCACTAGTGGGCTTGGCTTTCAGTAAATAGCCTTGCAGCGTCTCCATAGCGAATCGGCAGAACGTGCATGCTTGTTCTTAAGCTGACGCTTGAGAGTTGACCACAGATTCTCAATCGGGTTGAGGTCTGGACTCAACGCAGGCCACGGTAGAACTTGCACATCCTCGTTTGCCAAATAACATTTAACTAATCGCGATGTATGCTTTGAGTCGTTATCGTGCTGAAAGATGGAATGCTCTTCGTCTCCGAATTTTTGTCGGGCGTGTGGCAACATCTTACGACGTAGTATGTTTCTATACCCTTCCGAGTTCAGTGTCCCTTTGATACGGAACAAAGGACCCGGACCGTGCCAGGAGAAGCAACCCCACACCATTACGTGGCCGCCTCCGTGCTTTAGGGTTTTTATAGTATTTTTGGATGATACGCCTGTTTAGGAAGGCGCCAGACGTATTTTATGCCGTCCGAACCATCCAGATTGATTCTGGACTCATCCGAAAAAACTATTTTGCTCCACCAAAAGATGGATGCAGCTAAATGCTCTTCGGCAAACCGAATGCGCGCTTCTACGTGGTGCGGCTGCTGCTTACGAACCTTTCGTGGTTTCCGGGCACAAAACCCACCGGCGTGTAAACGGCGCGACACCGTTTTCGCCGAAACTTGCAATCTAAGCTCCTGCTTAATACGATTGCAAGTTTTGAAAAGGTCCGCCCTGATTGTCTCAACCATCTGCGCGTCAACGTCAGCCGTTGTTTTTCGCGGACGACCTGTGGATTTACCCGTAGCCTCGCTACGAATGGCGTTGTCCACAAACGTCCGCGAACGGCCGAACGCCTTGCAGATGGTTTTGATAGGCACGTTCTCACGATACAAACCCTGAATATGTTTCCGCTCCTCTGGAGTGCAGTGCTTTCCGCGACCCATGATGAACTTGTGGAATTTTCAAATCGCAAACTTTCACCTTTACCACTGAATGAAGAATGAAGCGCAACACGGTTTGGATCTCTTTTATACTACCGAAAAACGCTGCCGTTACTCAAAACTCAGATAAGTAGCGCACCACAAATGCGAGTATAACAGGCAAACAAACAGCGATTGCAAATTCAGTACGCCTCGAACGTTAGGCGAAAGAACTCCGCAGGAGCCAAAGCCTCTCTAAACCATACTAACAACAACATACGCCTCGATCTGTTGGCGATAAGAGGCCAACGAACTCCGCAGGAGCCAAAGCCTCTCTAAACCATACTAACAACAACAACAACTGTTGGCGATGACACACCTATTGCACGCAAAAAAAACACACAACAAATTTTTTTCCTATCTTTTTGTCCACCGGTGTATCAGGGTATCGGAAACCAGATGATTGCTGCCTGTGGAGAGGTGTCATGTAAAACATATCTGCGAAAGGATGAGGCACTATATACATTAATTATCCTTCACAGCTGGACATAAAAATAGGAAAATTTTTTTTTTTTGTTTTTGGCTCAATGCATGCGCTAGATGTGTCATCGGCAAGAGTGCGAGGCGTACTGAAGTTGCAATCGCCGATTTTTGCCTTTTAATATCCCATTTTTGATGCGCTACTAATCTGAGTTACGAGTGCCGATGACGTGTCGAGGCAGTATAAAACGAGAGCCAAATCGTTTTGCACTTCATTCTTCAGTCAGTGGTCAAGGTGTAAGGTTGCTGTTAAAAAAATCCACAAAATCATGGGTCGCGGTAAGCACTGCACACCAGAGGAGCGGAAACACATTCAGGGGCTGTTTCGTGAGAACGTCCCAATAAAGACAATCTGCAGGGCGTTCGGCCGTTCGCGGACGTTTGTGGACAACGCCATTCGTAGCGAGGCTACGGGTAAATCCACAGGTCGTCCGCGAAAAACAACGGCTGACGTTGACGCGCAGATGGTTGAGACAATCAGGGCGGACCCTTTCAAAACTTGCAATCGTATTAAGCAGGAGCTTAGATTGCAAGTTTCGGCGAAAACGGTGTCGCGCCGTTTACACGCCGGTGGGTTCTGTGCCCGGAAACCACGAAAGGTTCGTAAGCAGCAGCCGCACCACGTAGAAGCGCGCATTCGGTTTGCCGAAGAGCATTTAGCTGCATCCATCTTTTGGTGGAGCAAAATAGTTTTTTCGGATGAGTCCAGAATCAATCTGGATGGTTCGGACGGCATAAAATACGTCTGGCGCCTTCCTAAACAGGCGTATCATCCAAAAAATACTATAAAAACCCTAAAGCACGGAGGCGGCCAAGTAATGGTGTGGGGTTGCTTCTCCTGGCACGGTCCGGGTCCTTTGGTCGGTATCATCAGGACACTGGACTCGGAAGAGTATAGAAAAATACTTAGTCGTAAGATGTTGCTATACGCCCGAGAAACAATCGGAGACGAAGAGCATTCCATCTTTCAGCATGATAACGACTCTAAGCACACATTGCGAACAGTTAAATGTTATTTGGCAAACGAGGATGTGCAAGTTCTACCGTGGCCTGCGTTGAGTCCAGACCTCAACCCGATTGAGAATCTGTGGTCAATTCTTAAGGACAAGCTCAAGAACCAGCATGCATCCTCAGCCGATGAGCTATGGGCACGCTGCGAGGAATTGTGGAAACGCATACCTCCAGAAAGATGCCAGAATCTCATCAAGGATATGGCTACTCGCTGCCAGACAGTGAAAGACAATAATGGTCAACACATTGACCGTTAGAATGTGTTTTCGCTCTGTGGAACACCGCAACACCACCTCCCAACCACCACTTAATCAGCTCTTTTCAGGGCTACCAAAAAAATATGAAAAGAACTATCTCTTTCGGTCAGAAGACAGGTTTTTATTTTTATGTCCACTGGTGTAGCAATAGTATTGCCCGGCCTATGATTTTTGGTCGTGACCTATTAAAAAATCAATATTTTGTATATTTTTGTATATTTATTAAATGATCGACGGACCTCATAAGCCCTCTCGATATATGTAAGGGTACAATAGGAATATAACAAAAATAGTCACACGCGTTACAATAACACAATAATAACAACAATAACAATTACAAGGACGCTAAAGATTCTGGCGAGAGGCGCGAAGTAAATTAATGCGACTCAACACATTTGCCATCGTCATGCCAATATCTCTTATATGTATATAATTCTCGTGTCACCGTGTTTGTTTCCAGCAAACTTCGAAACGGCTGGTTCATTTCCAGCGAAACTTTGCACACACCTTATGGTGGTATGAGAATAGGTTTTAAGACTTTCAACAATTTCAGATTACAACACTCTCTGAATTGCAGTTTTCGAACTCCCATACAAAGGACAATATTGTTGTTGTTGAATACAACATTTCGACACTCGGTGTGAAGTGCGGTTTACACTCGCGTTGAAACCCCGCACAACAAATTCGAGCAGTCGCATTGACGCCTCGCAATTGCCCATAGTTTAGTCGCTCATAGCCCCAGTGACCTCACATGAAAGCAGGTTGTGAGAGTAAGCAGTTTTTCTGCCCTTAGATTTGGCAGTTATAATTAGAGCACCTCGCGAATAGTGCTAACAGCGCAAATTATAGTTTTTTAAAGACATGAATTGATATATTTGTTCTTGCAAAATCCACAAAAAGCCGTTTGTAATCATTAGTATTATAAAATAAAGTTCACATTTTAGGTTACAGAAGTTGAGCGTTCAACTCGCAAGTGTAAACGACTGCGGGGCTATTGAATGACTAGCAGATTTCTTTCTATACATATTAGTTACTCGTATAATACGGATAATGAGTCGAATTATATTTTTTATTAGAAAATAATGACTTTTTTAAATTTATACTATGTTTTAGTAAAATCTAGCCAGTTTTAATTGACTTCATGTTTTTCCAATGAATATATTTTGAATGTTCCGTGCATTATAGCATTTCATGTTATGACAATGTGCTCTAATAATCGTCTTTTCAATAATCCTCCTCAGCACTACATTTCTCCTTTGTATTAAACTGTCATTTTTCAACAGCACCGATAAAAGGATAAACGGAGCTCCACTACACGATATTTGTATAAGACCGTTTCTACATACACCGAGAAAGCAGCTGAGAAAATAACTGATAGCGTACTTTGACCGCGACTGACAGCATTTTCGGTTAGAAAAATCTCCGCGACACGCCTGCGAGAACGATGGAGCTGAAAGAATTTGACATCGGGTGTAATGAGAATTATGTGAACTGAGTATAGCATAAGCATGCTACATTCTTTTTAGCTTGTCGAGCCACGGGAAGAAGTACAAAATATGAACGACGGTAGTAATTTGATACACATAAATGAAAACGCTTGGGAGGTGGAATACATAAAAAATTCTTTTATGTCTCCTGAAATTGAAATGTCACAACCGACACCAGTTACCAGCTCCACTAAATGCCAATGAACATCACGAAAGAGGAAGAATGTGGACGTTATTTACGACGAAACTATGAATAATTTTTTAAAGTCTGTCACAAAAATCAACAAAATAGTTGCTGAGCTATCCAAATCTGAAGACAGTGTTTACGTGGCGGGATTCCACGATATACTGAAACAATTATCTCCTAGCACGCAACAAAAACTAAAATTAGAATTTGATGCTCGACTGCTAGAGGAATTAAAAAGAAAAATATAATAAATATAATTCAGCCTAAAATGTTCAGCAATGCAGTTCTCATAGTTGTGGGACACTTTTTTATTTCATTCATATTTGTAGTGATTTTTTTATGACGAGAATTGGACTCCATTTGGACACCCCATTATGGCACCCCATTATGGCACCCCATTTGGACAGGCTCTTTATATTTTCTATTCAATTTGTCCAAAAAGAGTGTTAAAGAATATAGAGGTAGAATTTCCATCACATTAAGTAGTAAAAGAATTTTTAGGTAGTTTAAAAGAATAGTACTACTGTATTTCATCATTATATAACATCCAAAGTAAAATTGATCCAAAAAATATACCTACTAATAACATTTATTGTGATTTACCAAATGTTCCATCTATCAGAAAGAGCTCAAAGAGATGTAGCAGCGTTATATGACACTAAAAGTATAATAAGGCCAACTCACCGCAGCTGGACGAACTTTAAACACTTCAACAAAACAATAATCATTATTGTAGCAGCTACCTCATTTTGTTCCCACACAGATATTCTTCTAGACATTTTTCTCTCGGACAAGAAAGCAATATGGTCCATCATAATAGAACGAAGGTTTTTTAAGTTATTGATATCATAGTTTTAGTTTAGTGATATGTTAGCGTATCAGTCTTGAATGACCATAGTGAGGTCATAAGTCGTATTGACCAGGCCAACAGTAATTTCTCAAAAAGTAATTATAACACAGGTGGGACTTTTATTTTTTACCGAAATTTGGCCTCGATCTTCTGAAAATCTTATAACGCTGTAATCGCCAGAGGCGTTCGCATTAATATCCGAGTGCAGCGTAACTTAGTTTCTGGATAGCATACATCTTTCCAACCACCACCAGTTAACAATGCAGTTGAAAAATAGCTAAGTTATAAGAACTTACTTCACGAAGGGTCTTTACAATTTGATCACACACTTCAGGTAAAATTTTTGAAAGAGATGATATAGAAACCTTAAAATTTAAATAATTAAGTCGATTATTTTCAAGAAGACTGTAATTGATGTAATCACAGGGTTTACCAGTCCAATAAACAACTGTCCACTTGTTTATAACAATAGTCGTTTTGAATAGACACCGCTGTCTACCACTTGTTCACACGTCAGATGGTGTAAGCTACTCTGTCCAGTTCAATAACACAATTTTCGCCTTAGATTGCACAACGGTCGGATTCGGCAAGGTTTCTTGTGGTTGTTGTATAATTAACAAAACGATTATTGTTATAAACAAGTGGACAGTTGTTTATTATGCAGGTAAACCCTGTAATTAATAAGAATTGCAAGGCTATAAATATAATGAAACATACTTACTCTAAGTACAAATTGCAGGTCGGAATAAGTGCAACCCGTTGCTAAACATCGTAGCCCGATAGCCAATCCTGCTGTAGTACTTATCGCCAATCGCGTTCAAGTATTCATACGGGATATTTCGGGGTGAATAGCCCTTAGAATAAAATCGAATAACGCCCTGGGTATTCTTATAAACAAATCGTTTATTCGTAGTTTTAATTTTTTCTTCGGCTAGCAGCTCCAAGAGGTGGTTGCCATACTCATTGTGATGAGCTAACATTGGCCGTTGCCATAAACGTTTTCTTGATGAATTTGTCCTAACAGCGTTGTACAGATCAATAATATTTTCAATTTATTTATTCCACTGATTTAAATTTGCTAGAATTGCATATTCCATTTTGAAATCAAATCGATTTTGACAGACAGTTTCGAAAAGTCTCATCTCGGCGCCCATAGGAGCTTCTACACCCACCGGCGTGAGAAACTGGTTGTGATGATGATGATACATTGTAAAAATATCAATGTATCATAATTCTAATTTACTGTTAAAAATTATATTGTGTACAGTATATTCGCGAGATACGCGGTTTACGCGTTCCCGACGAATTCGCCTAAGTCGAATTTCACGTTTTTCGACTAAAATACAATTGATTCGCTCGGAGTTTTTGATTAAATTTAGTACTTACTTTGATTAAATTTAGTACGTACGCCGTCCGCGGTTATGCTGAATGTTCGTCAATGGATGTCAGAAGAGCAGCGGATTGTGTATCAGACCATAACTTTTATATATATAATGTTAAAGGGCCTGTTGCCTGGGTACCTGGGGGAGAGCATAGTTCGGGGGTCCGATATCCATCGGCACCACACACGCAGGGCAAATGAACCAAGGGTACCTAACTTGCATTCCCTAAGTGCCAGAAACTCTTTGTTTTTCAAAGGGATTCAACGGTACAACAGTCTACCAGATGAAATTAAGAATGCGAGAAGCTTGCCGGATTTCAAACGTAAGTGCGTCATATATGTTGAACAAACTGTATAATGTGAAATGTGTAGATGTCCCATGTCATTATTAAATGTGTAACTGCAGTTGTCATCACGATCTTTATGATGATGGTAAGATGTTTCTTTAAATACTATGATTAAAATTAGAAAAAATATAAGAAAGAGTCAACATAGGTTTGAGACACGCGCGCGTACAAGTGGATATTCGGGATCTATTTGGGGGAATTTACGGTTTGCACACGGTCTGGGAGGTCACAACAGGATTCACTCATTGATGATTGTAAGTGGCCAATTCCAGATACATTAGGTTCACCTGCTTCGGAAGGTAGTGCCCTAGAGCCAATCATTGGCACTAGTGGAACTGGCCATATGCATGTTGCAGTTGTGTCCTGATAAGTGGTGCGCCAGATCCATTTATTGGTTTTTGGCGGGTTACGTAAAGGATGCTAGGGAATACCATTGTATTCGATGGAGTATGACCCGTTTTTTCTTGATGAAACTATGTTGGTCATCTTGGGTTTGTGTATGACTCGAACAGTTCCTCTGAGAGTTTTCCGATGTCACCACTTGCTCGTACAAAATATTATAATATTTTAATATACCTATCAGAGTAATATTATCGTAAAGATACTTCCGTCCTTCTCAAACCTATGTTGGGGAAAGAGGTGGGACTTATCATCATCATACTCGGCCAGCAAACCTTTCTATATAAATACAAACCAAAAATTGAACCTTACATACCGAAGGACATACCGAACTTAACACAGAAACATGCCAGTCATCATTGGCTCGCAGCAGCGGGTTTACAGTGTCGGGGGCCCTAAGCAGTAAGAAGTGTTGAGGCCCCTTTGTTCATGATTACTGGGGGGTACTCGGCCTCTGTCTTTGATAATGTAACATTTCAACTTAAATTTGGTTGCTGGCAAGGGGGGGGGGGTGTGCTTAGGGTTCGTCTAGCGCTGAGACCCAACGTTTATCACCCACGGGGCCCTCCTTGCTAATACAGTGCCATATTCTATCAACTGTTATGAATAATGGACTAACGTTTCCGGGGCCCCTCATTGACGGGGCCCCCCGAAATTGCTTACTTTGCTTACCGTTAAATACGCCACTGTTGGCTCGGTGTATTCCGTTGCCTCAGGACTCATTAGATTTAGTACCACTGAAGTAAAAAAAACTACAGCGCCTACCACAACTATGAAGACAGTCGATTTTCGTGATTTGCGGAAAATCCATAAGTGATAGATAAAAACAGTGAATGTATGAGTTGTGCAGAATACTATTTCACATCTTCGTATATATTTTTAAATTTTTTATTCATTTTTACAGTACTTATGCCGAAAAAACTAATTTATGGCCGTACCATAACTATGAAGACACTTCGAAAAACAGGTTTTATGTGCTAACTGACGCATTTAA
Source organism: Anopheles arabiensis (assembly GCF_016920715.1). Classification (NCBI taxonomy): domain Eukaryota; kingdom Metazoa; phylum Arthropoda; class Insecta; order Diptera; family Culicidae; genus Anopheles; species Anopheles arabiensis. The sequence continues at coordinate 58,182,356 of NC_053518.1, forward strand.
AAGTCGTTCAAAAATATAAATAACATATTCTACAAAGGTTTTAAAGAAGTACATTTTTGAACGATTTTAAAAAGTGTTTTTATAACTTATTTTAAGGTTTGATAAGTTTTATAAGAATAATTATCAAAATATATTTTTTTCGAACATAAAAAAAACACAAAAAAAAATTTCGATTGTAAAATACAAACCAAAGTATGTAAAAAGTTTTTCAATATTTTTTTAAATTGCCATGAGAACCTTATCAATTTTGTGAACAACGGTTCAAAAATGATAAAAACAAACAAAAGCGACACAAAAAGCTCAACAACGATTTTTTAGCAGAATCTAATTATTTGCTGTTGTTACATATGTACATAGTTAAGGTATGTAATCCTAGTCTGATATTTTTTTCCTCCAACCACCCATTTCACCATCGATGTTCTCTTAGACCGGTACAAAGTCGCCGGTAGCCGTCTGTTTGTAAAAAGTGTAGTCGTGAATTCGTTAGGTAGTTTATGAGCCAAAATAACGACTGACTGAAATAGTGATGTGGTAAATACATGTATGAGATAAGCATTTGTAAAGCCGGTAAGAATATGCGCAGAGAGTAATACTCTAGGCCCATTGCAGTTGAATATCGTGTTCGTCTGCACTTCCTCCAAAACATTTACGGGCGCCTTTGTAGCGGTCTAAGAGAACATCGATGGTGAAATGGGTGGTAAGAGGAAAATAAACAAAATATTTAGATTTTGCATCGTTTTTGAGCTTTTTGTGTCACTTTTGTTTGATTGGATCAGTTTTGAACCGGTCTCACAAAATTGATAAGGTTCTCATGGCAATTTCAAAAAGTATTGAAATACTTTTTACATACTTTGGTTTGTATTTTATAAGCAAACTTTTGTTTTGTGAATTTTTTATTGATGTACGAAAAAAATATATTTTGATAATTACTCTTACAAAACTTATAAAACCTTAAAATAAGTTATAAAAACACTTTTTAAAATCGTTCAAAAATGTACTTCTTGAAAACCTTTGTAGAATCTCACAATATATAAAATCGAAAATCGCCACAATGACGTGAGAGTAAACATTCAGCGAGAGAGAGAGAGAAAGCGGTGAGAGCAGGGCTCTCTTAGCAACGCGCGTTGCTGCGAAAGGACTTGCTCCAAGCACCACTGCTCGCGGCACTGCGGGCTCGCAAGTAATGAGGACAATGGTTACTTAGATTTTTTGTTTACACAAACCGATTCGAAATCACATAGTATAGGATATAATGTATTTTTTTAAGATTTAAAGTTGCAAATTAGCCACCTGATGATAATGTGTCCCATCATACCTCTTCCCATTATTCATCAAGATATTCAAGACAATATTTAAAAAAAATGTTTGAAAACTATGCAAAATAGCTTAATTGTGAAATGGTTGATATTCCAAATAAGTCAATCATTCATAAAGCCAACCATACTCATTATTGGTGCTTAAGCACCTCGAATACTACATACACCGTCGTCATCGGCAGATAAGTGTGGTACAGAATATCCTGTAAAACGGGTGGCTATACCCAGGACGACGTACATGTACACTCCCTCAAGACTTAATTCATTACCACGTAGCCGGATATTCAATCCTTACTACGTGCGGACGGTCCATTCTGGGCTTGAACGTATGACGGGCATGTTAATGAGTCGTTCGAGTTGACGACCACCCAAATCTACTACTCCCTCAAATCTACTACTCCGCATTATTGGCTGAGTTGGGACAAGGAAAACGCAAGACAATAAGAGACGGATGTAGTCGAGAGACCCTATGCGGCCATATGATGAAAAGCCTTGCTGAAATTTCGAGCGAGAAAGCGGCGGATGTTGATGGCTTGAAAGTTAAAACTGAATTTGTAACTATTTGCTCGCGGGCGGGAATAACTACTTATTTCAGGATGTCCTTCCGGAACAAAGCTCTAAAGGGAGAGATGGTTCATTGCGCAACATGACTGCAACATACTGCGCGTTAGGTGAGACAACCGTGCGCACTGCATTTAGCCGGATCAGCATCAACTGCAGAATGATCCACAATGAAACTATGCTTACTGTAACGTGCCCAAGAAGGCTGAAAAGATTCTGACTATCAAGAGTGATGACGATATCTACCATGTGATGCTATCACCGTACTATGGTGTTGATTAAGAACAACCAGGTTATAATCAAGGACACGTCAAATTAGAAGCAAAATCTGAAAAATTTGGATCGTCAAGAGTAAATAAAGTAGTTTGCAAGTAAACGTGAATTTAGTTAATTGATCTGGAAAGGCTGTAACATTGTTGAACCATTCTTTTCTATAACAGTATAGATTGGAATATTAGAACTACACATGTGGAATGGTTATTTGGGAGGATATGTTCTCTGTTGAAATTTGATATTTGGCGCAACAATAACAATTGTCTCATACACAAATACCAATTCCATTCAATACTTCAAAACCAGTTTCAGGATAATAGAATAAAATTTTGACGGCGTTTTTGGAAATGAACCTTTTAGAAATTTAAGACCAGGAAAATTAACATTGAAAATGTTCTAAGCATCGATTACTTATTACCTAACGTATGAAACATAAGTCGAAAAAAAGAGTAGAAATGGAATTCGAACCACGTGCGATATCATATTATTGTAGTTCAATTTTACATTTATGGGCACAAAAAACAGAAGATGGATCAAAACAGAAGTGAGCATTTCAAAAAAATTATGTTTTTAAGTACGCAATTGGGATTGGATCTAAACATGTTGTATATGTATTAACGGCACCCTAATTTTTTAATCCACTGCACATCAATACGTTACTCAATGAACTATACTATTTAGCTATGCTCTCTATAAAATCATACCGATAACTAAAAAGTAATAATCAAAAAATTATACATTTGTGTCAACAGAGGCATGGAACGTATCAGTTTCTGCTAAGTACAGTAAGAACTGTCCAAGAAGTTACAAGGTTAACACATTTGTGGTGTAACGCATAAGAACAAATAGGTGTTTAAGTTATGGTTGTTGCCACTGAACGTGCAGAGTTTGAAAAAAATTCTTAATTTGAGGACATCCGAGAGATTTTACCGGGCCTTAACTAGTATGTTATTTATATTTTCGAACGACTTTCAAATGCGTCAGTTAGCACATAAAACCTGTTTTTTGAAGTGTCTTCATAGTTATGGTACGGCCATAAATTAGTTTTTTCGGCATAAGTACTGTAAAAATGAGTAAAAAATTTAAAAAAAAATTACCGAAGATATGAAATAATATTCTGCACAACTCATACATTCACTGTTTTTATCTATCGCTTATGGATTTTCCGCAAATCACGAAAAACGATTGTAGTAATGGTAGGCGCTGTATGTCCTACAGAATATCACGACACTCAAAATGAGGCATTTGAGGAAATATGTGTGTTGTGAACAGCGTTTGTTTACAAATAGAAAGCCTGACAAATCTTTTACGCTCGTGACTGTTGTAGGGTTTTTCTGACGGCTTACCAGGATAGGGCATAGGGCTAAGGTGCCCCCCATTATCCCAGAACGACTAAAACAGCATCCACTCGCCGTACATTTACCAACTCAATGGAGCTCACTGCAGATATCCAACAAGCAGCGAACGATACCAACACTGTGGAAGCTTCTGATAACTGCAACCACTACAACCATCGTACTAAGCCGACTAGTGATATTAGTGCTGGAAACTGCCGAACAAATACAAAATCATCTTCTGATCCTGTTTTGAACCATGATACCACGAACACTGGCATAGCTGAGAAAGTATGGTTATACTTCACGAACATCAAATTGCATGTCTCCGCTGATGATATGCGTGTGTGGCTTAAAGCTGTGCTGCCAACCGACAACATAGATGTTTACCGTCTCACGAAAAAGGGTGCGAACCTTGATTTGATATCCTTTATGTCGTTTTAAGTGAGTATTCCTAAATCACTTAAGGATCTCGCGCTTCAATCTACTATTTGGCCAGTTTCACTTACTGTTCGTGAGTTTGTTGATCGCGGCCTACCAAAGCAACGTATACATGAAAGGGCCCGATTTGACCCTTCTCCGCTTACTTCGCATCATTCAAACAGTGCAAATTTAGTTTAGTTTATTATTAATCGATGGACTATGAAGCCTTCTCGAGTCAAAATTTGTTTACAATACACATAAGATAACGAACAGAACATTTATATATTGTTATTGTTGAACGCATTCCGAACACTTAAAAGTGAAGTCAGTTCCGTTATCATCATTCCAGGCTCATAAATATCGTCAGCTGAATTTAATACACGCCACATACAAAGAAGGGGGTTGCGAGAGCCAAATGTTGTTCGGGTTTCAGCGACTGCCAGCATTGGTCGGCGACGGAGTTAAAATTGCTCTTCTGTTGCGCCAAAAACTACCACTAATCCGGATCATGTTTTGGAACATCGATCGCCATCCCCACAGCGCGGGATTCAATCGCTATCCCAGATGACCGAGATCCTAGAGGCTATCCAACCGGAGTTTCCTCCCACACCCCCTCAGTTATCACCGGGGGTGGGGCGTCAAGCACAATCCAATCTCAGCAACACGAATCGCTCACCACAGATCAGCCCGTTTGCCAAACGGATAGCTCACAATTAATAGACCCCTTCGTGATCTATTACCAAAATGTTCGAGGCCTTCGCACCAAATATAATGAATTGCGCCTTTCTGCGAATGAATCAGGGTTTGAAATGCTTGCCCTTACTGAAACCTGGTTAAATGAATCGATTCCATCCAATATGGTCCTTGATAGTGATGCCTACAACATATACCGCTGTGATCGAAGCAGGTTAAACAACGAACGTTCGCGTGGGGGTGGTGTGCTGCTTGCATGTTCCAGTCGTTATCCGTCTGTGGCACTTAACATGAATCAACCTACGCTTGAAGCTTTATGTATTCGTGTTTCTTTTCCTAAGTTTCGTCTTTATGTGGGGATTGTTTATGTGCCACCGTATTTGAGCAGCGACCGCAACTATTTTGAATCCCTTTCTGCTTTCATCAGCGATGCATACATGCAAATGAAACCGAATGATCATCTTATCCTTCTTGGCGACTTCAATCAACCGGCGTTAGAGTGGTCGCCTGCAGCCGTAGTAAGGATTCATCTTTACTAATTAGATATTATGTGCCTAATATCTCTTCAAATTCATACAGTTCCTGCTTTTTGGATGTGTTAAATTTGCATGAACTCTATCAACGTTCGTTTAATGCTTTGTTAACCTCTGCACTCCTTTCATGTACACCTATATTTCGATCCCCTCCTAATCCTCCCTGGTCCAATCGTACTCTTCACAACCTGAAAAAGGATCGTATGAAATATCTTAGCAGGTATCGTCTGAACCGATCTGCATACAACTTTCGTTTATTTAAGTACGCTGCCTTTGCGCATCGATTGTACAACAGGGCTCGTTTTGAGGCCTATTCGAGTAGACTGCAATCGCGATTTCGTTCTGATCCAGCATCCTTCTGGCGATTTGTTAGGGTACGAAGAGTGTGCAATACGTTGCCTAATGAAATGGTACTTGATTCTCTAACTGCTTCTACTCCTGTTGAGATTTGTGAACTCTTCTCTGCTCATTTTTCCCAAATGTTTGAGCCACCGGTTAGTGACCCTAACCTTATCGAGGGTGGGCTACTCTACACGCCAGAGAACTTAATTAATCTCTCTGATATTTCGGTTAGTTCTGAAACAGTTGTACAGGTATTATTTGGGTTGAAACGTTCTTTTACTCCTGGTCCAGATGGCATTCCTGCCTCAGTTTTAATAAACTGTAAGGACGTGCTTGCTCCACACCTTCCTAAAATTTTCAACCTTTCACTTTCTCTCGGGGTCTTTCCTGCTCTTTGGAAATCCTGTTGGCTTTTTCCGGTACACAAAAAGGGATGCCGTAGCATTGTCCCTAATTATCGTGGAATAACCCAAACATGTGCCACAACCAAAACTTTTGAGCTATGTATCTTTCCAATCATATTTCTTAGTTGTAGTTCAGCTATTAGCCCTAAACAGCATTGGTTTAATGCCTGGTAGGTCTACCTCAACTAATCTCATGTCTTTTGTGTCCAATATTTTTAGATCTTTTGAGGTCGGTACCCAACTTGATGCAATATACACTGACTTTCATGCTGCATTTGATAGTTTGCCTCACTCTTTATTATTAGCTAAATTATCTAAACTTGGTTTTGGTGATGGCATTATTAGCTGGCTGTCCTCATATTTAAGTAATCGATCTTGCAGGGTTAAAACTGGGTCGTACTTATCTGAGGAGTTTTTTTGTACGTCAGGTGTCCCTCAGGGTTGTGTGCTAACTCCTCTTCTGTTTTCTTTGTTCATCAATGATGTTTGTAATGTTTTGCCTCCTGAAGGTCATCTCCTTTATGCGGATGATATCAAAATCTTTTTACCTGTGTCTTCTTCTGATTGTTTGAGACTTCAGCATTACCTTAAAGCTTTTGTTCATTGGTGTTCATCCAATTTACTTCGCCTGTGCCCTGAAAAATGTTCTGTTATTTCTTTCTCTCACTCTCTTTCTCCTATTTTTTTCAACTATACTCTATCTAACTCGTCCCTCTCTCGTGTTATGTCCATCCGTGAACTTGGTATTATACTTGACAGTCGTCTTAACTTCAAACTGCAGCTTGATGAGGTTCTACTAAAAGCTAATCGAACCCTTAGGTTTATTTTACGTTTTACCTCTATTTTCAGAGATCAAAGCTTCCTAAAAAACCTTTATTGTGCTCTGGTAAGGCCTCTTCTTGAATAAGCTAGTATCATCTGGAATCCTCCTACTATTGATGGCTGTTCAAGAATTGAAAGCATTGAGCGCCTCTTTACCAGGATTGCTTTTCGTCGTTTGTTCGGTGCTGCCTCACTACCTCCCTATGAAACGCGATTGCAGTTATTCAATCTTCACTCTTTAAGCTTCCGCCGCTAAGTGTCTCAGGCATGTTTTATTGGTGGCTTATTACTCTCTGATACTGATGCTCCTGATTTACTCTCGTCCATCTCGTTGTATGTTCCCTCTCGTTCCCTTCGTCCTCGTGATCCTCTGTCAATTGAAACACGTCATACTCTTTATACTTTCAATGACCCAATTCTATCCTGTTTCAGGTTGTTTAACCACTTTTACCATCTCTTTGATTCGACTCCTCTCTCAACTCTTTCCGTAACCGTATTTTTTCTTTTAATTCTCTTTAATTATTCTTCTAAGTTTTCATTAAGTTTATGATAGTCTCTACGCTCCAGCTATGTTTTTTTTTATTTCATTTTTTTTGCTAGGTCAAGACTAGTTTAGTTTAGTTAGGCTTAGTTTTTCATTAATTATTTTGTTTATTTGTAAGGGTTTATTTAGTCTGCTTTATTTAGCCTTGATGGCGGATATTGAATTATTAAATGAAATGAAATGAAATTTGTAACCGCGGTTTACGATGGCGGTGGGGAGAGAGTATAAATAGAGCCGAAGAATGCGCCTTCGGCCTCATACAACCACACAAAGTCAAAGGAAGGAATAAAAACTAATTTTGTGATTTTTCCCCAACAGAAATATCCACATTTTTTCCTTTTCTTAAGTGACTCACAATGTGCGATTGTTTTATCTGTTGATATTTCCGAACTTCATACAGGTAAAAATGTAGCTGGTCATGAAAATGCTGCTCTTTTAAGTTCAATAAATCAAAATCATAAAAATTATTCATCTAAAAAAATATTTTACCCGATCACAGCATGAAAATAAGTCTTACTCATGACACACCTTTGTTTACACAACCCTGCCGACTATCATACGAAGAGCGTAATCAAGTGTGCGAAATAGGTAATGGCTTATTAAGAAAACAACAGTTTCGCCGTAGGCTCGCCTCTTGTTCTGATCAAAAAGAAGAGTGGAGAATTTCGTATGTGTCTATAGTCAATAAAAACCTCTCAATAAAATCACTGTTCGAGTAAATTTTCCTTTCCAATTAATAGAAACATGTTTGAAATATTTCATCAATAAGCGAAATTTTACATTACTAAATTTAAAAGTGACTTTCATCAAGTCAAAATGCATGATGACTCGACTAAATACTCTCGTTTGTTACCCTCGATACGAGTATGTCAAAATGCTATTTGGATTTAAAAAAAACACTCCTTATGAATTCCAACGATTCATCAATAACATATTAGTGATGGGAAAAATGAATCGCATAAGGGATTCGAATCTTCGTGCTACAATTAAACATGCTACATTACACGAACATTTGCTATATTTCGACTGAAAACTGCGTGATTCGACTTTCCAAATTAAAGATACGTGGTTTCTCTCGACCCCCACATTAATAGCATATTTCGGGGACAGCCTCCAAATTAAATTGCAATTCCAATCCCAATCGCAATCGCAATCAGAATCCAAATCCACCACCGCCACAGCCACCCGTACCAGTAGGAGTATCCTACATCACCAGGCAGGAATTCTATTGTTCCTGCTACTGTAGTTGGTACAAGTGTAGCGATGGACAAGCCTCACTCCGCCCCGTACCTCGATGATCCCATCGGTGCTCCCACTTCGGTGATCGGTATATTACTGGGGAAGCGGAGTCTTAGCTCGCATGAAGAGCTCGAGGCAACGCTCGCCACACCCGTTGCTACTACCGCACTGATCATAACTCACCCATCATTACACCGGTCGTCGCTACTACTCCCATCTTCCCCGTCTTTTTCCCTCACTCTCCAGTTGCTGCTAGTGAGCAGTTTTAGGCGCAATAACAGCCTGAAGCGGAAAGCTTTGGGACCGCTCGATGTCGTTCCTGCTACTTCCGCTGCGGCTGTCGTTCTCGTTGACTCGGTTGTCGTTCCAGCTGACGAATCCGTCCCATTCTCCGTTGTGGCAAAGTTGTTGGCGGAATTCGCGATCGTCCGGTCTAAACTGGATCGATTGGACGAATCTGTCCAGGGGATGCGGGGAGAGCAAAAGAAGCATCATGCTGAAATATCAAGCAAAATTTCGGTCATCGCCAAGTCGGTGCACCTGGCCGAAGTGCAGGTGGGGCAGATCAAAAAATCGATCTGCGTTGGCCAAGATGGATATGCTCCCCCCCTCCCCGAGGACTTTAAACTTACGCTCGTCACAACGTAGGATGAGCTAAATGCTTTAGAGCAGAAGCTGGGCGATGCCGAGTGTATGCGGGATAGCTTAGCTTGGCTGCAGGCTGAGGTGTTCGACTCCGAGCCACAAAAACGTCTAGACGAAGCAAGGGATCTTGTTTTCGAGTTTTTGCCTCGCTGCAGCTGGAGCGGGAGGAATGCAAAACTTGCTATAAAAAAATATAGCAACATTTTGCAGCTTTTTAAGAAGATTGGGAGCACCAATAAAGTTACTATAGCTCCCGGATTTGTCCGGGATTATTTCGGGAAAAAATTGCGGTACGCGTATCAACGCGTGCCAAAAAAAACTGGACCCTGTAGTGGATGGTGACGGGGATGGTGGGTACAATTTAAATATAATTTAGCTTATATTAAGTTAGTCTAGTTTAGTATTGATTAGATAGCTATAGGTGGCCAATTTAGCTTTGTAAGTTTAGGTTAGCATAGCATAGGTAAGCATCGTTTAGCATAATTTGGTATTCAAGCAGAATTGAACTATTAAATCACGTGAAAAAAAACCTTTTTGTTATTTCATAATGAATTAAAATGCACATGTATTTATTTATTCGTTTATTTTTTATATTTATCTCAACATGATGATCTCAATATGATTTGCCCTGTCATAAAGTAAATACTCTAACACGCGCAATCAAATGAAATGCGAGTGGCACGTTATGATAGGCTATGCTTTTCTTATTTGCTAGTGAACAAAAAAAAATATAAAAAAATAAAATAAAGATGTTCTATTAATTGTCACAGTATTTTGGTTAATTTTGCGATGTAGTTCCTTTGTTGCAAATAATTATCTCTGTTGATGAAATTGGATGCGAAGTGTAATATGCCGTTTTCCTTCTAATTAAAAATGATACTTAACGAAAAGCTAGTCGATAAAAGTAGCCCGTTTCTTTCCTCAAATCAGACGACAAAACGACTTTCGGCTTAGTTATTTTTAGTTTGTTTATTTACCGTTAGGAAGGTATGTATTAATGGCACAAACAATTACTCGCCCTCTTTGGCGGTTTCTACAGCAGCAAGCTTGCACAGTATTGAGCTGCTCAGCGTGCGTTGAACTTGACCGGAATTAACGTCTTCAACACTTCCCCGAAATATCAAAACATGCTCAGAAGGGCAAGGCTGGCTAAAAGCCGAATATTTTTGTTTCAGGGCATGCCCTTCAACAATTAGCTGCGCGCCCTGTTGTGTTGCGGTGTGGTACATAACGATGGTGCCATCATTTGCCATGTACCACTGATCGCGAAAATTGGTTCGCAACATCAAACCTTTCCTCACAGTGGCAATTATCTCCTTGCCTTTTACCATTCAGGTGGAGCATTCTACTGCAGTTACTGGATTGCATTCTTTAGCAACCTCGATGTGCTCTAGCTCAATCAGTCGATGAGCTGCTTGTGCTAGGCTGTTCCTCCCAGAATGGACCAATTTTCCCACATCGTGCAGCTTCGCCTCGTAATCGTATGCCGATGTAGTGTTAATATCCCCAAATCGAAATACGTCATCGTAAACGTGCAGCAGATTATGCACATTGCTGTTCACAAGCGTGGGGCTGTAAACATGAGCATAATCTGCCACAAACTGCTCCAGCAACGATGCTGCATACTCCCATTTGTCCTCATGGTGCGACGTGGAGAGGAAAGTGATCGCAACAAACAACAGCATGAAATGCTGGTACGCTGCATCGCAAAGTCTGTCCTTCAGTACAACGAAACCTGTATAATGCAAAAACATCCTGTATTCGGATGCCTTCCACAGGTTTACATAATGCAAGTTTCGCAACCTTCGTTGGAAGTCTGAAGGCAGGCTTAGACGATGAAAACACGCTGTTACTGTCGGGACAGCTTAAACTTTACCACTGGATGGCCGTTAATCCATATGTCTATTTATCTTACCAGCACTCCTTTATCTGTCTGGTGCATGCATTCTGACACAAAATCCGTTTACACAGGTTATCATATCAGGTTGTGGAGTAGGGCGGATGATATGATCCGGGTACTTTCCATCACAGAACAATTCGTTAGTCCTTTCTTGATCCTCTGTACTGTATGGGAGTTTATGACAGGCGCTGTACGAATAATAGCTAGGATTGGATTCGCCACAGAATATGACCACTACCATAACGGAAGAATCAGGCAGATTAAAAACTTTCATTTAAATTGGGCAAAACTGACACCTCTTACCTGACTACTTCTATAGAGCGGCATACCATCTACAAAAAAGTCGATCTCAAAACCCTTGATTGAAGGTTTCACATTGCTAAAATAAAACCGAACGTACACACTAGTGAGAACACGGGAGAATCCATTGAACGTAATGAAAAGTGATGGATTCTCTGGACTTAGTGATTTTTCAACTCTTACCGATAACATCGCTGCAAACATGTGACCACACCTCTGTACCACAGACGTCCTCCGCTGATGGACGTTATCTCCGCTTCCGTGGATTTCAACACCGGTGTGTGCGTGAACGTCCGGGAATCGAATGGCAATTTATTTATTTATTTATTTATTTATTTATTTATTTATTTGAATCAAAGTTATCGGGCAGTATGCCTAAATAGCTTAATGCTTACAGAGTACAAGTTTAAAGTATGGCCCTAGAACTAACTTGAATATGCTGACGCAGCTGACTAACGAGTTGATTGAAATCTGCTGATAACCCTAACCTATTATACACATCAATCATTTTGAGCAGTGGATCATTGGCACCAAAACCAGTCGATCTAAAAGGGCTTCTTAGTAGCTCTCTATTTCTAAGACCTCTAGAGGGAGTAGAAAAGCAAATAAAATTTAAAATGTCAGGTGCATCAAAATTTCCAATTAATAATTTATGCATAAAAGTTATCTGAGCCGTAGTTCTCCTATGCTGTAAAGTTTCTAAGCCAAATAGTAAACACCGAACATTATACGAAGGACGTGGAATTTGGTTTGACCAGGGAAGACGATGAAACATAACACGTGTGATTTTTTTCTGATTTTTTTCAATTTTATATATGTATGTGATTTGATGGGGACACCAAACTACACTGGCAAATTCCAGGATGGGACGGACTAAAGAACAGTATAATGTTTTCAAACTGAAAGGATTTTTAAAGTCGGCCGAGACACGTAAGACAAATCTAACAGCTTAAGAGCTTTAGTGACGATAGTTTGATAATGGCTAGATAAACTAAGCTTACTGTCTAAAATAACTCCTAAGTCCCGAACCTGAGAAAAACGTGGAACGCTGTCTTGATTGATTTTGTAGTTATAAATAATAGGATTTTTTTTCTTTGAGAATGTTATACAACTACATTTGCTAACATTAAGTAACATTTCATTATTAAAACACCGTGCAGAAAAATAGTTTAACGAGTCTTGTAACATTTCACAGTCGTCAGAATATTTAACAGGTAGGAACATTTTTAGATCGTCAGCATATAATAACAATTTAACATGAGAAATAGCAAACACGACATCGTTAATAAATATAATAAATAGTAAAGGTCCTATTTTACTCCCTTGAGGAACACCAGATAAATTATGGAATGTGGCAGATAAATTAGTTCCTATCTTAACTATCGATCAGTTACGATCAGTTAAATAACTTCTTAACCACTCAACAACATTTGTGTGAACACCATACTTTGATAATTTAGATAGCAATAGAAGTGGTTGCAGTGCGGTTGGTGCTGCCTAATGTGGACAAGTAAAAGGGCCAAAGCTCTATGAGTTTGGCCGGTCTGTAGTGCCCACAGTCTCAAGCGATCCTCAAACGACGCTTGCACCGAACACACGATCTTGCAGCGGCACCTCGTGTGGCAAACCATCGTCCGTATCGGTATCAGCACCGCTGCTGTAGCCCATCGCGCCTTCCTCCTTACTATCGCTCATCGATGATGGAAGATTTTCTTTACAGTAAAAAAAAAGACACAATGAGCGCCAAGTAATTGATAAAGAATGATTATCTAAAATAGCCAAAGACAAAATTAATTACACCAGACACGACTTGGAACACATTCAATCAATCTTATTTTTCAGTTTTTACATTACATTTATCCATTGCTGTGGATTGTGAAAGGCTAAGGTGCATGGTACACCATACCACTTCGCTAATCACGACGTGTTGCTATTATCACAGCACAAATTAATTGAAACCTTGTCGGGATCGGTAAGAATGGATTGTGCACTCTATGATGATCAAAACGCGTTAGAGGCTTCGATTACAATTTCTAGGCGCCAAACGCGATTGAATCAGGCAACATCCACGATAGAAAAAGACCACACTACATGTACATGAAAGGGTATACAGTATGATAGGCGCTCATAGGACCGAATATACACGCGAGTGTGTTCGGTACCGGCCCTAACCGAGAGAGCGCATTCCACTCAAAACACGATTGGCAGCGGGGACGCGGAACGCAGAATACGCGGAAAAAGGAAGGATATAAAAGCGGATTAATTCATGAGCGCCCGTTGTGCGTTGCATGTATGTCGAAAGCCTGAGAAATAAGTGATTTTTTATCACATTGCGCTGCTTGCACAAATGATATTCTCACCGAGTTACCTGCTTCTCCGAGATGAGATCACCAACACGAACATCGTCACGACTATTGTTGCCCGCTTGGATCGTTCTACAACCAGTTCTGCAACTACTAATCCAGGAGCGCTGGACGCTCAGCGACCTATCGATAGATCTTTGGCCTCTCAGTGCTCGCCGCCGTCAGTTGTCTTTGCTTACCCGCTAAGTACTACCAATACTACACCAACCTGCCCATCATCACCGCTGCAGCAATCAACCATTCTTGTTTCCATCTCTTCATCGTCAACAGTGCCTGTTAATTAACACTTTGACCGCCGGCCTGACGTCACAGTTTTTGAGTGAGTACGTAGCGCATGGCAAGAGAGCGATGAGAGCGACAGTTTCTCGTGCCATTGTTATCACTCTTTTGTTTCATTGCGATAAGCGGCGTAGCACATGTCGTTCTCGTTCTCTCTTTCCTACCTCATTCGTTCTCAAGAGAATCACTGAGCGCCAGATGCAAAGCTGAACGGCGAGCAAAACCGTCATGCGAATTTATATGACACAGCGCTTAAAGTGTTAACCTATGAGGGCTACAGGAGATGTACGCAAGCAGTCGGACCGATCTCTCCCAGACAACCTTCCTGCTACTTTTAAACGCACATGTACAGATTATGCTAAACAATCATTAGTGCCCAATGATTCATCATTACCGCGTTTGCGTGAATGCGTGAACAGAAACATGGTTAAATGACTCTTTACCGGATAGTATACTATTTAACATTGATACATTTATCATATATGTGAGAATCAGTTAAATATCAAAAGAAGAAGATGGGTGGCTTTCGGTTAGTTCGCTTTATTTTTCTCCAATTCGCACGTCCTTCACCTTCGACATTTCGCGTTCAACTGACCTCCCGACCCAGCAGCGCGCGCCGCTTAAATACCCTCCTTTGCTCACTCGGCGCTCGCCACGATATCGCTATCTCTTTTCCCTACTTCACATATATAGATGTTTATGTTTATGTTTATGTTTCTTTGTCTATCGATGGACAGTACCCTACAGGCAAAGAGAGCGAAATTTACAGGAGAGGGGCATGTAGAAACAGGGAGAAGAGGTTCGGTGGAATTTGTATTGTCCGCCATAGTCGAGCGGCAGTGATTTTTTTCCGAATAGAGAGCAAGCGCGCGCAGCGCTCCCTCGCTTGCCTTCAAATTTCACGGTGCGCTCTCTCGATACAAAACAGCTGATCAGCTGAAACCCCTTCCCTCCCGTTTCTTTCCTGTTGCGTTGCGCTGGATGCGCGGATCAGCTGTTACCCCATCTCTCGCGTTTCTCGCGGTTTGCGCTGCGCTGTTGCCGCACTTTACGCGTTGCGCTGAAAACCCTCTCCCACGCGTTCTTTTCGGTTTGCGCTGCGCGTTGTGCGCTGTGCGCTTTCGTTCACTTTGATTTGCAGCGTAATAAAATCGCATGCATCGAAAAAAACTGAAACACATCCAACTCGTTTAATATTTAAACACTTTATTGAAACTTAAGGCACAGTTCCACACATCGCTAACCACAATCTTGCCATAAAACCACACATATTTTTATTGTACATAACGACACTTTAAGTACCCGCCTTACTGCCTGTATGTAGTTTATGTTGAATGCTGAAAAAAATCATTGAAATAAAGCTGCATAATTTACATATTCATGTTGAATTATGAAAGATTATCGCAGCTATATTTCAATGCGCACAACACTTCATCAATTGAAAATACGGCCGAAGCCGTAATAATGTGAATTTAAGTAAATAATACTTCAACACTTCACTTCACTTCAAATTACATCGAGCGCCCGGGATTTAGGCTAAAACGCGCGCAGTCTCACACTGCGAAGGCTTGGAATGTACTGACGATTTTGTGTGGTAGTAAGAAAGGGAACGCACGAGGAACACTCGCTGCACTAGTGCGAGCGAGACACCGACACCAGCAAGCCACTGCGAGAAAACCAAACTGAGCGCGTTGGCTGAAAATGAACGCACACATTCACACATGTGTAATTGTGTGAGTGCAAGAACTGTGTAAAAAACAAAACATGCTCTCGCCTCCGAGCAATTCCGCGTATTTCCAACCGTCTCCCCCTGCTTCTACATGCCCCTCGCCCAAAACTTTCACACTTTTACATTCTCTTTGCTAGAAGGGTAATGCCCTCTCGAACCAATCTAACAAAGTTTTACAATGAGTGTTTTACAATGGATTTCAATAACATAGAACATAAATATGCGCACAGTGGAACCATATTTAACACAGAAACACGATCATTAAACTCAGTTGGCGAAATCCTCGGCTCAAAAGCGTCGCTGACGGCGTTGAAAGCACGGCACACGAGAAGGAACGGGTCAAAGGAGCCAAATTGCGTTCTACGGTCGTCGAGGGCCAACATTGTCGAGAAGTCCCGTGATGAACGACAACCTGGCTTTTCGTATTCGCTCACTTAGGGTGGGTAACCCGAGTAGTAAACTCCTAGCCCGGTAATCGACCATTTGGTTCCATGAGCGAAGTGCAAATCGCGTAATTTTGCGCTGGATTGATTCCAATCGAGCTAACGGACGCGCTGCAGTTGGCCACCATACGAAATTTGCATATTCGATCAACGATCGGATAAATGAGCAATAGAGCGCCTTGGTACAAGGCATATCGTTAATCTCGCGAGTCATATGGATAACTAGTCCTAGCACTATATTGCGCGATGCGATGCGATCGATGTTCAATGCAAACAGTTTGCGGGCTAGCGGTGGGGCTAGGCGTCCACCCGACTTTACCGAGCCATCCCGAATAGTTGTGTTCGTTAAACATGTGTGCGTATCAGGTAGCAGCATTTGTACAGCTTACCTGCCATCTGCCGCTGTGATACCGAGCGAGACACATAGACAATGCATCAAAAGGACATGTATAGCCGTGAGGAAATCTTTCTGTGTCTCTTTTGCCTTGTCTTTGCCCTGTCCCTCTCATGTTAATGGTGAAGATAGAATCGTATGCAATCGGCTCTGCATTCGGGCGTGGACAGGCCCTTGAACGCCGTCTGTACGCAGACACTCGGTCCGAGATAACCGACGCTCTGTACCATGCTATGACTTCCAACTTGCCGATCATCGATGAATCTTCAGTCTCGAAAGCGCTTGACAGACTGAAACCTTCGTTTGTTGCAGACGGGATCAGAGCTTCTTCGCTTAAGCGTTGTGGTAACACAATCGCACCTATCCTGGTCTCGAGTTTTTCGTGATTCACTGCTTTCGAGTATTTATCAACGTTTAACCACCGCTAATCTGGTTAAGTTCGTTAGCCTCTGCCATAAGACCATCGATGTCGGCTTGCAGATCGACGCGGCCTACACGGACCAGCTAGACCATGTTGTCACCAAGGGCAACCAATTGAACGGCTTACTAAAGCAAATAGCAGGCGACATAGCAAACCCGGTCTGCATCAAGACGCTATACTGCAATTTGGTGCGGCCAGTGCTGCAATACGATTCGGTAGTATATTTATAGTAGTTGTTATATTATTTATAAAGTAGGTCGTCAAAGCAAAAAGAAGACCATTTTCACCACCCAGTTATCGTCGAATTATTTACATAGTATTTTTTTTTGGCAATAAAGTAGCATTGTACTTACTAGCAACCATCCAGTTTGCCGTGGTACACAATATTGCACATGTTGCGCACTTAATTGCCAAGCAATGTGAATTTACTTTCTCGGCTACACCTACTCACCAAACACCACAATCAACAAACCGCTCATCATATCAATGGCGTCACAATGCTCACTGTGTTCGTGCTACGTCAGTGAAGATTTAAATAACTTTAGATGCTGCTGTAGCAAATCTACAATACAGAACTTATTATAAACCACACTATATGCTATAGACACATTGTAACACACTTCGGAAAGCCAAATTACACTATTGCAACACATTCATTATAACTCTTCTTCTTCTTCTTCTTCTTTTAGCTCAACAACCGTTGTCGGTCAAGGCCTGCCTGCACCGCTTGTGAGGTTGGCTTTCAGTGACTTTTGGATTACCCCCCACAGCAGGATAGTCAGTCCTACGTATGGCGGCACGGTCTATTTGGGGCTTGAACCCATGACGGGCATGTTGTTAAGTCGTACGAGTTGACGACTTTACCATGAGACCGGCTAATTATAACACATCAGCAAATTAATCAACGCTATAGCAACATACCACCGACAAACCGACGTGACACTTCGAACAAAAAGAGCTTCAAAAGTTGTCTCCTTATTTCAAATGAAAATACGTTAAACACTAGCGCCATCTCTATAATGATTCGCTTACTATACTGACACAGAGAAGAAACTGCTAAATCCCCTTTTTATTTTTCTTCGCAAATTCCAATGCACATTGTTTTTTGTACTTCTCACATCTTTTGCATTGATTTGGAAACTTATAAAATGATTTTCCTGGGTGTTTTGTCCAATAATTCCCACAAAATCGTGCCTCACACTTCCTTCGCAATTTGTATTTAGAAAAGTTGTTTACATCGAAGCAGCAGTGAACAGAGCTTACTTTGACAGGAGTGTTCGCCTCACTGGTAAATGACAGTACTTTCGTGTGGGACCGTAGCAATAGACGATGCGCAATCTCAGATTGCGCATATATTTATCTGTCAAACGGATCGGTTTGATATATTTATCTGTCAAAAAAATTGTATATATCTCGGACATATAATCTTGAAAATTTATGCGCAATCTTGGCGCAATCTGAAATTGGATGGAAATCACGTTTATAGCTCAGGGTTGGCTACGCGAAATGACATATGTTTTGATAAAACGAATATATACGCAATCTGAGATTGCGCATCGTGTATTAATACGGGGACACTTTTGTAACGCCAGTGTCACGTCGGTTTGTCGGTGAACATACCCCATACCGTTTATATAAAAAAATAATTGAGATACACTTACCGAAAACAACCCAAACGTGCATCATAAGCAATTCAAGCGTTACTGCAGCAAAGTGGACGTACAGATAACGCAAAGCAACTTATCGCTAAAAACGCAGCGTTTGCAAAGATCGACTAACGCACCCGTTCTTTGGCTAGAACAGTTGAGGGCGGTGGCAACGCTCATCGGATGCGATTTTATCGGACGAGATTTATATGGGATTTGACAGATAACGTCGGACGTGCGATTTCGTCGTCCGACGTTATCTGTCAAATCCCATATAAATCTCATCCGATAAAATCGCATCCGATGAGCGTTGCCACCGCCCTGAAACTGTCCAATACATATTCACTTTTTGACTTTTGACCGAAGATTAACCTTTTTACCGTATTAATACACCATGCGCGATCTCAGATTGCGCATATATTCGTTTTATCAAAACATAAGTCATTTCGCGTAGCCAACCCTGAGCTATAAACGTCATTTTCAGATTGCGCCAAGATTGCGCATAAATTTTCAAGATTATATGTCCGAGATATATAAATTTTTTTTGACAGATAAATATATCAAACCGACCCGTTTGACAGATAAATATATGCGCAATCTGAGATTGCGCATCGTCTATTGCTACGGTTAAGTTGGCAACTATAACTTTTGATTCATTGCTTTTATTGACCTATTGAAATTACCCGTAGCCTCCCAACTTTTAAATTATGATTTTTTGGTGCATAAGTTGTAATTTTAAACAGCCTGCAAGAATTTAATTTTGATTTTTTTTAAACTTTACCACGTAAGTTGGCAACCAGCATACCCGGGCATTCCATACATTTTGTATGGAGAATGACGTTTCTCTTGTTCCTCTTTTCGTATTGTGCTTATTTTCGAGCAAGGATAATATATTTAGAAGGTTGATTTTTATCGATTTTGCTGGGCGACATTGTGGGGGACATCTGTCAATCTCTGTATACCAATTTCATTACCCCGCACCAGCCCTCCCCGATTTTTATACCGGAGCCCCCGGAAGAGAAATGTCAAGTCGAGAAATGTCATTTTGCTCTGAACAACTTACCTTGTCATTTATAACACCTTGTTTTCGAGTCAAATTCAAGCGATTCCAAATTTCAATATGACCGTTAGTTTTATAATAAAATGAAAAAAAACTTAATGAATAAATGAAATAGAAGATAATATATGGTCGGCATTACTTGCTTACAGCATTAAAATATAGAAAGCATTGTTTACCTATGAATTTAATTAATTAATTAGTTATTTTTTTGCATAAAAACGTGTGGAATACCCGGGTATGCCGGTTGCCAACTTACGTGTGTAAATCTGGTTGCCAACTCTACGGTTAAGACCAAAAACTATTTTTTAATACCGAATTTGGGTCACAAGAATTTGGTTCCAAAGATATATTACACCACATGTTTGGTGGACATTGTCGATCTCAGCGTTAGTGTAAGGAATTTTAGACCGAAAACAAAACGGACCGGAATTTTGCGGCCGCCGAATACCGCCTGCTCTCAAACCCACATATATACATGTCAACGGCAACTTTCCCGAACTGTCATTTCCAAACATTTTTCAGCAAGCGGAATTCCGCGACCGCAAAATTCCGGTCCGTGTATTTTCGGCCTTAAGTGAATCTTGCGTAGAACATATTGACGACTGGAAGCTTTGTGTTCTTTATTTATTTATTTATCTATTTATCTATTTATTAGTTTGCATGGTTACATCGTTTTATATGTTCTTTTTGCGATTATCACTACTGATTGATGTATGATTATATTACGATATTTATGTACATTTCGATTAGGTCCGAGGTTGTTCAGATTTAATTTATAAGCCATGAATTGTTATCTAAGAGTTATGTAGTTTTGATTACCAGAGTGGAGTTGAAATAATAGCAAAAACAACATTACACTCCATGCATGTTTGGTTCAAAACCAACTGCTTGCGTTTCAAATGCCGACGGAACGGAAAGTCGAAGGAAATCAGCGCCGGGCTGTACGTGTACCGATTTATTTTTAAATTAATTCTAGTTTTATTTTAATTCTAACCCAGAAATAAAAAAGATGACAATATACCTTTATGTTTTCAAAATCACGAGACCGTAAAAGGGGTTTAATTGAAGTTATTCAGATTTTACGACCTAAAGTTTGTTTCTATGAAATGTAGTTTAATTTATAATCGAAAACAAATAAAAATGAGTGCCAATTTTGTAATTATTGTGATGTGTTTGTATACTTTTATTAAACAATTCACATTGCGTAATAGAGTGATGAAAAACCAATGGTGTTTCGTCTTTCAATGTATACTTACCAACAATGGAATAAAACATAAATGGGAATTAATAGAACTATCTGTGATTTTTCATCCAGTCGATTATGTTCACCAAAATTTAACGAGGTTTCAGCAAAATTATTGAGAGAAACACTGGAAAATTCATGGGAAACATGATACATACTCAGACATCACGCCACCAATCTGAATTATTCTGAGCAATTCATTATTATGGAACAAATCAGACATGATACTCAGTTGCACAAACAAAAACGTACGGATTGCTATATCACCTCACTTTTCACGAAACAGGGAAATTACTGCTTTCGGCAGGACAACAGCAAATAACGCGAACTAAAATCATGTTTGATTTTGTTTGTTACATACCGGCAATAAGCCTTGCTGCCATCTACCTTATCCGGCGCTCTGGCAGCCATCGAGCTCGACGTCAGACCAAGGTCTGTATAGAAATAACGTCATGTATTGTCAAGGTTTGTGTATTGAGCAGGTCAAATATTAACCAAAATCGGTTCGACCAAGGACCACAAAATAAACTCGAGCAAATTGCGAATTCGCATGAAGTTTCGCAATCCCACCAGCTTCATATTATATTTGGTAGATGAAATTGGAATTCAGCTGTCAAAATCGATTCCTGCGAGCTTTATGACATTCTTATTCTTGTCTCTAGTGTAATAACACGCAGAAAATCTGCATTTTTTTAACGACTTTGGTGATTGGGATTGGGATAATTATGTACATAGTAATTTCGAGTCACGCAGTTTTCGGTCAAAATGTAACTAATGTTCGTGTAATGTAGCATTTAATGAGAAGTCATACTGACTCGAGGCTCCTTTATTTCTCCCTGTCGCCTGACTTGTCTTCTCTCCCTAATCTCACGATCTGTCTCTCTCTCTCTGTCTCACTCTCTCGATTCACTCTCGGAGTTCACTCTTTCTCGATCCCAGCTACCGCTAGCTACCGGTAAACATCCGTCTCCTTTTCCGCGCGCCTTCTCCATCTGTATCTCTACTTTCGTCCAATCTCTCCTCTCTTATCCTCAATTTTGCATGTTTCAATTTTTCTTCGCTCTCTTAGGCCGCAAATACACGACGCGCGTTTCCGCGGGCGCGTTCAAACGCGTATAACAGTTCCGCAGAGATATCCAGCATGAGCATCTCTGCGTTTCCGCGGTAGCGCGTTCGAATGACATTTCATTTATATGGCTGGATTGTTATACGCGTTTCCGCGGGCGCGGAAACGCGCGTCGTGTATTTGCGGCCTTAGATTTCACAATAGTTCTCTCTCTCTCACTCTTGATCCCTACATAAAGGTCCGCGTATTTCGGGGACCTGTACTAATTGTGATGTAGGTACTGAACAGTTAAATAATTTGCAATAAAACAGAACGACCTTTATTCCAGCCATAACTAATTCCAACTCCCCCTCCCCCCCCCCCCCCCTCCCAAAGCAATCTACAATAAACCGCTATACCATATTGAGATAAAGATTGGGATTCAAAAATTCGAATCCCATCCAGGATTAGGATTCGAAGATTCGAATCCCTTCTGAGATGCATTTTTCCCATCACTACAGGTGTCCCCCGAGATACGACTGTATTTGGGACCGAAAAATTGTCCCAAATGTAAAAAGGGTTCACAAAGAAATAAATTTACACAAAGCAATTAAACACGTCTTTCCCGCTTAGAGAGCGGTACTTGTTCCGACGCAATGCGTTGCGATTTTGCCAAAATGTATGGGATTTGACAGACGCATGCGTTAACGACGCACGACGCAGCGTCAAAGTAGAAAAATTTCTATTTCGACGCACGTCGTGATGCGTCTGTCAAAATGGTTTAACCATACCGGGTGAAAATCGATATTTTTTCACTTTAAATTGTTTCGAGCGCAATTGGACGTGTAATTGGACTACTAAATAATTTTATTAACAAAACAAAATAAATGTAGAGAAAGTAATTTCGTAATTGCTGCAAAACAGGTGTGTGCGGGTCAGTATACAATGTGCAATAATAAAGCGAAAACATGCTTTGCACTGTTTTGAGCAGAACTGGAAATGATTTTACAGTTGTAATTTAACATTATAATCACATCAGAACCTATAAATAAGAGGCATTATTGCTGTTTGTTGATGTTTTTCTTTGTAAAATGTGTTGACATATCCATGCAGAACGCAGCGAACAGATACCAGCGTGCGTCACGCAATGCGTTGCGATACGCTGCGTCGAAACAAGTACCAAGCCCTTATGCAAAGTCCATATAATACAGAGGTCGATGCATAGCTCGATTTTGGTCCACCATTTTGAAAGCTTATTTTTGACAGTTAGATGAAAAAGCGTTCACAAACGATTCCAAACAACCATACACTTTTTAGGGCTAATTGTGCATTTTGTGCTCAAAACTTAGTTTAACTATACATTTCTTTCTCATGAACGTGGCATGGAGTAGTTTTTTCAGTAATTCATCACTTAAAAATGACCACAATCAGAAACCTGGCTTCTTAGCTTTGACCCTCTTGAGCTGCACAAGATTTCGTCGTAATTTCGGGCACTGATCTTGTTGTAATTGATAATTTCACTATAATTCTATCTTTTCTTGATATTCCTCAACTTTTTAAAGTACAATATTATAAACAAACGATGTAAAAATGGCCGAAATGCTTTCAGACCACTGCATGCACAACAACTAAAACCTCAATGTATGCTACGATGAAACTATTGAAGCTTTTTCATCCAGCTGTCAAAACTTTCCCACACTTTTTGATCAAATGTTCTGGACGACTCGACCTCTGTATTCTATAGACTTTGCCCTTATGCGTCAATCTTCGAATGACGGTTATCTGTCAGTTTATTCACAAGGTAATTACAAGTATCACGCAATGACGTTTATAATCTAAACTTAAGCTAGGTTTATACGTGCATGTTTACACAAAGCAAGGCGTAAGTCGAAAAAGTCGTATGTCGAATATCTATGAATATTTAGTATATAACCGAAGTTGAAGCACCGACAAACCGACGTGACACTGGCGTTACAAAAGTGTCACACACGAAAGTACTGTCATTTACCTGTGAGGCGATCACTTCTGTCAAAGTAAGCTCTGTTCACTGCTGCTTCGATGTAAACAACTTATATAAATACAAATTGCAAAGGAAGTGTGAGGCAAGATTTTGTGAGAATTATTGGACAAAACACCCAGAAAAATCATTTTATAAGTTTCCAAATCAATGTAAAAGATGTGAGAAGTACATAAAACAATACGTGTTAGCACGTTTTTGTGTTGACTGTGTTGGCTGCGTGAAAAATGTAAACAACACAACTGCTGTCACCCAGCGACCGTGATATGTAGATAAACCAAGTTAGAAAAGGTGCCGCTAGGTGGCGTAAAGGTTGTTATCAACTGAAAGAGGCAAACATATGCATTGCGAAAGAGATGAAGAAACAAGATCCAGCCTCCGGTCATACACCCCATAAAGGTCGAGCATAAGGGCATAGACAGGAAACGGCGCGAAACTATTGCCAGTAGCAAAAGCAAGTGTGACCGGACAAGTTAAAAATATAGAATTTGCATCAAACGTTAAAGATCATATTCTTATTTCAAACACCCGGAAAGAAATTGTTACCGAAGTAACAATACGCATTGGAATTTGCGAAGAAAAACAAAAAGGTAATTTAGCAGTTTCTTCTCTGTTTCAGTGTAGTAAGCGAATCATTATAGAGATGGCGCTAGTGTTTAACGTATTTTCATTTGAAATAAGGAGACAACTTTTGAAGCTCATTTTGTTCGAAGTGTCACGTCGGTTTGTCGGTGGTTGAAGAGTTGGAATTTATGATATCGTGAATTTTATTTAAAATAATGTTTGATATTGTAATAATTATATTTTAAAACCCGTACACAATATAATATTCAAGAAAGGGTAGTTGTGGAATCTTTGGAAATGTGTGTAGAACGGTTATCAGCCCAGATATTCAAAAAATAAATACATCAATTTCTTGTCAATGACAACTTTTAACTTTCAAAATCAAAATCGTCGTAACTGCGAATCGTCGTAACTCGAGGGGGTCGTAACTCGGGGGACGCCTGTACTTCAAAGCCGTTTAATCCTGGTAGGGTAGTATTTAAACAATCGTATCGCCGTTGTAGTTCTAGCGATGCATAACTTCAATGCGAAACCATACAACAGTACAGAGGAAGTGAGAAAGCTCTCCTCCAAGCGATGAAGCTCAACTGGTTGGAGTATCCCACCAACAGAGAGCGCCACCAGCTTTTTCGCTATTTTTAGAATGCATGAGTCGTTTGCCGTTTGCTAAACGAAGTCTTTCTATATTCCGCCTAGGTAGAGAACTTGAATCGTTTAGAAGCCGTTTAGTGGTCGTTTCTCAAACGTCCAAAACGCGATGAATGGGTAAAACTATGGACCTGAGATGGGGCCCTATCTCAGTACCCAAACTGGTACCCAAAGGCAGACAATTTTGGACTTATTTTTTTAGAGAGAGCTAAAAGCTGATTCCTCCCCACTTCTCCACTTCTCTCTAGAATTCCATTTGTATGAGTTCTAGGAGAAGGGGAAAGGGAAGGAGATGAGAAGTAAGTGAAATAAAGTTGATGAGGGAAGGGGGGGACATGCATTCACCAGTCACCGCCAATATCGAGAATTTGACATTGGCCGGTGGTGTTTGGTTCATCGGCGTTCCGTGTGCACCACGGATGCTTAAAGGAAATGCTTTGTATATTTCCGTACAGTATCTCATTGCGGCGGAACCTTACAAATGTTATTGCGCGGTCGAATCAGGAATCGCGCATCGGATCGATGGAAGAAGGGAGTACGAACGAGGGGGGAGAAGAGGAAGCACAGAGAAAAACGCTACACATTCACTCATACATTCTTACAGCAGCAGGCAATTCGCGAGAACATGAAATCGGGAGAGTATATTTTAACGCTCGCGAATGAGTGCAAGCAGGTGCGGTATAGAAGATAGAGCAAGACAGCCCAGTTTTTGTTCAAGCTAGGTCCAAAATGTTTCCTTGGGTTAGTGGATTTGTGGTACTTGGGTACAACCTTGCTTCAATCGTTCAATCACAAGACTGCCCAAGCGAAATTTTTCGGGGATAATGAACATAAACTCATGCCATCTCTTTCTATTCATCAGCTATACTCTCTCACACGCATAGATGAACTTTTAGACATCTCTTTGTTCATTGTGCTATATTTGAAGGGTTTAAAACTGATAGATAACGATGCATGTTCATGAACTAGTAATGGTCAAATGGTAATGGTGTAATGTTTGCACCATGGTCGACATGAGTTCAATTCCATTTTTGTTGTTTTCATTGATGATTTAAAGTTTTGATTTTTTTTAAAGCATGCAGCTCCAGTAACTTCAGACCCCTTTACTAATTGTTAGAAATGAGTGTTTAATAGTCATTCTATTATTTTTATTGTTTCATTTATTTCTTTTAATTCATTTATTATCAGTACCCATTCATACAACAAAACAAGCAAATAGCACGATCATGAATAATAATATGGTGGCGCAACTGGCAAAGTGATTCGAAGTAGAATCAGCAATGTGGTTGGTAGCATCAAGGATGAAGCATGAGCATGAATTGGAATATGAGGGAAGGGAGTGAATCCGAATGTTCATTTCTATTTTTAGCTCTTTTTTGCATGGGTTCATCCTTCACGTGTGTTCACTATCCCCGAAAATGATCTGTATTTCGCTGGTCTTTTCGGGGATAATTCGTTAACGAACTATCCCCGAAAAGACCAGCGAAAACCGGCGTGGTCGGGAGTCTTGCGCTTGACGCTCTTTCGCTCTTTCAAGCTAATTGCTTGATTAATTTAAATTTTCTTGCAAGTTTCGTCCCAATCCAAGGACCGTAAAGATATCAGGTCAAGTTATAAGCCCGTTTTGACAGCTAGGTGGAAGAAGAATCGACGAAGAAAACTGACAGTTAGTTTTCCGCTTTTGGCGAACGCTTCAAGTTCTCGAAGAAAAATTTCCATTTTAAATCACGGACTGTGTTCTAATAAACTAAAATAATCACCCAAATTGATCTCCACCAAATATTGACCATGCAAAACGTAAATAATCCATCAATACATATACAAGCGGAAAACCATCTGTCAAAATCGGAGCCCAGGGGGGGGATCGCCAAAAGCGCTATAACTACACCTCATTATACATTCCACCTTGCACTAGAGACAAGAATAAGAATGTCATAAGGCTTGCAGGAATCGATTTAGACAGCTGAATTCCAATTTCATCTACCAAATATAATATGAAGCTGGTGGGATTGCGAAACTTCATGCGAATTCGCAATTTGCTCGAGTTTATTTTGTGGTCCTTGGTCGAACCGATTTTGGTTAATATTTGACCTGCTCAATACACAAACCTTGACAATACATGACGTTATTTCTATACAGACCTTGGTCTGACGTCGAGCTCGATGGCTGCCAGAGCGCCGGATAAGGTAGATGGCAGCAAGGCTTATTGCCGGTATGTAACAAACAAAATCAAACATGATTTTAGTTCGCGTTATTTGCTGTTGTCCTGCCGAAAGCAGTAATTTCCCTGTTTCGTGAAAAGTGAGGTGATATAGCAATCCGTACGTTTTTGTTTGTGCAACTGAGTATCATGTCTGATTTGTTCCATAATAATGAATTGCTCAGAATAATTCCGATTGGTGGCGTGATGTCTGAGTATGTATCATGTTTCCCATGAATTTTCCAGTGTTTCTCTCAATAATTTTGCTGAAACCTCGTTAAATTTTGGTGAACATAATCGACTGGATGAAAAATCACAGATAGTTCTATTAATTCCCATTTATGTTTTATTCCATTGTTGGTAAGTATACATTGAAAGACGAAACACCATTGGTTTTTCATCACTCTATTACGCAATGTGAATTGTTTAATAAAAGTATACAAACACATCACAATAATTACAAAATTGGCACTCATTTTTATTTGTTTTCGATTATAAATTAAACTACATTTCATAGAAACAAACTTTAGGTCGTTAAATCTGAATAACTTCAATTAAACCCCTTTTACGGTCTCGTGATTTTGAAAAACTAAGGTAGGGGAAAGCGGGGCAAAATGGGCATGTTAAGCAGTTTACTGAATATCCCTTTGAATATGCCACAAAACACAATTTTTCTTTCATTATTGTATGCCTCCACCATTTATCTATGGATTAAAATTGCCACATAGAACGAAAACAACTTAAATAGATGAAAATAATGTAAAGTAAAAGTTGATGTTTTACGAGAAGCTTTTTTGACACGCGGGGTAAAATGGGCATAGCCCTGGGGCAAAATGGACATATGTAAACAAACTGTGAAACGTCAAAACACTGGGGCAATTTGGGCCACAACAACTGCGCTTAGGTAATGGTCTATGCTTTTGCGCACGTTTCGTGAAATGTATTTTTCGTTCTATCTTTTGATTTGCTGGTCAGAAAAGCCCTTAAAATTCTTCCAAAAATATGTTATCAAGATTAAAACAGTTTTTAAACGTTCAAATATACAAAATCGAATCTTATGAAGCTGTGTCTGTTATCATTTTGAGGCGACAAATACAACACCATACCCTCACCAAGCGCCGTATGTCAAAAGCATCTGGCCATTTTGCCCCAAGCGTAACTGCCCATTTTGCCCCACGTGAAGCATTTTTGTATTTTTTGTTATATTTTAAAAAATACGCATTCAATCGCCTTGCTTTCTTCAGACAAATTGTAAAGAAATATCATATCTTTAAAAATATATCATGAAAAACGTCAACGCATCCCTATGTCACTAGTTTAAGCTTATTTTCGAAGTGGCAAAAATTACATCAATATGCTGCTAAACCTTATTTTGCATTTTTCTTAGTTATTTGTTATGTAAGGGTTATGAAAACTACATGGTGTTTATAGAACACTCTAATGAACACATTTTGAGCATTGGAAAGTATCTTTGTAGTCAAAACATGCTTAAATAGAGGGTGCCCATTTTGCCCCACATGCCCATTTTGCCCCGCTTTCCCCTATATTGTCACCTTTTTTATTTCTGGTTAATTCTAAAATTAAACTAAAATTAATTAAAAAAAAAAATCGATACACGTACAGCCCGGCGCTAATTTCCTTCGACTTTCCATTCCGTCGGCATCTCGAACGCAAGCAGTGATGAATCACACTCTGGTGATCAAAACTACATAATTCTTTATTATTATAATTCTTTATTTTATCTTCAACGGGCCGTATGGCCTAATTAAGATGTAACAGTTCAATAAAAAAAAATACATAGCAAAAACAAGATTTGCATCGCAATTCACTGCGGCCACGGCAAAAGCCGGAGACGTTCCTTGAAGCACTAAGTTGAGATGTCGAAGTCGAAGCAATCCGAGACAGTGTTGAAGACAGCCGACATGCGGAACATAGGGTCAGACCGACCAGCACTGGAACGGGGTTGAGCGAGCCGTAGAGTTTCTCTAGACCTAAGTGTTCGGGATGGTGCATAGATATCGACTCGATGCAACAAAGGCGATGAGTCGATAGAGCCATTTAGCAAACCTGCGATGAAAGAACACTGTGCATTGCGTCTTCTGACCGAAAGAGGTTCAAGGCCTAGAAGACGGCACCGCGCAGCATACGGAGGAAGATTATTACGATCCTGCCAGGGAAGTAGGCGTAGGGCATGAGCTTACGTTGAATCGCCTCAAGTCGAGCAATTGAAGAAGCAGTAGTTGGGCTCCAGACGAATATTCCAGAACCGAACCAACGATACAGTTGTAGACAGCTTTGATACACATGGGGCGAAATTCATTAGTTGTCCGGATAACTACGCCAAGCAATTGATTTCCTCTGGCTACAACGTCATCGATATGCTGTTTAAAGTTCAAACTTGAATCAAGCAGAACGCCCAGGTCTTTGGTATGATTTTGTCGAATAACTGCAGTGCCGTCCATGAAGTAGGTACCAGTGACTGGGCTCCTGCATCGACTAAAAGACACACAGTAGCATTTCTCGATGCAGATAGCCAGTCCATTACGCTTGCACCACGAACAGAAGATTTCGATGCAGTCTTGCAGGAATGTACAATCACCTGTGTTGTGAATAGGCGCAAAAATTTTTGCATCGTCGGCAAACAGACTAACACTGTCGGGAGGTAAAGCGAGGGTAACATCGTTTGTTGTTACGCCTGGTAACAATTTGGTGAGAAGCTGGATAGACTTTCTTAGAACTGGCTTTGTGTGTATTTAATATGTATTTGCTCAGTTTAAAAATTAGTCTTTCTTCGGTCGATTGACTTTTGCTCCTGCCCTAACTTTCTCGATGGCGCCTATTTCCCGAACAGCTGATCAGTCTTGACTGCATTTGACCCCGTTTCGCGACCGCTGCCGAACTTTATCCTAATTGGCTCTATTTTTGATAAGCTAGCTGTTTCGCCTTTGGGGATATCTTTTTGTCCTTATTTTATAGAACTTTTTTTATAGAACTTTTTTGGCACGAATCCATGTTGATACGGGCTTAGGTAGCTGCGGCATGCATAAAGCCGATTTTTGTATATCTTACATAACATTTTGTACTCTTACATACCAATTCATGGCTTATAAATTAAATCTTAACAACCTCGGACCTAATCGACATGTACATGAATATCATAATATAATCATAAATCAATACAGGGCTTCTCACTTTATCTCAAGACCGCGGGACCCCTTGCCGAATCTGTCTTAGCCAATGCCAAGACTGCCATTGGCTAAGACAGATTCGGGAAGGGGTCCCGCGGTCTTGAGATGAAGTTTGAAACCCTGTAAGTAGTCATAATAACAAAAAAGAACATATAACAACGATGAAACGAGGCAAACTAATAAATAGATAAATAGATAACTAAATAAATAAATAAATAAATAAATAAAGAACATAAAGCTTCCAGTCGTCAATATGTGCTACGCAAGATTAACTTAGGATTACTTACACTAACGCTGAGATCGGCAATGTCCATCAATATTGATGATGATGATGATGATGATAAGTCCCACCTCTTACCCCAACACAGGTTTGAGAAGGACGAAAGTATCTGTAAGATAATTCTACTCTAATAGTTGTTATTAAATAAAAACGAGCAAGTGGTGGCTTCGGAAAACTCTCAGAGGAACCGTCCGAGTCATACACACACCCAAGATGACCAACATAGTTTCATCAAGAAAAAACGGGTCATACTCCATCGAATACAATAGTATTCCCTAGCATCCTTTACGTAGTCCGCCAAGAACCAATTCATGGATCCGGCGCACCACTTATCAGGACACAACTGCGACATGCATATGGCCAGTTCCACTAGTGCCAACCGCTGACTCCAGGGTCTCTGGCACCAACGGCTGGCTCCAGGGCACTACCTTCCGAAGCAGGAGAATTTAATGTATCCCTTACGTAGCTCGCCAAGAACCAACTAGTGGATCCGGCGCACTACTTATCGGAACACAACTGCAACATGCATATGGCCAGTTCCACTAGTGCCAATGGTTGGCTCTAGGGCACTACCTTCCGAAGCAGGTGAACCTAATATATCTGGAATTGGCCACTTACAATCATCAATGAGTGAATCCTGTTGTGACCTCCCAGACCGTGTGCAAACCGTAAATTCCCCCAAATAGATCCCGAATGTCCACTTCAACGCGCGCGTGTCTCAAACCTGTGTTGTCTCTTTCTTATATATTTTTTTTTAATTTAAATTTTCATATATAAAGAAAAAATCTTATCATCATCATCAAGATCGTGATGACAACTGTAGTTACACATTACATAGTGACATAGGACATCTACACATATTTCACGTTACACAGTTTGCTTAACATAAATGACGCATTTACGTTTGAAATCAAATAAGTTTCTCGCATTCTTTATTTCTCCGGGTAATCTGTTGTACCGTTGAATACCTTTGAAGAACAAAGAGTTTCTGGCACTTTGTGACTGCAAGTTGGGTACCCTCGGCTCATTAGCCCTGCGTGTGCAGTGCCGGTGGACGTCGTACCCCCGAATTATGCTCTCCCCCAGATACCCAGGCAACAGGCCTTTTAACATTTTAAAAATAAAGATCATGGTCTGGTATACAATCCTCTGCTCTACCGACATCCATTGAAGAATATCTAGCATAACAGTGGTCGGCGTACGTCGACCGCACCCTAGTACTAACCTCATGATGCGATTTTGCAACCTTTGAAGCCTTTTAATTTGCCCCTTATTGCCAAGAAAAAGAATGGACGAGCAAAAGTCAAAGTGCGGCGATACCAATGATTTGTAGAGGTGAACTTTCCCAAAGAAGTCGAGATCCTTCGCCAATCTACTTATTACTCCACACAATGTGAGCGAGGAACTTTAACCTGTCATCTAGGATTACCCCTAAGTATTTAGCCTGTCTAACTCTTTCGATTCGTTCCGAATTTATCACAATAGATGGAGGTTCGTCCAATACACCCGCAGACATCACCATGTAACAAGTCTTATTAATGTTTAATGCCAGCTTTTTGTGCTTCAGCCATCCATCCAAAGCGTTTAAATCGATATTAATCAGAGACTCTGCTTGCTTGACATCTTTGTGCGAGATAAACAGAACAGTATCGTCAGCAAAAAGATTGATCTCACAAGCCTTCAAAACCTGTTTCATGTCATTGATATACATGATAAACAAAATTGGTCCAAGAACACTTCCTTGCGGAACTCCAAGGGTAGTTTCTATAGGCTCTGATACAGAGTTACCAAATAAAGTTCTCTGAGTTCTGTCTTTTAAATAACTTTCGAACCAACTGAGCTCCCTCCCACAATACCAAAACGCCTTAAGGTACAAAGCAATAATGGCCTAGATATTGTTTCAAATGCCCGTTTTAGATCCAAGAAAACAGCAACTATCGATTCTCTCCGATCCATCAACACCCTCCACCTCGCCAGTACAAGATTCAGAGCAGTCTCACAAGAGTGTCCTTGCCGATATCCTGATTGCTCTCGGATCAACAGCTCGCTTCCATTCAGAAACTGAACCAATTGCTCCTTAACTACTGTCTCCAGCACCTTTTCGAGCACATGCAACATGTTGATAGGACGAAAATCCTCCGCATTGGCAGCTCCACTCACCTTAGGAATAGGTATTATCAATGATTCCTTCCATGTTTTTGGGAAAATTCCACTCTCTAGAGATTCATTTATCACTATCAAAAGGTCATCTCCTATCACATGAAAGCAATCCTGTATGGTTGTTGAACTCACGTTCCCTATACCTGTGGTTTTTTTCAGGTTGAAACAAATAATCTTTAGCTGACTAAGAGTTATTTTTTGAAATCTGAAATGGTTTCGTGGAGATTCTCTATGCGACAAATAATAAGGCTCATTAACATCATCAATGTTTTGATTTATATCCAAAACACTGTTGACAAAAAACGAGTTAAACCTGTTACAGATGATGGAGTCTTCAGATTCGATCAAACCGTCAAATTTAACAATAGAAACATGTGCTTCATCTGGCCTTAACATGCTTTTTAGCACTTTCCACAATTCTCTGCTATCTCCCTTGTGCTTATTTATCTCACTGCTATAGTAATTTTTGCGTGAGTTTTTAAGATTTCTACTGTATAAATTTCTGAGTGTAGTATACTCAGTCCAATCATAATCTGTGTTAGTTCTAATAAATTGTTTGTACGCCTTGTCTCTTTTCCGTTTAATACGTGCAAGATCCAAAGTATACCACCTACTAGTTTCTCTTGAAACAATTGTCTTTTCTTCCACCAAGGTGTTCATTGCATTTTTCAACGTGTTCCATAACAAGTCAGCTGCTTCATCCAAGTTGGACGCGACATAATGTAAGCCTTGTGACACATTGTTGCAAAGAGCAAGTTTCGAGTACCTATTCCAGCATTTAACTTTACGTTGAACCGTTTTACAATGCTCATCATTTATGGTCAAAACAAGTGTTTCATGATCCGATATTTTCAATAGCGGATCAGTAGTGACTTTGATTGAGTCAATACTACTGTAAACCTGATCAATCAATGTTCTGCTCTGCCTAGCAATTCGTGTGAATTCGTTGACTTTTTGGATCATATTTACTGAATCCATTAAGCTTTTCAGCTTCCCAGATTTTTCAACATTCACCCAGTCAATATTGAAATCACCGACGACAATGTTCATTTTACTAAAATCCAGAAACCTTTCTAACCACTCTTCCAAAATGTCTACGAACCTTGAATCACTTGCACTAGGTGAGTGATACAATATGCTATAATTTCCTGCCGTCATACCCCGAGAAATCGCTAAACCGAGAAACCGATTGCCCTCTAATGACTCGTTTAAGATCACTTTAAGGACAATATCACTTCTGGCATAAGCTGCAACACCTCCTGTGTGACGTGAATGTGATAAACACGACACTACCCTATAACCTTTTATATAATATTGCTCAAATGCTTCCTCCTCGGTCACGTGAGTTTCCGAGATCAAGACCAACAAAGGTTGAACTTTTTCTACTGTCTCACGAAACATAGCATAGTTAGATGAAAGACCGGCAACATTGAAATATAAAATCTCTCTGAACCGCCCTAATTCCACCCCTCCCTGCTATTGAGAAAGTTGCATTCGTCTCTCTACCTGTTTTTTTAAATAGCGGGCATTCATAGCTATTGGCCGCATGTTGTACCTGTAGTTTCTGGTTCCTAGATGTGTTAGCCAAAACACAATTCACACACTTTAGGATGGACGAGGTGCAATCCGACGTTCGGTGCTCACCACTGCACTTTGAGCAAGCTTCCTTATTTTGGCATTCAGTGCTCTTATGGTTAAACTGACCACATTTAAAACAACGCATAACATGTATGCTCCTAGAAATTTTACAACGATCAAAACCAATATTGATTTTATCGATTTTTTCCAAACATTTATCAGTCTCATTGTCGATTTCCAATACCGCGTTGTGTTTCTGGTACTTGTAGATCTTACTCTCAAACATTCCAATTACTTTCACCTGTTTCCAGGGAATTAACTCATTTTGAGATTTCAAAAGATCTACTAAGTCGGACTCAGAATATTTTTCACTCATTCCAATAATTTTTACTCGTGCCATTGGCAAGGAAGTCAAATACCCGTCTCCTAAAATGCCTTCTACTTCATTTCTAACATTATCTAAATTCGCCTGAGCAGAACATTGAACATAAACTTGACCGTCCCTGCCATTGCGGAATTCCGATATTTGCTGTCGCCTCGGATCCAATTTCGCGCGTAGATCAGCTCTTGTCGTATCGCAAGACTGAACCACCTTAGGAACAATAACCAGTGTTTTATTCTTATTTTTGTTTTTATTTTTTCCCATGGACTCCTTCATATCGTCATTTTTCCTAATTTTGGGAGTAACTTTATTGTTTCCCTCGTCAAATCTATTAATAATAGTTTGAACATTACTGTCCCCACTATTTGTCCTCTTCCTTTTTTTTAGTGACTGTCGCCCATGATTCTAAATTTATATCTTGCACTGTTTCGCTGGTTTTCATAGTGTCAGAAGTTGCACGCAAAGCCACCTTAGACATTTTTGAGGCTTCTATAGCACTTAACGTTTCACGCAATGTTGTCTCCAACTTACGCTCCACTTGCGCGCAAAGCTCAGTTTTGAGAGTCTCGATTCCTCTCTCTAAAGCGTTAGATATCCACACGCTCACATTGACCTCTAAATCCCTCAATGTTTGTGCAAGCAAATCATTCGATTTAGCTGCATCAATCTCCATATCAACCAAGCCCGCTTTTTGATCCAAACAGATGTCACAAATATATACAACATTGCGGTTCTCACTTAAAAGTTTTACCGCAGGCTTATTGAGTGTGGGTGTAATACACCGACGGTGAAAACTAAACCCACAACTCCCGGCACAAACGATCGGGTCATCGCCGTTTACGATCACGGCGGAGCATTTCAAACACTCCATGCCGAAAAACAAATCACGGGCGAAACTATTATCAATTATTTATACTTACATTGATATCTACGCAGGCGTCTTCAAGCAAAAATAAACACACACTCTTCGGTGTCACACACACACAGCACAAACTACGGTACTAATTTGGTCGGACACAAACAAATATCTACACCGGGAAGGATCGACGTCTCAACGTACAACGCTGTTGACCACACAATCCACCCGTAATTTTGCACAATAAACAACGTACACAATATCAACAGTGACACCGAAAGAGTTTGCAAACATTTAACAGCACTTGTGAAATTTTTTTGAGCGCTCAGCTCTTTATATCACACGTTTTACAGGAAAACACAAGGAGCTAAACAGTAACACAACTACACTTGTCACCAGTCACCAGAAGTAAAATATTCGGTATTTAATGATGCTCTCGGTCTTATGTTTCGGCTTGGAGCCTCTTTCTGTCCCTTGTTGGACTGCTCACGATAGAGCACGTCGATGTGTCATGGCCCGGACAACAATTATTCTCCAGGATGCTCAGTCCCTGACTTTCTGATTGATTATCAATCCAATTCTTGCTGCTTCGCGTTTGAGTCGGGTGTACGCCTCACACACCTTCGCAATTCACTAGCCCCGTGCCTCAAATGACACCTTCCAGAGCGATGTTGAAGAGCAGACAGGAGAGTCCGTCATCTTGCCTCAGACCCCTGTGAGATTCGAACGATTCCGACGTCAAGTTCAATACTCTCACCTTGCACTGCACCCCGTTCATGGTGGCCTGGGAAGTAGCAAGGGGCGCAAGTCTGCAGAACAGGATCTTTGACAGGATTTTGTAGGCGGCATTAAGGACTGTGATGGGCTTGGAGCCAAAAAGTGAATATTTTCAAGAATGGACGTGGCGTCAATTGATTCGCTAGTAAGCTTGTGTAATAGATGCACTTATCCGTCATTTGCGGACTGGTGTATAGATTCCAGTCCAAAAAGAAGGCCCCTAGCACGATAACAGGTATACTTAGCATTAGCGAGACCAAGGCAGACGGTACATAAAGGCACATGTAAATTGTCTTTGGATTTGTTCTAGCCTGTCTATTCTATATTGTTGAGTTGACGTCCCAATAATATACGCAAATTCCAATATTGGCCTCATAATAGCACAAAAAATGATTTTAAACTATGAGGGTCATTACAATTCGACACTGGACATCACTGGAAGCAGACGCTCATATTGACGCTCCGTGTTTACATTTGTGATAAACGGTTGTTTTGAGTCCATTACTCGCTAAGTTGTGTGTGATCGGTTGCTGTGTAGTGTGTGGATCCGTGTTAACAGCAGTTTGTTTATCACCATTAATATAAACCTGTTCTGGCTGCATTTATAATTACGTATTTTGCCAACAAGCCAAAATTCACCCATATCAACATGTCTGCCGTATGTCCTGTTTGTAATATCGATATTGGCAATACAGAGCACTACGTGTGTGATGGTATTTGTAAGGGCATTTATCATTGCGGCTGTCTGGGTATCAACAACACCTGTATCAAGGAGCTGAAACGCTCAGCTACACCCCTATCCTGGTTCTGCGGTCAATGTAAACAAAATCGTCAAGATAGTAAGTCAGTTATTGAATCCATAATCAACACTGCAATAGCCGATATAAAGAAAAGATGTTTTAGGGCATCTCGATCAACAACTCTCGACAATGTTAGAAACACACAAGAACGATGTATTAGTGTCTCTACGTCAACAACTAGCAGATGCACGAGCTGTGTCCTTAGCACCAACACCCACTTATACTGCACCATCACTAATACCTTCATATGCCACTGTAAATTCATCAAATACACCACGACATGAACGCACTGATCACACCACAGATGAACATCAATAAGCAAGTGCACCTAAGCGGAGATTGGTTGACCGCTCACCCCCAACCCATAGCCTCCGCCTGTCCCTCCAACAAGGCATGGTACAATCAGGAACTGCACTGAGAACGGTACCTTACCCAGCACAGCGCCGATTTTGGATGTTTGTCTCACGT
Organism: Anopheles arabiensis; assembly: GCF_016920715.1. Lineage (NCBI taxonomy): Eukaryota > Metazoa > Arthropoda > Insecta > Diptera > Culicidae > Anopheles > Anopheles arabiensis. Next base: position 58,220,226 of record NC_053518.1, read on the forward strand.
CTCTCACCTGATACAACAGAAGATGAGTTAATGTCATATGTACGACAAAAACTAGTTATAAATGATGTGCTAGTGTTCAAGCTGCTACCAAAAAATCGTATCTCAGTAACTTTTATATCATTTAAAATCGGATTTCCTGAATCATTTCGAGATCAGGCATTATCCCCGTCTATTTGGCCAATAGGTGTGGTGTTCCGAGAGTATGAGAGACGCACAGTAAATTTTCAAAACGTTTGGCGGCCCACGATCCCAAACACTCCACAAATAATTCCCGTCACAGAATCACAGACGACAACAATTGGGTCCACACCCCAATCTTCACCAACACCACTACAACAGCCACAACCGATAGAACAACATCCACAGACACCGGAACAACACATATAACCGAAATATATTCGGGGCGAGTACCGGCTTCGAACGACGAAATCCGTTCGACGCTCATGAGAGAATAAGAATCATGAGATACAACTGTCAAGCATTTAAAGACGTTTATATCTACGATTCAAGGATGGTTAAGTTTTGAATTTTGATTTTTTTTTGCCGTTGGTATTGGATTTCATTCGTTACATCATTATTGGATGATTTGTTATCAATTATAAGGCAACTTTACTCACTATCTTTAAATTTGAATTTAAGTTATTTCAAATTTAGGAGGGACGTCAGGATTGGATTTACTTTATTAAAAAGGTATAAAAATACTGATTGATTGTAACAAATTTAAATGAAAAACATATAAATATTTTTATAGATATAGGGTAAATGTACCTATAGTGGTGGTAGTACCAATAGTGGTGGTATTGCACTAAAATGCGGTTCATACGGAAAATTACAAGTAATTAAGTTATTTACGTTAGTGTGAAATGTTCTTTAGCCTTTTACAAAGGATTTAAAAGTTAAATGGGGCCATTCTGTTACTTAGTGACCGAAAAATCCATTATTTTGTGAAATGTGTCAACATTTATCCAAAATCCTTAAGATTTCATAACGAAACTCATTTTTCTGTTAACGTTCTAAATGACCACATAACCACGCAATTACTAGTTTTTCAACATAACTGTTATGAAATGTCATTGTTTTACTAAAATTATTTGCCTTTTGACCATATTTATGCATTTTTAAGTGTTTTTTACCATAGTGCCATTATAGGTACACAAAACAGGCATGTTCCTATAGTGGTCTTAGTTATAAAATCAATAAAAACAGGTCATTTTAGATTTTTTCGAGGATATTTTTGACATGTCGTACTGTTTTCACTAAAAAAAGCAATATAAATGAGTTTTATGAAGGTAATTTACCAAAAACAGGCCAAAATTCGCTTATATGGCTGAGTGAAAAATTGACTTCAAATCAAGCACACTCTTCCGGGTGTAGGTTGACGACAGGTGTGATGCAGTTCTTTTGTCGATATTTTCATCAACATACATTTTTTACGATCAAATTACGCGAGAAACCTATATTATGGCAGTAATCCTTGCTATTCATACGAAAACAGCTTTGAAACTAAGTTTCATTGATATTATACACCGTTTTTGATGCATCTTTGTTTACCACCACTATAGGAACACAATACGACGACTAAAGGAACCATACCACCATTATAGGTACAACAAAGCAATCACAAACATATGTGTTTTTCGTAAATTTGATGTATTTCATGGTGAAAATGGTTGTGATTGCGACGATTGCGAAGAAAACATATTCCAATTGCTATGTGTTAAAATATTCAGAAATTGTCCTTCCTGACACTTTAAATCCATTAAAACACATCGGTACCACTACAAATTGCACCACTATTGGTACATTTACCCTATATAAATAAAAAAATTAAATAAATTTCTGTGATTTATGTAAATATATTTGTATATATATATATATATATACAAATATATTTACATAAATTTACATACCTCTAAGTTCAATTCACTTCAATCATTTAAAGCAAAATTTAAAGCAAAATTTAAAGCAAAACGTTACATTGAAAACAACATTCGTTCCAAATCCGCAGCGCAAAACCTCGCGGATTTCTCCCCATACAAACGGGAACGTTCGACCCCGGCAGGTAGAACTCATTCTTTTGCGCGCTTCTTACGGTCTCTCAATGGTACGTTATTTTAAAACTGAGCGCCAAGTGAGCGCCTTCTGACAACCGCGGCGAACGGATCTCGTCGTTCGAAGCCCATAGTCACCCCGATTATCAAAACGTCCGAGGACTAAAAACTAAAACAAATGATTTTAAACTATCACTTACTGAAAACGATTATGAAATTATTTCCTTAACTGAAACGTGGCTAGATGAACATGTTCCAACTAGTTTATTGTTCACTAAGGATTACAATGTATACCGTATGGATCGTAACGAAATGAACAGCTCTCACTCTCGAGGAGGTGGCGTGTTGATCGCTGTACGTTCAACAATAGTATATCGTGAGTGCCGAGTTCCGATTGGGTCGCTCGAAATGGTGTGGGTGGGAATACAACTCATCAGAAGCTCTCTCTTCTTAGGGTGCGTTTACATTCCGCCTTACCTCAGCGCCAGCGATGAAACGTTTCAATGCTTGTCATATTCAATCGACAAAATTCACGACATTATGAGACCAAACGATAAACTGATAATACTTGGCGATTTTAACCAAAATCGAATTGAATGGAGTACTGGTTCTGCCCAAAGCGCTATAGGTGAAAATCATATAATTGATATCATTGATATGTACCTGTTAAAACAAATCAACAATGTGAAAAATCAAACAGGACGAATATTAGATCTTGTATTAGCTGATGACAACTTAGCAAATCTTATGACCGTTAAACAATCTAACTCTACAACATATTTATTACCTGCTGATAATTATCATCCACCTCTAGTCATATGTGTCAAAATGGAAAAAACCTCTGCTCCGCGTGCTTGTTCTAACAGCAACCAACGAAAACTGAACTTCTTTAAAGCCAACTATACTGCACTTAACACTGAAATAGCAAATACGAATTGGAACTTTCTATATGGTGAAGGAATCACAATCGACGACGCAGTCTTAAAATTCAACGAAACATTAACAAATGTCATAAGTAAAACAGTTCCTCAAAAAAATAAACCACGCAAACCACCCTGGGGTAATCGCCTTCTAGCAGACATGAAAAGGCTAAGTAAAACAGCGTTACGAAACTTTGATCGTCATAACACAGTTACAAACCGAGAAAAACATCGTATTGCGTCGAGAAGATACCGTGCATACAACAGAATGCTTCATGAAAATTATATTACTCGTGTCCAAAACAACCTTCGTAGAAATCCAAGAGCATTTTGGTCATATATAGACTCAAAACGAAATAACAGACAAAGTATTACAGAACTGTCATACAATGGTACCACTGCATCGTTAGAAAGTGACATTTGTGAGTTGTTTGCTTCTCGGTTTCGTGATATCTTCAGTCCTCGCATTATTGATCAAGAAAAAATTAACGAAGACATGTTAGAGATGCCATTAATTGAAATAAATTGCAAAATGGTAGAAGCTGCAGTAATTAAATTAAAAATGAACTATAATCCTGGTCCAGATGGGATTCCATCTGTTGTACTAAAGAAATGTGTCATCACCTAATTGCCATTGTATATGACACAATTATTCCGGATCTCATTATCTTCCGGGACGGTCCCGAAGATCTGGAAAATTTCCTGGATGACGCCCCTGTTCAAAAAAGGCGATCCGAACCTTGCAGAGAGCTACAGAGGAATTACGTCAATGTGTTCATGTGCTAGAGTGTGTGAAATAATTTTTCATGAGATCCTGCTGAATGCGTCTCGGCATTATATCTGCAACGAACAACATGGATTCATGCCGAAGCGTTCAACATCCACAAATTTGGTAAAATTTGTCTCGGATTGTTTGAGTGGCATGGATATTGGCCTACAAACAGACTGTGTGTACACAGATCTGAAAGCAGCTTTCGACAGCATATCACACGATATGCTGCTCGCAAAACTAAAAAAAAACTAGGACTAACCGAGAGTTCTCTCACTTGGCTTCAATCTTATTTAATAGACCGACTATATTGTGTAAAATTTGGACAAGTTGTATCAAATCCGTTTTACTGTACATCAGGTGTGCCTCAGGGCAGTAATCTTGGACCGCTACTTTTTCTGTTATATATTAATGATGTGAGTTTTGTCCTGCGTGATGTGAAATTTTTAATGTATGCCGACGACATTAAGTTATACTCGTTTTCCAAAGACACTAATTCCCTCCAAATGGCTCTGGACTTATTCGATAAGTGGTGTAAGCGTAATATGTTATGTCTGTGTATTGAAAAATGTGTCGTTGTGTCCTTTACTCGTGCACGTCTACCAGTCTCACATAGCTATAGGATAAACGGACAGCTTCTTCAGAAGAAAAGTGAAATACGTGACCTAGGTGTTCTACTTGACACAAAACTGACTTTTAAAACGCATTATGAAGATATCATCAAGAGAGCAAACAGAACTCTAGGTTTATTGTTTAAAATGACGAGAGAATTCAACGATCCAGTGTGTGTGTGAAAACTTTGTACTGTGCATTAGTTAGGCCTATATTGGAGTACTGCTCAATTGTCTGGTGTCCATCTGCAGAAGTTTGGAAAGAGAGAATGGAAAGAATCCAACGCAAATTCACACGTTTTGCGATACGGCGACTTCAGTGGAGTGATAGTAACACTTTGCCACCATACCATTCGCGTCGTTTACTGCTAGGATTAGAGACTCTCGCTGATAGAAGAAGAAATGCGCAAGCCTTGTTCATTGCTGACCTACTTTGTGGAAATATTGACTGTCCGGAAATATTGGAACAAATTAATTTAAATGCAAACAGGCCAACCACAAGAAATCGACAATTATTAAGAACTAATTTTAGAAATACGCAGTACGGATCTAATGAACCCATTACGGTAATGATGCGCGAATTTAATGCACTTGCAGGACATATTGATTTTAATGAAACGACACGACAATTTAGAGAGCGAATACGATTTGTATAACATTTAGTCTTTACCTATTACTATTATTATTATTACTAAAGCTTGTGTAACCATTATAAGGCGGACTCGCAACTAAGAAATACAATACAATACAATACAATACAATCTTTTCCGACTCGTAAGATAAATCATAGTGTATGAGTTCTAAAACAGTTTTACGATCGCCATGTAGTAAGTTAGATTTTATTTACGGTCGTCATGTTATGTGGTGATCGTACAACTGTACATGGAGTACAGTCGCGGTAGGTCAGTTTTTCGCTGACATGTATCGAGATAGAATAAAACTTTGGTCGAAGCGGACTTTTCAATACTTGATCGTCCAGGCGATCATAGAAACACTGATGGGGTTTATCTTACTGGAAACATTTTAGTTTAGCGGCCTTACCTTGGGTAGAGAGACAACTAAACTCTTGAAATAAGTTTGAAGGCGAAGTTTTTAGGCAGCGTAACGTCCTATCTTGGCAGTCCGAACGAATCTGTCCTGTCATGGAGTTTGTTTTATATATACTGGGTTGAACAGTGAGTGTCACGTCTAGAGGCATCGTTATTGGTGGCGATCAGAAGCAGCATACTCGCGGCAGTTGTGAAGGATATCTTTAGCAGAACACACACTTGCCAGATAAAATGCTCGTCGCGTTCGTTAGGTCCCTGTAATGTTATCGATCGTAACGGGCCGTCGAGTGCCGTTTTACGGGAGGTCAGTTTTAGGGGTTCATTTCCAAGCTTATGACATGAAAGTCGTAGACGAGTTTTACAGCAAGCGTAACGTCCTATCCTAACAGCCCGAACGAATCTGATCTGCCTTGAACGGATATGATTTTGCTCAACAAAAAGTTATGGATTCCGTACATTTGATTGTGGTTTGTGTTTTTGTTCTTCTGAAAGCTTACTGTTTAGCTTCTGCTTGGTGTTGGACAAAACTCGGGTTTTGATACTGTAGCCGGTTCTATTTTCCGCGGTGTGTTTCTATGTGTTTTGGTTTACAATGTGAGCGGTATAGTGTGAGGTGTTTTTGTGTGGAGTGTCACAAAACTGTCTCTTTTTGGTATTGTGGGTTCTAACTAGTGATGAGAATAGTTCCGAAAATTGAGGAACGGAACGAACCTGCCAATCTGGAGAAAAAGAACGGAACGCGGAACGCAGGTTCAAGATGACCTGCCATGGTAACGCTTTTTTCAGTTGCTCACTTTATATATATTTACTTGAAAGTATTTATTGAATATTGTGTATTATTTTTTTTGTGCAGTAATCACACAGTTTCAATAAAAAAAACAATGCTAAATAATAGTTTACTGAATGTGTAAAACTCTTCTTCTACTCAAATATAAACGCTTAACTTAAGTAGCTCGCTATACAGTTCCTTTTTCATTAAAAGGTTAAGGTATTTTGTTTTTTTTACTACAATTATTCATTATTCCCTTCTTATACTTCTAAATAAAGAAGTAAATCAGAAATTTGTTATAACGCATATGAAATTTTGATGTAAAATGAAAAAGCTTACAAGTTTAATTGGCGCTTTAAATTTCGTATGGTCTAAATTACACTACACTGATTGAATTAATATTTCTTAATAGAAGCAGATAGCATCGAATAACATTGGTTTATATAAAATACATAGACTGTTAAGTTGTTTCCGTAGGGTTGACATTATACTGTACGGTGAACTACCCGTGTGAAAGTGTCCGGTAGTGCATTTTAATTGTCCATAAGAATAGCGCTGTTTCATGGGGCGATAAACGGCGTTAAAGAAATTATTGCGGAAGGCTAAACGTATCATGCACCCTCAATATTTGCACAAAGAAGATCTCAAGTAAAAATTCAAACGAGTTCATTGGAGATGCATGCGCAATGAAGCAGCTTAGCACCCAACACATAGCAATTCATTGACTACCACAATACAGTCCAAATAACGCACCTATACTGATAACATCCATATGGCAGAAGAGAAACATTTCATTCATTGCGCTTACCGCTAGTGCAGGATTGTCTCTTTAAATTTTGGCGATTAGCTTCCCACCAATCACAAATCTCTATCCTTCTCTGGCTTCACGGCTCAGGTGTTGTACCGTTATCTCTTTGACTGAGAGAGTATGGCTTGCGCTGTTATCACTCACATAGGCAGAATGTGTGTGTGTGTCCATACTGTGTGTGTCCAAAGAAGCTGTAAGCTTTTCGTCGGAGCTTATCTTTATTATTCACAATATATTAATAACGTATAAATTGATCCGAATCGGCGGATGGTTGCGAGAGAAGTGAACGAGTGATCGGCGCATCCGATCGCTGCTTCCTCGTTCGTCCTGCACTAAACTGATCTAATATCTGTCAACTCAACTTACTCTATACCACAAGGTGATGTCCACTTAAGGTGGTGAATATGACAGCGACGTTGAGATTGCGGCATCTGATGTGCAGATGGCGATCACCACAAAGCAAAAGAGAAGAGAACGCCGTTCTTTACCGGAACGAAACGAACGCTGAGAGAAACAGGTTCAGATTTTACCTGCTTCCTTTGTACGTACCAAATTGGCCCTTCGTATGAAAGAGCAGATGATCGTGCGTTCCAGACTGGATCGAAAAGAGCGCTGAGAGAAACAGGTTTAAATTGAACCGGCAAACCGGCTCATCAATACAAAGAGAGTAGAATGTCGTGCGTTCTAGGCCGGATCGCAATAAGCACTGAGAGCAACCGGCCCAGCACAGATCGCCGAGAACGCTTAGAGCAGTCGGTTCAGATCGGATCGATAAGATCGTTGATAGCAGTCGGTTCAGGTCGGATCGCAAAGAACGGTGGGAGTAACAGGTTCAGTTTGAACCTGCTTGGGTTAAAAATAAGGATCGCGGTCCGGATGCTTGCATGCTGGAACGGATCGCACCTGGCAGGTTCGGAACGCAACGCGCATCACTAGTTATGTTTAGGGATAAAGAGATAAGTGGATGTACATGCAACGAACGGCATAATTGCATGCAATTCAACCTCTTTACACTGAAAGGCGCGGAAATTTCTTCGCGTGAAAGTACGTTTCCGTTCACTCTCGAGAATTGCACCCAAAAATGGTCGCATGCAAAAATGCCCTTAAGGATTACCGAGACTTAACAGTCATCATCATACAACGTACCTGGTGCACCATCGTCTTATTTACACGGTAACCTTCTTGCGGGCAATTCACATGAGACATCTGATTGGCTAGAAGAATAGTAAAGTACTTTGCATTCAAATTCGTAAGTTTTCATTGGTTCGATTTCCGGTTTTTTTTTATAAGGGATTAAACCATGCATAGGGACCCACATCCAGTTGGACGGCTGCACAGCAGGGACCACCCCTCGGGTACTGTCGGATGCCTTCCGACTAAAACCTCCCCGAGCCTTCACCATTTTTTTGTGCAGAAAAATGGTATAGACGAATCAGCAGATATCGTCTCGGCGCCGCGCTGTGACGTCGTGGTTAGAGACATCTGGCGTATGAGCCTTACGACTTTGCGCCAAATAGTGTAAGGGCTTATGAGACCCTTACACTACCGAGAACAGGTCCGCTTCTCCTGCCACTGTATTGATTGACGGATGCACCGTACTAGATCCTCCTAACTATTGCCAAGTTTCTTGAAAATCAGTGACTACTTTAATCGCGTTGCCGTCAGCGCATTAAGGCTTGGGCCTGCTGCAGATGGTATGTGCGGGACTGCTCACGGTAGTCCAAAGGAAATCAAAGTAGTCTACAGATTCAAATGCAACTGGGCAACGGCAGCAAATGTATCATAAAAGGGAAAAGGACGAAAGCAAAACTGGTAAAAAGGGAATCAACAGCGCTTCTAGCAAAAGTAAGTGCTGCTCAGAGTGCTGCAAATACGTTGTCCTTATGCTTCCGGCGAAAAGCATACTCCGCCAGCTAAAAATTTTAGCGGGTATACCTATTGGTACACTTTTTCTTAAGGAAGTGCTTAAGCCACCTCCATAAATGTTTCACCGTTTGCGTGTGGACAGTGTCAATATCTGGATTTATGAAATGCGTAGTGTGGTTCACGGTGGCATGCAAATATCCCACTTGGTCCAGTTGATTGTAACCGTGCCAACAGTCGGTTAATATCCTGGTCCCCGCAGCAACGTTGGACCGTATAAGGTTGCCCAATATTGGTGCGGTCCTCTTGGCTACGAGACAGAGGAATATATCTTTCGTCTCGCGGCAAATACCTCCAACCAACCATTCTTCGTTGGAGGGATTAATTCTGCCGCGATTGTATTTCCTCTTGACCTGCTTTGTTTCGTCTATCTCGACAGTTTTACCGGGATCACCAATCATCGATCCGGTGTACATCAACTCGGAGCGGATTTTACGGTAAAACGACATCACAGTTTTACGATTTACATCCGCTTCGATTGCGGCTTTTTCGACGCCTATCTCCATGCTGCAAAAATACATGAGCAGCATTATTTTTTGTAGCGAAAGTTTCGACCCAGCGGAAAACGATGCATTTTGCACACTTAATGAGGCGTTTCGACAGAACCGCTTCCCACATACCCATCTACATTCTTCAATACATACCCCTACCCGAAGATTCGTTCGGAGATTCATCGGGTCACCGCATCGCCGACATTCCTGGCTCGGTTTCAGCAGCTTCCACCGCAGTAGCCACTCCACAGCATCCTGCGGATCCTCTAAATCCTGCATGATATTAATCAGGCAAATATGCTCCCAGCAAATATATTAATAAAATGTGTGTGTGTGAACAATAGCGTATGCGTAATGAAGTTGTTGTTATTATTGGTTAAGTCAGCTAAATTAGGGCAGTGTTTTGTTAGCAGAAAATAAAAATACGCCAGGCTCATACTCGAAGTGATTCCTTTCGCATGGTATACCAGCATCTCAAACATTGACTTTATGGCCGTGTGGGGGCGGCCTCGTCAGATGCTTACCTAATTAATTAGATGGTTAATTAATCAATATTTTTCATGCGTAACGCCTTTGTTACTTTGTTAGCGTATGGTAGTAGGATTAGGAAAAATAAAAACCAATGATACTTACATGCTGTTTCCAAGGTAATGTTAAAAATCGCCACACCAAGGTAATGTTAAAAATCGGTAATGGTGTGAGTTTCTATAATTTTGGCACTTATCGCATCGGAAATAATGTGGCGCATTCGTCTTAACATGCAAGCATTATACGTTATGACGGTGACAGTGCCTGTTCCCTGCCAGAAATGTGTAAATTGTTTGCCTTGTGCTTCAAGGACAACTTCGCTTCGCAAACTACTGGTCCAGAAGTTGTGACCGATGCTCTCTCTAACACACCTGTTGGTGCACTGCTCCCTATGCTACCAGTCATCACTGTCGATACGATCACGTGTCAAATCCTAATATACCCTTGGCCCAGATGGTATACCGGCCGTTATCTTAAAGTGGTGTGCTTCTGCGCTTGCTCCCTCGCTGATGAAGATCGTTAAGGAATCCCTGAGATGTGGAACCTTTCCTGCCACTTGGAAATCTTCCTGGATGACACCCATCTACAAGAAAGGCTGTAAGATTGATGCAGTAAACTATCGTGGCGTAACCTCACTCAGCGTGTGTGCAAAGGTGTTTGAAATGCTAATCTACGAGCCATTGCTGGCCTCGGCCTGCAACTATATTAGTGTGAATCAACATGGTTTTGTACCCAGGCGATCTACAATGACTAATCTACTAGAATTTGTTAGCAAATGCCATAAATCTATCGATACCGGTTTACAACTAGATGCTATTTATACGGATATCAAGGCAGCATTCGACAGTGTATCGCACTCCATCTTGCTAGCGAAACTCGACTTACTTGGTCTCCCAAACCCTATGATACATTATCTTAGATCCGGGCTTAGATCGTACCTTACAGTTTCGTCAATATTCTGTGAAGTTAGGCCCGTACATGTCAAGTCCAGTGCATGCATCTTCTGGAGTCCCGCAGGGCAGCAACCTGGGTCCTTTGCTGTTCCTTCTTTTCATCAACGACGCGACGTTGATCCTTCCGGCTGATAATCATCTACTGTACGCAGATGACGCGAAAATTTTTCGTGTTATTCGTGAACCAGAAGACCACGCCCGACTGCAAACTTCCTTGCAGGAGTTCCAGTGTTGGTGCAACCGTATTGTTTTATCCCTATGCGCAGATAAATGTGAAGCCATCACTTTCAGTCGTTCTCGCTGCCCATCATTGTATGAATATGCGCTTGATGGACAGTCCTTGGTGCGAAAACAATGTGTTAAGGATCTAGGCGTTTTGCTCGATACAAAACTATCATTTAAGCATCAGCTGGATCACGTAGTAGCCAGCAGCAATAGAATGCTAGGACTAGTTATCAATATGACTCGCGAGCTTAATGATATACCTTACACCAAGGCGCTCTATTGCTCACTTATCCGGTCGTTGATGGAATATGCAAATTTCGTATGGTGGCCAACTGCAGCGCGTCCGTTAGCTCGATTGGAATCAATCCAGCGCAAAATTACGCGATTTGCACTTCGCTCATGGAACCAAAGGCTCGATTACCGGACTAGGTGTCTACTACTCGGGCTACCCACCCTAAGTGAGCTTATACGAAAAGCCAGGTTGTCGTTCATCACGGGACTTCTCGACGGCCGTATTGACTCTCCGTCACTACTGGCTGCCATCAACCTGTACGTTCCAGCCAGGCCGCTCCGGACTCGGGCAATGTTGGCCCTCGACGACCGTAGAAGGCAATTTGGCTCCTCTGACCCGTTCCTTCCAATGTGCCGTGCCCGTGCCTTCTCATGCCCGTTCCATTCAACGCCGTCAGCGACGCTTTTGAGCCGAGGATTTCGCCAACTGAATTTAATGATCGTGTTTCTGTGTTAAATTTGGTTCCATAGTGCACATTTGTATGTTCTATGTTATTGTACTCCATTGTAAAACACTCAACACTCAAAACATTGCTAAAATGGTTCGAGAGGGCATTTTTGTCCATCGATAGAAAAATAAACATAAACATAAACATCGGTAGCGCAATATCAATGCAACTAATTCCAAGCATTAACATTCGCGGTCAAATGCAACGGTTGTACCCAATTCCCAACGGCTATTCAAATCTCTGGAATTGAGCAATATTTGAAATTAACCTCAAACTGAACAGCTCGATTCGAGTAGTTTGAGTAGTCGGAAGGCATCCGAAAGTATCCGAGGGGTGGTCCCTGCTGTGCAGCCGTCCATTTATAAATTTGCAACAATTTTGAATACGAAATATTTCACAGCCATGGGCTGTGAAATATGTTTGCAGTTTGAGTGTGAAAAGTTTTCAATCGCTTTGCGCAGCGGAAGTTTTCGATCGCTTTGTGCAGCGGGGCGGGGAGGTTGAGTTTCATGCAATTATGCCGTTCGTTGCATGTACATCCACTTATCTCTTTATCCCTAGCATCTTTTGTACATTTCGCAGATAACACGATTGAGGCACACTTATGGAAAAGTAGGTGAACTCATAACACATAGCAACTTATCACCAATAGCCAGCGTAAGCAAAGATAGCCACACCTTAAGCCAAAGGCAGGAACACCATATGCGTTAGAACCCACAATACCAAAAAGAGACAGTTTTGTGACACTCCACACAAAAACACCTCACACTACACTGCTCACATTGTAAACCAAAACACATAGAAACACACCGCGGAAAATAGAACCGGCTACAGTATCAAAACCCGAGTTTTGTCCAACACCAAGCAGAAGCTAAACAGTAAGCTTTCAGCAGAACAAAAACACAAACCACAATCAAATGTACGGAATCCATAACTTTTTGTTGAGCAAAATCATATCCGTTCAAGGCAGATCAGATTCGTTCGGGCTGTTAGGATAGGACGTTACGCTTGCTGTAAAACTCGTCTACGACTTTCATGTCATAAGCTTGGAAATGTACCCCTAAAACTGACCTCCGGTAAAACGACACTCGACGGCCCGTTACGATCGATAACATTACAGGGACGTAACGAACGACAATGACTTCACGATACAGAAAAAAAATTAAAATCATTCCGTTGAATAACGTAGCGCAAGGACACATTATCTGCCAACATCACTATCAATAAACGACGCAGCATCACAGCATCGCACAGCGTTTCACCTAACACCATTTGTGATACGAAATGAATATTAGTGAAACGCGACGAGCATTTTATCTGGCAAGTGTGAGTCCTGCTAAAGATATCCTTCACAGCTGCCGCGAGTATGCTGCTTCTGATTGTTACCAATACCGATGCCTATAGACGTGACACTCACTGTCCAACCCACGAACCACGCAAAGTTAGTGCATCGTCTCGGTGATGATCTTTGCTGGCTCGTATCCTGTCCACTGCCGGTTATCGGTCCGTGAAAAGGCGCCATCGTTTCACCACAGCAGCACCATTTAGCAGATATTACCGATTACCTTTAACGTCATAGTAACGCACTTCCGATGGATAGAAACTTGTGAAACAAAATACCAAGGATCTAAGATAAAAATGAAACATTGACCCGTTATTTAGTGAGACATTCAGAGAGAGCACATGGCTTGTTTGTAATATTTAAAACGAATTGAAACATTGTAGACGTAAAGCGATGGACTTGGGGCCGCAATGATCTTACTGCATTTCAATGATCTTACAGTATACGCATAACATAAATATTCCTCGATAATTCGAAATGTTGTTTTTGTCGGCCTTCTTAAAAACAGGAAACGTGAAGGCTGATTTCCATTGCTGAGGGATGAATTTCTGCTGTACAAACTTGTTAAAAAATTTGGTCAGCACAGAAACAAGATCTTTACGAATAATGAGAACAGAGCTGGGAATTACGTCTGACCCAGAAGAGTGCGAAAGTTCAGCTCCTGTATTGCCGAGGACACATCTGATTCATAAAATGCTGGCAGAGAGACGTCAACGGCATCAGGTAGAGAAGCGGTAGCTGTGGCTGTGTTTGAGCTGGAAGCATTAATATATATTCGTGTAAAGCGAGCCAAAGTAGTCTGCAAAAGCTTGACTGATGCTGTCGGTATCAGAGTAGGTTCTATCGTCACAATACATAGTAGTAGGACACTTCTGCGGGTAAGATGGACACTTCTCATAAATGCATCAAAATGGAAATTTTCGAAAAAATCAACAATGCAGCATCCTAACTTAAAGTTGAACAACACATTTGAGAACATTTTTGGCAATATATATGCAAAATTGGTTAAATCCACGAACAAAATAAACTTTGAATCTTGAGCATCCTTGTGGATCTAATTTGACTACTACGGATCTTAAGCTCTACAACTTGTATTGTTTATATTTCCGGAAGTTTTATTTCATGAATGGGTTGTCGTGATCATTAATGAAAAAACTGGCGAAAAAACGAGGATAAAAGCAATACAAAATATTGTTTTTTGGTGGTTTAAACATTCTGACACCAAAGCGGGAAAGACGGACACCTTGTTGTAGGGAAAGATGGACACCGAATTTATTCATTTTTTTACTTCTTATATCAATTTGTGATGAATATATTTCTTCAAATACCTTAAATAAGGCTATTCCGATACTATAAATCAATCAGTAAGTAGAGAAAGTATTGAAATAAGCGAGAAATGAAACACCGGTCAAAATAGTAGCCATTCGTTATGCTATTACACGCTCGACGCTGATGAGGCGCTTCACGAAATCCAATATCTTGTCACGACTTGGACAACTTTAAACAATAAAAAGATTAGGCATTGATACGACATTGTTCAGGAATAGATGAGAAATTCTATGGGATTACAAACATCAAATGTTGAATTTTGACATAGTGGAAAATGGATTAAACTATTAACAAGTCCCTCAAAAAATACTGGGGTCGTGGTCTTTTCGCGTAGTAATTTCCTTAAAGGCAGTTCTAGACTGTTGTTCTGTAAGCTGGAGCAACGTCAGCTAAAAGTGTGCGTTATTCAATAATGCTTTAGATGCTGCATTCTACGATATATTAGAAGCGAAGCTTACAATTTCTAAAACCACGGCTGAATGAATCGCCGTTGCAATAGGCCAAGAATTGGTTTATAAACGTACCAGGACGAGGAAAGCGATAGAATTTGTTAAAATACTGTAAAACTCTTCACTTTCCAACGTTTTCTACAGGTGTCCATCTTACCCTTCATGGTGTCCATCTTTCCCATATCAGGTGTCCGTCTTACCCGAACATTTCAAAACCGCCCGAAAAAAATCATGTTTTTCATTCATGAAAAAAACACAAAAATCAATGGAAACTTAAAAGTTTCAACACATTTTCTGATGAAACATTAGTGTAAGATAATATATGCACATTTTCAAGGTCGTTGCACTTATATTTCCCTAGATTTTTACCATTTCCCTTAACGTGTCCGTCTTTACCTACCTTCCCCTACGCTACCAAAGTAGCAACGTAAACATTGAATCGAGAACAGTGAATGAATGATATACGAAAAAGGTGATATGCTATTTGACCCACAAAAATAGGTAAAGGCTGTGGGAAAGTACCGTAAGTTCACCAATGCAGCTATTGACCGCGATTATGAATAACAATTATGCGCGTATGAGAACCTACCTCAACGTGTAAAACACTGTGACCAGCGGTATGGTTTGGAACAGCCGTTCCCAACGCGGAAGACGAGAAGAATAAGGCAAGAATGGACGGTTGCTCACTGTCGGACAGACAGAAAGAAGAGATCCCTGGGCCAAGGGACAGCAGTTCACCGAGCACCGGGAACAACGTAGCACCGTGAGCAGCAACAACAACAAATGTATTTAAAAAGGTACCGTACACATGCAATTTTTACGGATGAAGCTGCATAAATATGCAAAAGCTGTTAGAAAAAATAGAAATACTAGATAGAACGTATGATCAGGTTAGACAGCTAAACAAATGCTATAGGCTCTGCGCGTTAACCACACTAAGAAATAATACTAAGGAATTATATGACGAAATACAAGAGCTTCTACGAAAGCACGAATCATCCATTAAAGACAAAATATTAACAACCTTAGTTAAAAAAAGTAGACACCTATATTACGAAATAAATAAGTGCATTAAAATACATTTCGAAAGACATCCAGATTCGTTAAATACAACATTATCAGAAAACCAGTTCGACATAACGATAGAAACTAAATCTGACAAAATGGCTGACACTATAGAACTAATTAAAATCACCACTTCTCTCATATCAAAGTATGATGGTAATGAGAAAGATTAAAAGGTGTGGTGTCAAATTTAAATGTATTAAAGAAAATAGTGAAGCCGGAGAATAAGGAAACAATAATAGAGCTAGTATTAGGACGTCTGACAGGTAAAGCGCGAATTGTTGTAGGAGAAGCCCCAAACTCAATAGAAGATATAGTTAACAAACTACAAGACAGATGCAGCATAAAGGTAACACCAGAAATAGTAGTATCCAAAATGGATAATACGAAACAGACCGGAACAATAGAAGATTTCGGAAGCATTATAGAAAAACTAACGCAGCAACTTGAAGAAGCATACATAGCGGAAGAAATAACACCAGAAGTAGCCAGGAAAAAAGCAACTAAGTCTGGAATTAGCGCATTGAGTTATGGACTTAAGGATGGCGAAACCAAAATAATAATGAGATCAAGTAAATTCGAAACCCTGCATGAAGCAATAGAACAAGCAGTAAAATTGGAACTAGAAGACAGAACGAAAAAAGGAAAGAATGAACAGACAAAAATTTTATATTCAAACGCTACTAGGAACAATAGAGGGTATGGTAACAACTACCAGGGAAGGAACAATTACAATAGATTCTCAAATAATAATAATAATAGGTATCAGACACAAAACCCACCCAGGTTCCCACCCGCAAGATATGGACATAACAATAACCGAAACAATAATAACTACAGAAATAACAACTCTAACAACACTAGAAATCAGCACGCAAATCGACAAAATAATTCCAACAGAAATCAGTACGTACAATCCAATCAGAGAAATAATAGCAATTTGCAAAATAATCGAGCGCCTATTCATAACACAGTAACAGCCGAAGAACAGAATAATTTTTTAGGGTAACCTCAAACATCGGAAAATACCCAATACTAACCATAAATCCTGATGCAGATAATTCTGTTAAAGTAAAAATAGAAATTACAAAGGAAATTTATAGCACACTCATCATAGATACCGGAGCAACCGTATCCGTACTTAAAGCTAGTAAATTAAAACCAGGTTGTAAAATCAATACATCAAAAAATTAACCTTGATAAGCTCTAGTGATCATGAATCAGAGACTTTAGGAACTGCTATGACAACAATTCACTTTGGCGATTATTACATTATGCACGAATTTCATATAATAGAAGATGTAGAATCCATTTTTTCCGACGGACTATTAGGAAAAGACTTTATAAAGCACAGATGTATTGTTGATTATGTTAATTGGATGATATACTTCTCATCTGATAACGGATTGATTTCACACCCAATAGAAGACAATGTAAACGGAAATTATATTTTACCAAAACGAAGTGAAGTAGTACGAAAAATAAGTATACCAAACTTGACAGAAGATTCAATCATCTTATCACAAGAAATCCAACCAGGGGTATTTTGCGGAAACACAATAGTCTCAAAACGTAATCAGTATATCAAATTCATTAATACCACAGATAAAGATGTTTCTTTTAACATAAAATCTTATACACCAGAAGTTGAACCATTAAGAGAGTATGAGCAATTACAGAAGAAACTTGACACATCTAAGGAACGAATTCAGAAAATTCATAACAAAATCCATATAGAAAATATTCCACAAATAGCAAGAGAAGAGTTAGAAAATCTTATCACAAAATTCTCGGATATATTTTGTTTAGAAGATGAACCGGTCACTACTAACAATTTTTATACCCAGGAAATTTCATTAAAAGATAATATTCCTTCTTATATACCAAATTATAAACAAATACATTCACAAACAGAGGAAATGCAATCACAGGTAGAAAAGATGTTGAAAAATAACATTATAGAACATTCTGTTTCATCATATAATTCACCCATACTATTAGTACCGAAGAAGTCAGGTGAAGGAAAAAAGAAATGGCGTTTAGTAGTGGATTTTCGGCAATTGAACAAGAAAATTTTAACAGACAAATTCCCTTTACCTCGCAAAGACACGATACTAGATCAGCTAGGAAGAGCCAAATATTTCAGCACATTGGATTTGATGTCAGGGTTTCATCAAATCAAACTTGATAAAAATTCGAGAAAATACACAGCTTTTTCGACACCTACAGGCCACTATCAGTTTACAAGAATGCCATTTGGACTCAACATTAGCCCAAACAGCTTTCAAAGAATGATGGCTATCGCTATGGCTGGTTTAACACCAGAGCTAGCATTTGTATATATAGATGATATTATAGTTACTGGATGCAGTGCACGGCATCATATCAGTAATTTAGGTAAAGTTTTTGATAGGCTAAGAAAATATAACCTTAAACTAAATACAGAAAAATGTTGTTTCTTCAAAACAGAAGTAACGTACTTAGGTCATAAAATAACAGATAAAGGAATTTATCCGGACGACGCGAAGTTTGACACAATTAAAAAATTCCCGATTCCTACTAATGCTGATGAAGCAAGACGTTTTGTCGCATTTTGTAATTATTACCGTAAATTTGTACAGAATTTTGCTAAGATAGCTAAACCTATTAATAATTTGATTAAGAAAGACGTTAAGTTTGCATGGACTTCAGAATGTCAAGCAGCTTTCGATACATTGAAACAAAGCTTACTCTCACCCACAATTTTACAATATCCAGATTTTAAAAAGCAATTCATAATTACGACAGACGCATCGGATATGGCATGTGGTGCAGTGTTATCAGATGGTGGGTGATCAGATATAACAGATGGAAACGATTTACCAGTCGCGTTTGCGAGTAAAAGTTTTACACCAGGAGAGAAAAATAAACCAATTATCGAGAAAGAGCTTACAGCTATACATTGGGCAATTAATTATTTTAAACCTTATGTATATGGTCAAAAATTTATAGTTAGAACAGATCATAGACCATTAGCATACTTATTTGGTATGAAAAACCCTACTTCTAAGCTTACTAGAATGAGACAAGATTTAGAAGAATTTGACTTTGAAATAGAATATTTAGCAGGTAAAGCTAATGTTGCGGCAGACGCACTATCAAGAATAATCCTTAACTCAGATGACCTAAAAGCATCAATACCAAAATCCAAAACGATTTTAATGGTTAATACAAGAGCCATGGTTAAGAAAAATAACGAGAAAACTGATATAAACAAAGACGAACCAATCGCAACAACAGGGACTGATCACCCCGCGATGTGGAAAACAGATAGACCTTTAGAAGTGAGAAAGGTACTAAAAATAGGTACGCAGAGAATTAAGAACAACGTTGAATTCATAATATACAACCATTCATACAGTAAAGCACTAGGAAAATTTATTTTGAGAAATGATGTAAATGGAAGTCAAGCATTAGAGTTTGCTCTTCTAGAAATGTGCAAAATCGCGAAACAATATGGAAGAAATAAGCTAGCATGGTCAGAAGAAGATCATTTATTCGAAGAATATTCCCAACAAACTATTAAGGAAATAGCCAACAGAGCCATTACCAAGTTTGAAATAATCATGTTTACTCCAACTAGATGGATAACAACAGAAAAAGATAGGCTGAGAATAATTTCAGATTATCATATGACCCCTTCGGGAGGACATATAGGCCAGTACAGACTGTACCAGAAAATAAGGGAAAAATATAAATGGAAAAATATGAAAGATGATATCAAGAAATACGTACGAAATTGTAAAGCATGCATAGTAAATAAGACGACTAGACATACTAAAGAAAAAACAGTTGTAACTACAACACCGACAAAACCATTTAACATAATTTCAATCGACACAGTAGGACCTCTAACAAAAACTAACAAAAACAACAGGTATGCAATAACCATACAATGTGACTTAACGAAATATATCGTAGTAATACCTATCCATAACAAAGAAGCAAACACTATAGCTAAGGCATTGGTAGAAAACTTCATCCTTACATTCGGAACATTTATAGAATTAAAATCAGATCAAGGACTAGAATATAACAATGAAATATTACACAAAATCTCAGAAATTTTAAAAATCAAACAAACTTTTAGCACAGCTTACCACCCACAGACAATAGGATCATTAGAGAGAAATCATAGATGTCTAAACGAATACCTAAGAAGCTATACAAACGAACATCATGATGACTGGGACGATTGGACAAAATTTTACGAATTTGTTTACAATACAACAGAACACTCAGACACAAACTACACACCATACGAACTAGTATTTGGTAGAAAAGCGAATTTACCACAAGATATATTTAAAACAAAAATTGAACCAGTTTATAATATTGACCAATATTATTTCGAAATGAAATATAAACTCCAAAAATCAAACGAAATTGCCAGAGAAAATTTGATAAAAGCAAAAATTAAAAGACAGCAAACCTTAAATAAAGATACAGTACCACTTATTATAAACTTAGGAGATCAGGTATATTTGGAAAATGAAAATAGGAAAAAATTAGATCCAGTCTACATTGGACCTTTCACAGTAGTAAGTGACCAAGGGCCTAATTGCGTAATACAAAATAATACAACAAAGAAAACCTCTACAGTACATAAAAATAGATTAATTAAGTACACAGGAGAATAACTTCAATCATTGTAATTCATTACGTTATTCTATTAAAGGGGGGAGGTGTAGCATGCACATGCACATGCTATACTGTTTTCAATCAGTTCACACACATTTCTTATTACACTTAATAAACACAAAATTGTCAACACAACACAACACACAAAAAGACCAAATTCCAACCACTCAAGATACCAACACAACCCAAACCACATAAATAACCTTACGTCAGGAATTGTAAGTCAGCAGAAAAACCCTTATCCAAAAACACTTAGAAAACACACAAGCGACACACAACCCCGGAGGTGCAAAAAAACCTTACCCAGCACAAAACGCCTCAAGTGGGTAAAGCGTAAAAACACAGCATTGCATAATAGCAACCAACAGTTAATAAATAATGAAATAGGAGACACCGTACCTCGTGTGTACAAACAGAACCGTAAGCGTAGGAAACAAAACACCGCGTAAGCGTCAGAACCCAGAACTGACCTTACATAATAAGCACAACCATATGTAAACTCAAAACTTGACATTCAGCATAATTGACACAAAATAGAAAGTAAAGTAAAACCAAATCTAACTAAAAGGAAATGAATCGTATAAATAAAGATGTAAGATGAGACCGAGTACTGCTCAGTTACACACAGTACGCACAGTGACACGGTTCAGTGGAGCCGTTTAAGTCTTATCGTAATTCGCACAAACAACACAAATATGTTAAATTAATTCATTGTGTCCACTCGTTACCTGGAGCCCTGATGGCTCCCAGTGATCATCCGAAACTAATGCTTTGTTTTTGACGAATTGACCTCGCGAGTGATGTTTAATCCTTCTGCACCGCTGCTCTAACAATTGCAACCTGATCCGAATATTACAATACCGTGCCCCCATACGTAGGACTGACTATCCTGCTATGGTAACAATAAGTCACTGAAAGCCAAGCTCACTTCACTAAGTGGGTACAGGCAGGCCTTGACCGACAGCGGTTGTTGTGCCAATGAAGAAGAAGAATAAATGGATGACGCCTAAGGAGGTTACGGTCTTCTAATTCTTGCGTCAGTCTTCTATTTATCGTTATCTCCATGATTTTCCAATGCAATTCAGGAGAGAAATGGGGTGGTATCTATCTATTGCATTTGGTGGTTTGTTGGGTTTTGGAATAGGAATTGTGAAACAGGTTTTCCAGTCATCCGTTATGTTCCCGGAACACCAAATACTATTGTAAATCATCAGGAGGACTGTTTTGGACAAGTAGGGGAGATTTTGAAGCATTGGATAACCAATGTTGTCCGAGCCTGACGACATGCCATGAAGAAGAGCCCAATCAAGCTCATTAAGAGAAAAAAGACTATTGTAATTTTGGTCGGACACGTCAATGGGTGAAAGGGGTCTGGACTCAGAGATGAATTTATGGGTAAAACAATGAGATGGAAAGTTATGTGTTGGAGATGAATCATAAAAGTATCTAGCTAAAGCCTCAGGCATTTCTGTTGGTAGAATGATGGTGTTTTCTGTTTTTAGAATGATTGGTACATATTTGTGGTTTTTACCGGATAAAATTGTTACTTTATGTAATATTACTTTGGTTGTAATATTACTTTGGTTGTTTGGTAATATTACTTGCCTACGCTGCGCTTTTATCGATGTATTCTCCGTTCACCTACTTTTCTATAAGTGTGTCTCAATTGTTTTTGTATGAACGATGTGGACTAAATTCTTTCGAGGTGTGTTGCTATGGTGTGCGTTGGTTTGCTGGGTATGTTACAATTTATGTGTTTGTGCCTGATAGTGTTTATTATTATAAGTGCTTAATGTGTTTAATGAAGATAGTAAATAATTTTGTTAATAGAAAATGTGTTTTAATTGTTCAGTACTATAGTTTATAAATTCACCTTTGATTTGATTTTCAATTGCATGACGGAGTGCCAGCGTTTGAAATTTGGGCTTAGGTGAAATTCGGTTATCCTATGAAAATGTAGATGTAGATGAAAAAGTATGTTAGCCATGTTGAAAAATTGTTTAAAGCTTTCATTAATAATAAATGTTTTGCAGTATTGGAATTAAGCGGGATAAAATTGACGGAAAGCACATGTGGGTAAAAGGACCTTATTTGTAAAGCTGAAATGAAAAAAAAAACTTCCTTTCCAGTTAGTATATACAAAAGGTAAAAAACACTAATTGAATGCTCTTGTGGAAGCGAGAACAAGAGCCAAGACAACAAGAGAGAGAGAACAATCGTTCTAAGCGGTCAAGATTTCTTGCGCGCTCTGCCGATTCCCGATCCTCGACCGTTGACCTGGCACACGAACCCTAACCGCTTAGAACGATTGTTCTCTCTCTCTCTCTCGCCCGATCATCTATCCTGCTCGCGTTTTATAGCAGTGGTGATCGATTGCGCTCAGATCGATTAACGCACCTCTGTTTATCCCAACCTTTGTACTGTTTATATTTTGGCGTGTCAACAACTCTAGCCAGCATCACGAGGAGGTCGAAAGGAAATGGCTAGCCATGCTAGAAGAAAAAAAAAAGTTAATATGTCTATATGAGGTTACGCAAATAACGAAAATCAATGTGTCACTTTCACAGCTTCCAATAAAGGCTGAAAACAATCATCAGGGTGCATTTTGCGGAAGTGATATTCCACCAAATACTGATTCAGGTGCGTAATGCGGTATGTGCCTTTTTCCTTAAGGAGATCTTTAAGCCAACGCCATAAATTTTCGACTTTTTCCGCATGAATGAACTTATTGTCGGGATGAACGAAATTTTTTGAATGGTTAACCATGACATGGCTGTACCCAACCTCGGCTAATGAAACATATCCTCCCCAAGAGTCGGTTAGGATTGTTGTGCCATCATCTACGTTGTCGCATATTAACCAACCAACCACTCTTTGTCAGTGCGAGTGAGCTGTCCACGGTTGTACTTTCGTGAGGTTATTTTCGTCTCATCGATTTCGACTGCTTCACCACTTCTGCCACGCTGACATTGATACTCCACAGGTACAGCAACAGGACCTCCTGCATCAGTGTAAGTCTGGATCCTTCAAAGAAAGATCCAGCACGGACACTGACTTCCGCGTTTTTGCAAATTCGTCCTGTGCACACCCACTTGCAGCGATCCTTCGTCCCCTTTACGTTTTTACGCAGCCGCATCGGCTGCTCGCACTTCCGGCACAGCTGAACAGCCTGCAATAGCTTATGGTCTATAAGCCATTCGACTGCTGCAACAGGCTCATGCAGCTTAAGCAACAGCGATGCAAACGTTTCGGTCGCTCTAATGTTTAATGTTTACCCTTTTGTCTTCTGATTTGGCGCAACAACCTCAGTAAGATAGAGCATCAAACATTATCAAACAATTACCAACACGATAATGCAACCAATTCAATTAAAAAAAAAAGTTTATCCGATATTTTAAACTGGTGTGGAATATTAAGTGGAAACACACTGTAACCATAAAACCATAATTAATGTGGAAAGTCTTAAGCCAAACCTTGGGAATGGGAAATAATAATATTCTATTATTATTCGCCGCCAAATTTTACTGAAGGGTTATCATTTTCAGACGGTCCTATATGAACTGGATATTAGATATTAGAATCGAGATCGTAACAGGGTTGGGAATGAACAGCGATATAGCCTCGGGCCGTAGTTGAAAGGCCTCTGCTCTATACTATCTTACATTTGCATTTTTTTCAATTAAGCGGAAGTGTAAAGCCAAATGCATTGGAGCCCCTCAAAATGAGTTCCCATGATGACAAATGTTTCACTTTAACATCAATTATCAATGCTCAACAAATACCTCTCTTTTTATTTTGCGTAACAACCATTGTCGATCAAGGCCTGCCTTTAAACCATTAATTGGTTGGACTATCGGTGGGTTATTGGCTACCCGCAGCAGGATAGTCACTAAGGGGAGCACGGTCCATATGGGACTTGAACCCATAATGAGCATGTTGTAAATACCTCGCTTAAAATTTTGCATAACAAGCAATATCATTTGTGTTTTTGGTACATGTTTTGGTGCAGATGTGAATTTAAAATCACGATGAGTATTTTCTTTAACTTTGATTATCGCCCAGAATCGTTAATTATAATACTATTGTCAAGAGGATAAGTGTCACAATATTGTGCGAGATATTGACGAATGTTTCTAGCGCGTTTTTTTCTGAACCTACTTGCTGATGAAGGTGAAAGATTACCCAACCTACTGTTGTTTACATATATCGGTTTTAAGTGTGTGGTAGAATTTTTTTGCAACTCAATTTATCAATAGAATCCACAATCGTTAGTTTGTGTGTATCTATCTTGTACTATTGTTGCACGGGAAATAGAAACCCTGCTACCACAGGTACCATTACCTGTAATATTTCTTAGTAATTTCAATGCCCGACATTCTACCTGAACAGATTCACTATCTAACCCCATTGGCCATATGTTGCAGGACTATTTTGGTACCTGAAGCAACCAGATCATTACATAGTCTCATAGTCATAGTCCACAGTCAAGATCAAAACCACAGCCATCAGAAATGGCCCAGGTGAAAAAATAAAGCGGCTGATTCGGAAAAGTGCACAACAGAACTATCACACACATTAGCCCCCCCCTCTCTCCCTTGAGAAAATGATTCCTTCCTTGCGCGTTTTCCGACCAAAGTAACAAAAGTCTTTTTTTATATGGCGTACTTAATTGGATTACTCCTTCAGATACTATATGATTTGGTGTTCCGTGTCACTCCTGAACTGCATTATTAATAATTAATAATTAATTTTCACATTAATTTATAAATAATTTATTATTATTATTATTATTATTATTATTATTATTATTATTATTATTATTATTATTATTATTATTATTATTATTATTATTATTATTATTATTATTATTATTATTATTATTATTATTATTATTATTATTATTATATTATTATTATTATTATTATTATTATTATTATTATTATTATAAAAGTATTTATAGTAATAATTATAATAATGATAAAAATTCAAATAATAATAATAACAGGACTTTGAAGGTGGCACAGACGCTGAAACATATTGTTTTGCATTTAACCGACCGAATTTTGCTGTACCACCTGTGATAAGGTAATTGCAAGAGGCAATGGGCTTGCAAAGACGAATCGTGATGAAATTAGCTTATATTGTGAAAAAAGAGCTTTTTACGCACAAGAAAGCTGGCTACCATTCTACAGGGTTCGGACTTGAGGGAGGTCAAAACCGCAACACGGTTGTAGCGCTGGATAACTAAGAAAACGGATTAACAATAATGACAGAGAATTATCGAGAACTACACCCCACTTCGACACCGGGTGCGGCCCAAATGAAGCTAGAACCCGTGCCGAGCATGATATGTTGCAAAGTCGTGCGAGCTGACGACTGTACCACGGGATCGTCTCGGTGTTTTAAAAGAAAATTAATTGTGCTGAACAATATTTATCACAAAAAAACTTCAATCGTAATGAAATTACCTTAAGTTAAAACAAAAGAAAAGAAAAAATAAAAGCCTAACAAAGTAACTCTTCCTTAACAAAAGCTAAAAACATTTCGGATATTGGTAAATAGAAAAAAACACACCACCAACGAAAATACAAAACATTTGGGGCGCGCGCGCTTCAACAGGTTGAAGGCGGTTCCCTCTGGTGGGTGGTGGTACACATGAGGCTTGAACGCATGCCGGGTGCGCTAAAGGCTAAGAAAACCGATCGCGCTGACAGCAGTGCCATGAAGCCACCCGTTTGGACCCCACACATGTTTCGAATATTTATTATCAAGACATGTTTCTTTCACTCTGATGCGTATACACGGCCTTTTTAGCACATTCACAGCCATGTAACAATTTTTTTTTCACTTTTGTTATCTTTTTTTTCACTCACAAAACGATTGCAGGTGCTGAAAAGATTGAGCTGGAAAAATGCCACCGCCACCTCCGCACCCACCCCACCACCATCACCTGAAACGGGCCTTAGCCACAAAACGCACTGCTTTGCACGTTCAGCGCTATGGCGGTCTTTGGGAGCGGCCGTCTTTCGCTGGGAAAACAATCATTGGCCATAATTGTACTTTACCCGCATGAATAGAAGCAGGGGGGGGGGCAGGTACAAGAAACTTTTTTCAATAAATATTCCTGTGGCCAAACATCTTTCGAAAATATAGCAAAAAGAAGGAAAAACTAAATTCTAATGTGAGAATGTTAATACGAAAATTCGCAATTTGCGCTGGTGATGCCGGCGGAATAAAAATCGGCGTCGCGTTGAACGTGTTAATTTCCCCAATACCCTATACCACCAGGTTTTTTTGTAAAAAAAAAGAGTAATATACTTACATCTTTCGATACCACAGAATGATTCTGTTTGTCTCACAAACTGAAAAACTGGAAAAAATCGTTTTAAAATTCTTAAAGTTGCACAATTTTTGTCGCTCTCCAAATCACTCCCCTGGCAAAGAACGCTGTCGATTTGGTTTTGATGTGTGTATCGAAGAAGCGCGCCAATTTCACGTACGTGCATTGATTTTCCAAATCGCGCAAACAGCCCCCATCCTGTGTGTATGTGGATCGCTACCATTTCAATACAAGCTTAACTAGGAAGTCCCGACAAGCAAAAGCACAATGCGCAGCATCAAAGTCGTGCAGCACAGAATGCATACTATCTCGTGCGATGAAGGCGACAAATATCCCACCGGTCACCAGCACTCAGATTTCCGCTGAGGTTGAAGCTGACTTGAAAGCTGAGTTGGCGAAATATTTCAGCACCCGAAATAACCCGAAGCCGAAGCAAACCCGATCGAGGGGGGGTGGGGGTTATTTGTATTTTTCTCGCAGTAGATTTTTTTTTCTTCCTAGGGAACAACCAACACACTCTCTTGTTCCGCAAACGTTGTATAGAGAGCCCGCTCTATCAGGTTGGCAGAACGAGAAAGCGTGCTGGTTTTGTCCTCTAGGTATTCTCTCAATCTCCCGCAGCGCAATGCGATCGGAAAATCACTCAATTCTCTGGCTTTCGCCATACATGCAACTCACGGGCGCTCATAAACTAATCCTTTCTCGCTTTCGCTTTTATATCGTTCCCTTTTACGCGCGTGTAGCTAGCTGCCAATCGTGATTTGAGTGGAGTGTACTCTCTCGGTTAGGGCCGGTATACCGAACACACTTGCGTGTATATTCGGTCCTATCAAACTTTATGGTTCTTATATTAGCGCCTATCAAACTGTGTTCCCTTTCATGTGCATGTCGTGTTGTCCTTTTCTATCATGTGGATGTTGTCTGATTCGATCGCGTTTGGCGCCTAGAAATTGTAATCGAAGCTTCTAACGCGATTTGATCATCATAGAGTGCACAATCCGTTCTTACTGATCCCGTGAAATTTTCAATCAATTTGTGCGAAAATTAAGCATGTGCAGTGATAATGGCAACACGTCGTGATAAGCGAAATGGTATGGTGTACCATGCACGTTATCGTTTGCTGAAGCGGCGCTTGCAGGAATGGGAGGAGGAATGTGCACGTGCTAGCCTTCCGCAATCCACAACAATGAGTAAGTGTAATGTAAAAAGAGCAAAAAAAAGGATTGATCGAAAGTGTTCCAAGTCGTGCCAAGTGTTGTTAATGAATTTCTTTTGGCTATTTTAGATGGAAGCGGCGGTAATGTCCATCGGCGGAGGAAGTCTGTGGTACAGAGGTGTGGCTACATGTTTGCAGCAATATTATCGGTAAGTGTTGAAAAGTCACTAAGTTTTTCATTACAATCAATGAATTGTTCCGTGTTCTCACTGGTGTGTATGTTTGATTTTATTTTAGCTATGTAAAACCTCCTGTCAAGGGTTTTGAGATCGATTTTTTTGTAGATGGTATGCCGCTCTACAAAAGCAGTCGGTCTCAGTTTTGGCCGATTTTGATGAAGGTTTTAAACGTGCCCGATTCTCCCGTTATGGTGGTGGCCATATTCTGTGGCGAATCCAAACCACACTCCCTGGAGGAGTATTTAAGGCGGTTTGTGGAGGAGATGAACGATCTTCAGACAAATCATTTGGCAATTGGGCAGCAATTATATTGGGTCTGTTTGTGAGCCATCATTGCCGATGCACCAGCAAAATCGTTTATAAAAGGTAGGTTTAAGGTTATTTGGAGAAATTTAGTATCGCAACTTATGTGAGTTTTATTTTTGTAATTCATTTTATAGATGTGAAAGGCCATACTTCATACAGCGCTTGTCACAAATGCACGGTGGAAGGGCAAATGTGTGGGCACCGGATGTATTTCCCATACAGTACAGATACCCAAGAAAGGACTGATGAATTGTTCTGTGCTGGAAAGTACCCGGACCATATCATCCGCCCTACTCCACTATCCGACATGATAAACTGTGATATGACTATGGATTTTGTGTTGGATTGCATGCACCTGATTGATAAAGGAGTGCTGGCAAAAAAATGGACATATGGATTAACGGCCATCCAGAGGTGAAGTTTAAGCTGTCCCGACAGCAACAGCGTGAAATGTCGGCACATCTTCATCGTCTAAGCCTGCCTTCAGACTTCCAACGAAAGTTGCGAAACTTGCATTATGTAAACCTGTGGAAGGCATCCGAATACAGGATGTTTTTACATTATGCAGGTTTCGTAGTACTGAAGGACAGACTTTGCGATGCAGCGTACCAGCATTTCATGCTGTTGTTTGTTGCGATCACTTTCCTCTTCACGTCCCACCATGAGGACAAATGGGAGTATGCAGCATCGTTGCTGGAGCAGTTTGTGGCAGATTATGCTCATGTTTACAGCCCCACGCTTGTGAACAGCAATGTGCATAATCTGCTGCACGTTTACGATGACGTTTTTCGATTTGGGGATATTAACACTACATTGGCATACGATTACGAGGCGAAGCTGCACGATGTGGGAAAATTGGTCCATTCTGGGAGGAACAGCCTAGCACAAGCAGTCAATCGACTGATTGAGCTAGAGCACATCGAGGTTGCTAAAGAATGCAATCCAGTAACTGCAGTAGAATGCTCCACCTGAATGGTAAAAGGCAAGGAGATAATTGCCACTGTGAGGAAAGGTTTGATGTTGCGAACCAATTTTCGCAATCATTGGTACATGGCAAATGATGGCACCATCGTTATGTACCACACCGCAACACAACAGGGCGCGCAGCTAATTGTTGAAGGGCATGCCCTGAAACAAAAATATTCGGCTTTTAGCCAGCCTTGCCCTTCTGAGCATGTTTTGATATTTCGGGGAAGTGTTGAAGACGTTAATTCCGGTCAAGTTCAACGCACGCTGAGCAGCTCAATACTGTGCAAGCTTGCTGCTGTAGAAACCACCAAAGAGGGCGATTAATTGTTTGTGCCATTAACACATACCTTTCTAATGGTAAATAAACAAACTAAAAATAACTAAGCCGAAAGTCGTTTTGTCGTCTGGGTTGAGCAAAGAAACGGGCTACTATTATCGACTAGCTTTTCGTTAAGTATCATTTTTAATTAGAAGGAAAACGGCATATTACACTTCGCATCCAATTTCATCAACAGAGATAATTATTTGCAACAAAGG
This sequence comes from Anopheles arabiensis, assembly GCF_016920715.1. NCBI lineage: Eukaryota > Metazoa > Arthropoda > Insecta > Diptera > Culicidae > Anopheles > Anopheles arabiensis. Next base: position 58,250,475 of record NC_053518.1, read on the forward strand.
AACTACATCGCAAAATTAACCAAAATACTGTGACAATTAATAGAACATCTTTATTTTATTTTTTTATATTTTTTTTTTCACTAGCAAATAAGAAAAGCATAGCCTATCATAACGTGCCACTCGCATTTCATTTGATTGCGCGTGTTAGAGTATTTACTTTATGAAAGGGCAAATCATATTGAGATCATCATGTTGAGATAAATATAAAAAAAACGAATAAATAAATACATGTACATTTTAATTCATTATGAAATAACAAAAGGTTTTTTTCACGTGATTTAATAGTTCAATTCTGCTTGAATACCAAATTATGCTAAACGATGCTTACCTATGCTATGCTAACCTAAACTTACAAAGCTAAATTGGCCACCTATAGCTATCTAATCAATACTAAACTAGACTAACTTAATATAAGCTAAATTATATTTAAATTGTACCCACCGTCATCACTGGGACCGTCACCGTCAAACTACTAGGTCCTTTTTTTCACGCGTTGATAGGCGTACCGCAATTGTTCCCCGAAATAATCCGGACAAATCCGGGAGATATTGCTTTATTGGTGCTCCCAATCTTCTTAAAAAGCTGCAAAATGTTGCTATATTTTTTTATAGCAAGTTTTGCATTCCTCCCGCTCCAGCTGCAGCGAGGCAAAAACTCGAAAACAAGATCCCTTGCTTCGTCTAGACGTTTTTGTGGCTCGGAGTCGAACACCTGCAGCCTGCAGCCAAGCTAAGCTATCCCGCATACACTCGGCATCGCCCAGCTTCTGCTCTAAAGCATTTAGCTCATCCTACGTTGTGACGAGCGTAAGTTTAAAGTCCTCGGGGAGGGGGGGAGCATATCCATCTTGGCCAACGCAGATCGATTTTTGATCTGCCCCACCTGCACTTCGGCCAGGTGCACCGACTTGGCGATGACCGAAATTTTGCTTGATATTTCAGCATGATGCTTCTTTTGCTCTCCCCGCATCCCCTGGACAGATTCGTCCAATCGATCCAGTTTAGACCGGACGATCGCGAATTCCGTCAACAATTTCTCCACAACGGAGAATGGGACGGATTCGTCAATTGAAACGACAACCGGGTCCACAACGGGAACGACAGCCTGGTTAGCAGCGGTAGTTGCAGGAACGGCATCGAGCGGTCCCAAAGCTTTGCGCTTCAGGCTGTTACCGCGCCTACGACAGCTCATCAAAGTACCAGCAGCTGGAGCGGGAGGGAAGACGGGAGCAGTAGTGACGACCGGTATTGGTGTAACGATGGGTGTGGGAGTTGTGATCGGTGCGGGAGAAGCAACGGGTGTGGGGCGAGCGTTTCCTCGAGCTCTTCATACGAGTTACGGCTCCGCTTCCCCAACAACCGACCGATCACCGATGAAGTGCGAGCAGCCATGGGATCATACGGGGCGGAGTGAGGCTCGTCCAGCGCCACACCTGTACCAACTACAGAAGCAGGAACAAAAGGATTTTTGCCTGGTGGTGTAGCGTTCTCCGTGTTGGTACTGGTGGCTGTGGCGGTGGTGGTGGTGGTGTGTGCGGTTGTGGCGGTGTTGGAGGTGGTGATGGTGGTGGTAGTGGCGGTGAAGGTTGTGGTGGCAATAATTTTTCGAATTGTAAGATGTCCCAAACCTGGCAGGAGCAACACATCCGACAGCACATTGATTTTTTTTCCTTGAGGCTCCATATTAGTTGCGAACGACATTAGTCTGTAAAGTATATTAGACTATGATATTAGATTTATCATAGAATTCTAACCGAGCCACGCTGTCGCGGTCAAATGGTCGAATCGGATCGGCGGCATCAAAGATACCAAACGGAGAGCAGTTCAATTCCGCAACGATCAATCGTTCGACACACAGCGAACATATGTATATATATATATATATATATATATATATATATATATATATATATATATATATATATATATATATATATATATATATATATATATATATATATATATATATATATATATATATATATATATATATGTATATATATATATATATATATATATATATACATATATATATATATATATATATATATATATATATATATATATATATATATATATATATATATATATATAACATAACATAAATGTAAATAAATAGTTACCACTCTTTATCAAATAACCACTAACAAACTTTACTAGCACTAGCAATATCGCTCGGTTGGTTCAATATATCGTACACCGGTCGTTGATGTGCAGAATGAGATTGGCTGTGGGCAATAGAATATACGGTGGCTGTGGCTTTGGGCAATAGAAATGATAAGCGCAATCGTATGTGTAGAGCAGCAGGGCAAAGAAGCAGGGTAGCGAAGAGGGGGAGAGGAGGGGCGCAAGTGTAGAATGAAGCAGTTGAGGAGTGTAAGCTCGAACTTTTTTCGGTCGCACTTCGATCGCATTTCGATCGAGTTTTTTGTTTCCTTTTTTTGCCGAATGGCTCTCGCATTTCGATAATTTTTTTAAACGTGTCGATCGGTTTAAAGTGCATAGGTGTGACAAGGACACGTGAATGAATTATAATTCAAAGAGCGTGCAGAACTCACAAAATGCTCTCGTAAAGCACTCAGATATCACGAAACACTCAATTCTCTCTCAAAATACTGCCATATACGACTGACATTATGACTCGTATCTGGGATGAACGGAACCCAAATGCGATCCAAATGCGACGCTAAAATCTCTTGGATTTTGTGGTGCGGGCTGTTTAAGAGAGCAGATCACAAAAAAATCTCTCAATAAGAGTTTTTGGTGATCTCGCGCTCTTTCGATCTGAAATAAAATCCCACACATACAAGTATACCTTACACGTGCTTTTATTGTTAACAGCACAAGCGGGATTAGTATTGATGAGCAATAATGAGCTGTTATTAGTATTGATAGCTAAACTGTATTACATTACATGAATATTAGTGAGTTAGTATTGGTACAAGCAAGCAGCATTTGTATCCAAGCAGTTCAATTGCAAACTTATTTTGTGTGATGCAGTTGCAAAGTCAAAATGCAAAGTAGCTTGAATGAAAATCCACCACCGTTAATATTTTTTAATACGGTTTTATCAAAACGGCAAGTCAGTGATAACCCGTCTAAAGATCTAACGCTGTACAACACGTCCCGGCCACCCTCGACGTCTTTCAACGTATTGGAAGCAGGATCGAAAAAGTCGCGAACGAAAAAGGAGGCCCGTGATGTTACTGAGCCGCCTCCCTTGGCCTATTTTGGCGATGTTTCACAGAAATCTGTTGTGCAAAAGCGTAACATGCTTGACGTGCCCAGCGTTGTCGCCCGTGAGCCATCTGTGTTGGCCTTTATTGACATTGGAACACCACAATCTGTTAATGGGGGCCTTCACGATTCTAGTTAGTTTTTTGTATGGAGTTTGACAGTTGGAGGCTGAAATCATGTAAACACTAGCCTGCAATTTTCAGTCTAGATTATTCTAGCCTCAAAGCTAGAAATAGATTCGGGTTTCCATGTTCGAAAACACGGTGTTGTTTACATTTATCCCAAGGTGCATTAAAGAGATCAGGTGATGAAATATAGAATCAAAGTGTATGTAGTCCAGGTGGTCTCATAGCATTTTTTTATAACCAATTTTGAGCATCACTTTTTAACAGAACGAGTGAAAACTTTTGCTCAAACGAGCTTTCTGGAGGCTTGACGAATACTCAAAACACTCTTAAAATCTTCATTCAGAAGCAGAAGCGATAAAAATCAGCCTTCTAAATTCATACACCTTGGGATAAACCCACCTGTATATTATACTAACTTAGATAGCTGCTCGAAAACTGCTATACAATGCAAACAGCTGACAGGCTGAAATTTCAGCCTACGAACTTAAAACGGAAAGGGCCCCAATAACTGCACGGTGGTACCGGTGTCCAGCATTAACGTCCGTGAACCATCTCCGTTGACAATTGATGTAGCTGAAAATCGGCGGAGAGCTGTGGAAAAACATCCCACGGAGACAGTTTCTAGCGTTGACGTCCGTGAGGCTCCTCCGCTAGCCTTTTTCGATGGCGTTTCTATAACAGCTGCTGTGGAAAGCAACCGCACGGAGATTGCACCCAGCGTTGCTGAACGTCAACCATCTCCATTGGCCACTGTCGAAATATCCTCGATTGATCCGTGTATTGAGGCCATACAGGATTCTCATCCGGTTGAAGCACCGCTCCAGCTAACGTCAGCAACTTCCTCAATAGAGTTGCACCACAGAACCGGTGCTCCTGGTGGATGTGCGGAAGAAAGAGTAATTTGTAGTACATGCTGCACACAGCTGGACACATTGTTAAATCAATTACAAGAGCAAAACAAGCATTTGTATAAGATAACGAAAGCTATTATCCAGAAGAATGTTTTGAATAGCTCTTTTACCTGTCCAAATTGCCCGGCGAGTACTTCAAATTGTTTTACAATAGGCTGAAATAGAAAACATAGAAGCTTTAGACAATTTTGAAAGTATGTTGAGCGACAAAAATGTGTTTATCGCTACTGCTAGAAGAATATCGAATTCTCTTACTTCGAATACTCCAGACAATCGAATGCACGATGCAGTGTTGAAACTGTTTAGCGCCCCCTTCCTTTGCATGTGCAGTTGGCTGGGCGGAGGAGCAAATGGTCCGAAGATTCGAATGTACCGGTACAAACATGTCCATCACCTTCTAATGGCCGTTGGTCGAACTTCAAATGAAACTGTAACGTTGAAAAGGGCGCAATTATTTTTAAAATCAAAATTGCGTAATTCCAAGAGCCGCCTTGCTTGCAAGAATATGCGAAAGAGTGTTGTTTGTTAAAGAAATAAAAAGAATAATTAAATTACCTTCATAGTTATTCACTGCACTTCCTTCAGTCCACCTGAGTGATAATCGATGTTCAATGTTGTCTTTCTTTGCTTTTTTCCTTCGCTTTGTCTTCTTTGCGGCATCATCGCTTTTGAGCAGCTTTTGATTTGAAATGAAAATAAACATTAATTGAAAAAATGGGAATTTCATTAACATTGTGTCCATCATTGACTATGCACTAGACTAAATGATGAAAAACAATTACCATAAAACGGTGCACTAATGCAGTGCGTAAAACTAATGCATATAATGTTTTCTCACCTTGATGAGTTCGCGTGTCGCAACGATGCGAAGGTCCTGCTTGTGTGGTTCCACCAAATAGTATACCATCTTGTTGTAGAATTGATGTACATAATATAGTGTGTCTGACGGTAGCATTGTGCTTGTGCATTTTGTGTTCTGTAAATTTCAAATAATAACGTTAGAAATGGTAACAATCATATCTTACCAATTAACTTACCTTTTTGTGAAGTGTTTGCCTTGCCTGTTTGCTAACGTCGTTTGCGGATGTGATGCTCAAAAAAGTTTTTATAATCTACATTGCTATTTTTACTATTGTTATGTCGATTACACGGTTTAACGCAAAAGTTGATGTTGGGTACATAGTAATATAACTGAGGCTTTGTCATGTTACATATCCTGGCCTCAGGTGCCTCATGGTGCTGAATGAAATAGCAAAACGATTTCATTGGCAATATTTTACAACACATTATTCTATGGTTCAAGCCCCGTATGGACTGACACTGACACACTACAATGGTATCGTTAAGACTACTACTACTACTACTACTACTAAAAAGTTCTAAGTAAGCTTAAATGTAAACGTAAAATTACATCTTAAACCTACTTGCTCAACCTAAAGAAAAGAAAATTCAAACTAAACTTTAACTAACCTATAAAAATTCAAGATAATTAAAAAAAGGAAAATAAAATCTAGGTGTCATGTCAGCCGCATGCACCATTGCCTGCCTTTCATATAACAGGCCAACAGAAAAAATAAACACAATTTATATCTGATTGTGTAAAACCCCAACCCGCTTTGTTCCATTAACCACGGGGAAAAGGCAGCTCGCCTGGAGGAGGCCTGATACGGATACGCAGTGTCCAGCACGACAAACATGTCCTAACATTGCCCGTAGTGCTATTAAAAGGTCGTCCCCCCGCCCCCCTTAATGTTAGCTTTGTCCACCTTCCGTCCATGTCACAGATGGATGGGCACGAATTCGGAATTTTGGTGGAAGTTTACCTGTAACAAGAGGAAAAATTAGACCAACTACTTTATGCAATTTCATGAATTTTTTACTTACCATGTGCAACCACACGTCGTCTTCGAGGGTGTCGAGGAGGCAAATTTTTTCTATTGCAGGGAGGAAATTAATCAGGAATAAAGGTGTGGAGACGAGGAAAAACGGCTATGGCGGAAGGAGTTGTTGAGTTTGGTGAAGGATCAATGGGAGGGAGATTAAGAGGACGAGTGGGTTGCTTCACTGCAACCATTTTGCATCTGATTGCAGTCCATGGAACCTCCACCACCACAGCCGGCGCGTTTTCCATCGTTTGGTGAAGGTGGATCTCAGCAGAAGACATTGGTGCAATAACACCGCCTTCTGTAAAGCGCGGCCATGGTTAAAAACCGGATCCCAACTACGGTGATATCGTGCGAGCTTGATGTTTTCGCACTCAAAAATTTAACTATGCCATTGTCCTTGGTCAAAAACCATTGGCCTTGAAATTTTGGCAGCAAGACAAAATCGGCGGTCATATGTAGACCGACACCATTTGCCTTCAACATCGGATACTGTGGAGTTGGCGGGGTAGCAACCAGATCAAGGCTCATTAGATCGCTTGATCTGTTTGCAATTTGCTCCACACATTTCGTGCCTGCTCGGACCCAGCGTGGAAAATTTTGCAAAAAAAAATTCTGTTGCGTAGGCCGAAAAATCGTCGAGCGCTCCAAATTTCTCAACATCTTTATAAATGTGAACGAGAAGATGGATGTTGCTTGTTAAATATTTTCGACCGTAGACTTGGCCGAAATTCTTCACAAATATGCGAAGATAATCTCGAGCACGGAGCCACAAGTGCTGGTGAAATTTGGTCGAAAAAATTGTCACAGCACTAAAGTAGAGCAGGAAGTGACCATAGGCGATTGGATCAACCAGGTCCTGCAGAACCACAACTGATGCATAATGTAGATAGATACGCCACTCGGTAGCTTTCCAAAAGGCGTGATATCTGAGAAGCCGAAATGATCGATGGATCTCAGTAGGAAGCTTCGTCTGCATTAAAAATTTAGCCTCAGCTTCCATTTGGAGAGGTGTCCTCTTTTTATTACGGGGAAATTTGCCGAACATAAATCCCCGTTGCATAAAACGTGTACACCCCTCGTCCGACGTGGGAGCGTTATCGACTAAATCAAAATTATCTAATTCTTCTAAAGGTGTACGCCACTCCTGATGATGGTTCAATATGACTCTACCACGAAATACTTCGTCCGTACGAAGGGGAGCATCGACGGAATCAAAAATATTTTTTTTCCCTCTTCACACCACTCGCCATGGCAAGTTGACTTTAAACAACTGTCGTATCCGTTGTGGTTCGTCGTTGCTAAAAATAAAATATATATTGTATTTAGCTAAAGGTTTACGATAATGTTATTTATTTCGTTACCTAAAATGAACGCTCGAGCCGGTGTATCAGCGATAAAATTGCGTACCCGAAACTGCAACGTTTTATCGCCGATGGTCAAGCCTCCTCGCTGAATGATATTAAAATCATTCACTAGCGGCCGCAAAAAATCTTCCACACTTGCCGGCTTTGTATGGCCACTATATGCGGCCACCAACATCCCGCTGCGCAAAGCGATCGAAAACTTCTCAAACTCAAACTGCAAACATATGTCACACCGCATGGCTGTGAAATATTTCGCATTCAAAATTGTTGCAAATTTATAAATGAAATATTTTGCAATTTTTAGCACTGAAAGTTTTGGATTGATATATTTCTTAGATCGGAATCCAAGCGTTTTCCCTGACATTTCTGCTCGCTTTTTCGATCGCTTTTGGTGGAAAGCGATCAAAAATCCGAGCTACAAAACTGCTCGATTTTGTCGTGCGGGAAGCGATCGAAAAAACGAGCAGAAATGTCAGGGAAAACGCTTGGATTCCGATCTAAGAAATATATCAATCCAAAACTTTCAGTGCTTAAAATTTCAAAATATTTCATTTATAAATTTGCAACAATTTTGAATGCGAAATATTTCACAACCATGCGGTGTGACATATGTTTGCAGTTTGAGTTTGAGAAGTTTTCGATCGCTTTGCGCAGCGGGATGTTGGTGGCCGCATATAGTGGCCATACAAAGCCGGCAAGTGTGGAAGATTTTTTGCGGCCGCTAGTGAATGATTTTAATATCATTCAGCGAGGAGGCTTGACCATCGGCGATAAAACGTTGCAGTTTCGGGTACGCAATTTTATCGCTGATACACCGGCTCGAGCGTTCATTTTAGGTAACGAAATAAATAACATTATCGTAAACCTTTAGCTAAATACAATATATATTTTATTTTTAGCAACGACGAACCACAACGGATACGACAGTTGTTTAAAGTCAACTTGCCATGGCGAGTGGTGTGAAGAGGGAAAAAATATTTTTGATTCCGTCGATGCTCCCCTTCTTACGGACGAAGTATTTCGTGGTAGAGTCATATTGAACCATCATCAGGAGTGGCGTACACCTTTAGAAGAATTAGATAATTTTGATTTAGTCGATAACGCTCCCACGTCGGACGAGGGGTGTACACGTTTTATGCAACGGGGATTTATGTTCGGCAAATTTCCCCGTAATAAAAAGAGGACACCTCTCCAAATGGAAGCTGAGGCTAAATTTTAATGCAGACGAAGCTTCCTACTGAGATCCATCGATCATTTCGGCTTCTCAGATATCACGCCTTTGGAAAGCTACCGAGTGGCGTATCTATCTACATTATGCATCAGTTGTGGTTCTGCAGGACCTGGTTGATCCAATCGCCTATGGTCACTTCCTGCTCTACTTTAGTGCTGTGACAATTTTTTCGACCAAATTTCACCAGCACTTGTGGCTCCGTGCTCGAGATTATCTTCGCATATTTGTGAAGAATTTCGGCCAAGTCTACGGTCAAAAATATTTAACAAGCAACATCCATCTTCTCGTTCACATTTATAAAGATGTTGAGAAATTTGGAGCGCTCGACGATTTTTCGGCCTACGCAACAGAAAACTTTTTGCAAAATTTTTCACGCTGGGTCCGAGCGGGCACGAAATGTGTGGAGCAAATTGCAAACAGATCAAGCGATCTAATGAGCCTTGATCTGGTTGCTACCCCGCCAACTCCACAGTATCCGATGTTGAAGGCAAATGGTGTCGGTCTACATATGACCGCCGATTTTGTCTTGCTGCCAAAATTTCAAGGCCAATGGTTTTTGACCAAGGACAATGGCATAGTTAAATTTTTGAGTGCGAAAACATCAAGCTCGCACGATATCACCGTAGTTGGGATCCGGTTTTTAACCATGGCCGCGCTTTACAAGATCTCAGCAGAAGGCGGTGTTATTGCACCAATGTCTTCTGCTGAGATCCACCTTCACCAAACGATGGAAAACGCGCCGGCTGTGGTGGTGGAGGTTCCATGGACTGCAATCAGATGCAAAATGGTTGCAGTGAAGCAACCCACTCGTCCTCTTAATCTCCCTCCCATTGATCCTTCACCAAACTCAACAACTCCTTCCGCCATAGCCGTTTTTCCTCGTCTCCACACCTTTATTCCTGATTAATTTCCTCCCTGCAATAGAAAAAATTTGCCTCCTCGACACCCTCGAAGACGACGTGTGGTTGCACATGGTAAGTAAAAAATTCATGAAATTGCATAAAGTAGTTGGTCTAATTTTTCCTCTTGTTACAGGTAAACTTCCACCAAAATTCCGAATAATTCGTGCCCATCCATCTGTGACATGGACGGGAAGGTGGACAAAGCTAACATTAAGGGGGCGGGGGGGGACGACCTTTTTAATAGCACTACGGGCAATGTTAGGACATGTTTGCCGTGCTGGACACTGCGTATCCGTATCAGGCCTCCTCCAGGCGAGCTGCCTTTTCCCCGTGGTTAATGGAACAAAGCGGGTTGGGGTTTTGTGTGTGTGTTTTTTTAACACAATCAGATATAAATTGTGTTTATTTTTTCTGTTGGCCTGTTATATGAAAGGCAGGCAATGGTGCATGCGGCTGACATGACACCTAGATTTTATTTTCCTTTTTTTAATTATCTTGAATTTTTATAGGTTAGTTAAAGTTTAGTTTGAATTTTCTTTTCTTTAGGTTGAGCAAGTAGGTTTAAGATGTAATTTTACGTTTACATTTAAGCTTACTTAGAACTTTTAGTAGTAGTAGTAGTAGTAGTAGTCTTAACGATACCATTGTAGTGTGTCAGTGTCAGTCCATACGGGGCTTGAACCATAGAATAATGTGTTGTAAAATATTGCCAATGAAATCGTTTTGCTATTTCATTCAGCACCATGAGGCACCTGAGGCCAGGATATGTAACATGACAAAGCCTCAGTTATATTACTATGTACCCAACATCAACTTTTGCGTTAAACCGTGTAATCGACATAACAATAGTAAAAATAGCAATGTAGATTATAAAAACTTTTTTGAGCATCACATCCGCAAACGACGTTAGCAAACAGGCAAGGCAAACACTTCACAAAAAGGTAAGTTAATTGGTAAGATATGATTGTTACCATTTCTAACGTTATTATTTGAAATTTACAGAACACAAAATGCACAAGCACAATGCTACCGTCAGACACACTAAATTATGTACATCAATTCTACAACAAGATGGTATACTATTTGGTGGAACCACACAAGCAGGACCTTCGCATCGTTGCGACACGCGAACTCATCAAGGTGAGAAAACATTATATGCATTAGTTTTACGCACTGCATTAGTGCACCGTTTTATGGTAATTGTTTTTCATCATTTAGTCTAGTGCATAGTCAATGATGGACACAATGTTAATGAAATTCCCATTTTTTCAATTAATGTTTATTTTCATTTCAAATCAAAAGCTGCTCAAAAGCGATGATGCCGCAAAGAAGACAAAGCGAAGGAAAAAAAGCAAAGAAAGACAACATTGAACATCGATTATCACTCAGGTGGACTGAAGGAAGTGCAGTGAATAACTATGAAGGTAATTTAATTATTCTTTTATTTCTTCAACAAACAACACTCTTTCGCATATTCTTGCAAGCAAGGCGGCTCTTGGAATTACGCAATTTTGATTTTAAAAATAATTGCGCCCTTTTCAACGTTACAGTTTCATTTGAAGTTCGACCAACGGCCATTAGAAGGTGATGGACATGTTTGTACCGGTACATTCGAATCTTCGGACCATTTGCTCCTCCGCCCAGCCAACTGCACTTGCAAAGGAAGGGGGCGCCAAACAGCTTAAACACTGCTTCGTGCATTCGATTGTCTGGAGTATTCGAAGTAAGAGAATTCGATATTCTTCTAGCAGTAGCGATAAACACATTTTTGTCGCTCAACATACTTTCAAAATTGTCTAAAGCTTCTATGTTTACTATTTCAGCCTATTGTAAAACAATTTGAAGTACTCGCCGGGCAATTTGGACAGGTAAAAGAGCTATTCAAAACATTCTTCTGGATAATAGCTTTCGTTATCTTATACAAATGCTTGTTTTGCTCTTGTAATTGATTTAACAATGTGTCCAGCTGTGTGCAGCATGTACTACAAATTACTCTTTCTTCCGCACATCCACCAGGAGCACCGGTTCTATGGTGCAACTCTATTGAGGAAGTTGCTGACGGTAGCTGGAGCGGTGCTTCAACCGGATGAGAATCGTGTATGGCCTCAATACACGGATGAATCGAGGATATTTCGACAGTGGCCAATGGAGATGGTTGACGTTCAGCAACGCTGGGTGCAATCTCCGTGCGGTTGCTTTCCACAGAAGCTGTTATAGAAACGCCATCGAAAAAGGCTAGCGGAGGGTGAGGCTCAACGACGTCAACGCTAGAAACATTCTCCGTGGGAGGTTTTTCCACATCTCTCTGCCGATTTTCAGCTGCGTCAATTGTTAACGGAGATGGTTCACGGACGCTGCATATTATGGACCATGCAGATTATTAACAGATTGTGATGTTCCACTGTAAATAAAGGCCAACACTGATGGTTCACGGGTGACAACGCTGGCACGTCATGCATGTTACGCTTTTGCACAACAGATTTCTGTGAAACATCGCCAAAATAGGCCAAGGGAGGCGGCTCAGTAACATCACGGGCCTCCTTTTTCGTTCGCGACTTTTTCGATCCTGCTTCCAATACGTTGAAAGACGTCGAGGGTGGCCGGGACGTGTTGTACAGCGTTAGATCTTTAGACGGGTTATCACTGACTTGCCGTTTTGATAAAACCGTATTAAAAAATATTAACGGTGGTAGATTTTCATTCAAGCTACTTTGCATTTTGACTTTGCAACTGCATCACACAAAATAAGTTTGCAATTGAACTGCTTGGATACAAATGCTGCTTGCTTGTACCAATACTAACTCACTAATATTCATGTAATGTAATACAGTTTAGCTATCAATACTAATAACAGCTCATTATTGCTCATCAATACTAATCCCGCTTGTGCTGTTAACAATAAAAGCACGTGTAAGGTATACTTGTATGTGTGGGATTTTATTTCAGATCGAAAGAGCGCGAGATCACCAAAAACTCTTATTGAGAGATTTTTTTGTGATCTGCTCTCTTAAAACAGCCCGCACCACAAAATCCAAGAGATTTTAGCGTCGCATTTGGATCGCATTTGGGTTCCGTTCATCCCAGATACGAGTCATAATGTCAGTCGTATATGGCAGTATTTTGAGAGAGAATTGAGTGTTTCGTGATATCTGAGTGCTTTACGAGAGCATTTTGTGAGTTCTGCACGCTCTTTGAATTATAATTCATTCACGTGTCCTTGTCACACCTATGCACTTTAAACCGATCGACACATTTAAAAAAAATTATCGAAATGCGAGAGCCATTCGGCAAAAAAAGGAAACAAAAAACTCGATCGAAATGCGATCGAAGTGCGACCGAAAAAAGTTCGAGCTTACACTCCTCAACTGCTTCATTCTACACTTGCGCCCCTCCTCTCCCCCTCTTCGCTACCCTGCTTCTTTGCCCTGCTGCTCTACACATACGATTGCGCTTATCATTTCTATTGCCCAAAGCCACAGCCACCGTATATTCTATTGCCCACAGCCAATCTCATTCTGCACATCAACGACCGGTGTACGATATATTGAACCAACCGAGCGATATTGCTAGTGCTAGTAAAGTTTGTTAGTGGTTATTTGATAAAGAGTGGTAACTATTTATTTACATTTATGTTATGTTATATATATATATAGATTATGCACATTGCTGTGTGTCGAACGATTGATCGTTGCGGAATTGAACTGCTCTCCGTTTGGTATCTTTGATGTCGCCGATCCGATTCGACCATTTGACCGCGACAGCGTGGCTCGGTTAGAATTCTATGATAAATCTAATATCATAGTCTAATATACTTTACAGACTAATGTCGTTCGCAACTAATATGGAGCCTCAAGGAAAAAAAATCAATGTGCTGTCGGATGTGTTGCTCCTGCCAGGTTTGGGACATCTTACAATTCGAAAAATTATTGCCACCACAACCTTCACCGCCACTACCACCACCATCACCACCTCCAACACCGCCACAACCGCACACACCACCACCACCACCGCCACAGCCACCAGTACCAACACGGAGAACGCTACACCACCAGGCAAAAATCCTTTTGTTCCTGCTTCTGTAGTTGGTACAGGTGTGGCGCTGGACGAGCCTCACTCCGCCCCGTATGATCCCATGGCTGCTCGCACTTCATCGGTGATCGGTCGGTTGTTGGGGAAGCGGAGCCGTAACTCGTATGAAGAGCTCGAGGAAACGCTCGCCACACCCGTTGCTTCTCCCGCACCGATCACAACTCCCACACCCATCGTTACACCAATACCGGTCGTCACTACTGCTCCCGTCTTCCCTCCCGCTCCAGCTGCTGGTACTTTGATGAGCTGTCGTAGGCGCGGTAACAGCCTGAAGCGCAAAGCTTTGGGACCGCTCGATGCCGTTCCTGCAACTACCGCTGCTAACCAGGCTGTCGTTCCCGTTGTGGACCCGGTTGTCGTTTCAATTGACGAATCCGTCCCATTCTCCGTTGTGGAGAAATTGTTGACGGAATTCGCGATCGTCCGGTCTAAGCTGGATCGACTGGACGAATCCGTCGAGGGGATGCGGGGAGAGCAAAAGAAGCATCATGCTGAAATATCAAGCAAAATTTCGGTCATCGCCAAGTCGGTGCACCTGGCCGAAGTGCAGGTGGGGCAGATCAAAAAATCGATCTGCGTTGGCCAAGATGGATATGCTCCCCCCCTCCCCGAGGACTTTAAACTTACGCTCGTCACAACGTAGGATGAGCTAAATGCTTTAGAGCAGAAGCTGGGCGATGCCGAGTGTATGCGGGATAGCTTAGCTTGGCTGCAGGCTGCAGGTGTTCGACTCCGAGCCACAAAAACGTCTAGACGAAGCAAGGGATCTTGTTTTCGAGTTTTTGCCTCGCTGCAGCTGGAGCGGGAGGAATGCAAAACTTGCTATAAAAAAATATAGCAACATTTTGCAGCTTTTTAAGAAGATTGGGAGCACCAATAAAGCAATATCTCCCGGATTTGTCCGGATTATTTCGGGGAACAATTGCGGTACGCCTATCAACGCGTGAAAAAAAAAGGACCTAGTAGTTTGACGGTGACGGTCCCAGTGATGACGGTGGGTACAATTTAAATATAATTTAGCTTATATTAAGTTAGTCTAGTTTAGTATTGATTAGATAGCTATAGGTGGCCAATTTAGCTTTGTAAGTTTAGGTTAGCATAGCATAGGTAAGCATCGTTTAGCATAATTTGGTATTCAAGCAGAATTGAACTATTAAATCACGTGAAAAAAAACCTTTTTGTTATTTCATAATGAATTAAAATGTACATGTATTTATTTATTCGTTTTTTTTTTTATATTTATCTCAACATGATGATCTCAATATGATTTGCCCTTTCATAATGTAAATACTCTAACACGCGCAATCAAATGAAATGCGAGTGGCACGTTATGATAAGCTATGCTTTTCTTATTTGCTAGTGAACAAAAAAAATATAAAAAAATAAAATAAAGATGTTCTATTAATTGTCACAGTATTTTGGTTAATTTTGCGATGTAGTTCCTTTGTTGCAAATAATTATCTCTGTTGATGAAATTGGATGCGAAGTGTAATATGCCGTTTTCCTTCTAATTAAAAATGATACTTAACGAAAAGCTAGTCGATAATAGTAGCCCGTTTCTTTGCTCAACCCAGACGACAAAACGACTTTCGGCTTAGTTATTTTTAGTTTGTTTATTTACCATTAGAAAGGTATGTGTTAATGGCACAAACAATTAATCGCCCTCTTTGGTGGTTTCTACAGCAGCAAGCTTGCACAGTATTGAGCTGCTCAGCGTGCGTTGAACTTGACCGGAATTAACGTCTTCAACACTTCCCCGAAATATCAAAACATGCTCAGAAGGGCAAGGCTGGCTAAAAGCCGAATATTTTTGTTTCAGGGCATGCCCTTCAACAATTAGCTGCGCGCCCTGTTGTGTTGCGGTGTGGTACATAACGATGGTGCCATCATTTGCCATGTACCAATGATTGCGAAAATTGGTTCGCAACATCAAACCTTTCCTCACAGTGGCAAATATCTCCTTGCCTTTTACCATTCAGGTGGAGCATTCTACTGCAGTTACTGGATTGCATTCTTTAGCAACCTCGATGTGCTCTAGCTCAATCAGTCGATTGACTGCTTGTGCTAGGCTGTTCCTCCCAGAATGGACCAATTTTCCCACATCGTGCAGCTTCGCCTCGTAATCGTATGCCAATGTAGTGTTAATATCCCCAAATCGAAATACTGCATCGTAAACGTGCAGCAGATTATGCACATTGCTGTTCACAAGCGTGGGGCTTTAAACATGAGCATAATCTGCCACAAACTGCTCCAGCAACGATGCTGCATACTCCCATTTGTCCTCATGGTGGGACGTGAAGAGGAAAGTGATCGCAACAAACAACAGCATGAAATGCTGGTACGCTGCATCGCAAAGTCTGTCCTTCAGTACTACGAAACCTGCATAATGTAAAAACATCCTGTATTCGGATGCCTTCCACAGGTTTACATAATGCAAGTTTCGCAACCTTCGTTGGAAGTCTGAAGGCAGGCTTAGACGATGAAGATGTGCCGACATTTCACGCTGTTGCTGTCGGGACAGCTTAAACTTCACCTCTGGATGGCCGTTAATCCATATGTCCATTTTTTTGCCAGCACTCCTTTATCAATCAGGTGCATGCAATCCAACACAAAATCCATAGTCATATCACAGTTTATCATGTCGGATAGTGGAGTAGGGCGGATGATATGGTCCGGGTACTTTCCAGCACAGAACAATTCATCAGTCCTTTCTTGGGTATCTGTACTGTATGGGAAATACATCCGGTGCCCACACATTTGCCCTTCCACCGTGCATTTGTGACAAGCGCTGTATGAAGTATGGCCTTTCACACCTATAAAATGAATTACAAAAATAAAACTCACATAAGTTGCGATACTAAATTTCTCCAAATAACCTTAAACCTACCTTTTATAAACGATTTTGCTGGTGCATCGGCAATGATGGCTCACAAACAGACCCAATATAATTGCTGCCCAATTGCCAAATGATTTGTCTGAAGATCGTTCATCTCCTCCACAAACCGCCTTAAATACTCCTCCAGGGAGTGTGGTTTGGATTCGCCACAGAATATGGCCACCACCATAACGGGAGAATCGGGCACGTTTAAAACCTTCATCAAAATCGGCCAAAACTGAGACCGACTGCTTTTGTAGAGCGGCATACCATCTACAAAAAAATCGATCTCAAAACCCTTGACAGGAGGTTTTACATAGCTAAAATAAAATCAAACATACACACCAGTGAGAACACGGAACAATTCATTGATTGTAATGAAAAACTTAGTGACTTTTCAACACTTACCGATAATATTGCTGCAAACATGTAGCCACACCTCTGTACCACAGACTTCCTCCGCCGATGGACATTACCGCCGCTTCCATCTAAAATAGCCAAAAGAAATTCATTAACAACACTTGGCACGACTTGGAACACTTTCGATCAATCCTTTTTTTTGCTCTTTTTACATTACACTTACTCATTGTTGTGGATTGCGGAAGGCTAGCACGTGCACATTCCTCCTCCCATTCCTGCAAGCGCCGCTTCAGCAAACGATAACGTGCATGGTACACCATACCATTTCGCTTATCACGACGTGTTGCCATTATCACTGCACATGCTTAATTTTCGCACAAATTGATTGAAAATTTCACGGGATCAGTAAGAACGGATTGTGCACTCTATGATGATCAAATCGCGTTAGAAGCTTCGATTACAATTTCTAGGCGCCAAACGCGATCGAATCAGACAACATCCACATGATAGAAAAGGACAACACGACATGCACATGAAAGGGAACACAGTTTGATAGGCGCTAATATAAGAACCATAAAGTTTGATAGGACCGAATATACACGCAAGTGTGTTCGGTATACCGGCCCTAACCGAGAGAGTACACTCCACTCAAATCACGATTGGCAGCTAGCTACACGCGCGTAAAAGGGAACGATATAAAAGCGAAAGCGAGAAAGGATTAGTTTATGAGCGCCCGTGAGTTGCATGTATGGCGAAAGCCAGAGAATTGAGTGATTTTCCGATCGCATTGCGCTGCGGGAGATTGAGAGAATACCTAGAGGACAAAACCAGCACGCTTTCTCGTTCTGCCAACCTGATAGAGCGGGCTCTCTATACAACGTTTGCGGAACGAGAGAGTGTGTTGGTTGTTCCCTAGGGAGAAAAAAATCTACTGCGAGAAAAATACGAACAACCCCCCCCCCCCCCCCCTCGATCGGTTTTGCTTCGGCTTCGGGTTATTTCGGGTGCTGAGACATTTCGCCCACTCAGCTTCAAAGTCAGCTTCAATCTCAGCGGATCTCTGAGTGCTGGTGACCGGTGGGATATTTGTCGCCTTCATCGCACGAGATAGTATGCATTCTGTGCTGCACGACTTTGATGCTGCGCATTGTGCTTTTGCTTGTCGGGACTTCCTAGTTAAGCTTGTATTGAAATGGTAGCGATCCACATACACACAGGATGGGGGCTGTTTGCGCGATTTGGAAAATCAATGCACGTACGTGAAATTGGCGCGCTTCTTCGATACACACATCAAAACCAAATCGACAGCGTTCTTTGCCAGGGGAGTGATTTGGAGAGCGACAAAAATTGTGCAACTTTAAGAATTTTAAAACGATTTTTTCCAGTTTTTCAGTTTGTGAGACAAACAGAATCATTCTGTGGTATCGAAAGATGTAAGTATATTACTCCTTTTTTACAAAAAAAAAACCTGGTGGTATAGGGTATTGGGGAAATTAACACGTTCAACGCGACGCCGATTTTTATTCCGCCGGCATCACCAGCGCAAATTGCGAATTTTCGTATTAACATTCTCACATTAGAATTTAGTTTTTCCTTCTTTTTGCTATATTTTCGAAAGATGTTTGGCCACAGGAATATTTATTGAAAAAAGTTTCTTGTACCTGCCCCCCCCCCTGCTTCTATTCATGCGGGTAAAGTACAATTATGGCCAATGATTGTTTTCCCAGCGAAAGACGGCCGCTCCCAAAGACCGCCATAGCGCTGAACGTGCAAAGCAGTGCGTTTTGTGGCTAAGGCCCGTTTCAGGTGATGGTGGTGGGGTGGGTGCGGAGGTGGCGGTGGCATTTTTCCAGCTCAATCTTTTCAGCACCTGCAATCGTTTTGTGAGTGAAAAAAAAGATAACAAAAGTGAAAAAAAAATTGTTACATGGCTGTGAATGTGCTAAAAAGGCCGTGTATACGCATCAGAGTGAAAGAAACATGTCTTGATAATAAATATTCGAAACATGTGTGGGGTCCAAACGGGTGGCTTCATGGCACTGCTGTCAGCGCGATCGGTTTTCTTAGCCTTTAGCGCACCCGGCATGCGTTCAAGCCTCATGTGTACCACCACCCACCAGAGGGAACCGCCTTCAACCTGTTGAAGCGCCGCGCGCCCCAAATGTTTTGTATTTTCGTTGGTGGTGTGTTTTTTTCTATTTACCAATATCCGAAATGTTTTTAGCTTTTGTTAAGGAAGAGTTACTTTGTTAGGCTTTTATTTTTTCTTTTCTTTTGTTTTAACTTAAGGTAATTTCATTACGATTGAAGTTTTTTTGTGATAAATATTGTTCAGCACAATTAATTTTCTTTTAAAACACCGAGACGATCCCGTGGTACAGTCGTCAGCTCGCACGACTTTGCAACATATCATGCTCGGCACGGGTTCTAGCTTCATTTGGGCCGCACCCGGTGTCGAAGTGGGGGTGTAGTTCTCGATAATTCTCTGTCATTATTGTTAATCCGTTTTCTTAGTTATCCAGCGCTACAACCGTGTTGCGGTTTTGACCTCCCTCAAGTCCGAACCCTGTAGAATGGTCGTTTGGTAGCCAGCTTTCTTGTGCGTAAAAAAGCTCTTTTTTCACAATATAAGCTAATTTCATCACGATTCGTCTTTGCAAGCCCATTGCCTCTTGCAATTACCTTATCACAGGTGGTACAGCAAAATTCGGTCGGTTAAATGCAAAACAATATGTTTCAGCGTCTGTGCCACCTTCAAAGTCCTGTTATTATTATTATTTGAATTTTTATCATTATTATAATTATTACTATAAATACTTTTATAATAATAATAATATAATAATATTAATAATAATAATAAAAATATAATTATAATAATAATAATAATAATAATAATAATAATAATAATAATAATAATAATAATAATAATAATAATAATAATTATAATAATAATAATAAATTATTTATAAATTAATGTGAAAATTAATTATTAATTATTAAAAATGCAGTTCAGGAGTGACACGGAACACCAAATAATATAGTATCTGAAGGAGTAACCAATTAAGTACGCCATATAAAAAAAGACTTTTGTTACTTTGGTCGGAAAACGCGCAAGGAAGGAATCATTTTCTCAGGGGAGAGAGGGGGGGGGGCTAATGTGTGTGATAGTTCTGTTGTGCACTTTTCCGAATCAGCCGCTTTATTTTTTCACCTGGGCCATTTCTGTGGTTTTGATCTTGACTGTGGACTATGACTATGAGACTATGTAATGATCTGGTTGCTTCAGGTACCAAAATAGTCCTGCAACATATGGCCAATGGGGTTAGATAGTGAATCTGTTCAGGTAGAATGTCGGGCATTGAAATTACTAAGAAATATTACAGGTAATGGTACCTGTGGTAGCAGGGTTTCTATTTCCCGTGCAACAATAGTACAAGATAGATACACACAAACTAACGATTGTGGATTCTATTGATAAATTGAGTTGCAAAAAAATTCTACCACACACTTAAAACCGATATATGTAAACAGCAGTAGGTTGGGTAATCTTTCACCTTCATCAGCAAGTAGGTTCAGAAAAAAACGCGCTAGAAACATTCGTTAATATCTCACACAATATTGTGACACTTATCCTCTTGACAATAGTATTATAATTAACGATTCTGGGCGATAATTAAAGTTAAAGAAAATACTCATCGTGATTTTAAATTCACATCTGCACCAAAACATTTACCAATAACACAAATGATATTGCTTGTTATGCAAAATTTTAAGCGAGGTATTTACAGCATGCTCATTATGGGTTCAAGTCCCATATGGACCGTGCTCCCCTTAGTGACTATCCTGCTGCGGGTAGCCAATAACCCACCGATAGTCCAACCAATTAATGGTTTAAAGGCAGGCCTTGATCGACAATGGTTGTTACGCAAAATAAAAAGAGAGGTATTTGTTGAGCATTGATAATTGATGTTAAAGTGAAACATTTGTCATCATGGGAACTCATTTTGAGGGGCTCCAATGCATTTGGCTTTACACTTCCGCTTAATTGAAAAAAATGCAAATGTAAGATAGTATAGAGCAGAGGCCTTTCAACTACGGCCCGAGGCTATATCGCTGTTCATTCCCAACCCTGTTACGATCTCGATTCTAATATCTAATATCCAGTTCATATAGGACCGTCTGAAAATGATAACCCTTCAGTAAAATTTGGCGGCGAATAATAATAGAATATTATTATTTCCCATTCCCAAGGTTTGGCTTAAGACTTTCCACATTAATTATGGTTTTATGGTTACAGTGTGTTTCCACTTAATATTCCACACCAGTTTAAAATATCGGATAAACTTTTTTTTTTTAATTGAATTGGTTGCATTATCGTGTTGGTAATTGTTTGATAATGTTTGATGCTCTATCTTACTGAGGTTGTTGCGCCAAATCAGAAGACAAAAGGGTAAACATTAAACATTAGAGCGACCGAAACGTTTGCATCGCTGTTGCTTAAGCTGCATGAGCCTGTTGCAGCAGTTGAATGGCTTATAGACCATAAGCTATTGCAGGCTGTTCAGCTGTGCCGGAAGTGCGAGCAGCCGATGCGGCTGCGTAAAAACGTAAAGGGGACGAAGGATCGCTGCAACTGGGTGTGCACAGGACGAATTTGCAAAAACGCGGAAGTCAGTGTCCGTGCTGGATCTTTCTTTGAAGGATCCAGACTTACACTGATGCAGGAGGTCCTGTTGCTGTACCTGTGGAGTATCAATGTCAGCGTGGCAGAAGTGGTGAAGCAGTCGAAATCGATGAGACGAAAATAACCTCACGAAAGTACAACCGTGGACAGCTCACTCGCACTGACAAAGAGTGGTTGGTTGGTTAATATGCGACAACGTAGATGATGGCACAACAATCCTAACCGACTCTTGGGGAGGATATGTTTCATTAGCCGAGGTTGGGTACAGCCATGGCATGGTTAACCATTCAAAAAATTTCGTTCATCCCGACAATAAGTTCATTCATACGGAAAAAGTCGAAAATTTATGGCGTTGGCTTAAAGATCTCCTTAAGGAAAAAGGCACATACCGCATTACGCACCTGAATCAGTATTTGGTGGAATATCACTTCCGCAAAATGCACCCTGATGATTGTTTTCAGCCTTTATTGGAAGCTGTGAAAGTGACACATTGATTTTCGTTATTTGCGTAACCTCATATAGACATATTAACTTTTTTTTTCTTCTAGCATGGCTGGCTGGAGTATTCAATTGGTATTTTTATTAATACCTTTTGTATATACCAACTGGAAAGGAAGTTTTTCTTTTCATTTCAGCTTCACAAATAAGGTCCTTTGAACCCCACATGGTAAGGTAAGCGTTGTCTCAGTTTGTCGATGACTCAAATGCTGGCACAGTTTGGAACGCTAACATTCATCGCAGGATAAACAACATCGAACTAATACTGCTTATATGTAGAAACAGATATGTTTACTTTTTCCTTGCTCCACTATCCGTGTATAATTGAGGCAGTGTTGTTGTGGTTAAAAGACTGGAGATATGATTAGACTTTCTCTATAATACTCCCCATTAGCGTAGTGTGCTTTCCGTCAATTCTATCCCGCTTAATTCCAGTACTGCAAAACATTTACCATTAATGAAAGCTTTAAACAATTTTTCAGCATGCCCGCACGACAAAATCGAGCAGTTTTGTAGCTCGGATTTTTGATCGCTTTCCGCCAAAAGCGATCGAAAAAGCGAGCAGAAATGTCAGGGAAAACGCTAGGATTCCGATCAAAGAAATATATCAATCCAAAAATTTCAGCGCTGAAAATTTCAAACTACTTCATTTTTAATTTGCAACAATTTTGAATGCGAAATATTTCACAGCCATGCGCTGTGAAATATGTTTGCTGTTTGAATTTGAGAAGTTTTCGATCGCTTTGCGCAGTGGGATGTTGCGCTTCGTGTTATGCTCTGTGGAGTCCTGGCGTTACTTTTACCCTTCTCGATCTGTACTCTCCGGAGGCATATACATTGGAGCAGAGTGTCGTTTTCGAAAAAAATTGTGTAAATAAACTGTGGCAAGTACTACCACTTCTCTGGTGCAAACGGAATAGGACCTTCCAACACTCTAAATCGGCTGGAATGTATGCCTAGTGTGTTTTCAATAATACCTCGTGCACTCGAATGTCGCGTATTGAAGGTACGTTCCGGAGTACCACGTGCGTGCATACCACTGAAAGATCTAATTAAGTATTCCGTCATACCAAATGCCTTGTCCCCTAACAAGACAAATGAAACTTCTGTGGAATACGGCAAGCTTAACACTTGCGGGGCAGGAATATTTAAAGAAATATTCTCCAGGAGTGGATGCAACGAGCAGTTTTTAAAAACGCCACCATCGGAATTTCGTCCGGCATACAGAAAATTATAATTAGCCTCACAAACAGCTAACAAAACGATACTGTGAAACCACCTATGATTGAAGTACTCGGTGCCACTGTTTTTTGGTGCTTGGATTCGCACGTGTTTACCATCAACCGCTCCTATGGCATGCGGGAATTTCCATCGAGTTTCAAATTCTTTTGATATTCTCAGCCACTCGTCAGTCGTATATGGGAGCTAAAACAGAAGAAAGATCAATTAGTAACAGGAAACTGTAATTTTCTTGCCATAATCTACAATAACGTTTATCTATTTTAAGATTGCACTAAATGTGTTACCGACTCTTAACTCATCGATATCAGCGTCACAACCAACTAATGAAACTGCGTAAAATATTGCTGATTCACCTGCTACTTTAGCTGAATCGGAAGCTGAACAACTGTCACAAGTACTGACCACTTCGCAAATTTCAACATCAGGAGTGGGTACACAAGCAGTAGTATCAATGTCTTCAAACGTACCGCCAATTGGAATACAGCCATCCTCTTCGCAACAGTCTTCAGTAAATCAGTCTTCTACACCTCAGCCGAGAACAACGCCAGCAGAACATAGGAATAGCCGCACACAGCAATTGCAGGAATTCCTGGATTGTGAAACTGAAAACCTTGAGCTGCTTCGAACCCTTACGAATCATACTACGCAGAATACTGATGGAAAGGCTAACCAATTTGGTCAAACCGTTTCAAAAATGGTGAAACATTTTCGGCCAGAAAGGCGTGAAATCCTTTTTGCGAAGCTTATTGAAGCTATTCGAAGTCAAAATAACTTTGACGAGGAAGTTGTTAGGTACGGTTAAACCATAATGGATTTGTTGCAAAATATGCAAATCGAAAAAGAGCGTATAAAGACATCATTAATCTCGTTAACAGTTATGAGCAAGATGACTAAATGAACAAAATTGAATGATTATAGAATAAAGAATTATTAAATTGTAGAAACCGAAAATTGTATGTGAATACACCTAAAAAAACATAAACACCTTGGTCGCGGTCATACGTTAACATTTAAGTATCGTAGGCGTAAACGTCAGAATAAAACGGCATTCGTGCTCGAGAATCAGAACAGCGCACACCTTCCGATTCTTCTTAATTTCCGTTCCGAAAATTCCGTAATTTTACAAAATATTGAATTAAATGAATTAAATACCTACCTGAATATATTCTTGAAGCACCTCAAATATTGCTGCACAAACTTCAGTAATTATTCGGTAACTATTCGAATGAGTGGCTCAACAAGCTCGAGAAGATGATGGAAATCTAAAACTTGTTCCTGCATTATAACATCGAGCAACTTATTTCCGGCTTCACGACGTTGTATGGAAATTGGTTTCATCCACCATTTCCGGATTATAGCCAAAACACGTCGCCGCCGCACCGAATTCATGGAAAGCACTCGGGCTAATACTCCTGTCAGTGTGTCACATTTCATATTGAGTTTTTTTTTCATAAAATAAATAAAATTAGCTACTGTGTTGTTATTTTTGTCGCATGTAAAAGGTTGAAAACTATGCATTGATCCTTAACAAATATATTAAAATACAATAAACATTTTACATAACAATTCATATTATCAGGTAGCGAAATAGAGGTGTATTGAAATGGCTTTTTTGGTAACGCACTGTAATAAAGCATACACATCCATGTACAGTAGTGTTGGGTTATACGATTCATTTCACGACCCGACCCGGAGTCGGGTGCGAGCCAGCCGGAATCGATTTCAACCCGTGGGTGCAGCGGGTGCGCTAGGTCGGAGTTGGAATTAAATCCGACCCGTGGGTGCAACGAGTTCGGGTTGACCCGAAAGATCAGTAGGTGCGAAAGCGACTTCGACCCGTTGGTGGGGAGTTCGGGTCGGGTCGAGTCAAGGTAGGTGTTGGGACCGCGAAAAATAATATCTAATGTTTTGATGTTTCGAAATTGATCGCGTTGATCTCGTGTAGATAGGGCCTAAAAAGGTGACGTGAAACATTATGAAGTTTCCACCGTTGTAAGGCTTTGCCATCGTAAAAGGAGATATAAAGGAGCGGAAGGAGGAGATCGCTCTCTTTCTTGAACAACTATTACCGCTGAAAAAAGTGACTATATAAAAGGACAGTCAACGAAAATTTAATCGTTCTTGTTTTTTTTTGTGACTTTATAATTACGAAAGAAACGAGTGCGGCGGGGCCGCAACAGTAGGTTCAATACCCGACCCGAACTCGCTGCACCAACGGGTCAGAGTCGTTTATGCTTTCTCGCACCTATTGATCTATCGCGTCGATCCGAACTCGCTGCACCCTCGGTTCAAACTGAACCTACCGTTGCACCAACGGGTCGGAGTCGCATATGCTTTCGGAGTGCGCACCTACCGGAGTCGTTGCACCCACTGAACCTACTTGTACCTTTCGGGTCGACCCGAACGACTCCGGGTCGCTTACGGATGACTCCGACCCGATAGGTTCGGGTCGACCCGCCCATCACTAGTACGCACATCAGCCGTGTATACGCTGTTTGATGGGACAGCTAACTAGGGAACTACAAGCTCGTTCTATTAAGCTAAATAAAGAAAAGAATTTATTTGTAACATGAAATAAAACATGGCGTCAGAAGTGCTGGTCAGCTTAAAGTTGAAGGACGTCATCAATATCGTCATAAACAGGAGTAATTGGTAAAAAAAGTGCTCAGTTGTGATCGAAAAACTCTAGCAACTATAGAAAATGGATGCGACGAAATTCGCTCTATTTTTGGATTACCAGACGAAAATGCTGGCACATGATGAAACATATGGGTAGCCAAAATTCACCGAGCACAAGTAGAGAAATTCTACATGCTCCATCCATGCCAACACCGTCGCCACTGATGCTGGAGAGGGACATAGAAAAAAACTTGGAACTTTTCCAGCCGGTTGGCAGCCAGCATCCTTGCGCGCAACTCAGCTTCCATGTTATTATCGTGGCTGACTTTTGACCCAAGATAGGTGAATTGTGGGACGACTTCAAAAGTGTGTTTACCTATCTGCACGTCACGCCTACGTAAATTCTGATTATTTATTGATAGGCCCGCTGATGTTGCCACCATCAGTTTGGTCTTTGCCTCGTTTATCTGCAATCCGAGGCTCTCTGCCGCCTGCTCGATCCCTTGGTAGGCTTCTGCTACATAGGAGAGCCGCAGACCAATGATGTCTATATCATCAGCGTATGCCAGGATCTGGGTTGACTTATAGAAGATGGTTCCCGTAGTCTCCACCCTCGAGTCGCGGATGGCCCTCTCTAGAGCCAAGTTGAATAGGAGACAGCAGGGTGGCCACTCAACCGGGAAAACCAGGAAAACCGGGAATCAGCCGGGAATTTTAATTATCCCGGAAAAACCGGGAAAAACCGGGAATTTCGCTTTAAAAACCGGGAATTTGTCACAGCTCTCGTGTACCAAGTGTATTTTCAGCCACCTGATTTTTTTTGTGTATTCTTCGCAACCTACCGCGGGCTTACCTACATTGTCGCACCAATGTGTATGGAAAACACAGTCTGTTTCATCGTCATATGGTACGAATTGATTGTACTTCTGATTCGCACTGGTGCAAAACTTACGTCCGCCGAATCGGGTACACGCTATTCCGTGCGCCTGTATTTTGTTCAACAAGCCGTAGGTTGCGGCAGTGGCGGATTTAACGATGGGTGGAATGGGCGATCCACATTACGCCCCGTATTTGTCCAGGCGATATGTATTATTTTTTGGGAACTTGTTATCCCCCCTTCCCCCTTAACAATTTCAACGTATCAACCACATATCACCAGTACATTGGCCTTTTACGTTTCGGTTTGGATGGTCTTTACCATCATTCCCCCCGATTGTGTGAAGCCTCAGAAATCGTGCGCGCGCGTTGATCTGCCTTTACTCCCACAGTCCAATTGTTGCTCTTTTGTTTTCACGGGATTTTGCTTTAGCCCATCCATTCTGCTCTAGTAGTATGGATGAGCCTTGCGGCGTTTCCGTTCCTGAGAATCGATGACAAACCGTTTCGATAGCGCATCCGTGATCGTGTAATGGTATGTGTATAGAATGAAATCAAAAGCTTAAGCTGCAACAGAATAATGGATGGAGTATATAAGAGTGGGTTGGTGGGGGGTGGGGGGCAGGAGGGTTCGAATCGCTGGTTAGTTAGAGGCTTCGATTGCTGTGGTTGTGGACACTTTTAGTTCATTTTGCGGTTTGAGTTGAACAGCATCGGATGTGATGTGATAAGATTTAAAATTGGATTGTCGAAGTGCAAGTGCAATTCACGGTGTCGTTTGAATTAATTGATAATCAGTTTATTGAAGTGTGTTTTTCAAATTATTCAATTTGCTATCAGGTAAGTTTTATACAGCACTGGCTGCAAATTAGTTAATTTATTAATTATTTATAACAGTCTCCCATAGATTGTCTGCTATGCCTACCACATACAATCCAAACTATGAAAATTCATTTCCATGGTATTCTCCTGACCCGAAGGACGTATATGCAGCGGTTTGCAAATGGTGTAACAAAAAAATAAAAATCATCACTATGGGTAGAGTGACTTTGGTTAGTCATGAAAAAGCAAAGCACATCATCATCAAGTGTTGGTTCGAAAAACTAACCTTCCAATCAGCCATTTTTTACCAAGTAAGTAAATAACCGTTTGGCGGTAGTTACATTTTTAATGTTTGGTTTTTGGTATGTGTAAAAGTTATAACGTGTTTATAATTTTAAAGTAGCAAAGTTAGGATGGTGTTCTATATAGAAGTATTAAAAAGAGTGTTTGTAGTAGATTAACCCTTTCCGACCGATGCTGATTTTTATTAACTTTCCATTCCGCCAGCATCACCAACGCAAGCAGTTGATTTTGAACCAAATATGCTGCAGCAAAATTAAGTTTTTTTTGTATTACGATTTAAACTCTTCCCAGTACATCAATACTGTTAAGTGTGCGATGAGATTTTGGCCAACCGCAATAATTCTTAGAAAAACATTCTTTGATCTGCGCTTCGCTGCTATTCTTGTGAGTAGAGTACAGTTCTTGACGATGATTGTTGTTACTCCCGCAAAACGCTAATGCCGGTCACCAAGGAAAGGACCACCAGTAATCATTTCCGTATGCCGTTGGCATTCTTGGAAGTTTTGATTGTTTTGAGAATACAAACCAAAATGTGCAAAAAGGTTTTCAAAAATTGTTTAAAAACTGCCTAACAGCCTTACCCATAAAGTGAATATAGATTCAAAGCTAATCCGATCAGACAAAAGCTAGATCAGATTACAAAAACCTCAGCAACGTAATGATTTTAATCATAACCTGATTTTTTTTTTCATCTCACTACCCACTTCATCTAAACCGCTATAAAGGCGCCCACAGCCGGCCGTTTTTAAAGTTTCTTTGTGTATTAACAATGTATTTTATGAGTATAAATAATAGCTGAATGTTGGTGATATTTTATTTACAAGTATTAATAAAGTATTTGTGATATTGGTTGTAGTACTGATATGCGGCATAAAATATTCTGCAAATCATATAGTTACAGCAGTGCTCTCCAACTATTTTAGGATCGCTGACCACTTGGCTTTGGAAATATATTTGATGCGGCCCACATCTTATTTTATACACTTAGTTCAACGTTTTTAAGCATTTGTGTAAAATCATAAGAACGAATTAGACTTTGCGTGAAAGTAATGTGCAATTTTAGATATTTTGCTATATTTCATTTAATATTCATGAGAATATGGCCTATCACACACCAAAAGAAAGAATATTCAATTCCCCAATTTTTTCGACTGTTAAATATTAAAATGTAGAATTAAATACATTTCGTTATGATTCTCCGCTGACCATTATTGTTTCACCGTGAACAACTCTGGGAGTTACAATGAAAAGCATTAGATTATTAATTCAATATGATTTCTAGTCTAGATACTTGGGGAATTTAATTTCCTTTCTTTTGGTGTAGAATAAGCCATATTCTAATAAAAAAATTATGCAATATAGTCGAAAACCCCAAAATTTCACGTTCAATTTCACTTTATTCTATACGTAACTGTTGTAAATTTTATCTTGATGGTGTGAAAACAATTGCACTATGTGTATGGTAATAAGCAATTCTTAGAAAAACATTTTTTTTTTTCGCGAACCGTTAATGCAGCGGAACACAGGTTGGAGATCACTAATTTACAGTTATGGTAGTTGGTGTATAACCCGATAACTAGCAATTAATTTACACTTTCACGAATTCTGTAACTTCAGCTTAATGATTAAATTTATGTAGTGTTATATAATGGTAGTGCTATGCACGCAAAAATATGGTTATTGATTTTTAAGAGAGTTCCTTTCTTCTTTTTTATAGATCAAATCGTTGGTAATAACCTGTTGTCGTCATCTCCGTCACTTTCTTCAATTTCCACTGCAATGGCTACCCAAATCTCAGCTTCAGATTCTTCCACGAACACTGATAATCAACACTCTAAGGCTTCCAACGTCTTGAATAGATTCATGCTAAACGAGCAAGTTACAAGTGCTGAAATTGTGTGGACTCTGGAAACTATTGCCACTCATAACTCCTATCGCAGTGCTGGGGCTAACACTAATTTGTTCAAAACTATGTTTCCGGACAGCCAAATTGCCGCCAAGCTCGAGATGGGACGCACAAAACTTGCGTATCTAATAACTTTTGGTCTGGCACCTTATTTCACAAACGAAATATTTAAGCAACTTGATGTATGTTCCGAAATAGTAATTGGTTTCGATGAAACATTGAACAAAGTTTCACAACGCCAACAGATGGATGTTAGTGTGAGATTTTGGAATGAAAATAAGGAACAGGTAGAATGTCGATACACTGGATCAGCGTTTTTAGATTCTTCTCGTGCAGTTGATCTCCTTAACGGATTGAAACAGTGCACAGAAAGAAAGCCTGCTCTACTGAATAACGTGATTCAGCTAAGCATGGACGGACCGAATGTAAATTGGCGTTTAATGAAGGACTTATGCGAAGAACTTCGAAATCTGCGTGGGGTACCATCTTTTGATTTATTAAACATAGGTAGTTGCGGCTTACATGCTATTCATAATGCTTTTAAAAATGGTATGAAGCACACTGAATGGAACATTGACGAGTTTTTGACATCCCTCTATTATTTGTTCAAAGACTTTCCGTTGCGCCGTGCAGATTATAAAGAAACTACCGGATCCAATTTATTCCCACTGAAATTTTGTCCTATTCGATGGATTGAAAATTTGAATGTGGCTGAGCGTGCATCTAAAATTATTCCTTATTTGAAAGTCTATGTGGCTGCGGTCAAAAACCAACGTGACAAAAAACTCAAGGAAGGTCACCATTCTTTCAAAAGGAGTTTTGCTGCAGTTGCTCAGTCTAGGCCATTCGCTGTAATAGAAAAGACCATTTCTGATGAAATGTTGAGCCCAAAACTTGCCTTTTTTATTTCCTCAGCTGGATGTGTGGAACCCTTTTTGCGAGAATTTCAATGTGATGCTCCTATGGCGCCATTTTTGTTTGATGAGTTAACTTCAATTACCCATTCTATAATGAGTAAGGTTTTAAAATCGGAATGCTTAAATGTAAAAGCTAAAGCGATTACCAATATTGAGCTCAAAGATAACAACACACTACCGACATCGCAAGTTGATATAGGCTTTGGAGTCAAAGCGGCAATTAAAACAATAATGACAAGTGGAAAAATATCTGAAAAGGTGATCCTTCAGTTTAAGAACGATTGTAAAGCTTATTATATTGCATTTTTAACAAAAATTTGTGACCGTTCTCCACTGTCACACAGTTTTACACGATATATCTCATGTATCAATCCAGAGACCATCACAAAATCGCTTGATATTGCCTTGAAAAGGTTGGAGTACTGCCTAGATTACATGGTCCAAAGAGACCATTTAGGGGGTAATGTAGCGGACAAAGTTCGTCAGGAATTCACAAATGCGGTAGAAATTTCTAGCATAAAGTCATCTCTAGCTGCCTACAAGCGACATGAATGTCGACTAGATAATTTTTGGTTTAAAGTTCTTGCGGATTCGAGAAAAGAATTCTCAAACTTAAGAATTTTTTTAAAAAAAATTTTAATTCTATCACATGGCAATGCAACACTGGAGCGAGGATTTTCTATAAACAAAGAGTGTCTGATAGTTAATTTAATCGACGAAAGCTTAGTGGCGCAGCGAATAGTATACGACGCTATTTTGAACGCCGGTGGTGTTTTAGGGGTAGACATAAATAAATCACTCATCCAGTACGCCCGAAACGCGCATGGACGATACGTCGAGAGCCTGGGGCAAAAGAAAAAGGAAAAGGGCACAAAAGGACGATGCCAGTGCTAGAAAAAAGACAACGAATCAAGCACTTAAGGAATTAGAATTAGTTAAAGCCAAAATTCTCGCAGATGCTCAGAAAGAAGTAGCCTTGATCGAAGAGAAAATGAGTAATTTGAATAAATAAGCTGTTTCAGCAATCTTATAAAAAACGTTTATAATGCTTAATAGTTTTATTTTTAAATAATAGTTTAAGGTTATTTTATTTAATTCTTGTTACATCGATAACATGCAGCTTTGCACTGTCATACTAATTATAGACGAAGTTATAAATACTATTAGAGTTACCTATAACATTGTCAAAAAAATGCTTTGAAATTTTAGTATCGCATAAGGCAATCAACTACGGGCAAATGAAGTGTAATAAACCGGGAAAACCCCTAAAAAATCCGGGAAAAACCGGGAAAAAACCGGGAATTTCAAATCCTGATTCGAGTGGCCACCCTGAGACAGGCAAGCCCGTCCCCCTGGTGCAGACCCTTGGTGGTAGCAAAAGGTCCTGAGAGTTTTCCATCCACCCTCACCTGGCATGTGACGTTGGTCATAGTCATTCTAACTAGCCT
This sequence comes from Anopheles arabiensis, assembly GCF_016920715.1. Taxonomy (NCBI): domain Eukaryota; kingdom Metazoa; phylum Arthropoda; class Insecta; order Diptera; family Culicidae; genus Anopheles; species Anopheles arabiensis. The sequence continues at coordinate 58,282,772 of NC_053518.1, forward strand.
TATCAGTTTGGCCGGGATTCCAAATGAGCTCATGGCGTCGTACAGTTTTACCCTGGCTATGCTATCATATGCGGCTTTGAAGTCTATGAAGAGATGGTATGTGTCGTTTCTGTATTCAGCCATCTTCTCCAAGATCTGCCGCATGGTGAAGATCTGATCAGTGGTTGATTTTCCGTTTCGGAATCCTCTTTGATAAGAGGAATTCTCTTTGGTCCGTTCATTACAAGGTGTATATATTTAGAAGGTTGATTTTTATAGCTTTTTCTGGGCACCATTGTGGGAGAGACCTGTCAATCTTTGTTAACAAGCTCGCGTGAACCGCCCAAAACAAGAAGAAACAATCAGCCGATGAATAGTTTCGGTTCAGTTCATTGTAATAAACTTGTGATTTTTTTAAACCTAATCCACCTAAACAATTCGACCTAATCGATCACATGAACGACGACTTTCCGGTAAAATAGGTTAAAATTTCGTCAGCTTATCACGAAGCCTTCGCTAAAACCGCTTTGCGGCTTTGACCTGCTGCAGTTTCCGAAACTGCTCATGGTCTCGCACCTTCGTCTACCACAGCTACCTAGTTCGATTTGGCAACCGAACGTATTCGTGGACCCAACTTAAGGACCAGAACGATTTTCCAGCAAACAAAGCTTAATAGGCGTATCTATTATCTCCCAAGTAGCAAGTAGCTCCCGTGTTAATATTTCAGTTGATCAGTCGTTCTTTCTTCTCTTTTAGATCTCCAACGGTTTCGTCTGTTTTGCTACAAACGAACTATGTCTTTTCCATCTTTGAGGGTTTTATGTAATTTCCTGGTTAAAGCTTAAGCATCCACCAATATTGTTATCGCCATTGCATGGTTACGTAGAATCAGTTTTAAACTGCTAATGTCTAGGATTTATAAAGTCAGTACCATAGAAACTTAGTTTGCTAAAATTAAAAGTATGTATACCCAGTATTGATTGAAGACTAGTGGCGCTGCAGATTGGTATCCTACGCTGTGATATTTTTGTTGGTGGTGTGAAAACAGTAAACTCCTTCAGGTGAGTGGTTTCTATCTCGCTTAAATTGACAAATAGTTCCTTTTTTGTGTTCTTTCAATTTTTTTCTTTACTTCTTTACAGATAAAAACGTGCAGTGAAAAAAAAAACGCTTTTTTATACGCAGAAACACATTCTTTCTTGAGCGTAGAGGGTATACAGATAATGAGAGGGGTATAATGGTATATCAGAAAACAAACTCGATCAGCCGAAAGCAATAGTCATAAACATACAAATGATAGCCAAATAGTACAAAAATAAGTAAACGGAAACTTCCGTTGAGGAAAGAATAATTGGAGATGATGTAATTCACAAAAGAAATCAATGCATTTGTGCTTATTCCGCGCAGCCGATCGACGTGAGTTTAAATTTGCATTATATATTTTTATAATCCTTCATCACCCCCCAAAAAAGACGAAACATATAGGTGTAGCGTACCTCATCCACGCAATACAGGTGTCATCAAAGCGTCATCTAGTGTCACCGTGTGTATCACAATTTTGTCATCCAACGTAAAACTGGAGGACGTGAATGATTGGCAACACCTAAAGAAAATGCGCCTTTTCTGGCAGCACTGGCCCACTTGATGTGAGACGTCAAGCTGAGATCTTCATCCTCTTTCTGCTTCCGCACTTCCAACGCGATGGACGTACGTCGAGTCCGAAGAATCACCGCGCTTTATAGTGCGCAGTTTGTAACATGTACATTAAAGCACTAAATAGGTACTTACAGTATTTATATCTAATAAGTGAAAGTAATGAATTGTAGACATAAACATTTGGTTTTGGAATTCGATCTGATTCGAAAAAATAATTTATTTGTAGTATTGTTACTTTTCAATTTGAGTTCGTTCACAAAACAGGACAATACCTGTCTATTGAATTTAATACATCCTACGTTTGAAATTTAATGTATAGGTACAAGTTCGACACTTTATGATTAACACGTATCATATCACAATGGTCAGACTAGAGAGGTAGTTTGTACTTATTTTGTTCGTTTTCGTTGCATACAGTTAATTATAAGAATCTTGCGGCGTTTTACTCCGCCTACAGCAATATACAGTTTGAAGAAATTATGCTTTAAATAGACTTTAAATAGTTAAATGATACCTAAATCCTGACCCGTGTTCTAATACCACAATCGAAAGCTACTTTGGAAGGTTAGCGAAATTCTACCAACACGTTACAAATATTCTAAAATGAATAATACAGATCGACATCTTTACGTGTGACTTAGGTTAGTGTAATGTCTTTGGTGTGATTTAGTTCAGTGAGTATAGTATGTTTCTCTGCACTAGTATGTATTTATCTATACATATAGACTTTGACATTCTTTCCGCCTGTGCTCTTTTTTCTTCTCTGCGAAGTCATGTTAGCTTATAAAGTCTTCACAGACTCTTATTACAGTATGACACAACCAGATAGCCATTTCTAACTTGTATTGTATACAAACACGTCCGGGCTTTTTGGAGCCAGCGCGTGTATCGTATATACATTCAGACCGGCCCTAAATTTTGTTATTATGTTTAGTGCTGTATCAAGTTGCACTCAATACCATGTTTTGTCTACACTTAATAAAAAAATATAAATGCCAATGGCATTACACTATCTTCGGTGATACGTTTTGCGGTCACTCTTTATAAATTACATTAGAAAGTTTGTAAATATTCCAGCAGCTCCAGGCGCTTCCGATTTACTCCACCAGCTAGGCAGTACCACAGTATTTTAGCACATGTAGACGTAGGAGCTTTTAAATTAATGAGTTTCGTAGAATCTTTTAATAAAATATCCAAGTTTGTTCCAATAAAGCTATCAAGAATGATGCCTTTCAACATAATAAGCTAATATAAATATTATCAATAAACAGAACTAAGTAACAGTTAACTAAACTAAAATCAAAGTTACAAGAACAAAAATAAATAAATAAATAAATAAATAAAATGAGCAACAGTTTGCCATGCAAACAACGACTAATTCACTATTCTTCTAAATTGATCTTGATGATGTCTTTCTTTTTTTGTTCCTTTGAATTTCCTCTTTTTTGATATTCAATACGACGAAAACAAAGTACCTGCTTGCCGGAGGCTCTGTACGTGATAAAGCCCGACTCGGAAGCAGAGTATCAGTTGACGGCGACGATTTCGAGGTGGTAGAGCAGTTCTGCTACCTTGGTACGATCGTAACTTCGTAACTGGGGCACGTGATGAGGATGCCGGACTCTTGCCCCACCAGGAGGGTGCTCGTCAGCGACCCGTTCGGCACGAGGCGTAGAGGAGCACAGAGAGCTCGTTGGCTGGATCAGGTGGAGTCGAACCTGTCGGAGATCGGATGCAGCCGTGGTTGGAGGTCTGCAGCCCAGGACCGAGTTTCCTGGAAACGGATTGGCAATCTGGCCTTGTCTACTAGACGTGCTCGTACATGAGCAGGCCAAGAAGAAGAAGAAGAAGCAAATGTTTTTAGAATTTCTATTAGGAAATCAGGGAAATGTGTTTGGAGAAGGTCTGTAAATGTATTAACAATTCATTTACTTTGAATCAGTTTTCCATCCTTGTGAGTTTGAAAACCTTTGGGACCTTTGGGAGGACCTTTGAAAAATGTCCTCCATTTTCAATCCTTGCTCAAGGAAGCTAGCGGATGGCTTGTATAAACCTCCAGCCGATATGTGTTCAACATAAGACTGTGGTTGACTGTAGCAATGGTCCTCTGTCAAATTACACGTATATTGTCCTAAATATGAATATTTATCCCTAAATTTTCGACCAATATAGCCTATTATATATTCAAGGCCATCCTTCTCCTGTTCATTTAAAGTAAACAGTGAGTCAAAATTTGTTGCGCTAAACTCATCGTCTGCGTCTGTCGCATCAAAATCCGGAAGGGAAGGAACAATCTCAGCTTCATGAAATATGGTAGCTGATACGTAGTGTTCTTGACTAACGCATATTTAATTTAACGGGCCTGTTTCATTTTCAAAATCAGTTGATGTGACAAATACATCAGGCTCAATATTTTTTTTTGTCCTCATTATCTGTCAGCGATTTCAATACGCTTGGTGATTTCCCCAGAATCATTAAACGTATTCTGTACATACAATTGAAAGGGAATGGATGGTCATACGTACTACCTTTTTGTCTCAACTGAGAAAAGTTGTTTTCTAACTGGTCTTGATTAAGCTGAAACGATACGAACGAAAACGATAAAAACCACTAGTGAAATTGTTGGTGTAATAATTAAAATATGTTTTTATAATCTTACCTTATGCGTGGATAAATAGTTGATATCGTGCATTGCTTTCATGCCGACAAACAGCATTTTTAACGAAATAATCTTAATTAATATGCTTTTTTGAAATACTTGTATGGAGATGTTCTAGCTAATTTCACTATTTTCGGGTTCACGTAATGAATTGGCTTGTTGCTCGCTTGGTGGCCACTCGTAGAAGAAGTTTTATTTCTAACATAAAATATAATTCTAATCCTATATCCTATATGGTAGTAGTGCAGTCTTTGCTATTGTTGGTGTTAGTGAGTGAAAGAGTGCTACACGTTACGCGCGATGCGTCCTGTATGTGTTAACTATGCGTAACGCGTCTTAAGGAGCGGTTACACGTTGTGTCACCACACTTGCATATTTGTTTTGCTTACAACTACCATATTTGCAATAAAAAAATTTTTTTTTTGTAATTGGGTGCTCGAAGTATGGTTTAATATAATCATGAGCACCGAGCTCTCTCCAACAACTAATATTGCTTGAGCAGTTATCGGTCACAATTCAAGCAACGTTAATTTTCTTCTCATCCAATTTAAGTATGATATTTATGAGAATTTCTCTCGTCTGCCGACGGATCATATTCCATTAAGTTTTTGATCTTAATCTCACCAAAACTAAGAATACACTCGGCATTTCGACTGCTCAAAGAACTAACAAAATTCCCCATGAAAACTAAAACGTCCTCTAGGACACTTTCACGCATCTTAAAAGTTCTAACATATTTTTGCAAAGATGAGGGTGATGGTAAATAAAATTTTAAATTATCTTTTATGTAATTGTAAGCCTTTTTTCCAAAATATCTCAATGTCAGAGTACGGCTGACTTCCTCTTTTGTTCATCTAACACGTTTTTTCTCCCCTATTATGAAATCAACTTGATTTGAAGTTGGATTAAATTTCAAAAAGTTTTTCTTTTTGGGGATTAAATCGCTCGGTGGAATACTATTATTTTTAAGTGAACCAAATTCCTTTTCTAGATCCTGTACATTTTTTAGCTGATAATTTTCAGAAGGAATGTGGCTCAATGTGGCTTTTAGCCTTTTGTTTGCCTCTCGCAGTTTTATATTTTCTTTTAGCAATGCTGTGCTGGTGTTTTGTGGTATTTTCGAAACATCACTTACCAATAAAGTTTCGGAAGTTGAAGAAACAAAATTTTCAGACGAATCCTCTTCCCGATTCTCTATTTCAGATGATAATACAGAGTGTATTGATGGAATCGCTAAAAGCCAACAGAAACATAAAATGTTAGTTTGAGGCCTAACAACAATACCGGTTTGAGGCATTTGAAAATCGCTTTCTTGAAAGTGTGCTGAGCAAATAACGTCACTTTTCGAAGGTTCCCAATTTTCTTCTCGGTTACAAAACTGAACCATGTATGTCGAAGTGGGTCATGGTTTGGTAAACTGTGGAAATAAATTTACAATGCACGTTTCTTTACATTGTGTCGATTGTTACCACACAATAAAACGGAACACGGAACAGGCATTGTTGCGAAGCAACTTCGTCGGCTCCTCGACGATAGCGAATATGAAAAATGACGACCGTTTTCACCAACGTACAATATACTTTATTAATCACCGGCTCGACCGAATGTAATTATAAACTGTAGTTTTAAAAACGCGGTCTTTGTCGTTCGCTAGTTTGAAAGAGACCGATTATTCTGCGCACGGTCTATTTAAGCCCTTTCTACCCGCGATGGCCGTTGCGCCATCGCGTTACGCAGCGAACGTTGCCCTTTTCCCGATATCCGAATTTCGAACATCGACTTTGACAGCCGAGATGTTTACACCTATCTCCTGTCATTATCTGTTTGTTTTGGTTTGCGTGTGCCATAAAAGAGGCACGTGGTTTGTCGGCACAGTTACATGTAACATTCTCCCCCCCGGTATGACGCTCTCAGTGGCTTACCTACGTTGTGCCGACGTCTAAAATAGCTATATTTACCGCAGGTCTCTCTATCATCCCACTCTCAGTCTGTACGGTCACGCGCCGTACCTGATTGTCGGCGGTTCGGCACACCTTCACAATGCGTCCCCTAGGCCAGCAGTTTCGTGGGTTGTTGGAGTCCGCTATCAATACTTAATCGCCCTCAGCTATTGGTTTCGTAGGCTGGTGCCATTTCGTCCGTCTCGTCAATGTTGGTAAGTATTCGGAAACCCATCGCTTCCAAAACATATCTGCAAACTGTTGTGCCGATTTCCAGGATTTACGCATCAATGGGATCGAATCGTCAAACGGCAACAGCAGCTTACTTCCATTTGAGCTGCCTAAAATGAAGTGATTTGGTGTTAGTGGGGACTCGGATTCATTTTCTAACGGAATGTCTGTCAAGGGTCGCGAATTTACAATCAACTCTACTTCACTCAACCTAGCCCGGAGCAGCTCGTCGGTAGGGAGATGGGGAAGATCGAAGGAGGAAAGCGTCTTTTTTATCGATTGGATGAGTCTTTCCCATGACCCACCAAAATGCGGTGCGGCAGGTGGGTTAAACACCCATCTCGTCCCAGGCTGTACAAATTCTGCCATCAACCGTTCTGCATCAATCAGCGCCGCTGCTTCCTTGAGCTCTCGCGACGCACCTACAAAGTTAGTGCCCCGGTCACTAATGAACTCCAACGGCATTCCCTTCCGCGCTGTGAAGTTGCGGATAGCAAAAATGCAAGAGTCCGTAGAGAGGCTATGCGCAACCTCGATGTGAATTCCTCTGGTGGTGAGACAGGTGAAAATCACTCCCCACCGTTTTTCGGTTCGTCTTCTGACTGCGACTACCATCGGTCCGAAATAGTCAACACCCGTGTACGAGAAGGGATGTTGAAACGCAGCTAGCCGTTGGTACGGGAGATCTCCCATTCCAGGATTTTGTGGTGTGGCACGTCGCACTTTGCAGTATTGACAACAGCGTCTTACTCGGTTATAAGTGGCTTTAAGTTGTGGAACATGGTATTTGAGTCTTATTTCGTTAATCGCCGTTTGATGGTTGGCATGTCGATATTTGTGATGGTACCAACTAATCAGCAGGCCGGTTGCATAATGCTGATTTGGGATGATAACTGGTCGCTTGGTATCATCGCCAACCCATACGCATTTATCAATCCTCCCTCTCATACGCAGCACTCCTTGTTTGTCGATTAACGGGCTCAGTTTGTACAACGGACTTGCTTTGTTAAGTGGCTGTTTCCACGGATGTATTTGTAGCTCACTATTATCGAGTAATATTATATCATCCTCATAGTGATCTTTCTGTACTTGCTTGTAAATTGCGTATTCAGCTCGTTCCAATTCATCATGCGTCAGCGCTCCTTGCTGCTTAGTCCTTTCTTTTCGGCAGTTATTAAAGAAGCGGTAAACATACGCAACAGCCCTTACCAATCTTTGCCATTTAGAGAATCGAGTGAACTCGATAGTCGAAGTGTTAATCGAGTGATGAAGCAAAGTATGACGCATTTCTTCATCTGTCTCTCCTGATTGATTTTGATTGTTTGGCCACTCGCTGACAGACTCCCATAAAAAGTCAGGGCCACGGAACCATCTGCTATTCGGGCTGAGTTCCGGTACTTTCTGCCATTTCGTGCCTTCATCGGCAATGTTTCCCTTAGTGGATACCCAATTCCAGTCACTAGCATTCGTGGTCTCGACGATCTCGCAAACTCGTACGGCCACAAACTGGCTGTATCTTCTATGGTCTGCATTTATCCAACTTATAACCGTACGTGAATCTGTCCAATATACTTCACGATTGATGTGCAGCCGATGTGAGCCCTTTATCGTCTGGGCCAAGCGTGCTCCTATTACTGCTGCTTGAAGCTCAAGCCTCGGTATCGACGTAAAGGTTAAAGGAGCAACCTTAGTTTTCGAGCCGACGAGCGCACACTCTATCAACCCATCTTCCTCAAACCTTAAATAGGCAACAGCAGCCATTCCGTTTTCGCTGGCGTCACAGAAAACATGCAGTTCTATGTTGCAGTGATTTATATTTACGGCTTGACTATAACATCTCGGAATGCTTACTAACTGTATGCTGGGCAGAACGGATGCCCAAGTTTGCCACTTCACAAGCAGATTGCCAGTAACTTTCTCGTCCCATTGGATCTTTGCGCGCCACACTTCTTGCAGTAAGACCTTCAGGTACATTAAAAGGTGGCCAATAAGCCCCAAAGGATCATATATCGAAATCAATATTCTTAAAATATCTCTCTTTGTAGGTAAACCTCCTTGAAGCAATGTTTGCGGCTCATATCTCGGAGAGACCTTGAATGTGAACACATCTGTCTCTGTGTTCCACCACATACCAAGTACCTTCTCTGTTGCCATTTCTATTTCAACTGGTACATTTACTTCTACGGGTTCAACCCGGTTCAACGCGGCCTTGACTTTGGTTGAATTTGACAACCAATTGCGGATCTCAAATCCACCTTGGGCGTGAATGAAGCACACATCCCGAGCTAGCTGAATGGCTTCATCTTCGGTTTCTACGCTGGAGAGCATGTCATCAACGTAATGCTCATATTTAATGCATTCGACTGCTCTCGGATACTCTGCTCGAATCGATCAGCGTTTAAGTTCTTCACATAGTGTGCGGTGCTTGGGGAACATGCTGCGCCAAACGTCATTACTTTAAGCTCGTATGTTTGTGGGGAGCTTCCAATCTTTCCATCATTCCAAAGGAACATCTGACTGCGTTGGTCGCGTGGGTTCATTCGTACCTGGAAGAACATTTCTCGAATGTCGCCTGTTACTGCTACTTTGTACTCACGGAATTTATAAAGGACGTTGAGTAGCCCTACGAGTTGATCCGGTCCAGTCAGCAGGACGGAATTTAAACTGACCCCGTTCACTTTTGCTGCAGCGTCAAATACGATTCGAATTTTGCCAGGTTTATTTGGGTTCGTGACTGGAAATATAGGCAAATACCAGTCATTCGGCTCACTGGCGTTTTCCGCGGTTTGGGTGAGTTTTCTTATGTATCCCCTTTGCTCGTACTCCACTATCTTAGCGTGCATTGTGGTGGCTAGCTCTGGATCACGACGCAGTTTTCTCTCCAAGCACTCGTGACGTTTCAAAGCCATTGCTCTGCTATTGGGAAGCTTAACCATATCATATTTCCAGAGGAGGCTTGCTTCAAAATGCCCATCTATCAACCGAACATTTGAGGCGAGGATATTCAGCGCACGTTCTTCATCATCGGAGCGCAAATGTTTAACAGGACGGTACAACCCCAACGATTCTAAAGAGAAGTACTCCTTTAATGCCAGATCCATCTCATCATCTCTCATTTTGTTGCAGGGACAAATATGCACATTCAAGGATTTATTTTCATCATTCCCAGTATCGGATGTACTACGTTTACATGGCCCATAAACCACCCATCCAAGTCGCGTCTTCGATGCTGCTGGCTCATCTGCCATTCTTTCGATCGTTTTTAGCGCTTGGCTCAAGAAGCAATTGTCAATACCGATGAGAATTTTCGCTGAGACGTTTTGATACGACAACAACGGCAGCCCTTTTAGATGATTGTACTCAGCTGCTAATTGCGTCGGTGTCACTGTCTGGCTGCATAAACCAAGCGTGCGAACCGTGTGTACTGCCTTCATATCATACACGGTAGACGCTCCAGCGCCAGATATTTTCACGGAAAGCTCTACCGATTGCTCCTCGACTCTGCTCTGGTTTCCGGTCCACGATATGCACAAGGGGCGAGGCGTGCCACTAATGCCCAGTTGCATTAACAAATCATGCTCCATAAATGTCGCCGATGATCCGTCGTCTAGGAGCGCGATTGTGTCATCGCTCCGTCCATTGCCGTGCAGCGTCACCGGAACATATTTTAACAGCACACCCCCGGGAAGCGCGGAGTGTACATTGCAGCTACTATTGACCCGATTGCTCTCTTGCTGAGTGTCCGGTTGGACTTGGTTGTTACTTGGTGAATGTAGCAACCGATGATGACGACGTTCACACCCATGCATTCCACATAAAACATGGACGTCACAAGCACCCTGATGCTTTCGAAGACATGTCCTGCATCGAGATCCACGTTTAATTAGCGTCCAACGTGAATGCACACTCATCCCCAGAAACTTGCTGCACACGGATAGGGCTTGACATTCTCCATGGCAAGCAATACACTGCTCTGTGTTGCCCTCAGATGTTGACTGTGGAGTGAACGTTCTGATAAGCGTACTTACGGTCGTGATGACGATCATTAGACTCAACCTTCACCTCCCTACGATCGCTCGTATGCTTCACGCCTCGGCTGGCAGCGCGTACCAGTTCCTTCACCCAATCGTTGAATACGGCCAGTGTGGTGTGCGTGCAGCGGTTTTGGTAGTAGTACCAGTTCAGCCTCACGTACGGCGGCAGCTTGTCCACGAGCTCCTCCAGCAGTGGTCCTCTGTCGAAGTAGCTGTGTAGTCCAGAGCCCGTTATAGATGCACAGAAGTTCCTCACAGCGACACCATAATCCACAAGTGCATCGAATCGGTCATCCTTCGGGGGCGGCATACGACGAATGTTGGCCATCAGCGTATTGACGACCAGCTCTGGGCGTCCGTAGCATTCTTTGAGGATTTCGATGGCCTCGGGAATACTGTCCGGATATAGTAGGCAACTAGCGACTGCCTCACGGGCCTTACCCCTTAAACATGCCTGTAGCCGTAACATGTTTTCATCGTTGGTGTAGCCGCATGTAGCCGTGGAGTGTTCGTAATTGGCTATGAACGCCATCCACTCCTTGGGGTCCCCGCTAAAGGGTGGCAGCTCACGACTCGTACACCTTCGCGCTGAGACCTGACTCTCGTTAAAGGAAGGAAAATTTGCCGCGTAGTTCTGTGCCCCGGTTCGTGGCGCTTGGGTCGTTCCTTCTGGTCTCACTGGCACAAAACTTACGGCTGGTCTGTATGACTCCTCAGGCTGCCTTGCGGTGTAGCTCGTCGAGGGGCGGCACGATTCCTCTAGTATCTGTTTAGTTTCGGCCAAACGACGGAGCTCACTTCTTTCAATGGCCAGAAGTTTCTCCTCTAACAGCCGTTGCTCAAACTGCTTTTCGATCTTCCTTAACTCTTCGTCGATCGCTGTGGATTGTCTCACAGGATGTTTCGCCGGCACAGCAACCACTTGGGGCGGTAGACGGTAGTTCTCCGACCGTATCGGTGCAGCAACCGTGGCTGGGATGTGGTTACCTGGTTGTCGTCCAGTAACCGCAGCTGGGATGTGGCTGCCTAGCTCTCGGTGGTCTGGTTCATTACGATAATCGGTATCGTGTAGCAGCTGTGCAACTTCTCTCTCCGTATCGACAATCGATGGTGTGGTATCAACCACAACGTCAGCTATTTTGCGCTCGATCGCCGCTAGCTCGCGCTTAGCTTCGCGAGCTCTCTTTACCAGCTCATGCAGGGTGTCGTTCCGTAGTTTAGATGATGCTCTCGATAATATCGATGATGCCCGTCCAGCTTCCATAGGCTTAGTTGTAGAATTGGCCAACGGATCTGTGCTGGTTCTATCGGATCCACGGACGCTACCTGGTCTAGCAACAAAGGGAGGAAGCTGCTCCAGTCCTTCGCGAAGAGGTTCTCCTCGAGGCGGGATCGGTGTACGGGACATTCTGCGAACTTCACTGAACTCACTCGCGACGGTACCTTAACGGTTGGCGACGTAACAACGCGTTGTTAACAGTAAGCGCGTTTTTAAAAAATGTTGCGAAGCAACTTCGTCGGCTCCTCGACGATAGCGAATATGAAAAATAACGACCGTTTTCACCAACGTACAATATACTTTATTAATCACCGGCTCGACCGAATGTAATTATAAACTGTAGTTTTAAAAACGCGGTCTTTGTCGTTCGCTAGTTTGAAAGAGACCGATTATCCTGCGCACGGTCTATTTAAGCCCTTTCTACCCGCGATGGCCGTTGCGCCATCGCGTTACGCAGCGAACGTTGCCCTTTTCCCGATATCCGAATTTCGAACATCGACTTTGACAGCCGAGATGTTTACACCTATCTCCTGTCATTATCTGTTTGTTTTGGTTTGCGTGTGCCATAAAAGAGGCACGTGGTTTGTCGGCACAGTTACATGTAACAGGCATGATAAAAATACAAAAATTTTAAGTTATTCTGAAATCAAATAAATCTATACTTAACGTAAATCTTAAAAGACTAAAAACCTAACCAACTTAATTGAAAATAATTGGAAAAAGGCACAAAAATCCAAGCAAATTTAATTCAAAGAACTATTAATAAGGATCATTAAGAATCTACACATCCAAGCAAGTTATAGCTATTATCACTTATCCGATAACCTAAGAATGATATAAACCGACAATTTTATTCCACTAAAATAAAAAAAAACAACGAAAACACACTTCTTAGCAATTTCAATTCAAAGCCAACAGAGATCAAATAAACACCAGCCGAACTGCACGAAGGAATCAAAAGCTTTGAACGTAAATAATTCTCGCTACACCAACACTTCCTTGTGTTGTTCTTCTCCACCTCCTCCTACCCCGCGAAGACCATGGAACAGAATTGTCATGTGAGAAATGGAAATTGCTCTAAATAATTCAACCTTCTAAATATATACACCTTGGTTCATCGTGATGCTAGTTAGAGCAGATAAACATAGAGGGCGCTGACTTCGTAGAGAAGATGTGTTCGATGCCACGATCGTTGGGCTAAATATTTCAATATGACTCAGCCATATTTGCAACAGTTAACACGAAGATTAACCGAAGAACCACCGAAGGGAAAGGGCATCGACCGTAGCGCCGAGCGGGAACCAGCGAATGGATACTTAAGGAACGACGGTTGAAGTAGCGCCCTTTTCTCGCGAATCAAAGTCCCGGAAGAAAAAGTATTTTTTTAACCCTTTCCGTTTTGAACAAGAATAAAGTACCCGTACGACAAAATCGAGCAGTTTTGTAGCTCGGAGTTTCGATCGCTTTCCGCGAAAAGCGATCGAAAAAGCGAGCAGAAATGTCAGGGAAAACGCTTGGATTCCGATCGAAGAAATATATCAATCCAAAAATTTCAGCGCTGAAAATTTCGAAATATTTCATTTTTAATTTGCAACAATTTTGAATGCGAAATATTTCACAGCCATGCGCTGTGAAATATGTTTGCAGTTTGAGTTTGAGAAGTTTTCGATCGCTTTGCGCAGCGGGGTGTTAAAAGAACTTTTTGCGTTTTCTATTCGCGGACTTTTTTGAGTTGAGAAAATTTGTTTTGCCATTTTTCGAACAGGTACTCGAATCTTATTCTAGCTTTGAGGCTAGAATAATCTAGACCAGCGATCGGCAAAGTCCGGCCCGCGGGCCAAATGCGGCCCGCCGCAACATTCAATCCGGCCCGCGAATGGTTTTGACTGATATTGAAAGATGCAAAGTAACAATTCATATACAAATTACTGAATATCTTTTAGAATAACATTTTATACCATCGTACTCTTTCAACTTTAATTAAAGTACCATGCAATGACGGATCGTTTGGTATGTTCGAACTCGTGATCAATATCCCCGTAACGTTTACATGGAAACAATTGACTTTTTTTCGGCTGGCTGTAGAACAAAACCTAGGATAGATATTTTCTTTACATGTACATCATTTGAAAGGTAATTATTTAATCTTCCTTGGACAAATAAATCTAAGACGTTGGGAGTTGCTTTTCATCAGTTATTCGGAATTTTGGCCACGATGGACGAAGACATTTCTATAACCATCCTAAGTTTTCGCGACAAAATTGTTAGAGTAGAGCTTTTGGGTCATGTTGGTCCAGAAAAAATCGATGGAACACTTGTGACGGATGTTGTACCAGTTTGCGGACTAGGGTGTCATGTTGAAATTTTGCCGAAACTCACCTAATATGAACGCATTGAGTTTTGGCGTCACTGTTTGCCATTGCGAAATCAGTGGGCGCGATTTCTGCTTACTGATATATGTGTTTATGTTTTCCAAGTACTATTTCACTGTTTGGCGGGTTGCGTCGATCTCCCGGCCCAGATAACCCAGTAATGTAGCCACTTGTAGCTCTGTCCACATTTTTAGCTTTTTTGGAACCTCAAAAATGAACCTGGGCTCTCTTGCGATGCTTTGATGGTTGCCAAATAGTGTCAAGATGTTGGTGACCAAAATGCAGAAACGTTCTCATGCGACGAAAAACGTCTGTACGCAGTCCATTTAAGACGCTACGGGGTGTCATTGATCGCGCACGCTTCTAAGTTGGTTGGTTTACTTGTTTGGTCATCATGGTTAGAGTTTGACTGATAGAGGTGTCAATGTGAAGTGACTGATAGAGGTTGCCTGTTGTCTCATGGGATACTACTATTCAAAGTGCAATTAACGATTTATTAGAACGGGTGAAAATAATCCTATGATAAACCCATGAATTTGTCAATTTTGTAAATGCAACCGTTAATAAGATAACGGTTAACATTGTTTCAACACGACAATAAGACCTTCGGAATGAAGGAAATCGCACACGAAATTTTTTATTGATGAGATGCACTAAAGACTGGTTACAATAAATTTATTTAAGGTTTTGCATGCGACTTTGCGATGGGAGCGCATTTGACTTTCGCCAATGCAAAACATGCAATAAAAAGTTTTAAATATAGTGAAACAGCTCCATACATTTTCACGAGATTTTTTTTTCTTATGTTTTAATTGTTCCTCTTAATTTCACCCAAATCAGTTGGTTTCCCTATAAATTTGTTTACGGATATTTTCGATCGTATTTGAAAGCCAAAACAAATATTAAAGAAACCCTTGTTGTTTTAACGAGAACTACGATTCCACACTGTTGCTGTTTATGAGTACAACGATTGTCAATGTGCTTATCAGTTATCAATTTATCTGACATGGCATGACTTGTCCATAAAGCATTTTTATAATTACTGAATCTATGTTTGCTTCGATAATTTTTCAGCCTTTCAGACTTTTGTATCATTCCCGGAATATCTTCAATTATTTTTACGGCGTTAGAGGATGGGTTTATCAAGAAGCGATATTGATCCCTTTTGTAGTTTTACTTTTCAAATTTTTGGCCATCTATTGCTGATTCTCAAATGATTGAAGATTACAATTAGTTTTTAAAGAAGGTATCTTTAATTTTGAACTATGCTTGGATGATATAATTACAGAAAAACAACGATAATACCTTAAATGTTTCTAAAAGATTAAAATGTAATAATTAAAGCAAATTAATAAAAAACCGCATTCTCCTGGCCCGCGGCACTCGATCATTAACTAAAGTTGGCCCATTGCCTCAAAAGTTTGCCAACCGTTTGTGTGTGGTTTTGTATGGAGTGTTTACATGATTTCAGCCTCCAAATGTCAAACTCCATACAAAAAACTGATTAGAATCGTAAAGGGCCCCTTTAACAGCTCGCAAAAAAGATGTTTAATTGCTATCGTTTGAGTTATTTGAGATGTTTTATCACTCGATTTAGCTAAAGTATTCGTTTTTAGAAAATATAAATTTACCTGTTTTTTTTTAACAATCAAAACACACCAATTTAGGTTATAGCAGGTATCTAGTTTTTATAGTTCAAGCAAAGAAATAAGAAACCATGAAAATAAATCCTTTTCTGCTAATCCTTCTCTTTTATCCAACCTTATGTTATGGCCTTTTGGCATGATAGATTCGGTTCCGACACGTAAACGCAACGAGATTGAGAAGACCAGTAGGATCACTAGGTACAAAAAATTATAAGCAACTCATATCCGTTGGAGCGGCGAGTTCCGGTCGGACTCGTTTGCGTTGTCTTGCACCTATCGAAGGTGTTGTGCCTACTTGTACCTTCTATCCCCCAAAAATTGGGGTCGCTTATGGATGGATACAGCCCGGGAATGTTCGGATTGACTCACACATCGCTAAGGTCCACGCGACAAACGCGTCACCCAATGATGTTTTTTGTTCATCCATTTAAACGAATATGTTCGCTTGAATAGCATCTATACTGAATCGCACAGATAACAACTTTAACGTAGTTATTTTAATTTTATAAAATCCGACGAAATCATCATCGTATGTGTGGAAGCACACTCATTGTCGCATCAAGCTCGCCAGGCTTCAGTGGACAGACCATGTTAAACGCATGGAAACGAAAGACCCAGGTGTTGTGCGGAGGGGGGGTTTGAGTTGTTTTTGTCACTTGGATTGGAATCAAATGCACTTTAATTTTTTTCTTGGGGGAGTGAGGTGTATTGGTCGAAATCCCTCCTATATGGGTCCTCTTTAGTATTTGAGCACATGGAGCCTCTATCGTTCACAGAGGCCCGCGATGAGACTACTGTACACACCATATATGCTGGGATTTATATCCACGGATCCTCCCGCGGCCTCTCAGTTTGCTTACCGTTAAATCCGCCATTACGGAGGGGGCGTAGTAGGTTTAAATTTAAGTGGCATGATGACTTGGAGGCGTCAGTCATTAAGGCCAGGATAATGGACTGGCGAGGGCGAGAGACCGTGAGCGGTTTCGGACACTCCTTATTGCACGGAATAATTGTACCGCGTTGTTTCAAAATATTTTTGCACGAGAGCGTAAAATACGGACGTTAACGGATCCAACGTTCGCGGTGGCTGGAGTTGATGGGCGCACATGGTACATGGCACAGGACAAGGGTCAGCAAAGGCGGCTAGTCTAGAAAGGATTCAAACCTTGTCCTCCAGTTCATACGATTTTGTTTCATCTAGACTTGTTCAGCCAACAACCCGTTTTTACACTTTACCCGGATTGTTTGAACTAGTGTTGGCCGTTCCGGTCCGAACCTAGTAAAAAAGTTCCGTTCTTTATGTAGGCCGTTCCGTTCCGATCCTTTATACAAAATCGTTCCGTTCCGTTCATTCCGTTCTTTCCGTTCATTCCGTTCCGTTCCGCTCATTCCGTTCCGTTCATTCCGTTCCGTTCATTTCGTTCGTTCCGTTCATTCCGTTCCGTTCAATTCGTTCTTTCCGTTCACTCCGTTCCTTTCCGGTCTTTGCCGCTTCAATATTGTTAGCAAGGTGTTGTCGTTCGTGCGTTCCGTTCTTTAAAAAAAACCGGCTTTGTCCGGCTGTTGCTTGCTGCATGCAAGATAACTGTTCACTCTTTCTCGCATACAGTATGTGTTGCCTGTGCACTCTCCCATGCTCACAGGAATATTCATCGCACTTCGTCGCGTATCGTTTATAAAAATCGTGATAAGCGAAACCAAAAATGGTGTTGCATTTGGCATTATGGTGCAATTTGTAACATCTATTATACTTTTTGTTATAATTTTGCTTGTCTTAACTAGACAAATAACTATCATAAAATTTAAATTAATACTCATATGGCAGAACGGGTTAGAAAATATGTATTATAATATGCGAATATGAACAACGAAAACTAAAATGTATTTATTTTGTATGCCACGATATCCACTTGATCTTGGCACTCGGCATGATTCCAATATTTGACCATTTGATTCGAAGCATTCTGTTCCATTCGACAACCATTTGAGTGCCGTGATCTTGTAAACGGTTTGTGTAAAAAAAAAGTATTTATTTTAAATAGTAAGTGAAATTCAAATAATTAGTCAATCTCGTGATACAATCGTCAACTCGTACCACTCAATAACATCGGCATGGGTAAAAGCCTCGAATAGATCGTGCCCCCAAACGCTGGGATGATTATCCTGCTATGGGCATTTCATAAGTTACTGCTAGCCAAGCCTATTATTGGAAGTAAGGCTTTGACCGAAAATGGTCGTCGCATCTAAAAAGTTTTAAAAATTCTAGATAATAAATGTATGCTTTATATTAGCACAGCTGGTAGAGCTTACTGGGCATAGGTTAAACCCATCTAGATTTGGTGTCAGATAAGATTTCAGATTCAAGAAACGCCTTTTCATATCCTGTAACAAGTAACAACCCCCCCCCCCCCCCGGATTACAGTTTGGCGTGTACGCTCTGGGTCGGTTCTTTTGCACCCCAGGTTCACGTTCCGTTCTTTTTCAAAAATGAACTAGTTCCGTTCCGTTCCTTTTTTTAAACGAAATTCCCAACACTAGTTTGAACCGGCCTACAGTCGGTACTGTCTAGGGCCACTTCTGGTGTGAATTCTTCACTAGACGGTCTGTAAATAAGCAAAATTTATTATTTTATTCATTCCGTATAACAAAATCTCTTAATGTAAACAAAAGTGTGATTGGCAAATGGGCAAAACCAATGGCTACTCGAATCGAAAAGAGTTATTTACCAGTGGAGAAATTTTGTACCGGTGGATTCGAGCATATTAACCGATCGGATAAATTTTATCGACTTTCGTTGACGATCAGGCCCAATGTGACGATGATATCAATAATACCAACCTATGTTTTTTTTTGTAGGAACACTTGGTGACATCGATTTGGAATACAAATATCGTCAGTTCAGTTTCTTTTCCTTTTGTAATCATTAATTCAAATGGAACAAACGTTCGTCTCTTATTTACTGTTCCAAGTATGGATAATTTATAATCTTACATCAACGTTTTGGCCAAATTAAATGTCGTGAATAAATTATCACAGGTAATATTTCTTCCGCTTCCTCTAAATTGATGATACAAATCCTTCACCATTCGCTCTCTTTTTTTCTTTCTCTCCAGATTGCGATAAGCCTGTATAATTTTGGCATTTTAGAGGGTATTTACATACACATCTAATTCTGAAGGTGTTAAAGATTGCCATTGGATGTTTGACTCAGGATGCGAGTCATTGTAATCGACGCAAAATTGATCCGCTCTTCGTTTTGTCTCTCTTATCACAATTTCAAAAATTGTAGTTGAAAGGATTAATTTAAATGTGTCCACAGCAGATTTGTCTCTCGTTTTTGAGATGGGACCTACTGAGTAATCTTTAATGACAATCTGCATAAGTATTTCACGTAGTGGTGGAAGCTGCGTGGCACAAACTGTACCATCTCTTGCTGTATAACATGAACATCCGGTTCATTCTCTAGTTCATATTCATCGTCAAATTCTTCATCATCTGTTTCATCGTAATCATACTGAGGTATTTCAATATCCTCGGAATCATAAAAAAATTGCTATCGATGTTATATCATCTTCTAAACATCGTACAACTTGTTCACTCACTCCTCCTAGTATTTTCTCGCGATAGTTAAATTTGTCAGCATCACTCAAAGATTCCTATTCGGCTGGAAAAAGTTCTAACCTTGCTATATCCCTCATTGCACTGAAAAGCTTTTATTACTTTTTCTTTTCAGGTTTAAAGCAAACTTGATAGTGACAAAACCACTGTTCAATGAAATTCTTTCAAAAATTGAAAATTTCATCGCTCCACGGCATAACCGTGGTCTATTAGGTAGGGTGAAGCTAGCGTCAACGTTAAGGTTCCTAGCCCAAGGCTCTTATCAAAGAGGAGTGGGAAACGAGTTTAATACAGCGATAGCACAATCAACGTTTTCAGAAACTTTAGAGCAAACGTATACGGAACGCAATGGAACGGGTACTGGCTTACACCATTAATGTTAATTTAAGAAACCAAGAAAATATAGATGCTAATAGTTACTTTTACTAAAAACTACCGGTTGAAAATGTTGCTATGTGTGTTGATGGAACACATATAAGGATAATCACGAAACCCCTACTGACTATTACATTCGTAAAGGATTTTATAGTCTAAATGCATTTATGGTAAATATCACGTGTGGCATGATTTTGTTCTACAGAATTTGTTGTTATTTGTATGTTATTTATCAGATATATGACCACAGATCATTAATACGTTTTGTGGATGCAAGATTCTGTGACTCTGATCACGATTCCTATATATTCAACTCAAGTCCTATTTTTTCGTACTTAGACGATAAGTTGAACTCTGGAGAACGTACGTTCATTCAACTCATTCAGGTACGTTTATTTGAATAAACTATATTTACTGTTCATGAACAGCATAATTTTCTGTTTAACTGGTTTCAGGAGATTCAACATATCCAGCAAAACCTTGGCTGATAAAACCAAACAGAAATCCTGCACCCGGAAGCTCAGAAGCGTTGTTTAACACACAGCACGCCAACGCACGGAGTATTAGTGAAAGAACAATCGGAGCGCTAAAAAACAGATTTCGTTGCATTCATGCCGAACGACAGCTTCATTATACACCCAAAAAAAAGTATTAAAATTGTCAACGTTTGCTGTATGCTGCACAATCTCTTGATTATGAACGGAATACCATTGGATAAATAACTCGATTCATTCCGACTAAACACTAATAGTCTAATCTGCTATTCAATTATCCTAAGTACATTAAAGCATCGTACTAAAACGATTTTATAGACTAGTTAATTGTACGGAGTATGGATGAAGGCGTGTTGTGAAGTTACATTATAGATTAAGTTATTTTTTTGTCGTTAATATTGTGCATATATTTCTTGTTAACATCGGCTTATAATTTTTCGCGTTCGGAGGGGGGATTTGATAAGCAATGTCGAACAGCCTCGAAGGATATACGCTTTTTAACGCCTTGCGCGATTATTGATTTATGTTTGGTTTAATGTTGATATATGTTTTGTGTGTTAAATTTTAATGCTCTTCAGATTCAGAATTACCAGATCGGTTCGATTGCCATTGAGATTGCTTCGCTATATAAAGTATGGCTGTGTAGCTATTTTATGCTAATAAGTCTATTGAGTCCATAGAGACTATTATGATAAAATATCTTACCTTATTTAACGAAAAAAATGATTTTAATTATGGTTTAGTTTAATTTATTTTTATTTAACTTGAATATTTCATTATAGGGGGCTAATATTGCAGAAACAAATGTTTCAAAATTGTTTGAAATATTTGATAAAAGCCTGTTTGTCTTATCATTTTTTTTTAAGATAAGTTTTTGAAACTCTTGTTGTGTCAGCTCTGAATTTTTCTTTGTTTTTTTTTGTTGCAGCTGGCTCCTGTGTGTCTTTGAAACTTTGATTTCCGATACTTTCATCAAAGGTATACTTGCAGTCATTAGTCTGGTCGAGATCATTCGAATCGGCTGGTGGTGTGTATCTTGTGGATTTTAGGGAAGTTCATTGATGATAGATTTTGACGGTTCCATAACCTCTACGTTTTTTTGGATGGATTCTCAAATGCCTATACAGTTGCTCTCTTCGATTATGGCAACCCTTCCTCTCATGTTTGTTATTTGAACGATTTTTTCTTCCATCTCTGTCAAATTCCACAATTTTGGTATTCCACCACCAGTTTTGTTCATTTCCTTATTATTTAGTGATAGTTTTTTCTTGGCAAACGACTTGTTTTAAATTCAGGTCTATGCAAAATAAGTGGATAAAATATACTAACTTAAAATAATAAATCGTTACTGCATTCAATAAACCAAACCTATTCATTTGCATGCGGTCCCTTCTTTTCTGGGAGGTCCCAGTGCATTCAGTTTAGCAGCAAAATCATTCCATGCAGAATCCTGGTTAGTGCCGAAGCTATTAGCTACGCCAGGATTTTTCCATTATTTCAACAAACTTTTCAAGCTGAAGTTTTGAAGCTCGAAATTTTCTGTTTCGTGAGCAAAAGAAAAAAAGGAATAATGCGTTTAGCTACATATTTATTTAAATAATAATTAAAATTATATACTTACTCCATGAACTCTGTAGGCTTCTCCATTTAAAAAATGGAGCCCACCGGACCGGTGGTTTTATCATGTGTGTTGCTTTGTTGTACGATACTATACTAGCAAAGATCGGCAAAGTACGAATTACGAGCCCAATAAGGCTCTTTCGCTTCGAGATAGCAATTCATAACCGTTCATATTTTTTAAATAACTTGCACACACTTTTACTGTTGGTTTATCTATTTGGCTCTGCGCATAGAACTCTTACTTCTTACTTACTTATCCGGCACTACAACCGCTTTGCGGTCTTGGCCTGCCTCAGGAGTGTCCGAAACCGCTCACGGTCTCGCGCCTTCGTCTGCCAGTCCGTTATCCCGGCCTTAATGGCGGACGCCTCCACACCATCTTGCCACCTCAATTTGGGCCTACCACGCCTCCTCTGTCCTTGTGGACGGCCTAAAAAGACTTTACGGGCTGGGTCGTCCGTTTCCATGCGTACAACATGGCCAGCCCACCGGAGCCTGGCGAGCTTAATACGCTGTACGACAGTGAGGTCGCCGTAGATCTCGTATAGCTCGTCATTATATCGGCTCCTCCATTGTCCTTCCACACATACAAACACACACTCCATTGTCCTCGTTGCTCTGTAATGGGATGGGATCCGAAGCCCTCCGAGGGATAACATAGGCTCTTCCATCCAACTACTATTCCGACACGTCTTCGTCGTGCAGAGTGGTAACATGTGCCTCCATATATCCTATCTTGGGTACACGGGCTAGATCCAACCCCATGGGCAGATGGTGGCATAAGGCGAACCAGGAGGGGGGTGGGTATCCCGGGAAACTGGGTGCCTGCAACCCGACGCTAAATAAAACGGCCACGTGTGCGCAGGGCCAGTCACCCAGTCTCATGTAACAACTGACTACAGAAAGCGCGTAGAACTCTACGAACATAAAATTTGGATCTTTCGGTAGCAAAGGTTGCCGACCGCTTTACTATACTATACTCTCTAAATATTTCTTCTTCTTTTTCTTCTTTTTGGCACAAAAACCGCTGTCAGTCAAGCCCTATTTGTACCACTAGTGGGCTTAGCTTTCAGTTACTTATTTATTACGCATAGCAGGTTATTCAGTCCTACATATGGGTAATAGGTCCATTTGGGATTTGCACCCATGGCGGGCATGTTGTTGGAAGCTTTTAGTCGTAGCTTATCTTTATTATTCACAATTAATTATTAACAACGTATTAATTGATCCGAATCGGCGGATGGTTGCGAGAGTAGTGAACGAGTGATCGGCGCATCCGATCGCTGCTTCCTCGTTCGTCCTGCACTAAACTGATCTAATATCTGTCAACTCAACTTACTCTATACCACAAGGTGATGTCCACTTAAGGTGGTGAATATGACAGCGACGTTGAGATTGCGGCATCTGATGTGCAGATGGCGCTGATCACCACATTGTTAAGACTCGGAATATTTATCAACTTCAAAAATAAAATAGCTTTAAAAACGGCATTTATTAATTAATTATTCATCACACCCTATTTAATCCAGAAAGACGAAGAAAGTGAACACAATGGTACCAGTTCATATCATACTTTAAACAAATATTCTTGAATTCATAGTTTATAAATAATAAAATTATTTATTAAATTAATTGAACTGATGATTAGATATTATATCTGGTGATATTTCTGCGGTTTTACTTGTTGGTAAAAAAACACAACTCGATCCATTTAGAACTTATGTCACTCTCCTCTTTTATTTCATATGTTTTTTCTGTTGTTGACTTCCGCAGCCTTCATGGCAGTTATCTTGATAAACTTTAGTGAGTTGGAATTTGCTTGCGCATTTATAACGCCGGTTTAAGTTGACCGTTATAGTTGTGGCGTCAACATTCCGGCCACCTTGAAATAACCAGCTTATTTCAAATCACCTTCAATTGGTAGCAAAGCAATTCGTGTAACTGGCCTTGTGATGATCTTTCCTCGAGGAGTTCGCAAAGAAACTACACGAACTATGTTGTCCTTACCGGGATGTAGGTCTGTTATGATACCAAGAGGCCATTGAGCAGGTGGCATGTTGTCTTCCTTCAATATCACCACCCTTCCAACTTCAATTTTGGTAGCAAGTTTTCGCATGTTGGTTGTTCTAGCTTGCAGCTGTTGTAAGTACTCAGGGTACCATCTTGACCATATGGCCTGCATTATTTTCTGAGTGTGTCTCCAATGAGACAAGCGGTTATCAGGAATAGTGGTTACGCTAGTATCTGGCACCATTTGAAAGTTAGAACCAACCAAGAAATGTCCTGGTGTTAAAACTTCAATGTCCTCTGTTTCTGTAGGAATTGGTGTTAAAGGCCGCGAATTAAGGCACATTTCTATTTGAGTGCAGAGAGTCATGAAATCTTCATAGATGATGGAGGTTGTTCCAATTTGCTTCAAAAGATGGATTTTGACGGATTTGACTGCGGCTTCCCACAATCCCCCAAACTGAGGTGCTCGTGGTGGAATAAATTTCCAAGTGATTTCATTAACACCACACCAGTTGAATATTTTTTCTCTTGCAGTTTCATCTGCCTTGAGCATTGCATACAACTCATGCAGCTGATGTGAAGCTCCTTTAAAAGCAGTTCCATTATCAGAATGTAATTCACAGATCTTTCCACGCCGTGAGATAAATCTTTGTAATGCTGAGATGAATGCTGCTGTCGATAAATCACTTACAACCTCGATATGGACAGCACGAGTTGAGAAGCATACAAAAATGGCTATGTAGACTTTACGTGGAGTAGAGCGCCTGGTGTTGAATTTAACAAAGAACGGGCCACAGTAATCTACTCCTGACACTTCGAATGGTCTAGAAGGATAAACTCGACTAGATGGTAAGTCTGCGATTGGTTGTGTGATAAACGTTGGTTTTTGTTTGAAGCAAGTGATACATCGATGATATGCATTTCGAATAAGATTTCTTGCTCCGAGAATCCAAAATTTTTGCCGGAGTGTAGCCAACATCTGTTGAGGTGAACCATGTTGCAGCATGCTGTGACAATCTCTGACCAATAACAATACTAGTGGGTGTTTTGCTGCTAATATTATTGGATGCTTCGTTTCAGTAGGTAACTTGGCATGACTCAACCTTCCACCAACACGAATAAGCCCATCACCTAGGACCACAGGATTAACCCATCTTAATGGTGAAGAACGGGATATGGTTCGCTTACCTTGCAGCGCACTTAGTTCCTCGGGATACATTTGCTTCTGGTGTAGCAAGCACAAACATTTTTCTGCCGCCTTGAATTCGTCTGAGTTGAACCATGATGTAAATAGACTCTTTGGAATTTCAGATTGCTGCTTCTTCTTCACTGCTTGGTTGTGTTTCAAATAAACGATAAAGCGACGATAGATGACAACGGCACGCAAGAGCTTCGTATATGTCGAATATCTATTGAATAACTTATCGCAAAACGTACCAGCGACTGTAGCCATGGCAACAATTGAAGAATTTCGGCGTTCTTCTTCAACAATGGACATGTCAGATTCGTCAACTAATGCACTAGGCCATGTTTCAGATCCTTTGGACAGCCAAGTTGGTCCATGCCACCAACGGGAAGAATGAAGAAGTTCAGTTGGGTCCATACCTCTAGATATTTCATCTGCTGGATTGTCTGCTCCAGCAACGTGATGCCATTGACTAACATCAGATAATTCCAAAATCTGTGATGTTCTATTGGCTACAAATGTTTTCCATCTAGCTGGCGATGCATTGAGCCAATGAAGGACAGTTGTTGAGTCTGTCCAGAACACTATCCTGGCCGGACTGAATCGTATTGCTGATAGCACCTTGGGTAGAAGTCGGATACATAGAAGTGCAGCGCATAGTTCTAAACGAGCAATTGTATGACGGGTAGAAATTGGAGCCACCTTTGATTTTGACACTAAAAGATTTGAATGAATATCGTCTTTAGATAGAACTCGAACATAACAGCATGCACCGTAGGCCCTTTCTGATGCATCGCCGAAAAAGTGTAGCTCGTACTCAAAACTGCCTTTGCCAAAAATATAACGTGGAATGCGGAGTTCTTTAAGCACATGAATATTCTGATGAAATGATTTCCACGCATTTTGCAGCTTCAAAGGCAAGGGTTTGTCCCAATCAAATTGCTTTCCGTTTACATCTTTAACAGACCATGCTTGTTGCATCATGAGTTTGGCCTTGCATACCACAGGGCCTGCCAAACCCAATGGATCGAATATTTGAGAGACAGAGGATAAGAGACTTCGTCTGTTAACGACAGATGGTGGTAATGACCGTACTATTTTGAAGCCAAAAACATCTTCTTGAGGCGTCCATGTGACACCAAGGGTTGTTACTGTGCCTTCTATTTGCAGGTCATGACATTCTCGTAGAGCTAAATCTTCTTCGGCTATATTGTTGAGAACATAACTTGAATTAGATGCCCATTTTGTTAGGATAAAACCGTATTTCTTAAGAAGTGATGTGATTGATTCTTGTAGAATTGTAGCGGATTGTTCATCTTGTGCGCCAGTCATTAAATCATCAACATAGAAGTTGTTTTCAATTACATCTGCAATGGTGGGTTGTGTTGACGATACATCATTTGCAATTTGCTTTAATGCTCGTGTAGCCAAAAAAGGCGCAGAGGCAGTTCCATATGTAACTGTTTGTAATTGATAGCATCGTAATTGTTCGTTTGGATCCGATCGCCATAAAATGCGCTGGAGTGGTTGGTCTTCAGGGGAAATCAATACCTGTCGATACATTTTTTCAATATCGGCTGATAAAGCAACAGCATAACTTCTAAAGCGAAGGATAACGGAAAACAAATCAGGCTGTACCGTTGGCCCTACCTGTAGGATGTTGTTCAGGGAATAACCAGATTCGGTGACACATGATGCGTCAAATACCACTCGTAGCTTCGTGGTAGTGCTAGATTCTTTCATTACTGGATGGTGTGGTAAATAGCAATGGGCGACCGAATCATCAACTGGTTCTGGTAGTACTGACATGTGCCCTAGATTTTCATACGTATTCATGAACCGCCGATACTGATCGTAAGTGGTGATATTGCGTTGTAGACGGCGTTCAGTATTATAGAATCTTCGCTCGGCTATGCTTCGAGACTCACCAAGAGTGACGGATGGATCGCATGATATTGGTAACTTTACGACAAATCTGCCTTCTCCGTTACGAGTTGTTGTCATTTTGAACAATTGTTCACATGGATCGTGTTCTTTAGAATGAGAACTTGAGGTTGGAATAGCATCTAATTCCCAAAATCGTTGCATATTTGCTTCTAAGGAAGAGGTTTGCGTTACCACATTTAATGATTGTCGATTGCCAACATGCTTCATAGGTACTGATCCAGCTATTGTCCAACCAAATTTGGTATTAATCAATGATGGATTATTTGGTCCAATGTACCGTTTTTCCGGGCAATGTATCTGCCAATATGCTTCGCATCCAATTACGATATCAATGGGACCAGGTGTGTGAAATAGTGGATCTGCTAAGGGAATATTGTTAATGTCCCACTTTTTGGCATCAACCTTTACTGTTGGTAGTTCAGCTGTTGGAGAATCGATTACTAAGAAATACAGTTTCATTGTAAATTGCTGAACCTTTGAGGATACAATTGCTTCTATAGCGCGGTTGATGTTACTTTCACGCTGGCCAATTCCTGCGATGCGTATATTAGCATTTGTCATGTTATTAGAAAGTCGATTGGCTAGTGCAGATGACATAAAGTTTGACATTGATCCTGAATCGAGTAACGCACGTACTTGATAACTGTTTCCGGCATCATCTATTACATTAACTGCTGCAGTTTGTAGTAATACAGTTAAATTATTGGTGCAAATATGTGAGGTCGTATCAACTTGTACATTTGTGGATGCATCTTCATTTATGGTTGTAAGCTCTTCTAAATGGAGTAATGTATGGTGGTTGCGTTTACATTTGTAGCATTTATGATGCGATCTACATTCCCTTGCTGCATGACCACTTCTAAAGCAATTGAAACATAACTTATTCGTGTTGACGAGCTTTCTACGTTCACTAACATTCATTGATTTGAAAACATCGCATTGGAAGAGTAGGTGTGATTGGTCACAGGCGTGGCAACGGTTGGATGTGGACGCTACGCTGGCGTTCGCCAAGCTCTTACTTTGTTTATTACCGGCCACCTTCGACGTACTTGGTTTAGGCGATGACAATGAAACTTGGGCTGGTGCGGCTAGAATTCGGATTCTTGAGTGTAAAAAATCAATGAGTTTAGAGAAACTATCATTATCATCACTTGAAGAGAATTGTTCCCAAGCTAAGACGCTGTTTGAATCAAGTTTGTAAAGCAACAAATTGGCAAGCGGCGTATCCCAATGGTTAATAGGCTCTTTCAATTTGCTTGCTCCTTGGGTAAGTCGAGCAAATTCATCGGTTACGCGACGCAATTCTTCTATAGAATTATCTTTCATAGGTGCGACGGAGTAAATGGCTTTAAAGTATTCACGCTTTAGTGCTCTGGTATTGTCGTATCTATCTAGCAACGCTTTCCAAGTGGTTGAATAATTTTCGGCAGCAATGTCAACATACTCAAACCGTTTAGAAACATCACCCTTTAACGACGCTAGAAGGTACTCAAGTTTCATAACATCCGGAATATCGGTAGATGATGCAATCATTGCTGTGAATCTATCTTTGAAGCTGAGCCATTCAGTAATTTTTCCATCAAATGTCGGTAAACTTATTTTCGGCAGGTGTAGGTGTGGGGAAGCAGCAACAGGGATGCTCGCGTTCAAATCATTTTCAATTACTGTGCTGTTAATTTCCATTTTGCATGATGTTAGATGGCCCTTAATGAAACAGTAACGATCGTACATTTCATTCCGTTCTTTAAACAGGCGTGCAAGTTGTTGTTCATCTTCTTCCCCATCCTCTAGAACTGTTTGCATACTATCAAATGCTATCCAGCACTTTTCTAGGGTTTCCAACCGGGATTCACATTGGGAGGCATGTTCGCCGGTGTACGATTGGACGAAGCTTTCTAGGTTATGTATTTGCGAGGTGACGCGCATCATGTCCACTTTGGATGGCATCGCTTTCTTCGGTGGCATTCTTGAAAAGATAAATGGTGATGCGTGGTTAAAATAAAAATAGATCGATGGAATAGTCCGCAGATCCGGCTTTCGAAGGACCAAAAATGATGATTAGATATTATATCTGGTGATATTTCTGCGGTTTTACTTGTTGGTAAAAAAACACAACTCGATCCATTTAGAACTTATGTCACTCTCCTCTTTTATTTCATATGTTTTTTTCTGTTGTTGACTTCCGCAGCCTTCATGGCAGTTATCTTGATAAACTTTAGTGAGTTGGAATTTGCTTGCGCATTTATAACGCCGGTTTAAGTTGACCGTTATAGTTGTGGCGTCAACATGAACAATACCTATTTTTTTATATAAAGGTATTTATTTGCGTGTACAGAATAATTTATATTTACTAGGGTAGATATTTACAAAAAAAAAAAAAACATTTTCGCGTCATCTGCGTACAATAGATGATTATCAGCCGGAAGGATCAACGTCGCGTCGTTGATGAAAAGAAGGAACAGCAGGTTGCTGCCCTGCGGGACTCCAGAAGATACATGCACTGGACTTGACAGGTACGGGCCTAACTTCACAGAATATTGACGATCTGTAAGGTACGATCTAAGCCCGGATCTAAGATAATGTATCATAGGGTTTGGGAGACCAAGTAAGTCGAGTTTCGCTAGCAAGATGGAGTGCGATACACTGTCGAATGCTGCCTTGATATCCGTATAAATAGCATCTAGTTGTAAACCGGTATCGATAGATTTATGGCATTTGCTAACAAATTCTAGTAGATTAGTAGTAGAAGTCAGCGAGGGAGCAAGCGCAGAAGCACACCACTTTAAGATAACGGCCGGTATACCATCTGGGCCAAGGGTATAGGCAGTTTGTTTCAAATAACTTCGGTGACAGGATCTATTATATCGGCGATAGAGAGAATGAACTCTGTTGTAGTAAAGACGTGACGTGCTGTTTCGTTCTGCTCGTTGATCAGAATAGGCTTTTCTTTTTTCTTTTTTTAATGCATTTAGTGTGCGATCAGCCCATGGTGGCCCACGACGAGGAATTTTAACAGGGGTGCATTCACACATAGCAGATCTCATGAACTCACAAAAAGCTTCTGTGGCATTGTCAATGGTTGAATAGTCCGAACAGTTAAAAGAATTGTCATAAGATACAATCAATCGCTCCAATTTTGGAAGGTCAACACGAGCATAATTCAGTCTTTTATCAGCATCAATGGCTGTAGCGGTCGTAACTGGGGCTACGTTGTCCAAATCAAAGTCAAGCGGAGGGTGGTGTTCGTCGATAGTAGTAAGGGGATATTCACAGACACGGATTGAAGAACATGTAGATGCAGCTGGCCAATTTGCGTAAATTAGGTCAAGTATTCGCCCCGATGAGTTAGTATTGAACTTAAGCTGGTATAGTCCATTCTGATGCAAACCATCAACGAACTGGATACTGCGCGCAGAGCATGCATGAGGCTCATAGAAATCAAAGGCAGCTCCTTTTTCCTCTGAAGCCCATGTCCAGGATAGCGTAGACTGGTTGAAATCACCAATAAGCATGAATCTGTCTCTCGGACCAAGAGTAGTGCAGATATTAGCAACGAAGTCGATCAATGCACTTATTTTCTCCTCATTCATGCTATGGTTAGGAGGCAGGTAGGCAGCGGCAATAAACAAACGGTGGTCGCATAACTGATTACATACGCAAGTGAGTTCTAACAGTTGCGGCAACGTAGGAAGCACATAAGAGAGAAGAGAAATGTTGCATGCATTTAAAACACCACCCGAGAGTGAGAGCTGTTAGTGGCATCCCGGTCGCAACGGTAAACACGATACTCATCTCCTAGGAGGAGAGCGGTGGGAATAGAGGGATCAAGCCAGGTTTCAGTGAGTACCAATACATCGTATTCAGTCTCCATTACCGATAAACGGAACTCATCGGCTTTAGAGCGCAGACTACGCACATTTTGATAAAACACGGTTATACGCGTCGCTTGATCGCTGGGTGCTTGATGTAATGAAGTGTTAGTAGCCGGTATGTTGGAAATGACGGAGCTTATCGTAGATGGTGAGTGTATGATGCGTGTCTGTGTTGTCGAAGGGTTTGCTCGGACCGTGTGAGTACCATATGACTGCGCTGCTGTGGTGCTGTTACTTCGGAAAAAAATGAGCCATTGTAGTTTGATGCGTTTTTGCTCGTGATGTGGACGGAAGAGTAGGTGAAGTGAGAGTGCGATTCATATCGGTAGGTGAGTGTTCAGCTTGTGTCTGCGAAGGTTAACGGATAAGTGCAGGTGAGTAAGGATTGTTGTGTTGGATGCGAGACTGTAGTGGTAACGGTGAGAGCTGAGTGCAGGGCTGTGGCGCTACCGGAGAATGTTAAGTGCGGGATTGTTGCGGTAGTGATATGTAAGTGTTCGTGTGATGTGTGCGTGATTGAAGAGATCGCGGCGGGAGCGAGATGAACTCACGCACACCGAGCCCGGCCGGCCAAGAGGCTGCGTTAAGCGCCTTGCCACTAAGGACAGCGGGGATTCTGACCTTGAATGTTATCGCACTCAGGGAGTTAGGAACCGTTCCAGCTTTTAATAGGCTAAAAGGGATTACGTCTGGGGTGTCCAGCTGCGAACTCACCATCGAGATAACTTGTTCAATGGTGACGGACGCAGCCAGTCTTGATAGGTGCTGCCAAAAGTACTCAGTTTTTGGTATCTGTGACACAGTTGGTATTGGAGCTGAGGTAGTATTGGTGCCTGTTATTATAGGTGATAGTGAAGGTCGATCGATCCGGTGAGTGTTGTTGGTATTTGTGATGTTTGAGGTTGCTGCACTGTCAACAAACATGGTATCCGAGGATGCAACTACTTCGCGGAATAATCTTCGTCTTTTTCCGTTAGGAAGTGCATCCGGGGGAAATTAGTTGCAGTGCTGGAAGGATGCTGAGTGGGACGCGGCGAATCCGGCAAAGCCACCACGAATCTCTTGCACTACCGGTGGGACTAAGCTGGACTTCATTGCTTCAACGGCAGCTGTGAGGGCGGCTTGAAAGCCAATTTACATACCTGTACCCTTAAACACTTTGCTTCGCGGATTACCAATCGCATTAGTACACGCAATGCAGCTCCAGTGCAGCGAAGGCATCCTTTTCACTTCGTCGATCACTGATAAGGGCACTTTCGTGCACGCCAGATGGTAAGTGCCCTCACAATACAGGCACATAATTAAGCCTTCAACCGGGCCCAGTGCTTCAGAACATGCATAACACACGTCCTCCATTTTAGATGCAGCTGCGGATGAACGTCGAAGGAGCCACGAATAGAAGCCGAAAATATCGTAAACACAGTAGTTATCGTCAGGAAAGCAATAGCAGGATCACGGGAACTGCACTTATGGACACAGCAATACTGGAATCAGTTAGAACGAAAACCGATTACACGGATAAAATCGTGGATAAATTCGGAGCGTTAGCAGTAAACATTGGGCCTCATCGCGAACGAAAGTCGATAACGGAGTGGATAATTTAGCCGATCGGTTAGCAAAATTCCAATGTTATCCAATTGCGTTTTCTCAATCAGAATCTTCGCTAACCGATCGGTTTGGCAGTGGAGTGGAATGGTGTTTGCCGCCATAGCAACGTGGTTAAAAAGTCGAGCAGTGGGATATGCAGTTGAAAACTTCATATAAAAAAAACCATTTCAGTCGGATAGCCATATCTACTGCTCCACCTCAGTTGATATAACAGTGGAAAACTAAATAATATTAAAAACCATGTTTCACAGCTCGCAAAAAAGGATGTTTTATCGCTGTTTGAGTTATTTAAGATGTTTTATCACTCGATTTAGCTAAAATATTCTTTTTTAGAAAATATAAATTTACCTAATTTTTTAATAAATAATCAAAACACATAAATTTAGGTTTATAACAGGTATCTAGTTTTTATAGTTCAAGCTAAGAAATAAGAAACCAAAAAAAATCCTTTTCTGCTAATCCTTCTCTTTTATCCAACCTTATGTTATGGCCTTATGGCATGTTAGAATCGGTTCCGACACGTAAATGCAACGAGATTGGGAAAACCAGTATTATCACTAGGTACAAAAAATTATAAGCAACTCATATCCGTTGGAGCGGCGAGTTCCGGTCGGAATCGTTTGCGTTGTTTTGCACCTATCGAAGGTGTTGTGCTTACTTGTACCTTATGGACTATCCCCAAAAACTCGGGGTTACTTATGGATGGATACAGCCCGAGAATGCTCGGATTGACTCACACATCGCTATGTTCCACGCCTCGTGACAAACGTGTCACCCAATGAATTTTTTTGTTCATCCATTTAAACGAATATGTACACTTGAATAGCCTCTCTTCTTAATCACATACATTATAATTTTAACGTAGTTATTTTATTTTTATCAAATCTGACGCAATCATCATCGTTCGTGTGGAAGCACACTCATTGTCGTATCAAGCTCGCCAGTCTTCAGTGGACGGTCCTTGTTCAAGGCATGGAAACGATCGTCCCAGGTGTTGTGCAGGGAGAGGGGGTGGGGGGAGATTTCATCTCTTGGCTTTGAATCAAATACACTTTAATTTTTTTCTTGGGGGAGTGGGGGGTATTGGTCGGAATCCCTCATATTTGGGCCCCTGTAGTCTTTGAGTCTCTTCGTCCATGGAGCCTCTATCGTTCATGGAGGTCCACGATGAGACTACTGTACACACCATACAGTCAGTCCAAAAAGTATTCGTCTAGCTGAATATTTTACAGAAAAAGGCGAATTATGGCCGCAATAGGCATGGGGCGATAAAAGTAATGATGAGGTTTGCTAAAGGGACCATCAATACACACGTTTTGCTAAAAAATAAGCATTTAAATAGTGCAATAGCAACCAAAATACAAAAAAAAAAACTAAAAAAAATCGTTTGATGGGCGCGCAAAAAGTATTCGTCCAACTAGCTTTTTAATTATTTACGCTGGACAAACACAACGTAGACGTGAATTAAATTTATTATTATCAATTTAATGGTGACTTCCTTCTAAAATAATGCATTTCTGTTGTTTCAATTGCACTTCAAGCGGTCAGAGAGGCACTAAAGGCGGGGGAGTTAAATGATTGGAGCATGAAGGCGCAAATCGTATCTTAATCATATGCATAACCTATCCTACCCATTATTGAAGGTTACAAAATGTGTGGAAGGGCTCGTTCCTTCATTTGATCAGAGTTTGGCCATTTTTCTGACACTAATTGTGTGACAAACTGCCATGTAAGCAGCCATCCTTGACAGTTAATCTAACGAAAGAAGCGGTTTAATGTAAAAAAAATCAAATTTTACCATGGAATCAGTGCATTTTGTGATAGCCAATAAGAAAAGGAAAAGATATGGGTCACATTTGGTTGATGGGTCATGCTGCATTTCATCGTAGCTGGTCATGTAATAGCTTTAATGAGTGAGTTGTTACAAACATGTTTTGTTTGAATAATACCATACACAGAAAGTGGCCAAATCTGTTAAGTTGCATCAAATAAATCAGGAATTTGTTTCAAATTAGACTCTACTAATATATTAAAACATGTTTAAATCGCTAAGGTCATACGGCCGACATGTACCATAGCGAAAACAGTCTACTAAGATGCAGCAACAAACTCTCGTGTAACGGTGGCACCATGGTGTCATGATACTACGCCTCAGTGAGGAAAGGTGAGCTAGAAAAACGATTCAAAATGATAGGAGACGAGATGGGGAAACATATTAATACAGGTTTAAAGTACTTTGAGTCCCAGTTCTGAGAAATTGTGCTTAAAAAATACCACATGTTTCAAGAACAGTCGAGCTGGAGAACATACAGGGGATTGTCATTTGCCCGAAACGCCAAACCAGCTGAAATCAAACTGATGAAAACGATTTAGTAGACTCTCAATATGATATCAGTTGCCATTTTTTCAATGGAACTTGGCCACGTAGTCCGGAAATGCAATATTTCTACCAGAGGATAATTGTAACAAGTCTTGTAGGATGAGTGGATAAAAAATACGCCTTTTTAAAGGTTCAAATGAGTTCTTGCATTGTGCAAGTAGTCACCAATAGTCATAAATGCAATAAGAAACAAGATCAGGAAATTTTTAGATTCCATAACCTTTGTTTTCATACGCATTTTATGCCAAAAGTCTGATAGACGAATACTTTTTGCGCGCCCATCAAACGACTTTTTTTAGTTTTTTAAATAATTTAGTTGTTATTGCACTATTTTTATACTTATTTTTTAGCAAAACGTGTGTATTGATAGTCCCTTTATCAAACCCCATAATTACTGTTACCACCCCATGCTTATTGCGGCCATCGTTCCCCTTTTTCTGCAAAATATTCAGCTAGACGAATACTTTTTGGACTGACTGTACATGCTGGACTTTATATCCACGGAGCCTCCTGCGGCCAATCAGTCCGCATACGGTTAAACCCGCAATTGCGGAGAGGGCGTAGTAGGTTTAAATTTAAGTGGCCAGATGACTTGGAGGCGTCAGTCATTAAGGCCAGGATAATGGACTGGCGAGGGCGAGAGACCGTGAGCGGTTTCGGACACTCCTTATTGCACGGAATAAGTGTACCGCGTTGTTTCAATGTATTTTTGCACGAGGGCGTAAAATACGGACGTTCACGGATCCAACGTTCGCGGTGGCTGGAGTTGATGGACGCACATGGTATATGGCACAGGACAAGCGTCAGTGAAGGTTGCAAGCTCAGAAAGGATTCAAACCTCGTCCTCCAGTTCATACGATTTTGTTTCAACTAGACTTGTTCAGCCTACAACCCGTTTTACACCTTATTCGGATTGTTTGAATAGACCTACAGTCAGTACTGTCTAACGCCTGGTGTGGATTCTTCACTAGATGGTCCGTAAATAAGCAAAATTTACTATTTTATTCATTCCGCAAAACAACTCCTCTAAATGTAAACAAAAGTGTGATTGACAGATAGGCAAAATCAATGGCTACTCGAATCGGAAAGAGTTATTCACCGGTGGAGAAATTATCCACCGGTGGAGAAATTATCCACCGGTGGAGAAAATTATCCACCGGTGGAAAATAAATAAATTCCACCGGTGGATTCGAGCAAATTAACCGATCGGATAAATTTTATCGACTTTCGTTCGCGATAAGGCCCATTGTCACTTTACAATTGTACTATGGCTATCCGACTGAAATGGTTTTTTTGTATGGAGTTTTCAACTGCATATCCCACTGCTCGACTTTTTAACCACGTTGCTATGGCGACAAACACCATTCCACTCCACTGCCAAACCGATCGGTTAGCGAAGATTCTGATTGAGAAAACGCAATTGGATAACATTGGAATTTTGCTAACCGATCGACTAAATTATCCACTCCGTTATCGACTTTCGTTCCCGATCGGGCCCATTTTTAGAAAACTAGCAAAAGCAGCTTTTGTTTTTTTTTATTTTATCCCAAAGATTCGGTTCTTCTTATCTGTCGTAATAACCGTAGGTAATTAAGATCTGTTATGCCTTTCATCCGTTTGGATACCACTGAGCTTTTGGTTTACCACGGAGTTTATTTGATCCATATACCATATATAGGAACTTCCCGATATATGCTTTGGCTGACCCAGTAAACCTGGTTTTACCCAAAATAGTATAAGTTTACGATTAAGTATTATATTATAACTTATAATACTTAATCGTAAATTTATACAGTTATCTCAGTACATATTTATTTTTTTATGTGTTTATATCATTGACGTTTAATAAACAAATAATATGGTACAGAACATAATTTCTAACACAAAATAAGAATTATGATGCATTGTTATATTTATTTGCAAATAATTGTATTTTTGTAATCAACAGATAACTTCTATTAAGCTCTTTAACAAATCTCGTGCAGTGGAGCACCGTTTATATGGGTACCTTTTATCCAGCTCTTCGTTTACCTATGCCGTTGAAAAGTGACAGTTGAATACAAAGGTGACATTGAGTGCTGAGAATTAATAAAAGGTCGTAAGAGCATATTGTCATAACAAAAATCGCTCTGAATATTAAAACATTTTAAATATTATCTTTGGCAAAGCACGAAGTTAAGAAAAACTGGCTACACACCAAAACATTATATAATTTAAAAAAACATGAATTTGTGATTAAATAAAAAATTCGACTCATTATCCGTGTTTTTTGAGTATCCAGGCGAGGTCGGGTCCCGATTAGTCCAAAAAAACGGGTAGTGATGACTGGGATGATTGGGTAAAGTTTTATGAATTCAATTACAACACAACACCTCACATAGAAAAAAACTATAGACCGTATGAATTAGTATTTGGAAAAAAGGCAAACCTTCCACACCCGCACGACAAAATCGAGCAGTTTGGTAGCTCGGATTTTCGATCGCTTCCCGCTACGCAAAGCGATCTAAAACTTCCCACACTCAAACTGCAAACAGTTCACAGCCTATGGCGAAATATTTATTTCGCATTCAAAATTGTTGCAAATTTATAAATGAAATATTTCGAAATTTTCAGCGCTGAAATTTTAGGATTGATATATTTCTTCGATCGGAATCCAAGCGTTTTCCCTGACATTTCTACTCGCTTTCTCGATCGCTTTTGGCGGAAACCCGCACGACAAAATCGAGCAGTTTTGTAGCTCGGATTTTCGATCGCTTTTTGCTGGGCTTTGTTGATTTGGTTGTTAATATGGGAGTGGAATTTTAATCTGTTGTCAATTTCTATGCCTAGAAAGTGGTGGGAGTTGACTTGTTCAAGGGGAGTTCCGTTTAGTGCTATGTTAAGTTTTATGTTCTCGTTATTACAATCTAACATACAGGGACTAAGAACCAACAAAGAAGAAATTAGAGAATTGCTAATAAAAAGGAAGATCGATTTAGCCTGCCTGCAGAAGACATGGTTGGATTATAAATCCATAGGGAAAATAAACATCCCACACTATGAACTAATATCGGATAATAGAGAAGATGGTTACGGAGGAGCGGCAATAATCATACGCACAGAGCTCAACACAGAAAAACTAAAAGCGATTCCCCCTAATCCATATATACAGATAGTAGCCGCTCGTATAAAGCAAGCAGGCTTAGTAATCGCTTCGGTGTACGTTAAACCCAACACACCAATCGCAACATTCCGCAGCTTAGCAACCCTTAGCATCACAAGCTTGGCGAAATATAACAAATTAATAATAATGGGTGATTTTAACTCTCATCACTCTGAATGAGGAGATCAGACGTGTGACGGAAAAGGAAATATCATTGTACATGAAATTAATGAAAACAATCTATCTGTGATAAATAACGATGAACAGACTTTCATTAACCCAGACCCAAACAAAAGTAACTCAGCAATAGATTTGACAATCACCTCTATAGCTATAACCCCGAATATGCAAAGGAACGTTTCAGACATACATATCGGCAATAGCGGACATCGGGTTATATTCACCAATTTTAACCTATTCAAACCTCCCCCACAAAAAATCACAGTTTATAATAAGAAAAAAATAGACGAAGAAATATCCAGCCTACCATACAATAACAATTGTGACATCAACTCAATTACCAAAGATATTAATAAAATTATTTTAAGAAACAAAATCAAGACCCCGTTCACCCCAAAATCATGGTGGAATGATATCGTTCAAAAAGCATGGGAAGAGAAATGCAGAGCTAGAACATACTATAACCAAAATCGGACGATCGAAAACCAAATCAAGTAAGAGAAAGAATCAGCCAAATTTCGATTCGCAAAACAAAAATCAAAAACCAAACGAATCGAGGAAAAACTAGACTTGATCGATTCTCAATCCTCTATGGATGACCTTTGGACTCTTATGGGAATGTTCAAAGATAAACCTGCCAGATCAAACATGATTGCCACAGATGAATCCCTAGCAAAAGAGTTCTTAATAATTCATTTTTGTTCATCAAACCAAAAAAAAAAATGAAACAAGACCCCGATTCATAAGCGATAAAAATCTAATTGACTACAACAGATGGCACAATATCCTAAACTCAAAAAAGAATTCTGCTCCTGTTATTGACAAAATATCATACAAAACATTGAAACTACTAAGCAGCGAAAACACCAAGCCATAATCGGAAACATCAATGACATGTACAAAAGAGGAGTCGTGGAAAAAAAGCTCAGAAGAATAAAAATTGTAGCAATTGGAAAACCCGGCAAGGATCTCAGTCTAGCAGCAAATCACAGACCCATAGCTTTGCTTCCTACTATAACGAAAGTGGCAAACACGGCCATCTTACACAACATTAACCACATCGTAGATAAGTTTGACATCCTCCCCAGCAAATCCTTCGGATTTAGAAAAAAACCGTCCCACAACCTCCGCAGTTGATTCACTCTCCAACATTTAAAAAAATAACATAAGAAAAAACAAACACACTACAGTAGTTTTTATTGACATTAAAAACGCCTACAATAGTGTGAATGTCGGCCTTTTAACAAAAATCCTCTCTGGAAAAATGATACCACACGAAGATATCAGATGGATAGAAGGATTCCTCTCAAACCGACTGGTAGAGATCGCTGCTGAAGGAAAATCGATTAAAAGAAGGATAACTAACGGGTTGCCCCAAGGGGACGTCTTTTCACCACTGCTTTTCAACCTGTATACAAGTGGATGTCACGAACTAAATCGGGAGAATGTAAAAATAATCCAATATGCAGACGATTTCGCATTAATGCAATCACCTCTCCAGCAGCTCAAACAAAAACACAACGGGCCCTGAATCAATTGGCAAACACACTATCTTCCCTTCAACTTGAAATAAACCTAGCAAAAACAAAACTCATGACATTTTCCAAAAACTACACTCGCACAACAATAGCACTAAACGAAATAAAACTAAAGCAGTAACAATATTCGGGATGGAGTACCAACCTACTAACAATAAACAATAAGAATGCATATAGCATGCACTGCATACTGGAGTTATACATGAAATTTGAACAGCAAAATAAGTGGTATTTGGTCGTTTGTATCGGTTTAGCATATCAGTTTTCAGTTGTATAGTGATTTTTACTTCTATGAACTTTTCGTAGAATAATAATAGTATCATAATAATCACACACGTGGATCGATATGTTGTCATTTTTCTTAATTTATTTGACATTTTTCTTTTATATGGTTGTTTACGTTTCTGATTGTTTCTTTGGTTGTCCAAGTGTTCGGTGTTCAAATATCTCATTCTAACTATTATTTTAACTATCCTTTGCTTATCAAAACTTTTAATCCAATCCAAAGGCAACTCTATGAAAATCTCCTGAAGGTGCATAGGTAGATTTCGTACGATCCTCGGAATTTTTTCCAATTTCACCCTGCTCAGCGGCCCGACAATTCCGCCTCACTAGCGGAAGCCTCCTCCGCGGGCGTCCATCGCCGCCCTGCAGTCAATGCACGACGGCGTCTCTCATTTTCGCGTCGGTTCCGTCGTGCCCGAATTAAATCCGCCTCTGTTCGAGTGGACCGACGACGGCGCGTTGTTGACGGACCCATTTCTTGTACGCGAGCTCTCCACGCTCGCTGCATAAACAGGCGACGTTCATGCCGAGCCCTCACCGTCTCCGGTGAAGGTGGTCCTCCCCTGCTTCTCCTAGGAATTGGAGGGGGAGCCCGGCCTTCGCGCTCCGCCTCTACTGCCGCCCGCAGTATCTCATCGTCGCGGGCTTCCAGCGCTGCTCTGACGCAGACCGCTGTCGCGAAGCTCGAGACTCGTTTACGCGCCGCGTGACGTCCCTTATCGCGTCGTCCTCCATCTCCTCGCCGAAGAGTGAGGCCACACTTTCGAGTGCGACCTCATCGTCTTCCGCGATAGCCGCCTCCGTTCGCCCGTTGGCGATCGCTTCCTCGTCGCGCCACAGCTGCTGCAGCACTGTAGTGATGGTCCTCGCTGCTCTTTGAATGCGGTCCCAAGACTCCGCACTCTCCAGCAGCTTCTCAGCGATGTTGTCTTGACGGACTGCCTCGGGTGTCCCCCAGCCCAACAGCTCTCGTCGCGTATCGTCGAAGACTGGGCACTCAAACATGACGTGGGCCACTGACTCGACCGACCCTGCACATCGTGGACACTCCGGGGACGAGGCAAACCCGCAGACGCTCAGGTACTCGCGGAAGAATCCATGTCCGCTGAGCACCTGCGAGAGATGGAAGTCCACCTCTCCATGCATCCGCCCCATCCACCGATGCACGTCGGGAATCATCCTGTGCGCCCACGTCAAGTAGCGGCTGGCTGATGGTGTTGCCGCCGCACGGTCCCACTCGTCCTGCCACTCGGTCATCGTGGCCGCTCGCTCCGTCGCTCGTGCCTCCTTCCTGCTGGTGTCAGGTTCGGCCAACAGCCTACGGTGGCACCTTGCGTCTTCTTGGATGATAAGGCGGTAGGGTACCAGACCGGCCATCACCACTGCCACCTCGTAGGATACTGAGCGGAAAGAACTCGTCACTCTACGAGCCAACGGCCTCTGGACTTGGGCGAGTTTCCTCCGACACCACTGCAGGTCCGTTGCCTTTGCCCAGATGGGCGAGGCGTAGCGGATGACGGACTCAGCCACTCCAGCCAGCAATCGCCGCTTGGCCATCTGGGGGCCGCTGTGATTCCTCATCACCGAGGTGATAGCCGCCACCGCACGGAGGGCCTTGTCCGCGGCCGCTTCCACAAGAGCTTTTATTTGGTCATCACTACCCGTGTACGACCTTTTATAATGTAATCTAGCATTAGGTGAATAAGAATTAGACACGCTAAACCACAAGTCCACCACTTCGATAAAGTCAGCTAATTCTTTTTCTTCGGCA
Organism: Anopheles arabiensis; assembly: GCF_016920715.1. Lineage (NCBI taxonomy): Eukaryota > Metazoa > Arthropoda > Insecta > Diptera > Culicidae > Anopheles > Anopheles arabiensis. The sequence continues at coordinate 58,324,594 of NC_053518.1, forward strand.
CAGTAACGCCTTACACAATTAGCAGTCGCTCTCGAAAGAAGTTCAGCAGCTCGGATTACATTTTGCCTGGACAAAATAAAATGTCCCTAGGTAAATTTGAAGAGTGGCGTCATTTCCACTTTCAATCTTTCCTGTACAATGTTTTTTAAAGCAGCGACGGAAATTATCTTGTCTTTATACTGGAATCCATAGTCCACAAGCCAGTTTCGCAACAGTTTTAGTAAATGAGGAGTGTCTGGGATTATACATTTTTTATATAGATTATACATGTATATACATTTTTTTTTGTTACTGGGTGCTCGAAATATGGCTTAGTAAAGTTATGGGCACCTAATTCATTCGAACAGCCTATATTGCTGGACCCATTATCACTGACAATGGCAGCTACATTTATACCTATTGCACTTAATTTTGCAATTAAGCTGATTATTGTTGCTTTGCACATCTTCTTGTCAAAACCAATATAAATGGGCTGCTTCCAATTCTTAAACAAGCCTCTGGCCATCACTACTTGAATGTAATTGTGTGGACCAATTACTTCATCCGAAACTGGATCGTATTTCATAGTATATTCAATTTTCACTTCATCAAAGCTTCTAAAATGCATTCGGTGCCGTTGATTTCCAATCCTTTTGCAAAATTTCCCATGAAAGTAATAACATCTTCTAAAATGCCCTCCTTTAAATTGATTGTCCTTGCAAAATTTTGCAACGTCGTTGGACATGGTACCGGAAAATTCATATCATTCCGCATGCACTCATATCCTCTTTACCCAAAATATCGAAGGGTAAGAGCACGGCTCATTTCTTCTGTTGTCCACTTAACCCGTTGCTTTTCTTTCAATATCAAATCAATTTGATTTGAAAAAAGCGTGTCTTTGAACATATTCTTTATTCTTGGGATAAGTTCGTAAGGTTGCAGGCAACTTTTTTCAAAGCGTCTAGTTCTTTTTGTATCTTTTGGTTTTGACGTTTTTGTTGGAACATTTATAAGGTTCCACGGCACTGTCAGCGTTATGAGGGACAAAAACATATAAATAGGTGAAAGGTCTGAAAGGTTTCGGCCTTTCTCAACACGATTTCGACCAGCGTAGAATAAAAAACTAATTTTTTGCCACTCGTCCACCAGCCTAAAAAATTTGGTTATTAATTTCATGTTAGAATTTCTAACAGTTTTAGTTTAGAGTTTTCTGACGCTACTTCATTGAGAGTGCTTTTGAGTCTATTGTTAGTTTCTCGTATCATGTTTATAGTCTTAGTACATTTAGCAGATTGTGTGCATTCGGTCATATTGAGTGCATTTCTATTGGTCAATGGTTGAAGTACTAAAGGAGCAGCATCCTCATCTCCTCTGGCTAATTCATAAATATTTGCTTCGTGATCCAACTGAACGATTGGGTATGGCAAAGAACTATGTACTGTTGGAATGGCTGAAAGTAAAACAAATGTGAAACAATATTTATACAGAGGAGAAAACGAATATACTTACCATTTAGGAAAAGCTTTCTTCCGGACAAATTATTAGAAAATAATTCGTTCCGTGACATTTGAAAATATTTTTCTCGAAAATGTATTGAACAACTCACGTCATTATTAAGAAACTTAATTAAGAATCTGTACTGGCCGGTCTCGTAGTACAGTCGTCAACTCGTACGACTTAACAACATGCCCGTCATGGGTTCAATCCCCAAATAGATCGCGCCGCGCCATACGTAGGACTGACTATCCTGCTATGGGGGGGAATCAATTAGTCACTGGAAGCCAAGCCCACAAGTGGGTACAGGCAGGCCTTGACCGACATCGGTTGTTGAGCCAAAGAAGAAGATTACTGTTTATCGAAGTGTATTAAAATTTCCAGAGAAGAACCATTATTTTGATGGTTTTTATGGACCTTTCATTCACTTTCAACCTCTGTAACAAAGTGTATGAAGACCTCGTGGTCTCAAAGACTTTGAAATTTGAACGTCACTTTTTGACAGCATGGGTGAAAACTTATCCCCAAACAAGCTACCTGGTGACTTGCTGAATACACAAACAATCTTAGAATCTTCGTTGTTTGCACTGATATACCTTAAAAAATACACAAAATATTTTTTATTGTAAGCTAAACCAAATCTGAACTAATTAAAATTCATTTTTAGATCAAAATAATGCCGTCGATGAGGACACCAATGTGTACTACGTATGTGTTGCTAAGAACAAAGCGAACCGTTCCTATGGAAATTCATTTCACCCATTTTGTCAAAAGGGTTTTTTTTTTGTTTCCGAAATTAGTTGTCAATTTGTATGGGACGAGACCACCTGGTCTTCATACACTTACACTTTGGCTTTTTCTTTCTTCGCCGACGGCATTTCGTTTGTACTAATAAAAGGGAATTATTCTCTGATTATAGGTAAACCCCACGAATATTGGTTGGAACCATGGATTTTACCATCAAGAACGAACACCGAATGTTAGTTGCAAACAAGGATTTTATCACCAACAAGGAACCATGAATATTCGCTGATAACAAAGGTTTTACGTGTAGTCAGTGTATAATTACATTTTATTAGAATTTTACAAACGAATTATCATCGACGAAGAAGGAAGCAGTTTGCAAACGTAAACAAACAGTATACTATTATACTTACCTTTCAGAAATCCAATAGTAGCGGACGATTCGATTGTAGTGGCACACGATTCGACCGTAGTGGAACCATGGTTGCATGCATTCGATCATAGTGGCATGCGATCCGAAGCAGGCGGTTTGCGATTCGATGCAAACGGCACGAGATTCGAAGGTAGATGGAAACAGGTGTAACTGTCATAATATAGAGTTATGCGAGGGACATATTAAGTCTTATAAAAAAAAATATTTCTCCTAATCAACCTAACACTATCGCTATCTATCGCTGGTGAGTTACAATTCTGAACTGACTTAAACTCCCTATTCCTAATTAGCTCGAGCCTAAGCCTATTACGCCGATGCTTCACGATGTCATCTTCGGGCGGATGTTCCACGACGGTTGTCATCGGGCGGATGTTCCACTTCGGGTAGATGCTGGTGATCGCTGCGCAGGGTAGATACTGGTGATCGCTATCGCTGGTGATCGAGCATGGCACATTTTATGCTAGCTCAGCAAAAAATGTGTTCTGTGCTACGTGTTGTGCTGTGCTACGATGATCTTGTGGTGTGGCTCTCGCGAGAGGAAGTAGATGTCTGCTTTGTTTCCGTTTAGCTGGAACTACACCCTATGTGAGTAACATAACTATAGATGCGCAGAAAACCTTCATACAATTTACAGATTAATATAAATATGGGTGGTTTTACTGAAAGCAGTCCCTGTTATGTTTACATCTTTCAATATCTTTGATTCTTGTTCGTTACAGTACTATTTGTTCTTTGAAAAGTTTTTGTAAGGTGTTGCAAGTGTACGTACACCATATAAAAAAATGAAGAGATACAAGAGTGGAGCTGAAAAGCGAAAGAAAATTAAAAAGGATCAAGAAGTAGTAGAGAGTCAGCGAAATGCACTTGACAAATTTTTAATTTTTAAATCGGGACCATCATTTTCTGGCGAATCGAGAACTTTACCTGAAAGACCCAACACATTTTCAAACGGTACAGATGATTGTAAAGATATCGATGAAAAACCATCGCAGCTACATGATTCTGCATGATTCTGCTACATGATTAGAAAAGTTTGGTAGTCAAGGAAGTGGAAATGTTAATTATCTCTCACATAAAATTTGTGATGAATTCCTGGAAATACTTGGAAAATTTTGTTAGGACTGAAATAGTTAAAGAGATCCATTTGGCTATGTATTTCAGCATTATTCTTGATTCCACTCCTGACGTATCTCACATCGATCAAACAACCTTCGTTGTAAGATATGTCTTAGGTTCAGGAAACATTAAAGAACGTTTCATAGGATTTATACCAACTCACAAGCATGATTTGTCAAATTAGGAGCAATAGGTCATACAATTTTTAAACAACTTAAATCCTCATGTTTAAAATTTTCGGGGCCAATCTTACGACAAAATATGGCAAAGCCTCAAATATGGCTGGCAGGTATACAGGCTTACAAGCGCGAATAAAACAACACTGCTCTAGTGCAGTTTTCGTACCATGTGCAAACCATTCTTTGAATCTGGTCGGTAATTTCGCTGCCAAAAATTGTAGTGCTGCAGTGCTGTTTTTTTGTTATTTGTGATAACTTCATACAGCAAATAACGCAAGAGCAAGCAAGAGCTGAAAAGTATGGAGAGATTTTGGAACAATTCAAAAAAAAAAATTATTATTGGAACATGACACAAATAGAAATAAAAGAATGTATCGAAAAAGTGAAACAACTATATTCGTCTGACATCGATACTTGCGTCTTAGAAGAGGAATTGAATCACTTCGTAATATTTTTAAAAGAAAATCACAGTGAGAAGGAAACAAAAGATGAACAAGATTCACATGCTAATCTTGATATTGTGAATTTGTATCGTATATCCATCCAAGGAAATGTCCTGTACATTTCCTAATATAGAAAAAAATTTGAAAATTTTGTTGACAGTTCCAATATCTAATTCTTCAGGTGAAAGATCGTTTTCGGCTCTAAAACGTGTCAAAAATTATTTGCGTAATTCAACAGGGGAAACAAAATTAAACAATTTGGCAATATTGTACATTGAGCAAGAATTTTTGGACAAAATCGATACATCCTCAATAATTGATTAATTTGCAAGAGACAAGTCTAAACAAATAATTATTTAAATTTAGTAGGTCATAAAAATATATCGATAATCATAATAAGCTATAAAACCGCAATGAACTGAAAAAGAACTAACGTTAATTACAAGGCTAGTGGAATCTACATTAACATTACAAAAAAAGTTGTCTGTAACGTTTTTTTTAATGAAAATCAATGAAATTTATGTATACTTTAAGCAATAATATACAGTACAATCGCAACATAAACTGGAACTAAATAATCTAATATTATAAACTTCATCAAATTGTTAGAAACAAACACTATGTTTATAATAATGGCATTTAATAGGGGCCCCGTTCATATTTCCGCTTAGGGCCCCGACAGGGGTAAATCTGACACTGGCAGGAACCACGGTGGAGCATAGTCCATTAGAAGTGTTTTGTAAACTTGTGGCGTTCAATAAAAATGGTGTCATTTTTTCACACCTTTGATGCAGTGGCGTATTTAACGGTACGCGGACTGAGCAGCCGCGAAGGATTCTGTCAATGTAGGGGCCCCGTGTATGGTAATTCCAGCATAAAGAACAGTGTGTACAGTAGTCTCTTCTGTGCTAAATAGGGGCCCCATGGATGAAAGGAGTCATAAACTATAGGGGCCCAGTAGAGGGATCCTGATCATCCCCCCCCCCCTCCACACCAGCAAACCATTAAAGTGTGTTTGATTCAAACCCTAATGCAACAACAAGCACCCTCCCCCGATCGAAAACCGGTGGGCTTCTCCACTCCTTTTAACGCTTAGGGCCCCCAACACCCTAAATCCGCCACTCCTTTGATGCACACCCTTCCCGACGTAGACGACATTTAAATAAAGGGTATGTTTTGTTTGTAATAAATATAAATATAGTTCATTTAGTGCGCTTCTGATATTGTTCATTTCATTATTGTTATTAACTAGTTCATAAATAATAAGAAAGGCCTGGCCATAATTGATTAACAATAATTCGAATAATTCGAAAGCGATCGAAAATCCGAGCTACAAAACTGCTCGATTTTGTCATGCGGGTTCCGCCAAAAGCGATCAAAAAAACGAGCAGAAATGTCAGGGAAAACGCTTTGATTCCGATCGAAGAAATCCCGCACGACAAAATCGAGCAGTTTTGTAGCTCGGATTTTCGATCGCTTTCCGCCAAAGGCGATTGAAAAAGCGAGCAGAAATGTCAGGGAAAACGCTTGGATTCCGATCGAAGAAATATCCCGCTGCGCAAATTCGAGCAGTTTCCAGCGCAGGAAATGTACGGCCGCGGGGCCACGGAGCATTCTCAAGCTGAGAAAACATTCTCAAGCACTCATTTAAGTTTCTCAAGCATTCAAAACTTGTTCTCAGACGTGAGCTCGTGGCCGTCTTCAATTTTTCTCACTCTGAGAAACTGATAAAGCCACTCAAGCTTTATTTGAAGCTTTAAATAGAAATTTAGTTTTTGATCACAATTTTTTTTAAATTTTTCAATTATAAACATTGAATACATTTTCCAAAGTGATTACCCAAAAACAAATAGCACAATTGCTCATATTTCAGTTAGCCAATCGCTGCATCGTCTACTTTCTCAAAGATTCTCAAAGATTCTCAAAACCGATTATGTTCCGTTTCGACAAACGCTGAGAACGAAGATTTCTCAAAAGCACTCATGAGTGCTTGAGAAAATGAGCGTTGAGAATCCCCATGGCCCCGCGGCCTACCAAAATCTGCGCTGGCCAGCGCAGATTTTGGCTGGTCTCCCGCGCGGGACTTCAGTAATTCCTGCGCAGGCCTGCGCAGGGTTAGCGCCATCTGTTGGCGAAATGGACGAACTATTTATGGCGGCGTAGCAAAAAACGGTCAAAAAATTTAAAAATATTGGGGCCCATTTTTTCGTCCGCTTCTTCTCCCTCCTTCGCCCTGCCTTGCCTTACTTGCGCTTCTGCCCGTGCCTTCCGCCGCCAGCTGATTGGCTGTTGCGGTGTATGCGTTGATACTCATATGTGCATTGCGGTTGTGTATTGTTATTGGTGGGTGTTAGCATTTATTAATTTGTGTGTGACCTTGAGACGCTGTGAGAAGCTGGATTGGGATTCAAAGTGTTATCGGTGTATTGATGGTTTATTTTATTTCGTGCCGCTGCTGATGAGACCATTCGATGCCCCTGCCAATTGAGGGTAACGAAGCCTGTTTAAAACAAGCGTAGGAGAACGCCTAACACTAATCTAATATTTTTTTTAATTTGAACATATTTGATGCTTCAACGACCTTGTAAGCATCATGTAGCACAATGTATAGTGGTAATAATTTTTTTGTTTAATGTGCCGAAATCTGTCTCGAGTTTTCGGGTCTCGACACACACACACACACAGCGCGGGGAAAGTGACCGTTCACTCTATCATGTCGCGATTCCCCACCCCGCCCGGCGCTAGGGATGAGGATGCACTACATGATAGCTGCACAAGCCTTTCTTCCGATAAGGTAGCCGTACTCGCTCGTGCGGGAGGGGGGGGGGTGGGGTTGGTGGAGGGTGCGTGATCGCGTGCGCGACTTCGGGGGCGCGTGCTCGCGCGCGCGCTTTCGTGCGTGCGTGCTCGCGTGCGCGCGTACGTGCGTGCGTGCATGTGTGCGTGCGTGTGTGTGTGTGTGTGTGTGTGTGTGTGTGTGTGTGTGTGTGTGTGTGTGTGTGTATGTGTTAGTTTGCGTGCGTTTTTGTATGTGTGCGTGCGTTTGGAAACCCCAAAACTGTTTGATTCTGATGCGTACATTTTCATCCGCTGCGGCTACTAAGTCCATGCAATTTCGATCTCGCTACCTGAGAGACAACACAACCATTGGCATTGGCATCTTTGCGATCGGCTCTGCTGTTGGGGGTGTTAAAAAGACACATGATTTAAGCAAACGTGCATTTGATTTGTTGCACATTTTTGCTAATTCAGCTAGCGGACGCAACTGGAAACAACATTTTGAATTGAATCCATACAAAAGAGGATTCTGGATTTGTTTACTCCGGTGCGCGTAATCTGGTGGCTTGTTGGTTTGGAGTAGTTATCATGACGCCGATTGACCGGCAATGCCTTGGAATGGGTTCGGATGCATTCGGTGGTTCGGTGCACCTCCACGATAAAAAAAAACACGGCCATAAACCAGCGGCGGACCTAACGATAGGCGGACTAGGCGGTCGTCGAAGATCTCTATAGTATGCCGTATGTCTACAAGTGGACAGAGTATTAACGACAAGGGCCCCCGGAAAGATGGTCGTTAGGGCTCCGTGGCTGGAGAAACATTTGCACCTCCCCTCCCCCATGGCGACAACAATTTTAGGGCCTGTGACCGATGATCGTAGGGGTCCTATGGCCACCCCCCTCCCCCCCATCCACCGGCAATTTAAGTATACTGTTCAATCTCCCAACAGCTGTGTGCCACTACCCCCTGCTCCCGGTCATCAGTTACCATTGACAGGGGCCTCAATTCGTCTTTCCGTCTTTCATTAACACCTTCCTTTCTTTGACCGATGGATCATAACATTCCGGAAGAAAACACATTTGGCGACGGTTTTGGCACACACACGCAGGCTCACACCGATGCGCAGACAGCTCAGCATATCTGTGTAATCTACACCATACGAAAGCAAAAGCTTAGTGTAACAAAGTTATGTTTAATGCTTAACACGTTCAGATCGATGACAAGCCCCACTGCCTGCCAGTGAACTTTCCAGCCTGCGTTCTAGGTGCTGGTGGAAAGGAAAGTCGATGAAAATCAACGCCGAGATGAACGTGTTAATGCGAATTAGGATTCAGCGCGTTTCACAGCAAACCCTCCAGCGATAGCTAGCGATTCCCTAGTCATTTTTACATTGCAGCAATAGAACTTATTGCGCTTTTTTTGTTTGATTTGTGAAAATGCAACTTCATCGCCGCAATGTTTGTTAACGGCATTTTTAGGCGCCACAACAGCTCGCGAGCATTGACCACACGCGAGAAAGAGATGGCGCTATGGAGGGAAAAAGCACGGACGACAGCTGACAGCGATTGGCCGTCTGACGCACCAACACATCCCAAAGTGTATAAAGATCAGGTGGTCTCATAGCCTGTTTTTTATAGCAAAAGTTGAACGTCACTTTTTGACAGCATGGGTGAAAACATTTCCCCAAACAAGCTTTCTGCGAACTTGCCGAATACACAAACAATCTTAGAATCTTCGTTATTTGCACTGAAATATCTTAAAAAGCACACAAATATTTCTTATTGTAAGCTAAACCAAATCTGAACTAATTAAAATCCATTTTTGGATCAAAATAATGCCGTCGATGAGGACACCACTGTGTACTACGTATGTGTTGCTAAGAACAAAGCGAACGGTTCCTATGGAAATTCAATTCACTCATTCTGTCAAAAGCAGCTTTTTTTATTTCGAAATTAGTTGTCAATTTGCATGGGACGAGACCACCTGATATTCATACACTTTGAACACATCCAAACCTTCGGCAGCGCGCTCAGGCGAGGGGTATGAGGCGGAGCCAGGGACGGGTACCTCGACGAGCTGCTCGACAAATTTGCCGTTGGAGAGAAAAGGAAGGCATGATAAAATTCTCAGAACTCCATGATTTCTTCCATCGCTTTGCGCAGCGGGCTGTTATTTATAAACTACTCGATCGAGCCGAACACTCGAAATTGAACGAAGAATGTTCGTGTTTCGTTAAGCACGATATGAAGTGACAGGGCTGTGCCTGAACATCCTCCCCCCCTTGACGCAAGTCAACAAACAAAACAAAAACAATCAAAATAAACAGATATTAGGTGCATGTGCTCTCGTCGGCCTCTGCCACAGGTAGATACAAATTTTTGTTTTCGGACGAGTTACGATACCTTTTGATGTTTTCAGTGTTACTACCCGTGTCAGCTTGTCGTCTCCGGTGTGCACATGCACAATACGTGCGAGTGGCCAACGGGTTGGGGGGAGGAAATCATCCTTCAGGATGACCAGTCTGCCAGGTAAGATGCTGTCGTTCCTCTTCTCCATGGTGTTATCACGTTGCATCTCTTGCAGGTATTCCGTCGTCCAGTGCTTCTAGAAGCGCTGCACCATTACTTGCCACTTCTGCAAGTCGCTGAGGGTGCAGGAACGAAGATGGGTGTAGTCCGGCTCGGGGACAGCATGCATCGATGTGCCCACGAGAAAATGCGCTGGGGTAAGTGCCGATAGCTCGTTAGGGTCGTCTGACATAGGTAGGAGAGGACGCGAGTTCATCGCCGCCTCAATCTGATGTAGGACAGTTGTGTAGCCTTCGTAGGATAGTCGCGTGCTGCCTAACTGCTGAAAAAGGTGTCGCTTGGCGGTCTTCACAGCTGCTTCCCACAATCCGCCGAAATGTGGTGCCTTTTTTTTTTTTTTTTTTTGTTAACGAAGAGTGAGCATATTCCATCCCCCTCTCCGACTCACCCAACTCGGCCGGTACGCTTGTGGTGCGTATTACTTCATGCGGAGTCGTGTGTGCGGTTGCACCCTGGGTCACGACGCATCTTCTGCGGCGATCTGGTCTGATGATTCTGCTTATTACGCTGCTTACCGTGGTGCGACGCGGTCCCTTTGGTCCTATCGCCCACGCTTCGGGTGGGCAATGGGGGGTCGGCATCGTTGGTCACCACTCCAAGCACGTAAGGCAGTTCTCCTGAAACGAGATTTGGATAGAGGAAACAAGAAAAAGGAGAAAGAGATAGAAGAAAGCTGAAAATAGATGAGAGAAGAGAAAAAGAAAGCTGGAAAGAAACGAAAATAAATAAAAGATTAATAACTTTCCAGCTTACGGTGGCCCTTGCGGTGCGGGTTGTTGCCGTGCCGCATGGCCTGAGGGACCACCATTTGCGTCCCTCGCCCGCCGTCTGGCCCGCCTGCGTCGCCTTGCCGTTGGTGGACGCTCAACATCCCATCTCGCTTGGAGAGTGGAGAAGATTGTCCTGGCGGCGGCGCGGACGGCCTCCCACGTTTCGCTGCGGGTGCACATTTCCGAGACGATGTTATCCATTGTTACTCGGGAATGGCACCGCTGCTGCATCTCATTCCGGATCCGATCGAACCGTGGACAGTGGAACAGCACGTGTTCAACGTCTTCCACGGCGTCACCACATTCAGGGCAGTTGGGCGAGCCCTCCAGGATGCCTTTCTCGACGAAATAGGAGCGCAAGAACCCGTGCCCCGTGAGGAGCTGGGTGAGGAAAAAGTCAACTTCCCCATGCTTGCGGCTGACCCAGAGATTAATGTCTGGAATCAGCCTCCTCGTCTTCAGTCCTGGTGCTCCTGGTTGCCCTGCACCCGTTGTCCACTGGTCCTGCCAGCGCCTCATCGTCTCCTCCCGTTGCCGCTTTCGTATGTCCGATTGAACTCCACCACTCGCTACCTTTTCGTCGTGGTAGCGGATATCCTCCTGCATGAGGAGGACTAACGGGGTGGTGTTGGCAACAACGCAAGCGGCATCATAAGAAACGGTCTGGAAGGCGCTGGCGACTCGGAGAGCCCCCGGTCGATGCGCCCTTTGGACCGATTTGCGATGGGTCTCCTTGTCGAGCACCCATCGCCCCCAGGTGGCAACTCCGTATCGGATGATACTGTTGCCGACGTTTACGAGCTGTCTCCTACTGCGGCTCTTAGGACCACGCTTATTCGGCATCAGGCAGGTCAAGGCATTCGTAATCCGTGAAGCCTTATTGACCACCCTCTCCAGATGCCGGCTGTGGTGCTGTTTGCGGCAGAGGTCCACTCCCAGGTACTTCAGCGTTTCCGTGGATTGGATCGAGTGACCGCCCGCTTGAAGCTCTGCGAGCTGCGGGACATGATGGGTACAAAAGATCATGAACCCGGTCTTTTGGTGGGCAAGTTCCAAACCGACTCCTTGCAGCCACCGCTCGATTCTCTCCAGGTTAGCCGTTGCTAATGCGCTGACCTGTTCCGTGGTCCTTCCCAAAAATGTGAAGGCCACGTCGTCAGCGAACCCGATGATGTCCGCTCGTAGTCCTTCGAGCGGCAAGCGGAGTAGGTCGTCGTACATGACGTTCCAAAGTGTTGGTCCTAGAACCGAACCCTGAGGAACGCCAGCAGATACAGTCCTCGACACTATTCCTTCATCCGTATCGTAGTGGAGCGTTCGGCCAATGAAATAGTTCCGCAGCAACGCCTGCAAATAAGGCGGAGTGTTTTTACGCTGCAGAGCTTGGCCGATCGCTGTCCAGTTTGCCGAGTTAAAGGCATTCCGGACGTCCACCGTTACCACCGCACAGAGACGATCCCCTTTCGCTTTTTGTCTAGAGCGACTTTACCATTGTCCATCACCCGAGTGATGGCATCAACGGTTGAACGCCCTTTACGGAAACCGTACTGGGCGTCCGAAAGTCCCCCGGTCGACTCCAGATGGGTTGTCAGCCTCCGCTGAATCAACCGCTCTAAAATTTTCCCCAGCACACTCAGCAAACAAATTGGCCGGTATGACGAGGGCTCCCCAGGTGGTTTTCCCGACTTGGTAAGCAGCACCAGTTGTTGCCGCTTCCATGCGTCGGGAAAAGTGCCTGCCTCCAGTAGCTGCTTGTAGCTTTTGGCAAAAACTTCCGGAAAAGCCAGAATTGCCGCAGCTGCAGCCATATTTGGAATATTGTCGTCCCCCGGAGCTTTCTTGGGGTTGAGTGAGCGGGCAATTTCCTTCAACTCTTCCGCCAACTCCTCCTCCGAGACCGGATCCTGTGGATCCTCACCTACTTCCGTCTCGGGCCACTCCATCGGGGGACGATCGGGAAAGAGCTCATTCACGATGAACTGGAGCTTATTGGCATCCCGTTCCATCGGAACCCGAGCTCCTTCCCACTGCTGCTTGCGGATTTGGTAAGCAGGGCCAAAGCCGTGCGGTTCCAATTGTTCCGGCAGATCCTGCTTGTGTTGGTCCTTGCTGAGCTTGATGGCCCGTTCCAGGGCAGCGCGTGCGTCCGACTTCATTTGACGCCTTTCCTCGCGCTGCTCCTCGGTCCGGGCCCGGTTGAACCGCCGTTTCATTCCGTGATAATGGCTGCGCAACCGATCAATCTCGGACGTCCACCAATAAACTGGCCGCCGGCCCTGTCGCCTTGGGGGTTGCCTAGGCATGGTGCCATCACAGGCCACCGTGATGGCCTGGGTAAGCTCCTCTGGCGTAGCAACATGCCCAAAATGTCCTGGTCCCTCAAGATTTCAACGAACAAATCCTTGTCGAAGAATCTTGTGGACCACCTTCCCCCATTCGCTGCTGAGTGTACCTCGTTGTTGGCGCGCTGTCTCGGAACCCTGCCGACCACAAACTTGATAGTATTGTGGTCACTTGGGGTTTCGTCACACACGCGCCAATTGTTGTCCCCTACCAAGGAGGGGCTGCAAAAGGATACGTCCACGATGGAGTTGCGACCATTTGCCCCAATCCAAGTGCTCTGGTTGCCCTGGTTCAGGAGAACCAATCCCAGAGCAGCCGCCGCATCCATCACAACTCCCCCCCTAGATACCCTTTCCCCGTCGTTTGGCCTCCGCTCCATCCCCCATGCACCTGACCAGGCGTTTACATCACCCCCGATCACGGTGTCCCGATTCCGTGGAAGTACAGACACGATTTCGGTCCATTTGCGTTTGTACTCCTCGACAGTCAAATCGGAACCCACGGGTGGTAGGTAGACAGAACAAAAAACGATTCCCCGCATCTCGACCACAACGAAGTCCTCGCGTTGGTTGTCAATGATGCGCTGAAAAGGATAATCCCCAACTGATACCACTGCTACCCGACCAGTGGTATCGGTAACCCAATTGCTGTTATTATTCGGCACCCAATAGGGGTCCGAGATAATCAGAATATCACAACCCTCGGCACGAGCACTTTGCAAAAGCAAGTCTTGTGCCGTTTGGTCATGATTGAGGTTCTGTTGGAACACTCTAATCATGACTGGGCTGTGGGGTTACCTTTCCAAAGTAGCGGCAACTGCGCTGGCCCAGCGAATGCCCGATTGCATCCGAAATGTGGTGCCTTGGGAGGGGTGAAGTGCCAATTGATGCCGCGGTTAGTGCAATCTGTCACAATTAGATGTAGCTGCTGTTCATCGCGAAACATTTCGAACAGCTCGTGAAGCTCCCTCGCCGCGCTTCGAAGTTTTTCCCGTTGTCCGAATTTATGTGTGCCGGTAAACCGCGTCGTGCTGTGAATCTGTGTAATGCAGCTAAAAAACCAGCAGTAGTTAGATCACTTACCAGCTCCAAGTGTACGGCCTTAGTGGAAAAACAAACAAACACGCAGAGGTAGCATTTTCCCGGGGCGGCTCATTTATGGGCTGGCTTCAGGTATAATGGACCGGCGTAATCCACTCCGGTAACACTAAAAGGCCGGCTGGGAGTGATGCGCTGCGCTGGAAGCTGTCCAAGTTGTTGCTGTTCAAATGTCGGTCGCTGTCGAATGCACCGAAAACAATTCTGCACAATGTGCTTAACAAGATGCCTTCCATCTAACGGCCAAAACTCTTCGCGAATTCGAGATAAGAGCAGCCTTCCTCCTCCATGACGAAGCTCCTCGTGTTGATACTTTGCGATCAATTGCGCGAACGGATGTTTCTTGGGAAGCAAAACAGGATGCTTAGCTTGGTAGGGAAGTTGAGATAGCCGTAAACGTCCACCTACACGGATAATCCCTTGTTCGTCAAGGAATGGACTTAGTGCCCGTAAAGGTGATTGCCGCATGACTTCGTTTCCCTTTTTGAGCTGCCCGATTTCAGCTGAAAATGCATCCTGCTGTGCTAGGCGGCTTAACACAGTGTTTGCTGTTTCCATGTACTCGGGTGTGACGATTAAAGGTGCGGGGTGCTGTGCTGCTGTTCGCTGAGTGCGTGCCTTTTCCTTAGCGTTACGTGTGAAGCGAATGCAGTATGATACGATACGCAGCAATCGCTTGTAGCTAGAACACAACGCAAACCAAGGGTAATTAGTGGTTGTGTTTACAACGGCAGCACTCACCTGGCGAATCTCTAGATTCGTTTCGTTGGCTGGTTCCGGGTTAGAATTGGGCCAGATGAAAGCGGGCAAAGATAGCCAATCCGGACCGAAGCTCCACAGTTTGCTTTTCAGGAAATCAGCGGCTGACATGCCTCGTGAAACCAGGTCAGCAGGATTAGACGCGCCGGGTACATGTCTCCACTGCCGCGGGTGTGAGTAATGCTGCACTTCAGATACCCGGTTAGCCACAAACGTTCCCCATGTGTTGGGTGTGGCGCTGATCCAGGTTAAGGTGATGGTGGAATCCGACCAAAAGAAAGATTCTGCAACGTTGATCCCCATTGCCTTCTTTACTCGGTGATGCAGGTGTGCTCCTAATACAGCAGCGCATAGTTCAAGGCGGGGTAATGTGACGCGCTTGAGCGGTGCCACACGCGATTTGGAAGAAAGCAACGTTATGCGAATCTGCCCACCTTCGCCTTCACAACGCGCATAAATGCAGGCTCCATATGCTGCCTCCGATGCATCACAGAAGGTATGTAGCTGAATACGCGCACCAGGTAGAAGCGCATAACGACTAACCTTGAATTTAGAGATGAGTTGCCAATCCTCTTGTATTGTTTTCCATTTCTTACAGATAGTATCTGGAACATACTCGTCCCAACCAGCTTTCTGCAACCATAATTCCTGCATCATCATCTTGGCCCGAATGACAATCGGGGAGATCAGGCCCAGCGGATCGAACATGCGAGCTACGTTGGATAGAATGGATCGCTTTGTCGGAATGGACACATCACTGGATATTGCGGATTCGAAGGATAAAACGTCATGCTCTGGCTCCCATGAAACACCAAGAGCCTTTACCGTCTCGTGTGGTAAGAATTGCCGCGCTGACTGAGTGCCGATTTGATCCGCATTTAAACCGGCGAGCACCTCGAGCTGATTGGATGTCCACTTTCGCAGCTCGAAGCCGCCTTTGGCGAGCAATTGAGAAAGCTCGATTCGCAACTGGCGAGCATTTCCGATGGAATCACCAACACCGATGAAATCGTCAACGTAGAAGTTAGTTTTCAAAGTAGCTGCAGCATTGGGACAAGAGGCGCCCTCATCGTTTGCAAGCTGCAGCAATGTTCTGGTTGCCAAGAATGATGAGGGGGCTAAGCCATAAGTAACCGTATTCAGCTCAAAATATTCGATTGGCGAGTGAGGCGAAAATCGGAAGCAAATGCGTACAAATTTCCGGTCGTTAGGATGGAGCAATACTTGTCGATACATTTTCGCAATATCTCCAACAACGGCGGAAGCGCAAAATTATGTCGAGCAGATCGTCCTGCACGACAGGGCCGACGCATAACGCCTCGTTTAGCGAAAAGCCGGTGGACGTCTTAGCTGAACCATCAAATACCACGCGAACCTTTGTTGTGGAGCTAGCGGCTTTGAACACGGGATGGTGAGGCAGATAATACGCGCGTTCGTCGTCGGAGGGATTTTTTATGCGTGACATGTGCCCAAGCTCCAGATACTCACGCATGAAATCATGGTACGCCGCTTTTACGTTTGGATCTCGTTCTAACCTCCTTTCTAACAAACTAAACCGCCTTAATGCTGCTCCCTTCGAAAGGCCAAGCTTATCATCGAAGTCTGCTTGTTTAGGTAAGCATACCATATAACGACCAGCTTCATCTCGCTGTGTTGTATCCTTGTAAAATTGCTCACATTTGCGATCCTCAGGAGAATAGCCATCGTTAACCTGTAGTTCTTCTACTTTCCAGAAACGCTCTATTGATTCTTCTAGTGAAACCATACACACCACGGATGAAGTGTGAAAAGTATTGGCTGGCTGAGAGGTAGATGCTGATCCACTCACGACTCAGCCAAATACGCTCTCCATCAGGACTGGTAGATTCGATGACATTTTATATTGCGCCCCGCTTACAAAGAACGTGTGATAGTGCCGGGCACCGAGAATAATGTCGATCGGTGCCGACTTCTCGAAATGGGGGTCGGCGAATATGATATGTGGCGGTAATTTCCAGCCGCTGGTGGGCACATCATGTGCGGGCAGGTCAGCAATAAGCTTCTCGACTATCAAAAACTCAACGTTAATCGCATAAGGGCTCGCTCTGGATGATACCGTGGTGCGCATAGATTTCCGCACCGGGGTGGACGATTGACCAGCACCAATCAGCGTGATATCGACCGTGCCCGATTTGATACTTAGCCGGTTAGCAAAACGGCTACTCATCAAATCTGGCTGGGAGGCACTATCTAAAAGTGCGCGTGCAGGATGCATTATGCCATGTGCATCAACAATGTTTACTAGTGCAGTTTGAAGCAGAACTTGTTCCGTTGTTTGCCTCAATGCTGCTGCATAAGTGCGTTGCGTGTTTGCCGTGTGATCGTCTGTGTTGTGTGTGTTGCGTACGGAAGCATTTTGCGCAGCTGACGTGTTCGCAGTGGAAAATGTGCCGTAATTTTGTGAAGAGTGTAAAAGCGAGTGGTGTGTTGAATTGCAGTGTCTGCACTTGTATTGCGATGAGCAATCACGCACACGGTGATTGTCGCGCAAGCAATTCAAGCATAATTTCAGTGTCATTGTGTTTCGGTACCTTTCCTCCGGTGACATTTGCATGAAACGGGGGCATTTCGTTAAATTGTGATCGGAGTGGCATAAAGGGCATGTGCGTGTGTCGTGTGATGTTGACGGAAAGCTTGCTAAGCGCATAGGCGGAGCATGTTTATGTGCGTAGTGCGTTTGGTTCACGGTAGGGGGAGCTTCGGTAATGTTTACCTGTAGGGTTTCCAACACTCGCATACGGCGCTGTAAAAATGCGATTAATCCTTCGTAACTAGGATTTTGGCTAGTTGAGGCATTTTCCTCCCAATCTCTTAATGTGGAGGTAGGCAATTTTGTGCACATTAAGTGTTCTAACAAGCAGCTCCATGCCTCCGTTTTTTCGCCTAGATGATTGAGCGTTTTCTTGTGACGTTCGAACTCGTCGAAGGGTTCGAAGGGTTGATGCACTCTCCTTCTTAACGGTGGCCATACCAAAAAGTGCTTGAAGATGCCGTTTCTTTAACAAATACTCATTCGAGTATCGTTCGGTGAGCATTTGCCATGCTAGCTCGTAATTGGCTGCGCTGATCGTGATTGCTTCGATCACCTTTGCGGCCTCGCCTTTCACGGAAGCTCGTAAATAATGAAACTTTTGTATCGGTGGTAGTTCCATGTTTTCGTGAATTAATCCCTCAAAAGTGTCCTTATACGTGAGCCATTGCATGTAATCACCATCGAACTCAGGAAGTGAGATGGTGGGAAGCTTTATCCCTGCCAACGGGTTAGTGTTTGGTGTTGTGCTTGCGGATCGCGGAGCGTGCACCCGTTTAGCCTTCAAATGGGATTCAAGGCGTATCAAACGCGAGCCAAAATCGTCTCGTAACGCGGCATTGTGACTTATCACTTCCTCGGTGGCCGCCACATCTTCCAATTTGGCTTGAATTGCTTCCAAATCAACGGAAAGCTTCTGGACCTTTGCAATGCGAATGTTGATTTCGATTGCATCCCGTTCCGGGTCAAATTCTGCCAAAAATTGTTCGTGCTTAGCCAATACTGCTAGTAAAACTGTCCTTCTGGACGACAAAACGTTTATCGGAGCAGTCATAGTGCGGTTTGACAAAAAATGCTAAATTTCGCGGACACAGTGAACTCGGTCGATTGTGAGGCGACTAAAGCACAGTTACACGCGCGCAAACAGTGATTATCGCGAGAATAATTAAGTTTCAGAACACCAGAATCGTCTTAATCCTGGTCACGGCACCAATGTTTTATCTCACTATTTCGGATAATTTATTTTCCGCGTTTCGGTGTAACTTTCAAACCTTTAATATTTACCAGTAGTTATTCGTTGTGCAGCAAAATTGGAAGAGAGAGTTTATTCGCGACATACACTGTTATTTATAAACTACTCGATCGAGTAGAACACTCGAAATTGAACGAAGAATGTTCGTGTTTCGTTAAGCACGATATGAAGTGACAGGGCTGTGCCTGAACAATTTTTTTTTCGATTATTGGGGTACAAAGCTTTGGAGGAAAACACGGATGTATGAAATGCACGGTTGTTGGATATCGGCATCCTATTTCCAAAGCCATTTGTTTTCCTACTTGTTCAACGTTCCCTCCAACAACCCACAAAAAGTTTCGCTTGGGTTTACATGGCGAGCATTACAAGGCAATAACGCCAGTTCTTAAGCGAAACAAAAATAAATATTGTGAATGCCGCGTCTATTGCGGATGGCCTGCATTTGATAGACTACGGTGTTACACGTAAAAATGTGCAGGGCTATACTTTTGGTCTATGGGGAGCACCAAAATGGTCGGAAGAAACTAGCAAAAACATTTCTTAAGATTTGATTGGAATTGCACTACCATCTGAATTCCACAGAAAATTCTGAACCCTGGAAGATGTGATTGGAAGATTTTGTAAAGCTTCCGAATATAGTGTATTTTTACAATATGCTAGCATTTATGTACTGAAGGATCGTATTACCTCAGAAGCATATGACCATTTTCTTTTATATTTTGTGCCATAACTATGCTGTCTACCAACTTTTACAAAAGCCATTGGAAAGTCGCTGATCATATGCTAGCACTTTATGTAAAAGAATATGGTCGTATTTATGGGAAGGTTCTGTTAGCAGTAATGTACACAACCTTTTGCACGTATATGATCAGGTAAATGATTTAGGAAACCTTAGAACTCTCAGCGCATATACATACGAAAATTGTCTGCAAATTCAGAAGCACCTTTCGAGGCTTGGGCATAAAAATCTGGAACAAGTGATTAATCGTTTATCCGATCTTGATTACCTCTTCGCTCCGAAGTCATTCAAAAACGATCATCCCTGCTACACTCTAAATTTCGGAGATAAATCTCCACTTACCTGAATTTGTTTTGAAAGAAGATAACCGGGATGGATGGATTTTGTCCTCAAAATTTGAGGTTGTACGGTACCGTAGTGCAAAAGCCAACAATAATAATATAAAAATAATTGGAAATGTACTGGCCGAAAAGATGGAGTACAGGCAGTCCCCGAGATACACGGTACCTCTTATACGCGGATTCGGAGATACGCGGTTTTCTAAATTTGACAGTTCTTTGAGCAAATTGTACTGATTTGACACATCAATTGTAAATTGCCAAATAATTTCCGTTTCGATCGAATGTTAAAAACTATTTCAAAAGGTTTTAAACTGTTATATTCAGTCCGAATCATATCAAATAATACATAAAGTGCCTAAAACCGCCCCCTACTTCCAAATTACTCGAATATTAGTGATATTGTAGCTGGAAATCACGAGATTCGACTTACGCGGAAATCCGAGATACGCGGTATTTTGCGGCCGTTTTCGGTCCCCATAAACCGTGTATCTCGGGGATCGCCTGTATTTTGACCGTCCCATATCTTCTGCGATTTTGTACATATGCAAAGGCAACGTAAACAATGTGTCTGATTCTTTGGTTGAGTTTGAACCAAACGATATTATTGCCAAATATTGTTCCGTTATATTGAACGGGCAAAGAGATGTGTAAAACTTCGAGGCGTTTACAAAAAGGCGTTTTTTGGTTCGATCAGACGATAGATCGAGTCCGTTGCCAACGCGCTGGCAGTATCACCTTTTAAAGACGAGGAAAAAAAGAAATTCTGACACTGACACACAGATCCTTTTTCTTTTAGATCTAAATAGCAAGTGGTTATTCAGACTCAAAATATTCTTCTATTGTGCGAAGGTTATTTTATCTTCCTTTTACGCATATGTTCGTGTTGCTAGCCTTGTCCCTTTTCGCCACGCCTACGCATTCTTCTGAGAGGTTTTCTGGTTCTGTTTTATGTCAAGCGTTATCCTGAAGGAAATGTGATCCCTTTTTTATTGCTTTCTCTGGTGAGAACAAATTGTTGCATTGATTGCAGGCGTTGTGGTTTTCCCTTTTTGGCGTGACTGTACCTAACACTTGAATTCTGTGGTGCATGTTCCGGATGTATCGCATCATTGACAAATACTTAAACATATTGCCTTACGAATTCTTTATCTGGTTAATGTTATTAACGCATCTGCGTTTGAGTGATTTTTAGGTTTAACAATTTTACGGCCGTGAAAAAAATGGATGTAGAATTTTCCTACGCTTCTCGGAGTTGGTCTACCTTGACACACGTGCATGCTGTAATCCTAAGTTAACCGTTATAGGTTCGAAATGAATTGAAGTAATTGACTGCTAAATGCAAGTCAAAAACCAGATGGCCCTTGACGGGTTTAGGATAACATTATGTTTGTCTCCTTGATGGTACGTCTGTTTTCGAGTATGTTTAAACTATCATATTTTAGTCTATTTTATGGTTAGAAAGAAATATAAAAAAATCTGGATTGTCGCGTTCGCATCAAGATGCATTGTTTGTTCCCGTGGTGCATACATTATTTGAACCTCCTAATGCACACCACCGGCTAGCATAAAATATTTCGTAAGCTGTTTTCGTTTTATAAAGTTAATTTCGTAATATCTCCATTTTGGTAGTGCATCCTTTATTGAAAAAATAAATAAATAAAAATACACAAATATCCCTGCTTAATTTTATTCAAAAACATCTCAGTTCAAATTGTTCAACTATTTTATACTTATTTTAATTTTTTAACCTTTACAAGGAGTGTGGAAAGATATTTTCTTGTTTTGTTTTGGTTCTTGGTGTTGGTTTCCGTTGGTACGATAATTGCTAACGTCGATTACAGTTTTTGTTTTTTGTTTTTTTTTTTTAAATCTCCCAGCTGTTGATTTGAAAACCCTCTTACCTCTTTAAATAGGTCTAACTCGTTTGTATAACTTTTCATACAGAATTTGTGCAATTCTGACGACGAGCGTCCTGTCCAAGTGAGCTCATGAAACATTTTTTTAGAAGTATATATCAATCGCGCAGTGTAACAGGTTTTCCGTGCGTGTATGGTTTGTTTTGTATCTAATATATTGCATAAATTTTTGTCGAAATTCTCCATCGGTTCTTAGTTGTTTATCAAAGCGTTTTAATTCATTCGCATCATTTATCGGGCTTAACTTAAAGCATGTCATTTAGCGATGATCACTGGAACCAATCGTGTTAGATTGTAACGCAAGTTCAAAGACTTGTCGCAAAATTCGCTGTTCACTTATAATAGTATCCAATTAGGATATTATAGTGTTTTGATTTTTTATGATTAACATCTGATGGAAAGCAGTTATATTTTAAATTGAGTTAGTTTGAACGTGCAATGGCGGAAAAGGTATAGATAACAAAGGTAATGATTGTACCGAGTTGTGCGACGAAGTTGATTGTATACCTTCCGTTAAAGTAAATGGCTGACTGGAAGATCCAGCTTCTGAATTTGGTGGTTTCAATTCGATAACATTCATCAACACTGGCCCTTCAAAGTTATTTATATCTGTTTTGTTTGTAAAAGAATTTGAAAGGATTGACGAAGGAAGCTCAAACAACGGCGGGGAAAGTGGCGGGCTGATCGTGTTTCGAGATTGATACATTGATTCTTCTGGATTCTTCTTCCTAACATTGATGATAAAAGCATGCTGGAAGTTTTGGCTGCCACATTTTGCAGTTGCAATTGGATCACATCATTCACTGGCCCTGCAATAATATTAAAAAAAAAAATCGTAGAACGCTTTGGTATTCTTTAAGAAGGCTTAATTGACTATGGTAATGAAAGAGACAATTTTAGCCTGTTTCGACGCGGAAATGCTTCTGCACCATGCTTTAGAGGCTTACTTGAAGGAAGGACAACCGGACTCGAAGGCTAAAGGCGGGTAACATTCATACGAATCGGCCCCACGGCGCTATTGAAGTCAAAAGCCGGTACTGAAGCTTCCGTTAGAGGAACGCTTGATTTCATCAGGTGCGTGTAATTTCCAACCGGCGGAACCAGGGTATAAGTAAGTAAGTAAGTAAGTAAGTAAGTAATTTATTGATTTATTTTGTTATAATATTCCACGAATTATACATTGGTTCCGATCGATTGACCTCTACTCAATAACCTGATTGTTATAACGCTTTGCGTGTTTGGATTGTACATCTTTACCTGAATTGAAGTAGATCGGGAAAAATTAGAAAAAACCCTCTGATTGTTTTACCTTAAGATAATCCTACGAACTAGTCCTTACTCCTATTTTTACATCTACGTTATAATCTAGCTATTTACAATTGTGCCTTCACTGGCATTACAAAATTTATGTGTTACGAACAAAATTTTTTACTAGTTCAAAACCAGTAATTCTATGTATATCAATTGTGCTAGGCCATGGGGGAAGGTTTAGGACTCTTTTCAAGAACTTATTCTGAAATACTTGTAACTTATTTATATGAACTTTGGCACAATTTGCCCATATTTTAGATGAGTAAAGAATTGTTGGCCTAATTACGGTTTTATAAAGTTACAATTTGTTTTTTAAGTTCAATTTAGAATTCTTGTTTATGAAGCTATACAAAATTTTTATAAGTCTTGATCCACTTATAACTTTTTCCTCTATATGTTTCCTGAAGGTGAGCCTTTTATCCAAAAACAA
Source organism: Anopheles arabiensis (assembly GCF_016920715.1). Taxonomy (NCBI): domain Eukaryota; kingdom Metazoa; phylum Arthropoda; class Insecta; order Diptera; family Culicidae; genus Anopheles; species Anopheles arabiensis. The sequence goes on from NC_053518.1 coordinate 58,347,876, forward strand.
TCCCAAATACTTTACATTATCTTTCCAAGGAATATCCCAATCACTTATTTTTAGATTACGATCTGGTAATTTATATGCGCTAGTGCAACGTGTAAAAAATATGGCCTCAGATTTCTCCTCGTTGATTTTTAATTTCCAAGTTTTACAAAATGTCACATATTTTTTAATCCCATTGTTGAGGTTTTTAATAATAGATTTTGGATTGGAATCCGAACTACTCATAGCAAAGTCATCTGCAAAACAATATTTTTTTACAGATTTTGTTTTAGGCAAGTCGCTTGTAAATATGTTGAAAAGAACGGGTGACAGCACGCTGCCTTGGGGTAATCCGGCAGGTGGGTGAATGTCATTTGATTTCGAAGAGGTTATTTGCACGAAACAGCTTCTATCGGATAAAAATGACTGAATCAGTTGATTGATGTTTGGAGGAAAATTGAAAGAAATTAGTTTGTACAAAAGCCCTTGGTGCCATACTGTATCAAACGCTTTTTCTAGATCTAGCATCACAAAACGTGGATTTTTTAATATTTCGCTGTGTTTTGATGTTTGTGGTTAATCTATCAATTTGTTTAGTAGTTGAATGCCCTGGTTGAAAACCGTATTGGTAAGAAGGTATGATGGTGTGTTGATTGAGATGCTTCATAATTTTTTTTTGTAAATTTTTTTCAAAAATTTTTCCTAGACAACTGAGTAAACTTATTGGTCTATAGCTTTTAGGGTCTTTATGGTCTTTTTTGGGTTTTGGAATTGGGATGACTTTGCCTATTTTCCATTCAAGAGGAAAATAGTGGATTTTAGTACAAGCGTTTAAAATAAACGCTAAATATACGATGGCTTTTTTAGGCAACTGTTTTAGGGAATGGTTATTGATTTGATCTGGCCCTTGAGATTTTTTTGATTTCAACTTATAAATGATGTTTGTAATGTGTTTTGGTTTAATAAAGTTTATGGGATCGAAGTTGTTGCTGGGTTGAGTTTGATGGTAAGAGAAGAATCTACTATTTGTCTCATGGATGTGATGTTCAATTGGGCTCTGATTAGGAAACGTTGTTCTGTAAGCTTTTTCAAAATGGTCGCTCAGAATTTCACATTTTTCATTATTTGTAATATAACACTTTCCATTAGCTTTTAAGGGAGGAATAAATGTAGAATTACCTTTTATAATTCTAACAAATTTCCATAGTCTAGATTTGCTTGGGTCGTTATTAATTTTTTCAAGGTTGCCTGTCCAACTCTGGTTTCGTAAGTTTTTTATATCTAATATTATTTCTTTTTTTAATGTGTTATATGTTGTTTCATCAGGTGCGTGTAATTTCCAACCGGCGGAACCAGGGTATAAGTAAGTAAGTAAGTAAGTAAGTAAGTAATTTATTGATTTATTTTGTTATAATATTCCACGAATTATACATTGGTTCCGATCGATTGACCTCTACTCAATAACCTGATTGTTATAACGCTTTGCGTGTTTGGATTGTACATCTTTACCTGAATTGAAGTAGATCGGGAAAAATTAGAAAAAAACCCTCTGATTGTTTTACCTTAAGATAATCCTACGAACTAGTCCTTACTCCTATTTTTACATCTACATTATAATCTAGCTATTTACAATTGTGCCTTCACTGGCATTACAAAATTTATGTGTTACGAACAAAATTTTTTACTAGTTCAAAACCAGTAATTCTATGTATATCAATTGTGCTAGGCCATGGGGGAAGGTTTAGGACTCTTTTCAAGAACTTATTCTGAAATACTTGTAACTTATTTATATGAACTTTGGCACAATTTGCCCATATTTTAGATGAGTAAAGAATTGTTGGCCTAATTACGGTTTTATAAAGTTACAATTTGTTTTTTAAGTTCAATTTAGAATTCTTGTTTATGAAGCTATACAAAATTTTTATAAGTCTTGATCCACTTATAACTTTTTCCTCTATATGTTTCCTGAAGGTGAGCCTTTTATCCAAAAACAATCCCAAATACTTTACATTATCTTTCCAAGGAATATCCCAATCACTTATTTTTAGATTACGATCTGGTAATTTATATGCGCTAGTGCAACGTGTAAAAAATATGGCCTCAGATTTCTCCTCGTTGATTTTTAATTTCCAAGTTTTACAAAATGTCACATATTTTTTAATCCCATTGTTGAGGTTTTTAATAATAGATTTTGGATTGGAATCCGAACTACTCATAGCAAAGTCATCTGCAAAACAATATTTTTTTACAGATTTTGTTTTAGGCAAGTCGCTTGTAAATATGTTGAAAAGAACGGGTGACAGCACGCTGCCTTGGGGTAATCCGGCAGGTGGGTGAATGTCATTTGATTTCGAAGAGGTTATTTGCACGAAACAGCTTCTATCGGATAAAAATGACTGAATCAGTTGATTGATGTTTGGAGGAAAATTGAAAGAAATTAGTTTGTACAAAAGCCCTTGGTGCCATACTGTATCAAACGCTTTTTCTAGATCTAGCATCACAAAACGTGGATTTTTTAATATTTCGCTGTGTTTTGATGTTTGTGGTTAATCTATCAATTTGTTTAGTAGTTGAATGCCCTGGTTGAAAACCGTATTGGTAAGAAGGTATGATGGTGTGTTGATTGAGATGCTTCATAATTTTTTTTTGTAAATTTTTTTCAAAAATTTTTCCTAGACAACTGAGTAAACTTATTGGTCTATAGCTTTTAGGGTCTTTATGGTCTTTTTTGGGTTTTGGAATTGGGATGACTTTGCCTATTTTCCATTCAAGAGGAAAATAGTGGATTTTAGTACAAGCGTTTAAAATAAACGCTAAATATACGATGGCTTTTTTAGGCAACTGTTTTAGGGAATGGTTATTGATTTGATCTGGCCCTTGAGATTTTTTTGATTTCAACTTATAAATGATGTTTGTAATGTGTTTTGGTTTAATAAAGTTTATGGGATCGAAGTTGTTGCTGGGTTGAGTTTGATGGTAAGAGAAGAATCTACTATTTGTCTCATGGATGTGATGTTCAATTGGGCTCTGATTAGGAAACGTTGTTCTGTAAGCTTTTTCAAAATGGTCGCTCAGAATTTCACATTTTTCATTATTTGTAATATAACACTTTCCATTAGCTTTTAAGGGAGGAATAAATGTAGAATTACCTTTTATAATTCTAACAAATTTCCATAGTCTAGATTTGCTTGGGTCGTTATTAATTTTTTCAAGGTTGCCTGTCCAACTCTGGTTTCGTAAGTTTTTTATATCTAATATTATTTCTTTTTTTAATGTGTTATATGTTGTTTTAAGTATAGTGTTATTTCTATCTTTCTGCCATTGCTTCCTTGTTGCATTTCGATGTTTAATTTTTTGAAGTATATTAGGGGGTAGAATTATTTTAAATTTATCTGGTATTATGAATGGGACAGACTTAGTGTGGGCGTAGTTAGTTAATTTTGAGAAATATTTTTTCATTTGATCTATTTGGTTTGATGTGTTAATATTTTGGAGATTAAGATTATTTGTATTGAGGCGATTATTTAAAATTTCTTTGAATAAAGTCCAGTTTGCTTCTGAGTAGTTCGGTATTCCAGAAATATGTTTGTTTTGTATTAGGCCAATATTATATTCAAAATAAACAGGTAAGTGATCTGAGGTAAATGTTTGTATTATAAGAATATTGCAATTTTTTTCGGGTTTGTTAGTTAATAGTAGATCTATGGTTGAGGGGAGACGGTTTGGGTCATTTGGATAATGGGTGTGCTCTTCAGGATGAACAATAGAAAATTTTCCTCTTTGATTTTCCTCGAAAAAGGTTTTTCCCATCTGATTTGCTTTGCTACAGTTCCAGAAACGGTGACGTGCGTTAAAATCACCACAGATACAGGGTTTCCCACGATTTATTGGTCAGTTCCCATGATTTTTTGGTGCGTTTCCACGATTTTTTGGTTGTATCCCATAGATTTTTGGTTTGATCCTATAATTTATTGGTATTTTCCGATTGGATATCAATACAATTAGACCAAAAAATTCTGGGAAACGACCAAAAAATCGTGGGAACGCACCAAAAATATGGGAATCCACCAAAATTGATGGGAACCAACCAATATATCGTGGGAAACCCTGTAATAAAGTTATTTGATATTTTGCTTAGTTTTGTGATGTCCTTCCTGAAACTACTGTGATCATTGTTTGAACCTGGATTATAGATGGAAATAATGGTCACTTTACTGTTTTGGGTCTTGACGGTAATTCCTATTGCTTCAAGTACTTTTAATTTGTAGTCACTATTTACTTCGTGGTTGATAGCTTTAGATATTACTAAAGCTACTCCACCTTTTTCTCCCTGAGTTCTGTCTAGTCTGTAAGTATGATAATTGGGATGCGAAAAACGAGTACCATTCTTAAGAAATGTCTCACTTAGGGCTGCGATGTGTATTTCTTTTTTCAAAAGGTAGTTAAAAAATTCGTCTTTTTTGTTTGAAATACCGTTGGCATTCCAGTGAATGATTTTAAGTACATTATTTGAGGTTAGGAAAACAATATTTTGCTGATATTTGAACAATAACTGCGATTAGGTCTTGTTTTGAGCTACATTTGCTCAGATTTGAAAATACATCTTTAACGATTTGCCCTATCTCGTTGAGGTCAAAGTCAAGATTATTGTTTGAACGTGTTTGTTGTTGGTGGAACAGTTCAGAGAAATTCACGTGGTTTGAAGGAGTGGAACGTGTTGGTGTGTTGGGGAGACGAGGGAACGATGTCTCGTTGTACGTAAATTCTCTGGAGCGAGAGGGTGTTGGTGTTACCTTTTTAAGCCGTAGCCTAGCTGGGCAGCCGGAGAAATTTGCCGTATGTTCACTGCAATTTGCGCACTTCAATTTGGCTGGAGCTATTTTACCGTCTGGACAGGTTGTTGTTTGGCTTAGTGGACACGTTTTGGATGTGTGTTTATCGGCACACTTTACGCACACTGGAGGAAGATAACAGTTTGCGCTACCATGTCCGTAGCGCTGGCAGTTTGTACACTGCATTGGACCGTATTTGTTAGAGTAGTACTCAAAGTATACTCGGTGATGATCTACTGCTCTAACCTGTTTCAGCTCGCTCAGTGTTATTGACCCTCTAGGGAAGTGTAGGAGATACATACACGTCGTAGCGTTTTTCTTGAGTTCGAGTTTTTTGATTACACATGGTGCGATATTGATTTCGGCAAGAACAGTTTTAATATATTCTGTATCTTGTTCGGGTAACCCAAAGATTACCACTTTCGTTGTTTTTTCTTCCGGTAGTTGATGCGTGTAGAAAGAATTGTTGTGGCGCTTCAACACGTCCACTACAAGCCTAAAGTCTTTAGATGTGGTAGTGTTAACCACTATACCTTTATATGTGCAGTTTGTTGTGTAGTTCACTACACCAACGGAGGTGATTTTTTTGTGCACATCTCCTACTTGTGTGCCGGTGACTGTGATCGGTGGTATTTTTGATTTCTGTTGTTTTGCCGTTGCCGATGCGGCAATTATCGATGGAGCTTCTTCATCTTCGCTAAGAATGTCGTAATCGTTACTTGTGGTAACGTTTGATATTGTGATGTATGAGCACGAAGGCATGGCGTCCCTAGATGCTGATCCTTTCTTGCTGCAGCCCATGGCTATGGGCCGAGCTAGCCTTTTTAAAGCCTTAGCTATTTTTTTGTTGTAGTTGTCTGTTTTACTAGTGTGTGTGTTCTATATCAGTGATCGCAGATAACGATTAGATGCGTTCGATCGGGTCGGAGACTGACGATGAACTGGAACCAGAGTATAAAACACTACGGTTTTTCCTTCAGTCACTATTTCTGCGGCTTTGTTTTTCAGTTGAACCGGTGTTCCGGGCCCGACGGCCAAACCGACCGCGAAGGTTTAAGTCGTTCTGGAGCGCTTGGTAAACCGTCTGCTGCCACGGAACAGAACGTCCCGGGCAAAGGGTTTCGGGAGCGTCAACGGTCCAACTCTCCTTCACCAAACTACTTTCAGTATTGGCCTACCAGACTAGTTACCTCTTTTCCAATGTAAATTGGGAGGTCTATTCCGTGGTAGCGCCGCTAATGATTTCGTTAAGTGTTGTTGAGAAGGCAATCGTATTCGCCCAAAGCTTCACCCGGGAGAATCTTAACACCAAACAAAGAAACGCACTCATCAAATGCTGGTGTAAGACTGATTGATTGTAATAATTTCCTCCTTTTATACTCTAAGTGTTATGTCTACGTTCTCAACTTGACGGTAAATAAAACATATACAGTCTCAGGTGATAAAACTTATATCTATTACAATAAAACTTATAATCTACAAATGCTTAGACGAAGACCCGCTCACGTCTTTCTCTCAGCTCGGCTCGTGGGGGAGTGACCTCTTCGTGCTTACTTTTCGTCCCTAGGTGACAGTCCCTGTCATCTGAAAGAAGAAGGCCCATCCAGCATCTGCATCTGTAAGGCCGTCTACACGAGGGCACTCCCCAACACAAAGTTACAAACTATCTTAGCCTACTAAGAACAAAATAAAAATTATAAAAATTATAAATTGAAACTGCCACCTTCGCTGCGCAACAACCGGCAATGTCACTTTAGCACATTTTTAACATAGCTGGAAAAGGTAGAACGCTCAGCGCTTTAGCTTGCGTTCAATAGAATTATCGACATTCTTCATACTTCTCTTTTTAACTTTTTCCTACGGATATAAAAAATGTTTACTAATAAGTATGTACGATTCTGCGTATTTTATTTCTTTCAGTGGAGCAAGTGATGGGATGTGTCCGAGCGTTCTGCTTTGATCAAGTGTATTTTCCAGAGTCCTCTTACAAACTAAAATTCGCTTATATTTATACTGTTCGCGCTGAGGTGTCGAACTCGATTGAGTGTTTCGTCGCGCAAATCAGGGATGTCAAACCCAAGATCACCACAAGTACAAACATAATTTTATATATCTATTCAAGTTGAATTACTTACTATAGTATTTTTTGTAGTCATTATAATGATACTGCCTATAGTTAATTCACACAATTGTGCATACACATTAATTTTTTACACATTTTTCATCATCAGGTGCAGTAATAAGAACGAACGGCTTTTATAGTACTGCAAAACTGTACCACCGAAAGGAAAGAAGAAAAACGACAACGCAAGCGTACCACCAACGAAACGAAACGAGGCAAAGAAAATGCAGAATTGAATGCGATGGAGAAGTGCATAAGGGGTTTCAATAGTTTTATTGTTGTGTACGAATATTTTTTTCTTTATAATTTTTAAATTTTATTTTCACGATTTTTTGTTGTTCTTTGTTGATGTTCTTCTTTTGAATCTTTCGTACAATATATTGAGAGCAAAACTATTTTAGAAAGTGTGTCACAGTTATTCGGATTCGTGCTAACATTTTTAAAACACGTTATCGAAATAACTTTTTGAAAAAAAAATCGATAAGTTATGATAAATAAATAAAAAGGGGAGACAATCAATAAACTGTTGGATTAAAAACGTAAAAGAAATGGAAAATAAGCAAATTTTAAGACTAATTCAAAAATTTTGAAAACAAATAAAAAACTGGAAACCCTGTAATTGTGGTGAAGAACGTGAGAGTGTGCCGGCAACGGCATATGACAAATCCAATATTTTACTGTAGGGATTATAAGGTATGGGAGGAAGAGAGTGAGAGAGAGATAGAGAAAAAAAGAAATGAATGGATAGTTGTATCAACAGCGAGAGAAGGACAAGGAATAGAATTGAAGAAAATAAATCGTCAGTTGAGTTAGAACTGTCAGATGGAACACATATACTGTAAGTGCGTGGCGTATTAGTGAGATCCGAAAGGCGTATTTCCTCCTCCGGTCACTACATTTACCTTCTTTGATTTTCGCTGTGAGTATGTGGTAGTAGTGTTGGTATCCAAATACAGAGTGTATGGCATTCAATCAAATTCAGTTATTCCCCGATATACGCCATTTTCGATATACGGGATTCGCTGTACGCTATTTTATAAATTTCACAGTTCTTTGAGCAAATTGTACTACAGTCTGTTCCCAAGTTACGCGGATTCCGAGGTACGCGGTTTTCTTGATTTGACACATTAAACGTTAAATCAGTGTAATTTGCTGCAAGAATTCTCCAATGCAGTTTACATTTAATTTTTGCCGATAAATTTAATTCACTTTAAAGCCAAATATATCAGAATGTTTTGCACGAATCGTATCAAATAAATGATTAAGGGTTTACAAAAACTAAATTGAATAAAAAGTATCGAGTAATCAAGTGTCATTTGACTGAAAATCTCGAAATTCAACTTACGCGGATTCCTCGGGAACGCACAAACCGCGTAACTCGGAAACAGACTGTAATTAGACACATCAAATCCCGCTGCGCAAAGCGATCGAAAACTTCAAAGTGTATGAAGACCAGGTGGTCTCATCCCATACCAATTGACAACTAATTTCGGAATCAAAAAAAAGCTCCTTTTGACAAAATGGGTGAAATGAATTTCAATAGGAACCGTTCGCTATGTTCTTAGTAACACATACGTAGTACACATTGGTGTCCTCATCGACGGCATTATTTTGATCTAAAAATGGATTTTAATTAGTTCAGATTTGGTTTAGCTTACAATAAAAAATATTTTGTGTATTTTTTAAGGTATTTCAGTGCAAATAACGAAGATTACAAGATTGTTTGTGTATTAGGCAAGTCGTCCGATAGCTTGTTTGGGGAAATGTTTTCACACATGCTGTCAAAAAGTAACGTTCAACTTTTGCTATAAAAAACAGGCTATGAGACCACCTGATCTTCATACACTTTGGAAAACTTCTCAAACTCAAACTGCAAACAAACATTTCAGCGCTGAAAATTTCGAAATATTTCTTTTATAAATTCGCAGCAATTTTGAATGCGAAATATTTCACAGACATGCAAGCTGCGCAAAGCGATCGAAAAATTCTCAAACTCAAACTGCAAACATACTTCACAGCGCATGGCTGTGAAATATTTCGCATTCAAAATTGTTGCAAATTAAAAATGAATTATTTCGAAATTTTCAGCGCTGAGATTTTTGGATTGATATATTTCTTCGATCGGAATCCAAGCGTATTCCCTGACATTTCTGCTCGCTTTCTCGATCGCTTTTCGCGGAAAGCGATCGAAAATCCGAGCTACAAAACTGCTCGATTTTGTCGTGCGGGTGAGCAAGCGAAACAAACATGAGCAAAGCCTAACAAACATTGCGGCGATGAAGTTGCATTTTCACAAATCATACCAAGACAGCGCAATGAGTTTGTGGTGATCATACCACATACCGCGTACCCCGACGTGATCCGCGCATAACGAAAAAAACGGAAGATAGTGCAATAGTGAACGTTACATTGCGCTGTTTAAGGTGCCGTTGTCCAGGAAGATAGTGCAACCGCACCGACCAGCTTCCTCTTCGTGTGCGAGCTTAACCAACGCCGTCGCACCGCACCGCGCAGCATCCTCTCTGTGTGAGAATTTGTGCAATGTCGTTGCACAGCACCGTACTGCACCGTGCTTGAGTTCATCGTCACACCAAACCGAGCCACGTTTAGCTACGTTTCGCCAGAGCTACGTCATCGTCTCGCACTACGCATTGACACAGCAAAGCTAAACGCACTTTGGCGCGTCGTGCACAAACGGGCAAACCAACCGCGCATTGCACCAGTTCCGAGCGTCACCGGAGTCCTGCCATCCATACGCACAGGCAGTGCCATCCATGCGGACCTCATACTCGGCATTAAAAGTGCAAGCCGGTTTCACATTCCGGTTGCCGTCATCACCCTAACTCAGTGGCACCGATCGGCAGATGCGAAGTGCCTGCAGCACCGCAGCAGGATAATCATCTTGCGGCAAGTACCGTGTCATCGGGATTATCGCAGCTGCACCAGAAATCACGTGAAACGATACCACTGCTGCGTCATCGCTCTCATCGCAGTTCATCGACGCTACCTCGTGGCAACCGTCATTGCAGTGCTCGAAGCCTTCCCGTGGAAATCGCCATCGCAATTCATCGACGCCACCTCGTGGCAACCGTCATCGCAGTGCATCGAAGCCACCTTGTGGGAACCGCCATCGCAGTTCATCGACGCTACCTCGTGGCAACCGTCATCGCGGTGCATCGAAGCCATCCCGTGGGAATCGCCATCGCAGCTCATCGACGCCATCGCAGCTCTTCGGCGTCACCTCGTGACAACCGCCATCGCTGTGCAGCGACGTTATCGTTGCAGTTTATCCACCACAAGGAAACCATCGGTGAGCGCGTTCCATTTTATATCATTTTTTTTTGTTACTCTGAATATTTTTTTTTATTACGTGGTCGAATATCACCAAACCATTGTAAATTGCCGCACTACGCACACTAGATTAGCCAACAATCATTATATCATATTACATTATTATATTCATTTACACATTATTACATTACTATATTCATTTACACATTATTACATTATTGTATTCATTTACACAATATTACATTATTATATTCATTCACACAATATTACATTATTATATTCATGTACAAGTTATAGTCGGTCGCGCACATTATATATGGTGAAATTAGAACAGTGTAGTTAGCATAGTCGAAAGTGTCAAACGAACAACAGCCATAATTGTGAAACTTAGTGATTGCAATGCCGGGGACTGCGGTGAAGGACACAAAAACTGGCGGGGGGTCGGTGCCTGGTACTCCAACCGCCAACCCACCTCCAGTCGTGATCACAATGCCGGGGGCCGCAGCGAAGGGCACGAAACCTAGCGATGGCTCGGTACCTAGCACTTCTGCGACCAATGCAACCCCAGAGATAGCACGTGTGTCCACAAAGCTTCCTTCTTTTTGGGAAGACTCTCCTGCAGCGTGGTTTGCAGCGGTTGAGGCAGAGTTCGACGTTTCTAACGTCATAAGAGAACGCACACGTTATTCGTATTTGATAAGTGCGCTGCCAAATGATGTTTTGAAAAAGGTGATGGACGTTGTTTCCACACCGTCACAAGATCAACCATACACTTATTTGAAGACTCAATTGCTTGAACGCTTTACGATCAGTGAGGAGCAAAGGATATCGCAACTTTTATACCATGTTGAGATGGGAGATAGAAATCCCTCGGAATTTTATCGCCACATGGTACAGTTAGCCGGAAATTCTGCTAATTTGACCACTGAGCTTATTCGTAAGCTGTGGCTCTCGAGGCTACCGAAAACAATAGAGGTCACGCTCATTGCAATCGACGCAAGAGACATTAACGAGCTTCTACGGATAGCAGATAGATTGTGGGAAACAACACAAGCTGGAACAGTAGCTGCAGTTGCAAGTGGTTCTTCTGAGAGAATCTCGAGGCGAATTTCGGAAAATCAAAATACGGAATTTCTGAAGCAGGAAATAGAAGAACTGCGACGAATGATTGAGAATCTTTCCCGACGTTCTAGGAGCAGCTCTCGTGGACGCCCACGAAACGACACGCGTGGTAAGCGATACAATCGCTTACAAAGTCGAAGACAGCATTCGACTTGTTACTATCACCATCCTTTCGGTGAGGCAGCTAGGAAATGCTTGCCACCCTGTGATTTTGGGGTTTCACGTGACACGTCTTCCAACCCTTCCGTCCCAAAAAACGAATTCGCTCAGCGGATGAGACGGAAAATCCGCGAGCAGTCAGAGGGTCCCATCGTCTTTTCATTGACGATGAAGCATCGAAACTAACCTTTTTGATCGATACTGGAGCCGATGTTTCCGTCATACACCACAACTTGCTTGGCAAATGTGCAAAACAATCTGATAATTTTTTAGTTGCAGCAAATGGCAGCTCAATTTCTACATACGGTACTCAATTATTAACAGTCAGCCTTGGTTTGAGACGAGTTTAGCCATTACTTCATCCTGGCATCCGTAAATCGCTGCCATTATTGGAGCTGATTTTTTGGCCACACACGGACTGCTGTAAGACATCAAGAGGAAACATTTAATCGATCCTCTCACAGGACAGGAAACAACAGCAGTGGTCGCAGTAGTAGATACTCCGACGCCGAAAAACTACCAAATGGAAACCAATCCATTTTCAGCCATTGTAAAACAGTACCCTTGCTTGGTGGAACCCCCTAACTACAAGACACCAATTCGTCACACAGTGACACATTCTTTAGAAACCAAAGGTCCATTGCCATTTTCTAAACCACGGCGTCTCGACGCACAAAAACACAAGATAGCTCAAGCAGAATTCCAACATATGTTGGACTTGGGAATCTGCAGAGTTTCTTCTTCTTCAGCTTCATCTCCTTTGCACATGGTACCCAAAAAGGATCACGATTGGCGTCCATGCGGAGACTACCGACGGCTGAATGCAATAACTACCCCTGACCGATATCCAACTCCGCACGTGCAAGACTTCACGATGAATCTGCACGGTTGCAAATATCTTTCGAAATTGGACATAGTGAGAGCGTACCACCTCATCCCCATTGCTGAGGAGTACATATATAAAACTGCCATAACAACACCGTTCGGATTGTTTGAGTTTCTACGTATGCCATTTGGTTTGAGAAACGCGAGCCAAACTTTTCAACGATTTATGGACAGTATATTTAGAGATCTCGATTTTGTTTTTGTTTACATCGACGATATCCTGATTGCCAGTTCGTCACATGATGAACACGTTGAACACTTACACACAGTCTTCAAACGACTAGCGGAGCATGACATATAAATGAAAGCATCCAAATGTGTTTTTGGTGTCTCCAAATTGGACTTCTTAAGCCATACTATATCGGAAGAAGGTATAACTCCCTCGTCAGAAAAAAATAGACGCAATTCGCTCCTATCCGACACCAATGTCAGTGAAGCAACTTCAGTGAATAATAGGGATGATCAATTATTATCATCGATTCATCCCTCATGTCTCAGAGAACCATTGTATCGGGTAATTGCTCATTATAGCAACAAAAAGGTGAAAGAGAAGTTCATTTGGACGGATGATATATCAAATGCCACTCTTTTAGCACATCCCCAGCAATAAGCACCTCTAACCTTGACTACAGATGCATCCAACGTCGCTGTTGGAACAGTGTTACACCAGAAGCAAGGCCAACATTGGGTACCTTTAGCATTTTTTTCTAAAACTATTACGCCTACCGAGCAAAGATACTCCACATTCGATCGTGAATTATTAGCAATAGCACTAGCCATTAAACATTTTCGATATTTTCTGGAAGGTAGATTGTTTACAGTATTCACAGACCATAAACCTCTCACAACCGCGCTAACATCGAAGGCAGAAAAATCAACACGTCAGAGTCGACAACTTGATTTCATATCACAGTTCACCAATGACATTCGTTACATAGCTGGTGATAGCAATGTTGTAGCTGATGCGTTGTCGAGAGTGGGCGAAACACAAGTTATAACCAACATAACTTATGAGACGTTCTCTCAAGAACAGAAAACAGACAAACAATTACAACATCTATTAGAAAACATGAAAAACACAAAATACAAACTTAGTCAACTAGTGCTAGACAAAACCAGCCTAGTTTTTGAAACCTCTGCGGGAAAGAACAGGTTGTACGTACCATTGTCTCTGAGGAAAATCATTTTCGATAATATTCATAGCTTTTCGCATCCAGGAATCCGTGCTTCACGGAAAATGCTGGTGGAACGATATTTTTGGCCTTCTATTAATAAAGATGCAGCAAATTGGACGAGAGCCTGTATAGGATGTCAGAAAGCAAAGGTGGTGCGACACACTCGTTCGCCACTGGAAACGTTCCAGATACCAAAAGGAAGATTTGACCACATCCACATGGATATCGTGGGTCCGTTGCCTCCTTCAGAGGACAAGATGTATATTCTGACCATCGTCGATCGCTTCACACGATGGCCGGAATGTTTCCCCATGACAGACATCACAGCACCAACTATTGTAAAAACATTTGTAGAGCAATATATATCGCGTTTTGGATGCCCGTTAGTTGTAACAACTGATAGAGGTCGTCAGTTTCAATCTAGACTGTTCGAGGAATTGACAAAATTGCTCGGCACTCATCACATAAAAACTACAGCCTATCACCCGCAAGCCAATGGCATGGTCGAACGATTTCATCGGCAACTGAAGGGAGCTATAAAAGCGCACGATGATACCTTACATTGGACTCGATATTTGCCTCTAATTTTGCTTGGCATAAGAGTTTCCTTTAAAAACGACATCAAGGGTTCCCCAGCGGAAATGGTGTACGGACAAAGTCTAAGGCTTCCGTCCGAAGTTTTTACACCCTCCGATAATAACCCGACAGATCTCCCCGATTTCATCCTAAATTTGAAAAGTGCATTCAGATCCGTGGAACCTATTCCCCCTAACATAAAACATAGCTTCTCACAGTTCATGCCCAAAAGCCTGGAGACGTGCAAGAATGTCTTCGTTAGAGTTGACAAAGTCAAAACTGGTTTACAACCACCTTACGAAGGACCCTACGAAGTAATAAGTAGATGCAGAAATTTTTTCATAGTCAAACGAAATAACAAGAACGAATCGATCTCCATAGACAGACTCAAACCAGCGTTTCTAGAATCTAGAACGCAAGTTGATTGTAAAACCGGCATACTGGAAAGTCCACAGGCAGTCCCTGCGTCCTGCCATCGATCTGAACGTGTTAAGCATTAAGCATAACTTTGTTATACTAAGCTTTTGCTTTTGTATGTAGTAGATTACACAGATATGCTGAGCCGTCTGCGCAAGGGTATGAGCGTGCGTGTGTGTGCCAAAACCGTCGCCAAATGTGTTTTCTTCCGGAATGTTATGACCCATTGGTGAAAGAAAGGAAGGTGTTCATGAAAGGCGGAATGACGAATTGAGGCCCCTGTCAATGGTAACTGATGGCCGGGAGGAGGGGGTACTGACACACAGCTTTAGGAAGATTGAACAGTATACTTAAATTGCCGGCGGACAGGGGGGGAGGGGTTGGTAGGTTGGCCATGGAACCGATACGATCATCGGTCACAGGCCCTAAAATTGTCCCTATAATGACGGACATAATGATAGGGTATTGGTTTTTTCAACGCACCATGCACCCGTTGGGCCAGATTTATGTGTGTGTGTGTGTGTGTGTGTGTGTGTGTGTGTGTGTGTGTGTGTGTGTGTGTGTGTGCGCGCGTGTGCGTGTGTGTGTCTGAGTGTGTGTGTGTGTGTGTGTGTGTGTGTGTCTGTGTGTGTGTGTGTGTGTGTGTGTGTGTGTGTGTCTGTGTGTGTGTGCGTGTGTGCGTGTGTGTGTGTGTGTGTGTGTGTGTGTGTGTGTGTGTGTGTGTGTGTGTGTGTGTGTGTGTGTGTGTGTGTGTGTGTGTGTGTGTGTGTGTGTTTGTGTGTGTGTGTGTGTGTGTGTGTGTGTGTGTGTGTGTGTGTGTGTGTGTGTGTGTGTGTGTGTGTGTGTGTGTGTGTGTGTGTGTGTGTGTGTGTGTGTGTGTGTGTGTGTGTGTGTGTGTGTGTGTGTGTGTGTGTGTGTGTGTGTGTGTGTGTTTGTGTGTGTTTCTGAGTTCGGTTGTCCAAGCACGTTTCGATTGTCCGAAGCGCGTTTGCCACAAAAGTGCGCGATCGTTCCATCACGAACTCGATCGTTTTGCGCTTAATGCCAGCAGCCGCCATTCGCTTTATGATATGACGCTGATAATCGGTACAATGTTTACCTTGACCAATTGTTGCTAACATTGCTTGCTTGGAACGTCAAGAACGCGCTGGTTTAAAAACTTGGACACGGCTGATCCCGTGCTCTGCCTGCGTTCTGCTTCAATACGTGATGAATTACATCGTTGTAGAGCAGCGAAAAAAGCGTAGGGATTAAATCTATCAATGAGTTAGCGAGTGACCGTCTAACCATTTAAATCGAGAACAGAATACTGCCGCGCTCATGAAACAAAACGCCCATTGAAAAGAACAACTGCGCGACTGGTCAATGCACGCACAAAGTTTCCTATGCACACACGAGGTTCAACGCAGAGATGCACGCAGGCATTTCAATTGCGTGCATTGGAGAAACACCTGCGAGGGAATGCCGGGCTCATTTCGCTGCTGTTCAGTTTCCATTTCGCTGCTGTCGATGCAAACTTTAGCTTTTATCCAAGTGTGAACGTACATACTAATCTGTAGGGGAAAGCGCAAAATGGGCATGTGGGGCAAAATGGGCACCCTCTTTTTAAGCATTTTTTGACTACAAAGATACTTTCCAATGCTCAAAATGTATTCATTAAAGTGTTCTATGAACACCATGTAGTTTTCATAACCCTTACATAACAAATAACTAAGAAAAATGCAAAATAAGGTTTAGCAGCATATTGATGTAATTTTTGCCACTTCGAAAATAAGCTTAAACCATTGTCACAGGGATGTGTTGATGTTTTACATGATATGTTTTTAAAGATATGATATTTCTTTACAATTTGTCTGAAGCAATCAAGGCGATTGAATGCGTATTTTTACTAATATAACAAAAAATACAAAAATGCTTCACGTGGGGCAAAATGGGCAGTTACGCTTGGGGCAAAATGGGCAAATGCTTTTGACATACGGTGCTTGGTGAGGCTATGGTGTTGTATTTGTCGCCTCAATAATGATAACAGGCACAGCTTCAAAAGATTCAGTTTTGTAGATTTAAACGTTTAAAAACTGTTTTAATCTTGATAACATATTTTTGGAAGAATTTTAAGGGCTTTTCTGACCAGCAAAACAAAAGATAGAACGAAAATACATTTCACGAAACGTGTGCAAAAGCATAGACCATTACCTAAGCGCAGTTGTTATGGCCCATTTTGCCATAGTGTTTTGACGTTTCACAGTTTGTTTACATATGCCCATTTTGCCCCAGGGTTATGCCCATTTTACCCCGCGTGTCAAAAAAGCTTCTCGTAAAACATCAACTTTTATTTTACATTATTTTCATCTATTTAAGTTGTTTTCGTTCTATGTGGCAATTTTAATCCATAGATAAATGGTGGAGGCATACAATAATGAAAGAAAAATTGTGTTTTGTGGCATATTCAAAGGGATATTCAGTAAACTGCTTAACATGCCCATTTTGCCCCGCTTTCCCCTACATTCAAATATCTATAATACAGGGTTTTCCAGTGGTTCTGATAACTTTGAGATGCTTAACGGACTCTATCGCGCGGGAAGTGATACTTTTGGCGCGTTAGCGATAAATCTGTAACTTTACTGAACTTTATGTGACGGGAAGTGGATTCTTTGGCACCTTTTTTGGACAGGTCGTTTGGTGCCATTTGCCACCTGGGTTTTCGTATACATAAGGTGGTTGAAGTATTGCTATTTTCAATAATACACATCAATATAAAATTTGCACTATACAAGGCTATACACATTTATTAAAATTATGATCAAAGCATGATATGTTCTGTAAATTATCGAGTGATGTTATTTTACTTCAATTTATGTTGCTTTGTTATGGAAGAGTAATAACATTCAACTCAACTAGCGTTTATAAACATTCGCGAGTGAAATCATCTTCTATCAATTCGAATGGGTGGGAAACATCTACAACAACAATTTTCCACAGCCAAACGCATTCCGAAAATATCGCTTCAAAAGAGGTTTCATGCTGTCGTGGCTGTGCTGTACCAAAACATAATAGTGCTAATTCGTGAATTTTATTGAAGCAGTATATAGTTTAGCCCATAATACTTGAAGCGGTTGTAGCGCCGGATAAGTAAGTACTTGAAGTAGTTGTAATTATTTACGTGTTCCGGATGTTACAATTGTTTCAATATAACCGAAATCATTGGATGCTGTTTGTGAAGATCGATTGTGTTATCATTTTACAAGCAAAAGTAGGTCATTTCATATCCAATGCCTATGAGCGCTTTGTCCTCTAATGACTTTCTTATATATACTATACAGCTCATATATTATTACAGACATGGAGCCCAATACTAGTGCAGCTGCACGACGTGTTGTAAAAACCACATCCGATAGCGACAGGAAGCGGGTCATAACGGCGTATGAAAATGGCTCAGCTCCATCAGCAAGAAGCCAAATGCTTAATATAAAGAGACCAACGGTGTATGGAATCATAAAAAATACAATGCAACTTGGCAAATCGCTGCAGCTAAGCGTGGTGGCACCTGTAAAAAAATGTTGTCGCAGGATGCGGTAGAAAGTATTCGAACCTGGATCGACGAAGATTGTGGAATCACGCTGAAGGCACTGGCACAGAAAATATTTGAACGACACGGTGTACACGTTAGCATCTCAACTATAGCCAGGGAAGTTAAGGGCTTCAACTACTCCTTTAAAATGCTGCAAAAATACCTGAAAGGTAATTTCAACACAACCGCAACGATCGAGGAACGTTCCACATACGCCAGAAACTTCTACCAAACAACAAGGGCATTTCCTTTAAGCGGGTTAATATATTTGGATGAAGTGGGATTCAACGTGAGCATGCGGACAAGCAAGGGCAGATCTCAGAAAGGAACGCCAGCAGTAACCGTGGTTCCTCAAATCAGAACTAGAAATATATCGATAGTATGTGCAATGAATTCGAATGGGATCGTACATTACGTCACACGCAACCAACCGGTAAACAGAGAGCTATTCACCAATTTTATTTATGAGCTTAAAGATATTTTGCGATCCAAAAACATAAATAGAAGCTATTTAATAATGGACAACGTTGCTTTCCACAAGAGCCAGTCCGTGCAGGAAGCTATAGGATCCGTTATAGACAAACTTCTCTATCTACCCCCATATTCTCCTTTTGTAAACCCGATAGAGAATATGTTTAGCAATTGGAAAAATTATGTAAAACGATCTAACTGCACTAATCACGACCAATTAATGGAAGCTATATGCAACGGAGCATGGACCTCGTGGCTACACAAGATTCGATGGCTAGGGAGCGGTGTGCATAACAGGCGTGGTTAGCAATGCAACGACATCGACTACAGCTGCCACGACCGCCACCACGTGCTCGGAACGGGTTTCGCCGTAGGTCCCCGGCTGAAATCCGTAATCATAGATTTCAAGGCTATAAACGATAGGCTATGCACCCTGCGCATGCGAGGCAAATTCTTTTATATAAGCCTCATAAACGTTCACGCCCCTACCGAAGATAAAGAGGAAGAGGAGAAGGACCTTTTTTACGGCCGCCTCGCTAGAACTATAGATGCGTGCCCCAGGCATGACCTCAAAATCATCCTGGGGGACTTCAACGCAAAAGTCGGTAGGGAGCCAATGTACCGCCAATACACTGGCTGTCACAGTCTGCATGAGCACAGTAACGATAATGGTAGTAGATTGGTCCAGTTCGCCGCAGCGAACAATCTGGTTGTAGGAAGTACCAAATTTGCGCGGAGGGACATCCACAAAATGACGTGGGCGCACCCGGATGGCGAATCCTTCAACCAGATCGACCACGTGTTAATAAGCCGCCGACGACAGTCGAGCCTGTTAAGCGTCAGAACTTATTGAGGAGCCAATATCGATTCCGATCACTACTTGGTTGGCTTAGTGATACGTTGTAGAATCGCCCGCCCCCGCGCCAATGGGGGCGGAGAAAACACGCAGCCTCGGCTCAACACGGACTCTCTAAGGGACATTACTGTCCAACAGGAATTCAAAGCCGCTTTAGACGAGTCTCTACTACCAGAAAACAGATATGAAACTACGAGCAAGAGGTGGAACGCTCAAAAAACAAAAATAATAAACTGTGCAAGAAATATACTCCCACCACGTCGTGGCAACACCAAATCTGGCTGGTTCGACGATGATCGCAGACAAGTGACCGAACGTAAGAATACTGCATACCGAGCAATGCAGCAACGGCATAGAACGCGGGCATGCGCAGAGGAATATTCACGGCTCAGACGCGAAGAGAAACGAGTTCACCGCTCCAAGAAGCATGCTTTGGAAGAGCAAAACATGCGGGAACTCGTGCAAACCAGAGAGGCGTACGGACCGACACGAAAGTTTTACCAAGCGATAGCAGGTCACCGAAACAACGTTGTACCTAAGGTAACCTGCTGTCGCAACAAGGATGGAGATCTGGTCAGTAACCAGCCAGAGGTCCTCTCGCGGTGGGCTCAGTACTTTGATGAATTACTCAATGACCAGTTTAGCGAACAGCTAGAAGCGCCACTAGCAGATAATGTTATGCTACTGCCACCTAGCATAGAAGAAACACGAAAGGCTATCCGTTGGCTGAAAAATAACAAGGCACCCGGAACCGACGGAATTGCAGCCGAACTGGTCAAGAATGGAGGTGCACGACTAGAAAACGAGTTTAATCAAATTGTTACTGAGGTGTGGGATAGCGAATCAATGCCTTGTGATTGGAATCTCGGCATCATCTATCCCATATACAAGAAGGGAGATAGGTTGGACTGCAACAACTACTGGGGTATTACGGTGTTGAATACTGCCTATAAAATATTCTCCCTGATCCTTCAGGATCGTCTTGTCCCGCACGGCGAAGAGATAGTCGGAAACTATCAAAGAGGATTCCGAAACGGAAAATCGACCACTGATCAGATCTTCACCATGCGGCAGATCTTGGTATGTGTCGTTTTTGTATTTAGCCATCTTCTCCATCTCTTCATAGACTTCAAAGCCGCATACGATAGCATAGCCAGGGTAAAACTGTACGACGCTATGAGCTCTTTTGGAATCCCGGCCAAACTGATAAGGCTAGTTAGAATGACTATGACCAACGTCACTTGCCAGGTGAGGGTGGATGGAAAACTCTCAGGACCTTTTGATTCCACCAAAGGTCTGCGCCAGGGGAGACGGGCTTGCTTGTCTCCTATTCAACCTGGCGCTAGAGAGGCCCATCCGTGACTCAAGGGTGGAGACTACGGGAGCCATCTTCTATGAGTCAACCCAGATCCTGGCATGCGCTGATGATATAGACATCATTGGTCTGCGGCTCTCCTATTTAGCAGAAGCCTACCAAGGGATCGAGCAGGCGGCAGAGAGCCTCCGATTGCAGGTAAACGAGGCAAAGACCAAACTGATGGTGGCAACATCAGCGGGCCCACCAACAAATAAGCAGAATCTACGTAGGCGTGACGTGCAGATAGGTGAACGCACTTTTGAAGTCGTCCCACAATTCATCTATCTTGGGTCAAAGGTCAGCAACGACAACAGCATGGAAGCTGAGTTGCGCGCAAGGATGCTGGCTGCCAACGGGTCATTCTACAGCCTGAAAATCAGTTCACCTCAAAGAACCTGTCGCGACGGACGAAGCTGGGACTATATAGTACCTATATAGTACCAGTACTCACATACGCCTCTGAGACATGGACACTGTCCAAATCTGACGAAACCCTCTTAGCCGCGTTCGAGAGGAAGATGCTCAGAAGGATACTTGGCCCCGTATGTGTGGAAGGACAATGGAGGAGCCGCTATAATGACGAGCTATACGAGATGTACGGCGACCTCACTGTCGTACAGCGTATAAAGCTCGCCAGGCTCCGGTGGGCTGGCCATGTTGTACGCATGGAAACGGACGACCTAGCCCGTAAAGTTATTTTAGGCCGTCCACAAGGACAGTGGAGTCGTGATAGGCCCAAATTGAGGTGGCAAGATGACGTGGAGACGTCCGCCATAAAGGCCGAGATAACGGACTGCCAGACGAAGGCGCGAGACCGTGAGCGGTTTCGGACAATCCTGGGGCAGGCCAAGACTGCAGAGCGGTTGTAGCGCCGGATAAGAAGAAGATATGCAACGGAGCAAATTATGTTACCGCAGAAGATTGCGAAGGATTCATAAACAACATGTGGAACTACATGTCACGCTCTTTAAGCGGTGAAGAAATATTAGATTAGATTTATCTTTATTCTTTGATAGTTCCTTTAATAGAATTCCTGAAAAACATGCTGTGTAGTTTTCGTAACATTTATTATATTGGTTTTATTCAGTAGTTAAGATAGATGAGATTTATTAGTAGTAGTTAAGTCGATTAATACTTAAATGGAAAAACCGTGTCTTAATCTTTGATATTGTCCTAATTTCGTCTTGCTGATCCCGATGAAGCGGCTTCGGATGGTTCAGAGTCTGGAGTTTTGCACCAACTTTTCTGAGGCGCTTTCGTCTTTGGCGAAGTCATTCGGAATTGAACCAGGCTTTTGTAGAGTTCTCCCATCACTACTACGGACACGAGTGCTACTAAGGGTCATCTTTAGCGGTATGTTTGAACAGAAAGTGTGGAGTAGAAGAATGAATCAGGAGCATGTTGTGTTGTATAGCGATCCGGGCATCTTGACGATGTAGACATGTAGTTCCACATGTTGTTTATGAATCCTTCGCAATCTTCTGCGGTAACATAATTTGCTCCGTTGCATATAGCTTCCATTAATTGGTCGTGATTAGTGCAGTTAGATCTTTTTACATAATTTTTCCAATTGCTAAACATATTCTCTATCGGGTTTACAAAGGGAGAATATGGGGGTAGATAGAGAAGTTTGTCTATAACGGATCCTATAGCTTCCTGCACGGACTGGCTCTTGTGGAAAGCAACGTTGTCCATTATTAAATAGCTTCTATTTATGTTTTTGGATCGCAAAATATCTTTAAGCTCATAAATAAAATTGGTGAATAGCTCTCTGTTTACCGGTTGGTTGTGTGTGACGTAATGTACGATCCCATTCGAATTCATTGCACATACTATCGATATATTTCTAGTTCTGATTTGAGGAACCACGGTTACTGCTGGCGTTCCTTTCTGAGATCTGCCCTTGCTTGTCCGCATGCTCACGTTGAATCCCACTTCATCCAAATATATTAACCCGCTTAAAGGAAATGCCCTTGTTGTTTGGTAGAAGTTTCTGGCGTATGTGGAACGTTCCTCGATCGTTGCGGTTGTGTTGAAATTACCTTTCAGGTATTTTTGCAGCATTTTAAAGGAGTAGTTGAAGCCCTTAACTTCCCTGGCTATAGTTGAGATGCTAACGTGTACACCGTGTCTTTCAAATACTTTCTGTGCAGGTGCCTTCAGCGTGATTGCACAATCTTCGTCAATCCAGGTTCGAATACTTTCTACCGCATCCTGCGACAACATTTTTTTAAAGGTGCCACCACGCTTAGCTGCAGCGATTTGCCAAGTTGCATTGTATTTTTTTATGATTCCATACACCGTTGGTCTCTTTATATTAAGCATTTGGCTTCTTGCTGATGGAGCTGAGCCATTTTCATACGCCGTTATGACCCGCTTCCTGTCGCTATCGGATGTGGTTTTTACAACACGTCGTGCAGCTGCACTAGTATTGGGCTCCATGTCTGTAATAATATATGAGCTGTATAGTATATATAAGAAAGTCATTAGAGGACAAAGCGCTCATAGGCATTGGATATGAAATGACCTACTTTTGCTTGTAAAATGATAACACAATCGATCTTCACAAACAGCATCCAATGATTTCGGTTATATTGAAACAATTGTAACATCCGGAACACGTAAATAATTACAACTACTTCAAGTACTTACTTATCCGGCGCTACAACCGCTTCAAGTATTATGGGCTAAACTATATACTGCTTCAATAAAATTCACGAATTAGCACTATTATGTTTTGGTACAGCACAGCCACGACAGCATGAAACCTCTTTTGAAGCGATATTTTCGGAATGCGTTTGGCTGTGGAAAATTGTTGTTGTAGTTGTTTCCCACCCATTCGAATTGACAGAAGATGATTTCACTCGCGAATGTTTATAAATGCTAGTTGAGTTGAATGTTATTACTCTTCCATAACAAAGCAACATAAATTGAAGTAAAATAACATCACTCGATAATTTACAGAACATATCATGCTTTCATCATAATTTTAATAAATGTGTATAGCCTTGTATAGTGCAAATTTTATATTGATGTGTATTATTGAAAATAGCAATACTTCAACCACCTTATGTATACGAAAACCCAGGTGGCAAATGGCACCAAACGACCTGTCCAAAAAAGGTGCCAAAGAATCCACTTCCCGTCACATAAAGTTCAGTAAAGTTACAGATTTATCGCTAACGCGCCAAAAGTATCACTTCCCGCGCGATAGAGTCCGTTAAGCATCTCAAAGTTATCAGAACCACTGGAAAACCCTGTATTATAGATATTTGAATGTAGGGGAAAGCGGGGCAAAATGGGCATGTTAAGCAGTTTACTGAATATCCCTTTGAATATGCCACAAAACACAATTTTTCTTTCATTATTGTATGCCTCCACCATTTATCTATGGATTAAAATTGCCACATAGAACGAAAACAACTTAAATAGATGAAAATAATGTAAAATAAAAGTTGATGTTTTACGAGAAGCTTTTTTGACACGCGGGGTAAAATGGGCATAACCCTGGGGCAAAATGGGCATATGTAAACAAACTGTGAAACGTCAAAACACTATGGCAAAATGGGCCACAACAACTGCGCTTAGGTAATGGTCTATGCTTTTGCACACGTTTCGTGAAATGTATTTTCGTTCTATCTTTTGTTTTGCTGGTCAGGAAAGCCCTTCAAATTCTTCCAAAAATATGTTATCAAAATTAAAACAGTTTTTACACGTTTAAATCTACAAAACTGAATCTTTTGAAGCTGTGCCTGTTATCATTATTGAGGCGACAAATACACCACCATAGCCTCACCAAGCACCGTATGTCAAAAGCATTTGCCCATTTTGCCCCAAGCGTAACTGCCCATTTTGCCCCACGTGAAGCATTTTTGTATTTTTTGTTATATTAGTAAAAATACGCATTCAATCGCCTTGATTTCTTCAGACAAATTGTAAAGAAATATCATATCTTTAAAAACATATCATGTGAAACATCAACACATCCCTCTGACAATGGTTTAAGCTTATTTTCGAAGTGGCAAAAATTACATCAATATGCTGCTAAACCTTATTTTGCATTTTTCTTGGTTATTTATTATGTAAGGGTTATGATACTTACATGGTGTTCATAGAACACTCTAATGAATACATTTTGAGCATTGGAAAGTATTTTTGTAGTCAAATAATGCTTAAAAAGAGGGTGCCCATTTTGCCCAACATGCCCATTTTGCCCCGCTTTCCCCTATATTTATATTTCGATATATTTTATGTTTTAATATGACTTGACTTATCCGGCGCTACAACCGCTTTGCGGTCTTGGCCTGCCTCAGGAGTGTCCAAAACCGCTCACGGTCCCGCGCCTTCGTCTGCCAGTCCGTTATCCCGGCCTTAATGGCGGACGCCTCCACGCCATCTTGCCACCTAAATTTGGGTCTACCACGCCTCCTCTGTCCTTGTGGACGGCCTAAAAATACTTTACGGGCTGGGTCGTCCGTTTCCATGCGTACAACATGGCCAGCCCACCGGAGCCTGGCGAGCTTTATACGCTGTACAAGGTCGCCGTACATCTCGTATAGCTCGTCATTATAGCGGCTCCTCCATTGTCCTTCCACACATACGGGGGCAAGTATCCTTCTGAGCATCTTCCTCTCGAACGCGGCTAAGAGGGTTTCGTCAGATTTGGACAGTGTCCATATTTCAGAGGCGTATGTGAGCACTGGTACTATATAGGTACTATATAGTCCCAGCTTCGTCCGTCGCGACAGGTTCTTTGAGGTGAACTGCTTTTTCAGGCTGTAGAATGACCGGTTGGCAGCCAGCATCCTTGCGCGCAACTCAGCTTGCATGTTATTATCGTTGCTGACCTTTGATCTCAGATAGGTGAATTGTGGGACGACTTCAAAAGTGCGTTCACCTATCTGTACATCACGCCTACGTAGATTCTGATTATTTATTGGTAGGCCCGCTGATGTTGCCACCATCAGTTTGGTCTATTATTATTATTATTTATTAATCTTCAACGGGCCGTATGGCCTAATTAAGATGCCTCGTTTATCTGCAATCCGAGGTTCTCTGCCGCCTGCTCGATCCCTTGGTAGGCTTCTGCTACATAGGAGAGCCGCAGACCAATGATGTCTATTTCATCAGCGTATGCCAGGATCTGGGTTGACTTATAGAAGATGGTTCCCGTGGTCTCCACCCTCGAGTCACGGATGGCTCTCTCTAGCGCTAAGTTGAATAGGAGACAGGCAAGCCCGTCCCCCTGGCGCAGACCCTTGGTGGTAGCAAAAGGTCCTGAGAGTTTTCCATCCACCCTCACCTGGCAAGTGACGTTGGTCATAGTCATTCTAACTAGCCTTATCAGTTTGGCCGGGATTCCAAAAGAGCTCATAGCGTCATACAGTTTTACCCTGGCTATGCTATCGTATGCGGCTTTGAAGTCTATGAAGAGATGGTATGTGTCGTTTTTGTATTCAGCCATCTTCTCCAAGATCTGCCGCATGGTGAAGATCTGATCAGTGGTAGATTTTCCGTTTCGGAATCCTGTTTGATAGTTTCCGTCTATCTCTTCGACGTGCGGGACAAGGCGATCCTGAAGGATCAGGGAGAATATTTTATAGGCGGTATTCAACACCGTAATACCCCTGTAGTTGTTGCAGTCCAACCTATCTCCCTTCTTGTATATGGGGTAGATGATGCCGAGATTCCAATCACAAGGCATCGATTCGCTATCCCACACCTCAGTGACAATTTGATGAATCTCGTTTTCTAGTCGTGCACCTCCATTCTTGACCAGTTCGGCTGCAATTCCGTCGGTTCCGGGTGCCTTGTTATTTTTCAGCCGACGGATAGCCTTTCGTGTTTCTTCTATGCTAGGTGGCAGTAGCATGACATTATCTGCTAGTGGCGCTTCTAGCTGTTCGCTAAACTGGTCATTGAGTAATTCATCAAAGTACTGAGCCCACCGCGAGAGGACCTCTGGCTGGTTACTGACCAGATCTCCATCCTTGTTGCGACAGCAGGTTACCTTAGGTACAACGTTCTTTCGGTGACCTGCTATCGCTTGGTAAAACTTTCGTGTCGGTCCGTACGGCTCTCTGGTTTGCTCGAGTTCCCGCATGTTTTGCTCTTCCAAAGCATGCTTCTTGGAGCGGTGAACTCGTTTCTCTTCGCGTCTGAGCCGTGAATATTCCTCTGCGCATGCCCGCGTTCTATGCCGTTGCTGCATTGCTCGGTATGCAGTATTCTTACGTTCGGTCACTTGTCTGCGATCATCGTCGAACCAGCCAGATTTGGTGTTGCCACGACGTGGTGGGAGTATATTTCTTGCACAGTTTATTATTTTTGTTTTTAGAGCGTTCCACCTCTCGCTCGTAGTTTCGTATCTGTCTTCTGGTAGTAGAGACTCTTCTAAAGCGGTTTTGAATTCCTGTTGGACAGCAATGTCCCTTAGAGAGTCCGTGTTGAGGATAGACCTCACGATTCTCCACCCGGGTGCGTCCACGTAATCTTGTGGATTTTTTGCGCGCAAATTTGGTACTTCCTACAATCAGATTGTTCGCTGCGGCGAACTGGACCAATCTACTACCATTATCATTACTGTGCTCATGCAGACTGTGACAGCCAATGTATTGGCGGTACATTGGCTCCCTACCGACTTTTGCGTTGACGTCCCCCAGGATGATTTTGAGGTCATGCCTGGGGCACGCATCTATAGTTCTAGCGAGGCAGCCGTAAAACAGGTCCTTCTCCTCTTCCTCTTTATCTTCGTTAGGGGCGTGAACGTTTATGAGGCTTATATTAAAGAATTTGCCTCGCATGCGCAGGGTCCATAGCCTATCGTTTATAGCCTTGAAATCCATGATTGCGGGTTTCAACCGGGAACCTACGGCGAAACCCGTTCCGAGCACGTGGTGGCGGTCGTGGCAGCTGTAGTAAATGTCGTAGCAATGCTTACCACGCCTGTTGTGCAAACCGTTCCCTAGCCACCGAATCTCTTGTAGAGCTACGAGGTCCATGCTCAGTGTGGCTAGGGCATCATCAAGTTTTTTCAAGGCTCCGGCTTCGCTTAGAGTGCGTACGTTCCATGAGCCCATTTTAAGAGTAGTCCTGGGGCATTGCGTAGGGTCGGTATCGTTGGTTCCGTTTCGATGATTCCTGGTGCTTTCCGTAGTCTATAAATCCATGGGGCTGGGTGACTGGCCCCACGCCCACGTGACCGTTTATGATGTAATGTTATGATAGTAATGTTTTTATATACATTTTCAAAACTGATGAAAATTTTTTGTATTGGAAATAGATCACAAAACAATTTCAAAATGTTACATACCTCTAAGTTCAATTCACTTCAATCATTTAAAGCAAAATTTAAAGCAAAACGTTACATTGAAAACAACATTCGTTCCAAATCCGCAACGCAAAATCTCGCGGATTTCTCCCCATACTAACGGGAACGTTCGACCCCGGCAGGTAGAACTCATTCTTTCACGCGCTTTTTACGGTCTCTCAATGGCACGTTATTTTAAAACTGAGCGCCAAGTGAGCGCCTTCTGACAACCGCGGCGAACGGATCTCGTCGTTCGAAGTCCATAGTCGCCCCGATTGTCTCCGGTCCGCATTAGTAGCGTATATCGGGGAACACCTGTACACTCTCTCATTATTTTGGTCCGAATGCGAGAGCAGAGGTTTTACTAGAGAGTTTGAAAATGTTAAATATAGGAAACCACATGTATGATACACGCTGCCGCACCGTTGCAAATTTGAGAACGTTTTGAGCCCGTTTGTTCTCATACAAAATTTTAAAATGTCACGCGTTGATGTCGGTTATGAAGCGGGTGGAATTGGACAACCGGTATATTGTGCCACACAACCTATGACTATTTGTTATTTGTTATTTGTTATTTATTAATTAAAATTCAACGGACCGCAAGTGGCCCACTTGAAGCGAATTCATTTACATTAGCATAGTCACATTTCGGTCATTCATTTGTCACGCTTAGTCTTAAGTAACATAATTAACATGTAAAAGGTCGCACGACACGAATACTATTTAACAATGCGGTGCGCGACATGTCAGGTTGATGACGATCACAAATAACATTAAACTCACGGCACATACGAATAAACGGATCAGAGGAGCCAAAGCGAGTGCGGCGTTCCTCCACGTCAAGTAGCGATCTAGCTCGGAGCGATCTTGGCGGGACATACATGTTGAGCCTCGAAAGAAGCGCGGGCGAGTCGATCCGATTGTCAAGAAGTCCCGCGACAAACAGCCTCTGAGCGTTGCAGTTCCGCTGCTTCAGCGTCTCGATGCCAAGCAACGCACAGCGTCCCTCATAGTCCAGTTGGACACTCCAGGAGCGCAAAGCGAACCGCGTGAATTTGCGCTGGATCGGCTCTAAACGAGCTAGGGGACGAGCAGCTGTAGGCCACCATACTACTGAAGCGTATTCTAACACTGGTCGCACCAAAGCACAATATAGCGTCTTGATGCATATCGGGTCAGTGATGTCTCGTGCTATTTGTTTTAGTAAGCCGATCAATTGGTTACCCTTAGTGACAACGTGCTCTAGCTGGTCGTGGAAGCTCAACTTTTCGTCAAGGAGCACTCCTAGATCCGTGACACAGCTTTTGCGACCAATGGTAGATCCATTTAACGCATAGTCATACACTAAGGGGCACCGCTTTCTCGCAAACGTAACGACAACACACTTCTCGACGCACAATTCAAGACCATTCAAAGAGCACCATGACTGGAAGGCACTTAGAGTGGCTTGAAGGCGGAGTTGGTCTGACCGGTCACGGATAGGCAGGAACAGCTTCGCGTCGTCTGCATACAGTAGGTGGCCGTCAGGAGGGAGCAACCGTGTTACGTCATTCAGGAAAATGACAAACAGCAGCGGTCCAAGGTTACTCCCCTGCGGCACCCCCGAAGAAGCATCGATACGGCGCGACGTATGGGGTCCCATCTTCACGCAGTATGTGCGACCAGCAAGATAGGAGCGCATCCAGGCCAGCAGCTGCACGGGCAGACCAAGCGTTTCGAGCTTTGCGAGCAGCAAGGCGTGCGGAACGCTATCGAAGGCAGCCTTGATGTCCGTGTAGACTGCGTCGATCTGCGAGCCGGCATCGATGGTCCTGTGGCAGAGGCTAACGAACTCAACCAGGTTGGTGGTGCTTGAACGCTGAGGGACAAATCCATGTTGAGCTGTGCTAATGTAGTTCGAGGCAGCTGCGAGGAGAGGTTCGTACACCAGGAGCTCGAAGACCTTAGCGCAGGCACAAAGCGATGTAATGCCACGGTAATTACATGCATTTGATTTGTCCCCCTTTTTGTGCACTGGAACAAGCCACGAAGTTTTCCAGCAGGCAGGATAGATGCCCGAACGCAGTGAGTCGCGAAAAATCGAGGCCAGGATAGGCGCGATGGTGGTGCCACAACGCTTAAGCGGGGAAGCCGGGATCCCGTCAGGCCCTGGAGCAAACGAAGATTTCAGCCTGTCAATCGCTTTCGAGACTGAATACTCATCGATGATCGGCAAGTTTAGGGCCATAGCATCCACCGGTACGTTTGATAATGCGTCGGCTATCTGCCTCTCATCAGTTACAGCTGGAAGGAAGGTGGCGGCAAAGCGCGAGGCAAAAATATCACATACTGCAGACGGATTGTTGCCGTTGCGCCCGTTGTAACTGACGGAGCTAGGAAAACCAGAGGATTTCCGACGATTGTTTGCGAAGTTCCACAGTACACGTGAATTGCCGCGGCAGCGCAAAACCGTACGCCGTACGTGCCCCAGGTAGCGGAACCTGTTATAGCGCCGATAGAGAGAGTGCGCAGTATTATAGTTGCGCAATGCTGCGGGACACCTACGCAACAAATAATCGCGATACGCGGCAGCTTTAGCCGTTTTGAGCCTGCGCAGCGTTCTGTCACCCCAAGGGGGGCCTCGTTTAGGTCGTTTCACCGTTTTTAAAGTCCGTCCGCGCGTAGTCAAGGCGTGATGTTAGCGCAGGAACGGCTGATTCCTCTCGTGGTAGCGGGATGGCCAACTCAAGCGCAGGGTGATAGGTGTCAATTGCTAACAGCGGGATGAGGCAAAGTTCAAGCGGAAGGCAAACAGAAGCAACAGCATTATTTGCAAACACCAGGTCTAAGACGCGTCCGCTGGTGTTAAGATGACCATTGATCTGGAAAAGTCCGCTATGATGCATCTCGTCCATAAACAGAGCGGAGAGAGCCGATCGCGTACGTGGCTCATAATGCAGAAATGGCAAATCCGGATCATGCTGAGCGGCTGACCAGGAGACGAGAGGTTGGTTGAAGTCTCCTAACAGGAGTAAACCGTCTCCGGGATGCATAGTTGAGCATAATGAGCGAATGCAGTTTTCGATTTCACGGAGCGTGGCAGCATTTGCGGCAAGTCTAGGCGGGAGGTATGCAGCAATGATGAATAGTCGGGAATTGCCTAGTTGTATTACAACGCACACTAGCTCAAGCGATGGATGCACCGTTGTGTGTTCCCGTGACGTCAGAGACTGAGAGCACGCAATCAACACACCTCCACCGCGGGAACATGTACTGTTGTCAACACTACGATCGCATCGGTAGACTCGGAAGCTATCGTCAAACAGCAAAGCCGAAGGTAGACTAGGATCGAGCCAGGTTTCCGTAAGCACTATTACATCGAAATTGGATTCCAACACCGACAGGCGAAACTCATCGACCTTCGTGCGCAGTCACCGCACGTTTTGATAGTAAACAGAGGCAGTGGAACGGGCAGTGCGAAGCGCATTAGCAGCAGGAACATAACAGGTAGGTGTTTGTGCAGACTTAACAGAGGTTCGTCTATTCGTGAAAGAAACGGTGAAGTGTGGTCTGTTGTAAGTTGGTGTTGGAAGTGCGGCGAATTAAAAGCGGGCCGTCAATGAGTGTTGAATTAGGACCATGAGTGGTGTCATTCAGCGTGTGTTCTCCCAATTGTGGTGATGTTAGTGTTTGAGCCTGTGAAGTTGATGCGTTTGCCGGTGAGTGATAGACAGTGGATGTTGGTGTGCGAGGCATCGAACGGCGATCGATGACAACAGGTGTGCGTGTGAGAAAACGGTGTTTGATGGTGATTGGTGACGATGAGTGTCCATGCTCTCGTTGACGGGACTGTACAAATTCACGTACACCAATACCGACAGGCCAGGACGATGGGGCGAGTGCTGCGTCACGAAGGGCGGCCGGTACTCTCACTTTGAAAGAAAGCCAGTTTACGCAGTCAACACTGACTCCCTTCCTCAGCAAGCAGTATGCTAGGACGTCATCGGTGGCTAAACGGCGTTTCACAGAAGCGACTACTTGCTCCACGGTGACGGCAGTGGACAAGCGAGATAGTCGGATCCATATTCTGTCTGTGGCCGGCTGGGGAAACGCTGCTCGAAGCGATGACGATAGCGAATCGGTTCCCATGAGTTCTTCCGGTAGCGTAGACGGGGGTGGGATGCCGACTGTAGTGTTAGTGTACGCGCTTGGCGATGACACTGCATACATGTTATTTTGACGAATGTTTACGTTTTTGTTGACATCAGGGGACATAGAATCCTCGATGATACGCCGCCGCTTTCTACCCGCAACGGGCCGAGGATCGGTATTGCAAAGCTGAGGTATGGGTGCATTTTGCAGTAGAGTAAATCCACTGCGCACCTCGGCGATAATCGGTTCAATAAGCTTCCCCACAGCCGCAACAGTTGAGGTGAGCGCAGCTTGAAAACCTGAGCCCCGATCTCTTTGACTGATCGGCAGCGCGGATTTTTCAGGATATTGGTGCACCCAGTGCAGCTCCAGTGCAGATCGATGTGACTCAGGACCGCATCAATCAGCTCGGAAGGCAGCCTGCAACAACCGCGGTGAAAAGTAGCCTCACAGTACGCACAGCCGACGATACAGTCGGCAGCATCCAGTGGCACAGCACACGCGAAACAGATAGCCGCCATCGCGAAATTATGCGCGGTTTTGATCACACCACCGTTAACCCGGATTAAAAACGTTAATACACAGTCGTGGGTCAATGAAATAACACACTAACGCGCAACAGTAACAGGAAGCAGGTTGGTAGTCAATTGAACGAGTATTAACTGGGTACGTTAGAAAATACACTTAAATATTTTTGGAAAAACGCGGAGCACAGCGATATGCGACCGAGCAGTTAGACGTCAAACGTTATGTCACAAGTATAACTGCCAAGTCAATATTGAACAACTATTTGTTTAAGGGTGCCGTCCATGTAACCTTTTCCACTGACACGCAATAATGCGATGATATTGTAGTATTAGGATGTACGATGCATCTCAGCCGCTCAAGCTATGTGAGTTATCTTTGGTTATTAGATGCAGGTGAAAACGGTGACCATCGTGCAACTGCCCATCTGGAACACCAACATCGTATCACGTTCCAGCCAAACGAAAATATCAATTCTGTGTTAGAACGGGGTCATCATATTATGTTTACGCGCTTCTTCCAGCTGGCTGCTAATAATCTTGGCGCACGGAATCGAACATACCAAGAAGCTCAACTTACTTTCGGTTTGACAAACCCACTCCTTAGATGGCAGATCAGTTCCGCGCACATATGTAGCTCGTGACTTAGGTGTACAACTAGATAGTAGATTAACTCTTCAAGATGAGTTATGTATTTCAAAAAATCTATGTTGTTAGGATTTGTCTTACGTGTTGGAAAGGACTTTAGTGATCCGCATACCTTAAAATCGTTATATTGTGCTATAGTTAAGCCTGTTTTAGAGTTTGCTTCAATAATATGGATACCAACTCAAAAATACAGAATTGAACGGCTAGAATTAATCCAAAGAATATTCACACGCATCCTTTGGTACCGTCTGAATTGGTCTCGTGACGCTACTTATCCCTGCTACCGTACCAGGTTTGCTACTTTTTGGACTGGAATCCCTTGAACACAGGCGAATGACGGCTCAATGCACTTTCTTACATAAGCTCATTAGTGGATTCATTGACGCCTCTCTCATTCTCGAAAAAAATCATTTTCAGGAGTTTAAGGCCACGAGCTCTTTTTAGCACTGATTTCAGGACGACGAAATTTGGCCCTAAAGACCCTTTACTTCTAATGGTTAATGCATATAGCTCTTTTTACAATACTGTCGATCTTAACGTTAGTGTAAATAATCTCAAAATGACTTTTCGAGGCACATATTGACGATCAAAAGCATCAAGTTTTTTATTTATATATTTATTTGCCGTTTTCACATTCGTCATAGCTATCTGTTAGTAATTTGCTATCACCATAGTTTGTATGATGTTAATTTCAGTTAGTTCCATTATTAGCCAGTGTATTAAAAAATTGAGATTAGATATGTAGGCCAGTCTAGGCTAGATGACGTAATTATATAAATAAAATAAAAAAATAAATAGCTAGTAACGCCTCATTGTATCCATATAAGGGACGCCTGCTCTCACCAACAAGCAAGTTACGAGAGCGAAGAGATCTCGAAGGCACGTAGATGTTGCTCTTATTGAATAAACAACAAAAAATTAATTCTTTTTTTTTTATTTTAGCAACAAATACACATTGTTTTTCCTTAAAATGGTGTTCGAGCGTCTATAGGCCAAGCAAAAGGAAACACGAGCGAAAACTTGCCATGGTAGTAAGTCCTCTGAATTGTAACTGTTGTAATGGGTTTGGATAATGTTACGAGGTGGATTAAAACTTCGTTCGAGCGGACTTTTCGACACTTGATCGTCCAGGCGATCATAGAAATCTTTAGGAGGTTTCCCTTACTGGAAACGTTGGAGTTTAGAAGCCTTACCTTGGGTAGGGGGACATAACTAAACTCTTTAAATGAGAACTCGATAGATGTAGGATGGGCATAGTCCTATCCTGACGGTTCGAACGAATCTGACTTGCCATGATCGGAGTTGGTTTTATTTATACTCAAAAGAAGTTAAGGGTTTAACACATTTGGTTCCGGGTTGTATGTTGGAAAGTTATTGTTTTCACTAAGCTAGTTACGTTTGTCTTTTGTTGACAAGAACGATGGTTCTTGTCACTAAGTTCCTGTTTTGGGTTTAATGCATATACTGTTCCTGCTTTGGGTTACATACTGTTCCTGCTTATGTTGTGCGTTTCGGTTGTTTTAGATAAGTGTGTCACATCTGTTATTTGTTTGAATGGACGGCCTGAACTCTTCCGGTTGCGGTGCTATGGTATGATCTGATTTACTGAATGTGTTATAATGAATGTGTTACAATGGTGTGATTTTGCTTTCCAAAGTGTGTTACAATGTGTCTATAGCTGATAGTGTGTATTATAATAAGTTTTGTATAGCAGATATGCTACACAACTGCTTAAAACTTTTTCAGAGTACAATTTTGAATGGAGTAACCTTAGTTGTGTAACTGTTGATCGAGGAAGAAATATGAGTGGTACTAAGAAATGTTTGGTAGGAAAAGTGAAAGAAGAATGCAAAAAAATAAATATTCCGCAGCCTTTGTTTGTGCATTGTATAATTCACCAAGAAGCGTTGTGTGCTAATAATTTTTTGATATTAGCTGCGTTCTTCAACCAATGGTTAAAATAGTTAATTTTATTCGGTCACATGGTCTGAATTATCGACGGTTTAGAAACATGTTGAAAGATAATGATGCAGATTATCAAGATCTACCTTATTACACAGCAGTGAGATGGTTAAGCTGTTGAAAACTTTTGAACAGAATGCTAGAATTAAGAAAGGATGATGTTGAATTTTTAGATGTAAGGCTGGAAATAGACGAACCGAGATCATCGCGGTACCGCGAAAATCGCGTATGTTTTGAGCTGTCAATTATGTTATAAAATCTGACAGATAGGCGAGATAATCGCGGTTCGTGTATGGAACCATCCGAGGTCTGGTGACGATTGAATGTGCCAAGAAGAAATATTTTTCTATCAATTTGCGAATCAAATTATTTATTTCACATAGTGTATGCAAAATAAAATACAAAACTCATTTCTCGACACGAGTTTTCACACAAATCCGCTAGAAAAAGTAAAAATAATCGGTTCGCGCTACCGCGAAAATCTCAGCAATACCGAAGTTGGGTATCTCTGCGAAACAGCAGGCGCGATTGGAGGCGCGGAAGATTTGACAGCTCTACTTTTCTACAACTGTTTTAAACAACGCGCGGATTTCGCGGTACCGCGTCGATCTCGGTTCGTCTATTTCCAGCCTAAAGGGCAAACAAGGACCATTGCTACGTGATGAAAACTGGGTATCGAAATTGGCATTTGCTGCGGGTATTACAAATCATTTAAATGAATTAAATCTGAAACTTCAAGCACAAGACAATCTTATTTCTGACCTATACATGCATATAAAAGCTTTCAGATTAAAGTTCAGAATGTTTTTAGAACAGCTACAAATAAAAAAAATTAACGCATTTTCCGAAGTGTCAGAAATTTCAAGAAGAAACAAACGAAGAGTTTCCAGTTGATTACACCAGTTATCTTTTACGTGAACTACAAACCCAGTTTAATGTTAGGTTTGCTGAAGTAGAAGGAAAAGCTTCAGAAATAAGAATTTTTCAAAATCCATTTGAAGCTGTTGATGCGGATTGCCCCAATGAGTTCAACTGGAAATCATAGAAATGCAAGCAAACTATGCAAACTTCTTACCAAATAGTTGGTGCATCGAAAACGGACTAGAAGTATGTGTGGATAAAAGCCAGTGCATTTCATTCAGCAGGGTGCGAAGCCCTATCATCTTTAATTACTCGATGAGAGACTCGCATCTTGTTCGAACGTCATGTATTTGCGACCTGGGAGTGTTACTAGACGACAAACTTTCATTTCGTACTCATATCGACAGCGTTATTGCGAAGGGAAACCAACTGCCTAATCTTATAACGAACACCTGCAGTGAATTCATCGATCCCGTGTGCATCAAATCGATCTATTGTTCCATTGTACGATCTTGTCTTGAGTACTGCTCTCCGGTTTGGTGCCCGCTTACTGTTGGTGATATAAATCGACTTGAAGCCTTGCAAAGGAAAATCACTAGGTACCATACCAGGCCTTCCTACCATCAGCGATGTCTGCTTCTCGGACTCGAAACACTTAGCAAACGGCGTCGAAATGCACATTGTGTTTTTAACTTCCGGCTTCTCAACGGCGAGATGAACTCCCCCGCACTCTTAAGTCGAGTCAACCTATTTGCTCCCTCCCGAACACTTCCCATATGCGCACCCCCGCACTCGTAATAACCATGGTCAGGGTCATCCCATGCTTCCCATGTCATCGGAATTTAACACTGCATTAGAATTATTCGATTTTTGTTTGCCCACGCCAGCTTTTAAGGAAAAATTGCGGTTACGTGATGTGTAATATTATATATAATATAAAAGATTAGATTAATAAGTCCGTCTGTTCAATAAACAAATATAAATATAGATATAAAATATAAAAACCGATTTCCCAAAGATGAAGGATTTTGCCTGTCGATACATTTCGTTGTTTGGAACAACATATTTGTATGAACAAATATTTTCACGCATGAAATATGTGAAAAATAGCTTGAGATCAAATTTAGTAGAACATGCAGAAATGAATATAATTTGAAAGATAAAAATATAAAGTGTCTTCGGCTTTGGATTGCCCATCGAAGATAAAAAAGTGTTTTGATATTACACATTTGAGATACACAATTGATATTTTTGCTAATGATAAATTACGATTGGCACTCACTCACGATGTTTGCTATGTGGCCCGCTCATCAAAAAGTTTGGAGACCCCTAGTGTAGATGTAGATAACGATAAGTTTCGTGTAGATGCGTCTTAAGGCGGCCTTTTCAGCACCGATGGCTACTGTGTGGGGTTCGAGGATCGGAGGTTCGGCGAAGCGATGGCGAATGATGAAGACGCGGAAATTTTCGAGGACTCATTCTAATTCTGGTAGTAGATGTTTGTGGAAGCAAATAAAGTATTGCAGAGAAAAATTAAACTTTATTTAATCTTAGTAGTTTAGTGTGGCGCTTTTCCGAAAAAAGTTATGTAGTTTTAGTCGTTTCAATTGATATGAACGAAAACTCCACCTGCGCTATCCCTGTACAATCGAAACGGGCAGAACTGATACGGCAACAACATTAATTGTTTGGGACGAAGCTTCAACGACTAATCGGTACGCGCTCGAAGCAGTAGATCGAACACTGAACGATATTACGGGATTGCAACGTCCCTTCAGTGGAAAGGTGTACTACTTTCCGGAGACTTTCGAAACATTTTACCAATCGTACCGAAGGGCACGGATGCACAGATCATCAATGAATGTATAAAAAAGTACACTATAGCCGCTGTTTACAAAGCTACAATTGTGCGTTAACATGCGGGTACGTACGGCACAAAACGCGCACCGTGCCAGTTAGCTGCAAGAGTTAGCCAGTTTTCTGCTCCGTATCGGTGAAGAGCTGCACGATACATTCGCAGAACTGACTCATAAGTACGCTAAAATACCACGGGATATCGTACTACCTCGATCGGTGAACCGACTACCCGGCATTCAATCGCTGGTTGCTCGTGCTTACCATGATATCAAACAGTGTTGCAAAGATCCGGCCTATTTTTCTGATCGAGCAATTCTTTCGTCCCTAAACGTCGATGTGACCAACATCAATAATTTGGTGTTAGAGCATATCCTAGGGCGTGTCAGGGAATACCGTTCCGTCGATACGCTGGGTCAACCCAGAGGAGCTCGAACAGTTTTAGTTGCCGTGTGAATATCTTAATTCGCTCAACAACAGCGGAATACCTATCCATTCTCTGCGATTGAAACCATCGGTTCCACTGATTCTGTTGCGAAACCTAAACTAGGAC
This sequence comes from Anopheles arabiensis, assembly GCF_016920715.1. NCBI lineage: Eukaryota > Metazoa > Arthropoda > Insecta > Diptera > Culicidae > Anopheles > Anopheles arabiensis. Next base: position 58,386,525 of record NC_053518.1, read on the forward strand.
ATGGGGTTGTGCAGAGCACGCGACTGAAGATAGTACTCATGGAAGGAACTGCATTCGCGCCTAAATACTGACGAGCAAACGGAGCGGCGATGACGTGTTGCTTCTTCACATATATTGTGATAGCAACGATAAAGGGCATGTATTCCAAATCAGCCTTAAACAGTTCCCTATTCAGGACAGGAGTGCTTCTCAATGACCATCAACAAGGCACAATGACAATCTCTACATCATTTGGGTCTATACCTGCCGAAACCCGTTTTCGCACACAGTCAACTCTAAGTTGCACTATTCCGTGTGACATCACGGTCCAACATTGTCATACTGATACCGAATCCAGAACGAGAGGATGATGATCGCTCTGTAGGTTTTTGCACCCAGGACGGTATAATTGATGTTGACTGTAAGTACAATCAACACTCAATCAATATATTTTTTTCGAATGAAAACACTTCTTTTCTTACGCTTCCAATGCCACTAAATTTCCTTTATGTTAACAAAGCTTGAATGAGATATGCAGGGATTAGTTTGTCCTGTAAATAAAACAATGCTTTAATATTCCTTCTGTTTTCCCGATTATATATTTTTTAATGTTTCGTCTGGCAGACACTGATTTATTGAAAATGTTTCATCAAGCGATGGTTGTGCTTCCAACTGTAGGCAAAAAAGCATGATGAATAAAATGCATCAATAAATGTAGGTTTTGCAATATTCATTACGTTTCAGCTCCCAATGTCCGTTCTATATTAAAACGTTGCTATCTTTACTCTTTTGTTAGGCTTTACCGTTTCATACACAATTTTCATACACAAGAGAGGTTCCGTTTCATACACAAGAAAGGAAGAACAGGTAGAATGGGCGCCAATATTTTTGACCAATTTTTTTGCTCCGCCCTCTAAAATAGTTCACACAAAATAACACACTTTAATCCATGTTTTAATGTTAAATAAGAACTCGCAGAGTCCAAAATATATTTTTAAAGAATGCTTAATCGAAAAACTGGGGTAGATAAATTATATAAATAAATTTAATAAATGTAAATAAAGTTTGAATCCTGGGGACCTTACGTCAAGAATTGTCAAAATGCACTAGAGTCCACCACCTGATATTTTTAAATCCACCTTGCTGTGTAAGCATATCTTTGTCATTCGGCCCAACGCGAACATTATTCCATACACTTTGCATCGTAACAGTTCGCACACCTGCCACGTGATATTATTTGTACATTCGAAGTCTATATAATACAGAGGTCGATGGTCCACCATTTTGAAAGCTTGTTTTTAACTGTTAGATGAAAAAGCGTTCACAAACGATTCCTAACAACCAAACACTTTTGAGGGCTATTTGTGCAATTGTGCACAAAACTTAGTGTAACTATACATTTTATTCTCATGAACGTGGCATGGATTAGTTTTTTCAGTAATTCATCACTTAGAAACGACCACAATCTGGAAACTAGCCTATTAGCTTTGGTCCTTTTGAACTGCACATGATTTCGTCATAATTACTGATCTTGTTATAACTGGTAACTATACTAGAACTCTATTTTTTTTTTTATATTCGTCAACTTTTTTAAGTACAATATTACGAGCAAACGATGTTAAAATGATCGAAAATAAATTCAGACCACTGCATGCTTAACAACCAGTGTTGCGACCGGTGATAGTCGTCGACATAAAATTTTACAAAATGATACTTTTTGAAGCATCATATTCTAGATTCATACTTTCATTCGACAATCACGGAAGAAAATATCATATGACACGATGATATTTTTCTGCTACATTCTTTTGACTTTTTGATTTTGCCGTACCTCAAGTGAACTAGATCTTCATAAAAAACGGGTCCATTTTCGTGTTATGGCGTGAATTTCTATACTTCTGCAAGTGAACTGCACTTTCCTGGTCGACTGGGTGAAAATAACAAGTGATCTAATGGCAAAGTATGGATAAATGCAAGATTAAGCAGTTCTGGCGTCTCATGAAAAATGTCAAATCACATTCATTCTATTTTTTTTTTTTTTGCAATCATGTCATCGCAAAAGCATTGATTTTTATTGCACAAATGATTGTCGCTTTTGGAAAGTCGTGTCATGGTAACCATTAATATCATGATAAAAAAAATGATTTTGACAGCCGCTTACTGCGCATATCATAACCGTAGCAATAGACGATGCGCAATCTCAGATTGCGCATATATTTATCTGTCAAACGGATCGGTTTGCTATATTTATCTGTCAAAAAAAAATTATATATCTCGGACATATAATCTTGAAAAATTATGCGCAATCTTGGCGCAATTTGAAAATGTATGGAAATGACGTTTATAGTTCAGGGTTGGCTACGCGAAATGACTTATGTTTTGATAAAACGAATATATGCGCAATCTGAGATTGCGCATCGTGTATTAATACGGTAAAAAAATGTCGACAATAGAAACACTGACAACAACTAAAACCTCATTGTATGCTACGATGAACTATTGAAGCTTCTTCATCCAGCTGTCAAAACTTTCCCAGACGATCAAATGTTCTGGACGACTCGACCTCTATATCAAAGAAGTATGAAGATCAGGTGGTCTCATAGCCTGTTTTTCATAGCAAAAGTTGAACGTCACTTTTTGACAGCATGGGTGAAAACATTTCCCCAAACAAGCTTTCTGACGACTTGCCTAATGCACAAACAATCTTAGAATCTTCGTTATTTGCACTGAAATACCTTAAAAAATACACAAAATATTTGTTACTGTAAGCTAGACCAAATCTGAACTATTTAAATCCATTTTTGGATCAAAATAATGCCGTTGATGAGGACACCAATGTGTACTACATATGTGTTGCTAAGAACAAAGCGAACGGTTCCTATGGAAATTCATTTCACCAATTCTGTCAAAAGGAGCTTTTTTTGATTCCGAAATTAGTTGTCAATTTGTATTTGTATGGGACGAGACCACCTGATATTCATACACTCTATATTATAGAGACTTTGACGTCATCCGTCAAACTGTCAAATGCCGTATACAATGTCAACAATAACGCGTGCTTTTGCGAATGGTAAGCTTATATTTTACTTTTGTGTCGGCTTTTTTCGAAGCAGTGCGCAAGGTGTGTTTATTTAGAAGGTGAATTATTAGCGCGTTTGCCGGGCGCCATCATTGAGTATTGTTATCTCAAATCGCATACAATTTTCTATACCCCCCTCCAGCCCTTCCCGATTTCAATACCGGAGCACCCAGTATTGTTATGTCAAGTCGTGAAATGTCAATTTGCTCTGAAGCACTTCACCTCCTAATATCCATACACCTCGGCAGTGCGTTTCATCTTTTCATCTGTCTTATCAGGTACCTGGTAATTGACAACCGTCCCAAGTGTTTTGTGAGGCGTCGGTGCCGTGGATTGGTGCCACAGCGAGTCGGTGGCGTGGATTTGGTATACGATACGTGTGTAACTGGCAGAAAGAAATAAGCCATCTGGATCAGGATACAAGCATTTCGGGTGGAAGTTTTACGAACAGATGAGCTTCCTCAAGGACATGCTTGCGTCTTGACCCAGAACTGGGAATCTCGAGTCATCTTGGCAAGGTAGTATTTCTTTTTTCTACTATGTTATTTTATGCTATGATGTGCTATTTCTCTTTGTAATCCTCATACAAATAGAACTGAATACAAAAGAAAGCGGCAACAGGACGATCGAGTGTCGCAGGACATCATTAGTGTAGAGAAGGAGCGCTACGAACTGCTAAAACAAAAGCAACAGAAATGCTCTAACCACCGCATAATGATGAGTATTGTTACACTTCTTGATGCATTGCCAGATATAAATGATCAATTGGATGCAATTGAGGAGATCTTGGAATTCGTTTACCAAGTTATAAAAACATAGCGAAGTAAAAACCAAAGGGAGAAAATCAAAAACAAAATAAGCTTAATTGAGAACACAAATGTCTACATGTTGGTACCTATCGTCTCCTTTAATAGACAACACAGTATCATGCTGAGCGTGTTAGTCTGTGTTGTTTATTCAAAGAAACATGTGGACAGTTGTTACATTAGTGTTACACTACTAGTTACAATAATTTAATTATTGTGACTGAAATTGAATTTGTGATATGAATAAAAAGAACTTGTTATGAATTTTCTAAATATATACTGTATCATTTAATTTCCTTCACATTTTTCGAATAATAAATTGACAATGAGCACCCTAACTAAAAACGGTTTAATGGTATTGTCTTTTTTATAACGATAAGCCTTGTCAATGTATGTTTTTACTTCATCGAACATTATTGATTTATTCGATCAAAAAATAATGTTTGAAGACATTTCGAACATCTGTATCCTCAAGAGATGAATGATTGTTTGCCCTCTTGCTGTTTGCGTTGGATTGTGGGTTAGTGTTATACGTTAATTCCGTGCTTTCTCTAAAATCTAAGCACCTGTTATACAACAGGCATGCTATTTTGACAATTATTGAGACGTGTTCCGGAGTTATCTGGAAACGTCATTTTGCCTCCAACAAACCAAAGGCGCGTTCAACGCAGCGTCTTGCCGTACTCAGCAGGTGGTTAAAATATTTTTTGCCGGATCTCCAGTATCGGGAAAGGGCCGCAGTAAGAAAGGATTTAGTGGATAACATTGATGACACGTATTAACACGTGACACTTATCTTGCCAGGTAGTAGTGGTTTAGGAGTATGGATATTTATTTTATTTTATTTTATTTATTTTATTAATTGCTCGGCCACGTTGGGTTACAGCAATAGTGCTTACTGACTATAGTATACAATTATTCACGAAGGAGTTGGAAGGAGTTTATGGTACGGAAAAGGAGCGAAGACGGGATCGGTAGACAGGATAGGATATGTTGAAATCGAACAGATCAGAAGTACTATTAAAAGACGACATAGCTCTTACAAAAGGCTCATTGCGAGCAAAACGTGTACGACATATAGGTAACTGGAGACGAAAACGATAACGTAAGGTGCGACAAGGTGCATACAAATGTAAGCGCGACAGAAGTGAAGGAGTATCAATCGTATTGAGCAATATGCCAGCGACGAAAGAAGCCTGAGCGACCGAGAGGCGGTGCTCCAACTTGGCAAGGCCTAATAGAGTGCATCTATCGTCATACGAAGGAAGCGGAATAGAGTGATGACCCAGCGACCTACGAAATACGATCCTTGTAAAACGTCTCTGGATCCTCTCAATCCTTTGGAGCAGAGATAGTTGAACAGGAGACCAGATGACACAGGCATATTCCAGTACGGAACGGACCCAACAACAATAAAGGGACTTAAGACAAAAAGGATCACGAATTTCAGTGGACATGCGACAAATATAACCAAGACTTTTGTTGGCCTTGTTGATGACATAGTCCGTGTGCTCCTTGAAAGAAAGACTCGGGTCAAAGAAGACGCCAAGATCCTTAGACAAGGACGCACGGGGAATAGGGGCATCACAGACACTATAAGCATGAGTTATACTTGTAGAAGATCGGAAGAAAGACAAGACAGAACATTTTTCAGGACACAGGACTAAACCGTTAGAAGCACACCATGTAGAGAATTTACAGAGCCAGGATTGAAGGACTAGACAATCAGCTGTAGAAGATACAGGAAGAAAAATTTTAACGTCATCCGCATATAGCAAGAAGCCGTTAGGAGGAAGGATCGAAGTACAGTCATTGAGGAAGAGAATGAACAGTAAGGGACTAAGGACACTACCTTGAGGGACACCCGAAGAACTAAGAAAACATTCAGAGAAAGAGCCACAGATTTTAACTGCATATGAACGATTCTCAAGATAGGAGTTGAACCACGGCAATATAGAGCCACCGAAACCTAGTTTTCGAAGCTTAGCAACAAGTAATGATAGAGGTATACTGTCAAATGCCGCTTTGAAATCGGTATAGATAGTGTCTACTTGCTTACCACTAGACAGATAGTGATATAGAGAAGACAAAAAACACATTAGGTTGGTGGACACTGAGCGATTGGGCATAAAGCCGTGTTGTTCCGTAGAAATATAATTTTTTACACAAGGCATTACAGATAAATGGACAATTGACTCGAGGATTTTAGAACACGCACAAATAATAGAGATGCCTCTGTAGTTTGATGCTAGTGTGCGGTCAACTTTCTTATAAATGGGAACAAGCCAAGCTAGTTTCCATTGACTAGGAAAAAATCCCTACACTAAGCGAGCGAGAAAAAAGACGAGTGAGAATAGGAGTGAGGGTATTGCCACATTTTTTCAAAACACAGGCAGGGATGCCATCGGGGCCTGGTGAAAACGAAGTTTTAAGTTTGGATAAAGCGGATTTTACTAGGCTTTCACTTACAACGACTGAATTACATGATATCACATCAGAGGGCGTGTAAGACAAGCCTACGTCCAAAGGAACCTTAAAAGTACTAGGATCGACACATACACTAGAGAAATGTTTGGCAAACAGGTTACATATATCAGGATTGGACGTAGCAGAGGACAGATCAAGAAACAGGGTGGATGGAAGGCTAGCAGAGCCTCGCCGAGAGTTCGCAAAACGAAAGAATGACCCAGGATCAATAGTGAAGCGCATTTGAAGACGCCTAACGTAGCGACGATACAGATGGCGATTAAGAAGACGATAAGCCTTAGCCGCATATTTATATACACAAAGATTGTGTAAAGTATTATTTAAACGGTAGGCGCGTTGAGCGCGGTTTTTGTCCGATTTTAATAGACGTAAAGCTCTGTTCGACCACTTAGGATTAGGAGCGGGTTTGAGGTGAGGACAGCAGGAAGGGAAGGCGGAAGTGATTACATTAGTAAACGCTGCTACAGCTTGATTTATGTCACAGTCAGCATCAATAAAGGACCAATCGGTATCGGCTAATATACGATGAAGCTTTTGGTAGTCCATTTTCCTAAAATTGAACATACGAGCCGTAGGTATTCGTTGGGAGGATGCAGGGCGAGAGTGCGTAAGGAGCACGCTTGTCTCAAGAGCAGGATGATGATTGTCTAGCGCGACGAGTGGAACAGGTGAAGCTATGACGGGGGAGCAGCACTCCAAGAAGGCAGCATTGGCAAATAGAAGATCTAATTGTCTTCCGCATATATTTTTTATGCCGGATAATTGCAGCAAACCGTTTACCGATATTCCATCAAGCAGAGAAACATTTTCACGAGATACACCAGTAGGAATGAACTGATTAACGCACGATGCCGACGGTTGCCAGGAGAGTGATGGTGAATTAAAATCACCAAGTAACACCATAAGATCATTTGGTTTAAGTTTGCCAGCAACGAAACTAACACTCTCATGTAAAACGTCAAGGACTACTTCGGAAGAACGCAAATCGGGTGGGATGTAAACGGCGCCGATATAGATTGCAAGGTTTTGAAGCTTAACAATTTTCCAAACAGACTCCAGCGAGTCGAACGGCAGTGATAAAGTTGACGTGTTCAGCACGGAAGAGCAGGCAATGAGTACACCACCACCACGGCGACGGTTACTGTTGAGAGAATTTCGGTCGCAGCGATAGATGACATACGCATCCTCCGAGATAAGAGAGGACGGAATTGAGCCATCGAGCCATGTTTCAGTTAACACCAACACATCCATATCAAGCTCAGATAGAGAGAGGCGTAACTCGTCTAGTTTTGTGCGCAATCCTCTTACGTTTTGATAGTAGATGTTTAGTCGATCGATCGAAGGAATGAGAGAGCGAGATGCGCCGGGAGTGCTCTCGCTGCAAGTTATTAACGGCGGAAGAGAGTCAGACGGATTGTGTGTATTAGATGCAGGGTTAGCTTCCATCAATTCGGGTAAAGTCGGTAGTTCATGAAAATCTTCAGCCGGATCAGCCGGTTTACGCTTGCTGAAAGTACTGCGTATAAGGCAAGCTCATAGGACCATGATCGGGCGAAATAGTGAAATCAGCGTTTCGCAGTTGTGTCGTGTGGTTGATAGAAGGTGGCGATGAATGATGATCCGATTCACGGGTAACAGGCGCAGAAGGTGCATGGGATGCTGCAGTAGTGGGTCGCCAAACATTGACGGAGCGGGGATTAAGGTCGATGAACTCCTTAAAAGAGATCCCGCGAGGCCAGGTTGAAGCAGCCAAAGCAATAGCCCGGTGCGAATCCGGTACACCAATTTTAAAAGATACGTAGGAGAGCGTAGAAAGATCCCGGTCACGTCGTACAAGGCTGTATACCAAGATGTCGTCTGTCCCTATGTTGGAACAGGCCATTTCACGGATCGCTTCAATCGGAGTATCAGGAGCAATACGGGAGATAAAGACCCAAGTACGGCGTGGGCGTTCAGGAACGGTCGTAATATTGTTGTAGGACAACCCTGTACCCGATGACAGCATAGCGCGTGTAGCGGTATTGGTAGGCGACGAGTCGGGAGAGCGATCCATCAATCGACGTTTGGAAGGATTCTCACCAACAGCTTGATGGGTGAGCTTAGAGGCCGCAACTGGATTCGTGGTCGTTGAGTGCGTAGCAGGAATCGCGGAATGGTGAGCACTCGATGTAGTAGTATGCGTAGCAAGATGAGAGTTGAGCTTGTTCATTAGTGAGTTGAAGGAAGTGAGAAACTCACGGTGCATGAGATCAAGCCCCTTGATGCCATGCTTAACTTCATCAAGCGTTGTGAGTAGTGGAGCCTGTGAGTAGTTGCGTTCCATTGAGTGAGAAGCAGTAAGTGAGTCGATGAAATCTTTCACGGAACGAATTGACGATGCTGATTCCTGTTTCATCAAAGCTATCTCGTTTCTAAAACAATCCAGTGAAGAGGAAAGTTCAAGTCGCAAGCCAGCTGATGTCGCCTGCACAGAACGTGAGGTATCGCGGAAATCGGACTGCAACGATTCCAACAGGTAGGCAGCATCACGAGAAAGGCCGTGCGAGAAGCGTAAAGTGTCAACGGCCCGCAAACGCTGAGCACAATCCGCGCAAGCCCAAAATAAATTTTGTGACTTCTTAAAATCACGCAGGAGCGGGGTTGAAAGTCCAATGCACTTATCGTGGTAATAGTGTTCACACAGACCGAAGCACGGAATTGGATCGTTGCTAATAGCACCTTCACATTTCTTACAGATCACGGACGCCATCGCAAAATAGCACAGTGAGTGGTCACAACAACCGCAGGCGGATCGCAATGTTTATTTGTTGAACCGTACAAATTCACAGGTGCCGCACAAATTTGTGATACGTGAACGCGCGAGTGCGAATTAACCGAACTAAAACAGTTCAAGCACTTAAACACCAAGAAAATCGCGGTAAAAAATCAACTTGGAAATAGCAGAGTGAGAAAGCACAACCAGCCGCAATGAGTGACAAGTGATGAATGTTTAGCCTATTTCAACGAATGAGCTCAATTAAAGAAGCCGCTATCGCTACGACCATCATTTCACCAACGTCAATGGTGATAAATTTCCAATTCACATCTGCTACTGCTTGCAAATGCGGAGAAAATTTTTTTTTATTGTTATATTACAGTATGTTCCCGAGTTTAACGGTTCTCGACTTACGCGGATTCGGAGTTACGCGGTTTTCTAAATTTGGTGCCCTTCACGATTCTAGTTAGTTTTTTGTATGGAGTTTGACAGTTGGAGGCTGAAATCATGTAAACACTCCATACAAAACCACACAAAAAACTAGCCTGCAATTTTCGGTCCACACCAATGTGGGTAGAAAGGAGGTGTCGTCAAACAGAACATTTGGCCATCAAGGCTTTAAAAAAAAAGCACAAAACCAGGATCGACGGCAGTTGTAAAATGGGACGAATGTTGCTGGTATTTGCATATGATAAATTAATTGTTTTCGTTTAATACCCATTTGTTTAGCACTAAAAATTTGTATTTTGCATCCACACTCCATAAGCAGGTGATATTGTCCCCCACACTTGTGTACCATTTCATTTTGTGTTTAGTTTAGTTTAGTTTATTAATCGATGGACTATGAAGCCCTCTCGAGTCAAAATTTGTTTACAATACACATTAGATAACGAACAGAACATTTATATATTGTTATTGTTGAACGCATTCCGAACACTTAAAAGCGAAGTCAGTTCCGTTATCGTCATTCCAGGCTCGTAAATATCGTCAGCTGAATTTAATAGACGGCACATACAAAGAAGGGGGTTGCGAGAGCCAAATGTTGTTCGGGTTTCAGCGACTGCCAGCATTGGTCGGCGACGAAGTATTCTGGCAGGAACAAAGAAGTGAATCCTTGAAAGTAGCTCGGGACAGTCGATGGTTCCGTTTAAGATTCCCGTGATAAATGCCAGTCTGGTGTGCTCAACACGTTCGGCGAGAGGCGGGATCCCAAGCAGCAAACACCTAGTTCTATAGTCGAGACGACGCGGCCAATCACGAAGGGCGAAGCGCGTTGCCTTCCGTTGGATGGACTCTAGCCGCGCAAGTGCCCGAGTAGATGCTGGCCACCAAACAATACTAGCATATTCCAGCAGTGGTCTGATAAGTGCGCAGTACAGTGTCTTGAAACACATAGGATCACGAAGCTCGCGCGTCATGTTTATGGCCAAGCCAAGTAGACGATTGCCATTAGCGACTACTTGGTCTATCTGTTCTTCGAAGGAGAGTTTAGCATCTAGGAGGACTCCTAGATCCTTTACACAGTTCACTCTTTCGAGGTTCTGACCATCAAGCGTGTAATTAAACAGCGCTGGAGCTCTTGAACGGCTGAATGAGATTATGGCGCATTTATCGATACAGACGCTTAGTGCGTTACGCTTGCACCAGGAGACAAAATTCGGTCAAAGTGGCTTGAAGTTGAAGATGGTCCTCGGGCTCACGGATTTCACGATAAATTTTAGCATCATCTGCGTAGAGTAGGCAACTATTATCCGGGAGTGCCGTGCACAAGTCGTTTATGTAGAGCAGAAACAACAGAGGCCCCAGGTTGCTGCCCTGGGGTACGCCGGAAGAGGCACCGATAGATCTAGATTGGTGGGAGCCCATTCTAATTGCATATGAACGACCACATAAATACGATTTCATCCACTTTAACAGGGGTGGTGATAATCCAAGTCTATCAAGTTTTGCCAGAAGAATGTTGTGGGACACACTGTCAAAAGCCGCCTTAATGTCCGTGTAAATGGCATCAACCTGCATACCATCATCAATGGACTTATAACAGCCGCTAACGAATTGCATCAGATTTGTCGTAGTTGATCTCTTAGGCATGAATCCATGTTGGTTGGTGCTGATGTATTTGCCGGCAGATGCTATTAATGGTTCATAGATGAAGAGCTCGAACACTTTGGCGCAGGCAGCTAAAGAGGTAATACCTCGATAATTCACTGCTTCGTTTTTGCTGCCCTTTTTGTGGATGGGTGTTAGCCATGAGACCTTCCACAGTGAGGAAAGGTTCCTGTGCGCAGAGATTCGTTAAAAATCTTAGTTAAAACAGGAGCTACCGATACGGCACAACGCTTGAGTATTGTCGCTGGGATACCATCTGGCCCCTCGGAGTATGACGACTTGAGACGCTCGATTTTTTGGGTAACCAGGGTCTCGGTGACGATAGGTAGCGTGACATGAATTGCATCTGCCGGAGTGTTCACGAGTGCGGAAGCAACAGTCTCCGGATGTGTGATGTTAGAGATGAAGCTATCCTCGAAACGCGTGGCGAACAGTTCACAAATATCTAATGGCGAGTGTGCACAATTATCCTTATACCGAATAGTCCCGGGGAGGCCAGTTGACTTGCGCATGTTGTCGGCAAAGCTCCAAAAGCGGCGAGGGTACTTTCGCAAGCTTCGTTCAGTGTGGCGTATATATCGACGATAGGAGACACTATTATATTTTCGATAAAGTGCCTGAACACCATTGTAGTAAAGCCGACACAGTGTGGACCGACTAGCACGCAAATAGTCATAAGCGGCTCGCTTTGCTTTTTTTAGGGCATGTAATGTGCGGTCACCCCACGGCGGTCCGCGATGGGGCTTTTTAATAGGAGCACATTCACGCAATGCGGCCCGCATAAACTCTGAGAAATCGTTCTTGGCATGGTCAATGGATGTATAGTTAGAGCATTCAAATTATTAGTTGAAGGAGCAGATCAGTCTCTTGAGTTTAGTAAGGTCAGCATGTGCGTAATTGAGCTTTATTTCCGTAACAGTGGTAGCGTGATTCATAGACGATGCTGTGATTTCCAAATCAAATTCGAGCGGTGGGTGATAGCGAGCACCCGCTGCTGCCAATAGACTGCTGACTCGTAAGAGCGAAGAAGTTGTTGCACTTGACCAATTTCCGTATGCAAGGTCTAAAATGCGCCCCATAGAGTTAGTGTTGTTATTAAGTTGGTTAAGCGCATTCTTGTGCAGTCCATCGACGAATTGGGCGCTAGGAACTGAGCTAGTATGAGGTTAAAAAAACACAAAAGGGGTTTCATGATTCGATTGCGCAGGCGACCATCGATTGCGCAGGCGAAAAGAGCGGGTTGGTTAAAGTCTCCCACGAGCACGAATCTGTCGTTTAGACCTAGTGTGTCGCAAATGCTGTTGACGGTGTCCAGTAATGCATTTATTTGTCCTTCGTCCATGCTATGGTTGGGAGGAAGGTAGGCAGCAGCAATGTATAATCGGTACGTCGGGAGCTGAATCCAGATGCAAGCGAATTCAAGTGTTGTTGTTGTGTATTGGTATTCCACCGTGTGCTCCCGTTGTTTGCCATTGCGCGTTGTGTGTATTGGTATGCCATCGTGTACTGTCGTACTCTTTTGATACATGGCCAGTGTGAGAGAAGAGAGAGGGAGGGGTTAGACTTTTTTTAATTAAACTTACCGAGCGCTGCAGGTACTCGATTCATCGACGACATTATGTAGGGCCTTTCGCTACAGTCGGCGTTCTCATTTATCTATTGGTATGAATCGAATACGAGTGTGTTATGTTGCTACATATAGAAATTAATATTGTGTTTACCACTTTCAATAAATAATCCGAATCTACGTAGGCGTGATGTACAGATAGGTGAACGCACTTTTGAAGTCGTCCCAGAATTCACCTATCTGGGGTCAAAGGTCAGCAACGACAATAGCATGGAAGCTGAGTTGCGCGCAAGGATGCTGGCTGCCAACCGGTCATTCTACACCCTCAAAAAGCAGTTCACCTCAAAGAACCTGTCGCGACGGACGAAGCTGGGACTATATAGTACCTATATAGTACCAGTACTCGCATACGCCTCTGAGACATGGACACTGTCCAAATCTGACGAAACCCTCTTAGCCGCGTTCGAGAGGAAGATGCTCAGAAGGATACTTGCCCCCGTATGTGTGGAAGGACAATGGAGGAGCCGCTATAATGACGAGCTATACGAGATGTACGGCGACCTCACTGTCGTACAGCGTATAAAGCTCGCCAGGCTCCGGTGGGCTGGCCATGTTGTACGCATGGAAACGGACGACCCAGCCCGTAAAGTATTTTTAGGCCGTCCACAAGGACAGAGGAGGCGTGGTAGACCCAAATTTAGGTGGCAAGATGGCGTGGAGGCGTCCGCCATTAAGGCCGGGATAACGGACTGGCAGACGAAGGCGCGGGACCGTGAGCGGTTTTGCACACTCCAGAGGCAGGCCAAGATCGCAAAGCGGTTGTTGCGCCGGATAAGTAAGTAAGTAAGTAAGTTTACCACTTTCATGATGTGATGGTTATGTTTTATTATTGTTCACAGTTATGGAAAACAAAAGCAAAAACGTAAGCCTCGTAGACTAATATGAGAATCCTGGTAAGCGGCCCTTAAGCATGCTAAGAAGTTTTGAAGAAGAAGAAACAACACTTGGTATGTATTTCAATGTTATAGTTCGATTTTCACCATTTCAAACATTGTATTTAGTTTGCGTTATGTTGCTTCGATGTTGCTTTTATACAGATTCTGGAAACGTTAAAAAGCAACAACAAGAGCAACCATCTGGGACAATAAAGAATTAAATTGTTTTTCCAAATGGACAAAAATTAGAAATTCGTGGCACTATTTGTGGTGAATGTAATTGAGAATTCGTTCTGAGTTCATGAGTAATTTTATCGTTTCCATGCAGGTGCTATCAAACTGGATCAAACAGTATGTGCGAAACCATTAGATGCTAATCCGAGGGAGTTATTTCATGATCCTTTATGTTATTTCGTTATTAACAGTTTTTTTATTACAGGCTCTACACAAACACAACAAACTATCTTTTTAAAGACTGCTGGAGCTACTCCAAGAGAGATTCATGAACACCCTTCCCTCAACCTTTTTTATAATCATTATCTTTGTGGCGACCACGTTATGGCCCCACCACCGTCCGGAGCTGACGTCATCCGTCAATTCAAAACCCTAATTCCCTAATTCAACCCACCCTAATTCGAGCACCCAATGCGATCGTGTGCTCGCGCGTCAAAAGGCACACACTCGAGCACTTGTTACTAGTGATGAGTCAAGTAGCACTGTGCCACCACACACACACAGCACAGTAAAATGTGCGAGCACAATTGCACATTTTATAAAACTGTGGTGCCACACTTCGCACATTTTTTGTGTTCCGCACGATTTTTGTGCTCCGCACGATTTTTGTGCTCCGCACAGTTTGTGTGCTCCGCACAGTTTTGTGCTCCGCACAGTTGCACAGTTTGTGCTCCGCACAGTTTGTGTGCTCCGCACAGTTATTGTATGCAACTGTGCGGATTGTACACAAACTGTGCGGAGCACACAAACTGTGCGGAGCACACAAACTGTGCGGATTGTACACAAACTGTGCGGAGCACACAAACTGTGCGGAGCACACAAACTGTGCGGAGCACACAAACTGTGCGGAGCACACAAACTGTGCGGAGCACACAAACTGTGCGGAGCACACAAACTGTGCGGAGCACACAAACTGTGCAAGTGAATAAATCGAGGTTTTCATTGTTATTTTTGCAATCTAAAGTGTTAATATGTTAATATGTATACTTAAAACATCATTTATTTGTAAAGTAAGATTAAATCGAATAAGGTTCATCAAAATGAAACTTAAATGACTTTCATTAGACATTCAAAATTTGAAATCCGCTCGTGTCGTCCTGCGGAGCACACAAACTGTGCAAACTGTGTGGTAGCTGTGCGGAGCACAAAAAGTGTGCAAAGCACACTAATTGTACGATAACACAGTAACTGTGCGATAACACAGTAACTGTGCGGTCGCACAGTAGCTGTGTGCGTGCACAAAAACTGTGCAGGAACACAGCTACTGTGCGACCACACATTAAGTGTGCTTTTCGATCTCATCCGCTCCTGGACGCGCTCCCGTAATCTGCGTAACGCGTGATAGTTCAAAATTGTATCTAATGACGTCTCGGGAATCAAATAAAAAAATGGTCTACCCACGAGGAAGCAAAATCTTTTTTTCTGGTACTAGCAAACCTGTTCAACAGCCATTAAATGTTTAAAAGTCTGCTGGAAAACCAGATCCCATTACACAAACACAGCAAACTATGTTACCGCTGGAGCTACGCCAAAAAAGTTTTATTTAAACCAATTTCGTACGCTTTGTAATGACAATATTCTTCCTGCATAGATCATAGTAAATCAATCCAGCAAACGTCTTTGGAAACGTCAGGAGATATTATGGGTAGCTTTATTGACGACACCTTCTTTAAATATGAGTTCGTTACGTTCGTGACAAATAATATGTTTTCCATTCAGACTATAGCAAACAAAACAGCATTCCAAAACATCTTACGCTACTACGGGTAAGTACATTGAAACATGTTTTAATTATAATTGTTGTTGTGGTCCGATCAAACTTAGCCTTTCTGTCCACCTGGGTGTGCCACTCAGCGATAGCAGTCGACGGCTTCCGTATGATGTGTGCGTGGAAGGATGTGCGTGAGTTACGGGTCGCTGACCAGAGCATTGAGAAAGATAGCGTGAGTGAGTATTACTCATTCGTGCGGCTGAGCTAGGGCAGATAGGATTAACACGGGCCCGTGGAATAGTATTGTATAATTAGGGAATAAAGGTTTTATATGTTATGTCGATGCAAAGTGAATCGTCTCCATCGTTGTAGTTACGTCCATGCATCCGACATAAAAATTGTGATAATCTATCTCATTTTATAGGTCCGAGCAAACCGAGTCTGCAAATGGTTAATATCGAACTATCTGGTGGTTTGCTTGGTGAGTGTTCGTTCCCGATTGCAGCACATCACTACTGTTTTCCCGATGGTAGCCCATCACTACTTTCGCGCATCACTACAAATTGTTCGACGGGTCATCGATCGTTTCGTCATCACGCACACCACTAATTAAACATGCAGTATAAATATAGCAGCAAAGCCAAATTCAAACTCTCTTGTCATTCAAATCTTAAAGCAAGCAGCACGCTTCTCTCATCTGAATAACAACTCCTTGGCACACACGTGGCACAGAACTCCAAACAATAACAACCAGCTTGGTAACAAAAAAGCACACAATCGGCTCTTTTCAGAGCCATCCGGCTCTTAAGAACATCTAAAAATTCAATCACAACGTACAGTCTTAAAAAAATTTGCCGAACCTCGGTTAATTTTTGCCGAGATCTGCACAACTGAGATCTCGGCAAGGATCTCGGTTAAATTTCTGTTGCCGACATCTCGGTTAATGTCATTTTGTTTTGACGTTTACGTTTAACCGAGATATTCGGTTAGAGCAAATCGAGATTTCGGCTAAATATAAAAACATTTAATTTTTTTTTAGTGATTTTATTTGCGTATCAAAAGGGTTTTTTTGATGTGATGGAAAGCGTTGGGACAGGCGCCGATTCAACCGCCGGATGGGGCACAGCGTTTGGATGTGGTATTGGTACAGGAAAATGAGCCGGACAAGGAGCGGGCACTGGTACAGGCACGGTTCTGTAAAACGGGCAGAGTGAAACAAGTCTGAGTGAACCCTTTTTAGATTTCATGTGATCGAGTGTTGATACTTACCGCGTGTAGGTGACCGGAAATGAATCCTGGAAGTCTGAACGGTCTGGCAAAGGTTGAACCAACCGGATTAGCTTCCACATCTGATCCTTAACCGTTGTGTCAATGATCAAATTTACACCTTCATCTCTACGACCGGCATACCCGGGTATCCCATACATTATGTATGGGGGATTAAACTTTTTTGTGCTAAAACTTTAATAGCTTCTGTTTTAGTCGTAGTTTTTGAATGAAATTTGAAGAGAAAGTCCATACATTATTGTTCTTTAACATTGCGTTATTGGTGGAATTATGGAATTAATTCATCATAATTTATTTAAAACTTTTTAACGTGTATTTTAAACGCAGGAAATATTCTTAAATTAATTGTTTCAAACATACTTTTCCTTATAAATATATAAGCTTAATTTACATTCCGCAAAAGAAAAAAGAGTAAAAAAATAAATTTGATTTGATTTCAGTCCCCACAATGATCACACTTTGTTATAATTTTGGAGTGCTGTGCACAAACTGGTTTCTTACATTCATCACAAACTTTTCTAGTAGGTCGTTTTTTAACACAAAGGAAACATGTCCCGGTGTGCTTAACCCTACCACTAGCGTCCCGTTTAGTTGGAGTCATTTTTTCGTTAGTATCTGGTGATTTTATAGGACCTCCTTTCATAGCCTCTATACCACTACGTGGCCCGAAGTGACGTATAATTTGTATATTATTTGATTGAATTTCTATTTCTGGCATTGCCAATTGTTCACACAGTTGTTGAAGGAACATACGTCTCTTGTTTGTGGACGTGTTATATTGAGGATTATTTTCTTTGTACAATACGAATGCAGCAAGAGCTGCTACATCTAGCATATTGTAAAAAAAAAGCCAGTGGCCACCTATTAGTTTTTCTTTTCGTGGTATATGCTGACAAATACTTGTCCATATTGTCGACACCGCCTTTCAATTTGTTGTAGTCGTCGATCATTTTAGGCTTATTCTTAGGTCCTGTTATTTCCATGTCATAGTGAGAAGTAGACATGAAGATAACGCACTTATTTTTTTTTTGGGACGTATGAACATAAACATACATTCTCACTGAACCCAAATAAGGTTGATTCAGGTATCCTTCCTTTTGGGTTGACGAAGAATGCTGGAACAAAAGTACGTTTTTTGTTCACAGTGCCCAAGATTGATAATTTATAGTCTAGCATTAGAGAGAGTGCTAAATTGTACGATGTAAAAAAATTATCACAAACGACATTTCGTCCACTTCCTAGGAACATATCGCATAAATCCTTCACCACACGTTCTTCTTGATTTCGTTCTCTTTCACCTGATTTTTTAAACAAGAAAAAGAAAAGAAAACATCAACTCTCTTCATTTTTTTTAGGAAGTATGATAAATTATGTAAATATCTATTTACCTGATATTGCCATGCCTGTATATATTTGGCCTTTTAGAGGGTACGATGATAAGGAGTCACAAACCCACCAAACTTTTATTCCGTATTTAGCAGGTTTAGACGGCATGTACTGCGTAAAACCTGTGCCTCCACGAAATGCAAAGAGCTGTTCATCTACGGTGACATTTGTTCCAGGCACATAACACGATTTTAAATTAGCGTTGAGCATCTGAAAAACATCAGATATAGCGGCTGTTTTATCCATCGTCTTCCGCTGCTGTCGCGTCTGACCATTATCAAAACGGATAAACCGACTGATCGACCAGAATCGCTGAATGCTCATTGAAGCGCGAAACATTGGATGGGAAGATGTTTTCCACAACTCTGTAACTGGCATGTAGTTTGAGTGCGACACACCAGCTAAGAGAAGCAACCCAATGTATGCATCAAATTCTGAGCTTGTCAGAGGCTTCCAATCTTTTGAATGCACCCGATCACTTTCATTCGAATTTTGGAAGCATAGAATTGCTTTCCTATTCGTTTCTCGAATAATCAAATCACACATTGCTTCTGTCAGCAGTTGTTTAAATGTATGAACTATGCTTAAACCTTTTGTTTTTTTTGTTGGACCTGTGTTTTTTGATCTGAGTATGTTGTGTGCTAAGATTTTTTGCGTGTTTCCAGGACGCTCGCTGGACCAAACAGAGCCATTTTTTGATTTGTACTCTTCCGCAGTATACTCGTCCAGCCACTCTTCAGAATACTCGTCACCTGAATCTATATGATTGTATTCTGGGACCTGTAATTCTTCTGCGTCAGAATCAATCAGAGCTCCACTTACTAAACAATCATTTTGGTCCTCACCAGTGGATGGAAAAAGTAAAACTTCTTCATCGCTTCCTTCTTCAGCCATTTCCTGCAGTCTCTGTTGATTATATCTCTCTCTTCCCTCAAGGCAAGCTCATCCAGTTGTTCAATTGAAAGCCAGTCACTACTTTCCATAATCGCAAATGAAATATAAATGTGATTCGCAGTTTACAGAAAATAAATGCTCTTTTCGGTTTATGCGGACAATGTGAATCAACAAAAAACGGAGCGTACTAGAGTTTCCGCGAAACTGAAAAGATTTGACAGACAGCTTGACAAATCGTTTATACTTATGCTTTGATTTCTCATGTACATATCTTATTTAAAATTCATAAATTTCAGTTATTCGATAATTCCAAAAATCGTTGGATATACCCATTTTTACCTTTATGTTACACATTTTACATTAAACTTCGCGATAAACTTTTCCTGGCTATTACAAATTTTCATAAATATCTTATCATAAAATAATTTCACTTTTCGTACGATATAACCATAATGTACAATAGCAAGAACTGAGATAAAATAAGAAACATGCACAAAAATAATAAATTAGTTACGTAACACCTGCAGTATTACTAATTTGTTACTGATACAAAAGTGAGTGATCATTAGTTGAAGGATAAAAAAATCAAAACAATTTTTAAAATTCTATCAACAAAACAAAGACAAAGAATGATAATGTATTCACTTTCTCTTCAAATTTCATGCAAATCCTACGACTAGAACAGAAGTTATTAAAGTTTTAGCGTAAAAATGTTTCATTCCCCATACAATATGTATGGGATACCCGGGTATGCCGGTCGTAGAGGTAAGGGGTACAAAAAGTATATCGAAGAAAAAAAATAGTTCGAGTTTTTGGAAAAAAAAAATTTTGCATGAAAATAAAGAGAATAAAAAAGTCTAAAGATACATGAAAAAAATTTGTAACTGCGACTTCTCTGTAAAAAGTTATTAAAGATTAAAAATCGAAATCATACCCGGGTATCCGGTTGTAGAGTTGACGGTTAAATAGGGACTGCTCCGAGCGACGCTGTGAAGAGCACCGGTTGCGTGCGCTGATGGAGTTTCCTAGCCCCAACCCCGCTCCATACCTGTGCTCGATCGCACGCTACTGATTCTCGTTTTTTTCACGCTGAGAAACTCATTTTCACTTTTTTTTACATTTTTTATTTTACATCACAACATCACTCCGAAAGGTTTTCGTTTCATTAGCACGAGCAAAGTCTATATAATACAGAGGTCGAGTCGTCCAGAACATTTGATCAAAAAGCGTGGGAAAGTTTTGACAGCTGGATGAAAAAGCTTCAATAGTTTCATCGTAGCATACATTGAGGTTTTAGTTGTTGTGCATGCAGTGGTCTGAAAGCATTTTCGGCCATTTTTACATCGTTTTTTGTAATATTGTACATTAAAAATATGACGAATATCAAGAAAAGATAGAATTATAGTGAAATTATCAATTACAACAAGATCCGTGCCCAAAATTACGACGAAATCATGTGCAGCTCAAGAGGGTCAAAGCTAAGGGGCCAGATTTCTGATTGTGGTCATTTTTAAGTGATGAATTACTGAAAAAACTCCTCCATGCCACGTTCATGAGAAAGAAATGTATAGTTAAACTAAGTTTCGAGCACAAAATGCACAATTAGCCCTTTAAAGTGTATGGTTGTTTGGAATCGTTTGTGAACGCTTTTTCATCTAAATGTCAAAAATAAGCTTTCAAAATGGTGGACCAAAATCGAGCTATGCATCGACCTCTGTATTATATGGACTTTGAGCACGAGATTAACAGAATGGCGAATGACAGGTAGAATACCGAACCCAAGGTGTATGGATATTAGGAGGTGAAGTGCTTCAGAGCAAATTGACATTTCACGACTTGACATAACAATACTGGGGGCTCCGGTATTAAAAGCGGGGAGGGCTGGAGGGGGGTATAGAAAATTGTATGCGATTTGACATAACAATACTCAATGATGGCGCCCGGAAAACGCGCTAACAATTTACCTCCTTAATAAAGACACCTTGACCGAGCCTCGGCTAACCCAAGTAGTAAGGCCCGTGTCTGTGCTCCATCGCATGCGATTTTATCGCACGTGCTGTCAAACGCTTTTTCGTATAATATTGCGATTATTTGGATGATTTTAATAATATAATGATTATGAAAAATTAAGTTGAGTTTGTTCCTACAAAACACCACACATTTAGTTTGACAGATAAAATCGGATGCGGCGTCCGACGAAATCAAATTTTTTTGATTCCGTCATACGACGAAATCGCACGTCCGACGTTATTTGTCAAATTCCATATAAAATTTTGACAGGCCTTCCGATAAAATCGCATCCGATGGAGCACAGACACGGGCCTAAGGCCCGTGGCAACGCTCATCGGATGCGATTTTATCGGACGAGATTTATATGGGATTTGACAGATAACGTCGGACGTGCGATTTCGTCGTCCGACGTTATCTGTCAAATCCCATATAAATCGCGTCCGATAAAATCGCATCCGATGAGCGTTGCCACCGCCCTAAAGCTGAAATCTCGGTTGTTTTGACGGATTATCTCGGTGACAGCAGTGTTAACGTATGTGCTCGGCATGTTGTGTTGCCGAGTTTCGGTTCAAATTTGTATTTAACTGATATTTCAGTTTTAAATGGTACTGATTTTCGGCTACTGGGTTTTTTCAACTGACATATCAGCAAGAATCGAAAGAGCCGACGGATTTCGGCAGTTTTTTTAACCGAGGTCGTGAAATATTTTTAAATGTGTAGGATTCCGTACGAACAGTGAGTGAAAGTCAATTAAAATTTATTTCATAGACCTAAGCAACTTGTGGTACAGCAGGCAATACACCTCATTATGAACAAACATTTTCAGAGCGTAAAAACGAAAAACCAAATAAGGCATGTGTTAAATATGTTTGTTTTATTTTTAATATTTGTTTTGTTCTTTCAGCTTTATTTCAGATCCCAACGATACTCCATGCTTAATCACCAAGAACATATTACTACAGCTTATTCGTGGTACTTATATGGGTCCGAAGGGTGACTTGAATATATGGTAATTTGTTTTTTATTTGTGATTTTATATGATGTTACTAGCATATTCCAGGAACAAAGGGATAGTTTCATGGAACCAATGTTTCAACGCATGGCCGGAATGGAAGCGACTTTTGCTTCACTGTATAATCAAAGCTCGTCACAGACCAATCAAACGAATGTTGATCCAAAAGTTTTGGAAAATTTCGAGTTTGATACCATCGACAGTGGCGAAGCATTGACTGAACTTGATGAGCGACTTAAAAACGATGATCAGTACAAAAATAAGTTTGTTGCATGGGTTCAAAAGTACATTAACGTTCCAATAAGTACAAAAAGGATGTCGGAACTGCTCAAAGCGTTATTTACACCCAAATTTCTCTGTCTTCTGACATGGAGTGGAAGAGGAAAAAGAGCAATGTACACTCTGTCAAATTATAAAGGAATAATAGACTTGTTTAAAACTGTAGGAAGTACTGAACTATCCAAAGTAGGGAACCGTGAAGTTGCAGATCTCTTCATACTTAAATTGAGATACGCTACATACTGTCTAAGTCGGCAGGAATGCAACCAAACAAATAGTTGATTTAGGAATCTTTAAGTTAAATTGAGATTTAAAAGCCTTTGACTTTACACTTCATTGAATTTCGCCTCTTAATTCATGTGATATCTTAAAACTCTTATGAATGAAATCGATATTTTGTTAACAAGTTACAATGGTTTTCATTATTCACTCATCAAGTTATTTTGTATTAGTCATTTAGTGTGTTTAATAATGGAAATAACACCATATCTCCTTAAGCTTCTTTGATAGTTCTAGCAAATTTAAGTTTGACATTGGAGCATTCTAATACAATCTCATCATTTTTCAAATCATCTTTATAAACAGAGTATATATGTAGCTTTGTGGAAGAAATGTGCTCGTCAAAATATTCTAAAATACGGGAAAACATTTTTCCAACTATCATCAACTTATCCGGCTCTTGTCTTACTGAAACAAATTTGAAAATTATGTTTTTGTTGTTCATAAACAAATCGTTGACATCATCATTCCGCAGCTTTAAATTTTACCTCACATTCATAGTAAAAGTTTGCCCTCTTTGCGTATAAAACGGCTGACGAAATGGTTGATCGTTTTGTTGAGCTCTTGTAAAATTTTTAAATTCCGATATTATACGAATTGCCTGTTTTAAATATCTATAGTGTAAACAACGTCAAATAAAATATTCTGAAGGACTGAAGGACATAAGGCTGGAAATAGACGAACCGAGATCATCGCGGTACCGCGAAAATCGCGTATGACTTGAACTGTCAATTATGTTATAAAATCTGACAAATAGCCGAGATAATCGCGGTTCGTGTATGGAACCATCCGAGGTCTGGTGACGATTGAATGTGCCAAGAAGAAATATTTTTCTATCAATTTGCGAATCAAATTATTTATTTCACCTAGTTTGTGCAAAATAAAATACAAAACTCATTTCTCGACACGAGTTTTCACACAAATCCGCCAGAAAAAGTAAAAATAATCGGTTCGCGCTACCGCGAAAATCTCAGCAATACCGAAGTTGGGTATCTCTGCGAAACAGCAGGCGCGATTGGAGGCGCGGAAGATTTGACAGCTCTACTTTTCTACAACTGTTATAAACAAGGCGCGAATTTCGCGGTACCGCGAAGATCTCGGTTCGTCTATTTCCAGCTTAAGACACAGAATTACACGTGCTCTTCCAACTGCGTACACAACGTGAATCCTCCTTTTTATTCTCTTTTTCTGACAGCTCGACCGGGTTGCCAAGATTTTACAATTGTACAAGGTTTGGACATTATTCGGTTGACAGTTGATGTATGAGGATGACGTTTATGATCCACATACGCCTACAATAGTTAGTTCTAGTAAGCCTGTTTTTTATATTTCCTAGCTTGCGTTCATATGCACATGTTGGGTGATAGTCAACAGGACCAAACCGATATACTACTTCTTCGAGGTGGATTAGACTATGAACATTGGACGTAACAGTTTTTTTATGATATACATCGACAAATGTTTCTACAACATTTGTTTCTACTGTTTTTAGCATAGTACCAGCAGCTTTCCAGTGTTCTTTATATTCGGTTGATGAAAATATCGTTATAGCACAGAAATAAAGCATAAAATGCTTATATTCCTGCTCACTCAACAATCCTTCCAATACTACGGGAGCCGCGTAATGGAGAAACGTTTTGCAATCTGATCCTTTTCAATATGCTAGGTCGTCAATCGGGCGCATTTTTTGGTTCTTTTCAAAGGGAAGTTTTTGTTTAAATTTGTTGTGGGCAGCCGTGCGTGCCGACCCCTGGACCGTGGCAGTTGGGCTGCCACCGGTCAACGTCCAGGGGGACAACAGTGTGTACACGCACACTGTCGCACACACTAAGCAGCGCAAGGCTTAGTGTGTGCCGTGCGCCTAGGCAGAGTGTGCACGAAGGCCGATCGAGCAGGAGCTCTCGGCAGGGGCGCTCAGTGCGGCTGGTGCGCGGCCACCGCACTTGTTATTTTAAAGTGTATTGTTTGTTTCATTTATGTTTTATTTATTTTGTATGTTTAATAGGTGTTTAAATAAAGTACAAAAATTCTTCAAAATTCTTCACGTTGCTGGCGATTCCATCTTTTCCATTCTTTTAACACTCCCATCTACCATATGTGAAGTAGTTTTTTTGTAAGTCCAATGTCTATTTGATGGAGACGATTAACAACAATCATATTCAGAATGATGTGAAATTCGTCCAAATCAATCAACGGCGTGGACCCCGTACAATGCAGAATATAATCTCCATCTATAACTCCTTTGTGAGTGCGCTTTGGCGCAGACGTATCCAAAAACACCAATCGTTGTGACACCGATTCTCCTTCACAGCAACATTTTAAACAGGAGTATCTTGCAGTATGACCTTGGACACCTGTAAAGAAACAACGTTTTGTAAAACCTCGAATGTTTTTAATTTAAATTAAACGTTGAACGTATCAGAAAGACACAAAATCGCAAGGCAGAAGAATAAACATAAGGCTGAAGGTGTTGTCAGTACAACGATCCGTAAACGAATGATCTTTATTTTTGATATGTCAGATTATCGCACAGTTGTCACGGTGATGGTCATATTCCGCTTCGACATATTTGGCACTAGGGTCTAATCAGGGGTCAAATCTCCAGGATATTACAGTTTAGAAAATTTTACCTCTCATAAATGCTTATATTTGTAAATTACAAAGTCTTAAAAAACACGTGTTATCGATCTGAATCTTCAATGTAGATTAGCTTTTCTTTATTTTATTTTTTGACAGTTTATATGACATTTTACGTCAAGGTTGTTAGAGCGAGACGGTAATATCTTTATACGATACTTAAACTGGAGCTATGATCTCTGCCAAGGTGGCCGTATTATACAGATGTGATTTTGTATATTCTACATATTTTACCGTTAATGAAAGCTCGTGCTGGTGTATCTGCGATAATGGCTCGTAATTTAAACGTGATGGTATTTTCTCCCATCATCAGTTCAGTGCTCGATAATAAATTTATCTCATCCACTAGCTGCCGCAGATAAAGCTCATTAGTTTCCAGTTTTATTGGCCCGCAATAGATAGCCACGATCCCCAAGCGCCTCAGATTAAACTTAAACGACTGGAAAATTGAATATCCATAGAAAAAAAATGAAAGCTCCACAGCTTCATTGGTTTGATCAATAGATGGCGTATTAAA
Organism: Anopheles arabiensis; assembly: GCF_016920715.1. Taxonomy (NCBI): domain Eukaryota; kingdom Metazoa; phylum Arthropoda; class Insecta; order Diptera; family Culicidae; genus Anopheles; species Anopheles arabiensis. The sequence continues at coordinate 58,412,488 of NC_053518.1, forward strand.
ACTGATTATTATATTGCTATCCTTTTCTTGCAATGTGTTTCGACAAGTTTCATCTTATCTATATGAATGGTCGTGTGGTCAGATACGTGGGTATCAACACCAACGACCATTACTCAAATCTCACTTGCTTCAGTGCTGGTGGTTTCCATTGGAGTTTAGTATTTAAGTAGGTATCCCACAAACAGATGGCGCCACCAGCTTTTTTGCTATTTTTAGAATGCATGAGTCGTTTGCCGTCTGCTAAACGAAGTCTTTCTATATTCCGTTTAGGTAGAGTGCTTGAGTCGATTAGAAGCCGTTTAGTGGTCGTTTAGTGGATTTGTGGCACTTGGGTCATCACTGGCCAATCCGGCTGGTCAACAATCTTCAACAAAATTGGCCAGAACTGTGTTTTAGATCGCGTATGAAGAGGAAGGCCATCGATGTTAAGATCGTACTGAAGCGTCTGTGGCACTGCAGTATGTTTTCTTTTAAAAGAGAAGGTTATTTAAATTATTACTTAGTATTCCCACATCAGCTTTTCGGGAGCCATACACTTTCTAAACAAAAGCATATAATCGTACCCATAAGCAATGCTAGATTAACTTACCGCATTTCACTTGTCAAGCAGTGACGTATTCCATTATAGCAAAATTTGCCATTTCCTATAGACGAAAGGATAGCAGGATTTCGTCGTGTCCGCAGCAATGTCCTTGGATCTTTAGGCACACGGAGATTTGTGTTGGCTCGAAGATACTTTAGCAAACTTTTTAAAGATGCGTGTGATTCTGAAGGAGCTGGCGCCCAATATCGTAAGCCCTCTTCGCTTGTCATTTTGGTGTAGTCAGAATCGTTTTCATGGTCCTCAGATGCTATGTTCTGATCTTCGTAGTCCATCGATGCTTCATCTTCCGATTCACTTAGGTTCAGTTCCAAATCCTGAGTTTCTTGAAAACGCAAGTGTTCGGGATCAACTGATGATGTCATATCGGTATTCTCGCCATCGAACAGCTTGCGTGAAGTCGACGCTGCTACAAAGCCAACAAGAAATACTAATTGTAGAACTGTAAACTTAGTAGCTGTTACATTAAAATGCTTATCTTGTAGTTCTGATGGTGATATCACATTCACAATATCTTCTATCTTCTATCACAATATCTATACAGGGTTTTCAATGATATTATTGACGTGTTCAGCGAGTTGTTGATTCGTTCGGGCATATAATTGACACTTTCAGCGAGATATTGAATTGTTCGTAAGCAGGCGTTGACAAGTTCAGCAATTCTGTAGTGTTGTCATTTGTTTTGTTTACACACTGTGCCGCAGGGTTCAATTTTTCATTCTGAAAAGTCCTAAAAGTAGCTAATAATCATTCCCCAAGCTGTTTAATTCATGAATTAGTTAAAACAAACATATTTTTACAAAAACCGTTTGTTTACCTTCTGATGAGAATGATCCAAGCTGCACTCCAAGGGGTACGAAAGTGACAGCTCTATGGTATCGCCGAACTTGTCAACGCCTGCTTCCGAACAATTCAATATCTCGCTGAAAGTGTCAATTATATGCCCGAACGAATCAACAACTCGCTGAACATGTCAATAATATCATTGAAAACCCTGTAAGCAGATCCTGCAAATGGCGATTTTTTCCACACAATTTGTTTATAAACGAGATTTTTTTTCTCATTTGAGTAAATTTTCATGAAACAAGCTAACTTTAATATCAACACAAATGCGTAAAAAGGTAAAAAAGGTTTTACACCAAGCTCGGAATCGTCCGGAACCGGAACCATCTGGAGCCGTCCGTAACCACCCAGAACCTTCCGGAGCTATCCGGAACTATCTGCAGGCGTCCTGAACCTTCCGTAGCCGTCCTGATCGAGCCGTCCGGAGCCGTTAGTTGGTATCCGGAATTGTCGGACGCCAGCTCCGGCTGCAGACTAGTGGTGCCGGACGGTTCAAGACGGCTCAGAACGGCCGCATACGGCTCTGACTATTCAAACAAATCAAATTCCACGACACCTGATGTTGACTAGCGACTCCGGGTGGCTCCAGTTGGCTTCGTACGAAAACATGGGTTTGATGAATCTGTATTGAAACAAGCAAATTTCAAGCTGTGAACGTACGCATGTCACTGAGATATAGAACAATACAGAACGCCCACGAAAGTTGTAATATTTATCATTTATAAACAGAATATAAACGGAAAACACATTTTTGAGCTGCTTTATGGTGTCAACTGGTGTTTGTTGCTCGGGTTGCTCGGGTTACCCAACTCGACAACCGGATACGAAATGCTAGGCTGGCTTTTATCGTTGGGCTTCTCAATGGTAGCATCGATTGTCCGGTTTTGCTCTCGTCGATACAGCTGTACGTGAATGCAAGAACTCTCCGCCCTCGGGCGATGCTGGCCATCCCAGAGATAAGGACTGCCTTCGCCTCCCGAGTCCCGTTTTTGCGTGTATGTCTTGCTCTGAATGCGAAATGTGATGCGTATGAGCCCGGCATGACGATGGCAAATGTGTTGAGTCGCATCAATTTACTTCGCGCCTCTCGCCAGAATCTTTAGCGTCCTTGTTATTGCTATTGTTGTTATTATTGTGTTATTGTAAAGCGTGTGACTATTCATGTTATATTCCTATTGTACCCTTACATATATCGAGAGGGCTTATGAGGTCCGTCGATCATTAATAAATATACAAATATACAAATAGAAAAAAAAAACTGGCGTTTGCATTCGTAAACAAACCCAAGTAAACAAGCAAATTTGACAGGTGGCGAAACTACTCGATCGGTTTTTATATTGGTCGATATATTTTTTATCGACCGGTAAGTAAAATGCGTACGCGATACCAAATCGAGTAGATAAATGTATTGGTCGATATAGCCAAACCGGTGGTAAATTTTTATCGACTGCACCGACACTCTCATGGAGGCAGAGCCGATGGATGAATCGGAAGTGTGCTATATCGGAGTGCTTTATTACAGTGAATCGAAAAAGTTCTGATCCAAGACAGAATACAAAAAAAGACTAATAATGACCCTTTACCTTCAACGTCGCGTGATTCGGGTCAATCGTTGAAAGGGAATCTCAGGCTTCAAACGTATTACAAAATGTTCATGCCGAAAAATAAGCAGCTCGATGTAAGAGCAATCGATGTAAAAAACCACCCTGGTGTCTTAGACGTCATTCGCCCGCGTCCAAATAACTGGGTGTATATTCCCGGTGAATTGGTGGAAGTCATCGGTGTGGTAGATGACTTTGAATAACCCTTTGAAGATATCCTTCAGTACGGACAAGGGACATTCCTTTATCAATCCTCGCTTCGTGTGAAGTGAAAAAACTGTACGCTTCGAAAATGGTTGACGGAAAGAAGGTGTTCCGTGAGACTTCCTCACTTCGGATCACTTTCGAGGGTACAGTATTGCCGAACTCGCGGTACTTCGAGGGTCTGTGGGTACCCATCCGTCCCATCCCAATTGACAGATGACTGGTGACAAGTGTAGTTGTGTTACTGTTTAGCTCTTTGTGTTTTCCTGTTAAACGTGTGAAACAAAGAGCTGAGCGCTCAAAAAAAAAATTCACAAGAGCTGTTAAATGTTTGTAAACTCTTTCGGTGTCACTGTTGATATTGTGTACGTTGTTTATTATGCAAAATTACGGGTGGATTGTGCGGTCAACAGCGTTGTACGTTGAGACAACGATCGATCCTTCCCGGTGTAGATATATGTTTATGTTTGTGTCCGACCAATTTAGTACCGTAGTTTGTGTTGTGTGTGTGACACCGAAGAGTGAGTGTTTTTTTTTGCTTGAAGACGCTTGCGTAGATATCAATGTAAGTATAAATAGTTGATAATAGTTTCTCCCGTGATTTGTTTTTCGGCATAAAGTGTTTAAAATGCTCCGCCGTGATCGTACACGGCGGTGACCCGATCGTATGTGCCGGGAGTTGTGGGTTTAGTTTTCACCGTCGGTGTATTACACCCACACTCAATAAGCCCGCGGTTAAACTTTTAAGTGAGAACCGCAATGTTGCAAATATTTGTGACATCTGTTTGGACCAAAAAGCGGGCTTGGTTGATATGGAGATTGATGCAGCTAATTCGAATGATTTGCTTGCACAAACACTGAGGGATTTGGAAGTCAATGTGAGCGTGTGGATTTCTAGCGCTTTAGAGAGAGGAATCGAGACTCTCAAAACTGAGCTTTGGGCGCAAGTGGAGCGTAAGTTGGAGACAACATTAGGTCAAACGTTAGGTGCTATAGAAGCCTCAAAAATGTCTAAAGTGGCCTTGCGTGCGACTTCAGACACTATGAAAACTAGCGAAACAGTGCAAGAAGTAAATTTAGAATCATGGGCGACGGTCACTAAAAAATGCAAGAGGACAAATAGTGGGGACAGTAATGTTCAAACTATTATTGGGGGCCTTTCCGTTGTAAGTTCGTAGCAAGGTGGATTTAAGAAGATCAGGTGGTGGAATATAGAGCATTTTGACGTTTTGCGAGTTGACGTAAGGTCCCCAGATTTGGGGTTTGTTTACTTTGGGGTTTGTTTACATTTGATTTTGCAGTTCTTCCAGTTTTCATCGCAGGAAGAAGGAAGTTAAAAGTGTTTTCGTCATGCCTTGTAGCTGTTCAGTGATTTATTGCAATAATGGCCCATCTAAGGCCAAGAAGCTTGGATTGAATATCAAATTTCATAAATTTCCTCCCGGCGGAGATTTAAGAACAAAGTGGATACAGTTTTGCGGACGCGAATCGGATTGGGAACCTTGTAACCGAGCTGTGATTTGTTCGCTTCATTTTAATGAGGAAGATTACCAAATGTTACCTCGCAATTCTACAGAAACAAACTCTTATAGACTTTATCCACATGGTAGGTTCAGAGTAGTAATAGTAGTAGGTTTAGTTTGATTAAACAATAATTGTACTACACATATAATAATTGACATAACATTGGATTCGCAATGTGTTTCCTGTGTAATCGATTGTATTACTGTTGTAGAGCTGAGTTAAAATATGTTCTTTGTCGGTAGTAAATGTATGTTTTGGGAAAAAAGAACTGAAAAAAACGAAACATATGGTTTGGCCTGTTCAAAATAGTAAATGCTTTATTTGTAGTCTAAAATGTACAGTCTGTTCCCGAGTTACGCGGTTTCTGCGTTCCCGACGAATCCGCAAAACTCGAATATCCGCGTAAGTCGAATTTCACGTTTTCTGACTAAAATACTATTGATTATTCGGAGTTTTTTATTTAATTTAGTACTTTTATACACTTTATCATTTATTTGATATGATTCGTGCAGAAAATTCTAATATTTCTGGCTTTTAAGCGGTTTCAATTTGTTAGCAAAAATGCAATTCATACCGAACTTGAAGCAAATTGTACTGATTTGACATTTGATCTGTCAAATTTAGAAAACCGCATATCTCCGAATCCGCGTAAGTCGAGAACCGTGTAACTCGGGAACAGACTGTAATCAACTTTAACGAATCTGGACGGCACGAAGGCGTCGGAGGATACCGCAATGAAAAAAGGACGTTGATTGTTCTAAACAATTTTTGCATTAATGGTGATACCGCTAAAATAACAAAAACATGTTTGATTTATTTAAACTTATATTTCAGTAGTTCCGTCCAAAACAGGCATTTCAACTACTGAAAGAGAATTAGGGAAAATGAAAAAAATACAGATGTTTGTGTTGAAGAAAGTAGGAATGAAAATGTTACCCAAATAGAACCAGTGAATAATGTAGAAAGTCCCATGATAGTTGTTAGATCGAGCGATTTAGTAGATGCAGGAAAATCGCAGGAATCATTACAGGAGTTGCGTAAGGCAAATCATGTACTGAAAGAAAAAACTGAACGATTGTTATAAAGAACTCAATCCGTTGAAAATCGAAAACAAAACATTAAAGAAGGAGCTTGAAAAAACAAAAGAAGGAGTATAGAACCGGTAGAGTTCGTTGCCAAAATTAAAAATATTTTCAAAGGGACTCTTTCCAGCAATCAAATAGACCTGATCATGAAGGAAAAGAAGCGTGTGCAATGGACAATTGAAGAAATAAGCTCTGCACTGACGTTGCGTTATTTCGGAAAACGAGCCTATCGGTACATTGCAATAAACTTACACTATCCCTTGCCAGCTTTATCCACACTTCAAAAATATGCCAGAAAAATAAACCTCAAGCAAGGCGTATTGGTCGATGTTCTTGTTTTTATTGGCAATTTTTCAAGTGGATTAACCAGACAAGATCGTGAATGTATTCTAAGTTTTGATGAAATGAAGGTGCAAAGGGTTTTAGAATATGATCAATCAACGGATGAAATTTTAGGACCACATGATTATATACAAGTGGTAATGGCCAGAGGCTTATTTAGACAGTGGAAAAAGCCTGTTTTCATCGGATTCGACACGAAAATGACTAAAGAAATAATGGTAGATTTAATTCAAAACTTAACGAGAAAGGAGTAAATGTCGCAGCGATTGTTAGTGATAACTGTTCTGCGAATATTGGTTGTTGGAAACAGCTGGGCGCCCATGACTATTTCAATCCCCATTTCGAGCATCCAATAACGAAAAAAATGTTTATATAATACCTGATGCTCCACATCTCTTAAAATTAATAAGAAACTGGTTGATTGATCATGGTTTCAGATATAAAGATAAAAATATTACGATTGAACCATTGCGCCTCTTAGTAGATTCTAGGCTAGGATCAGAATATACTCCATTATTTAAACTAAGTTCTAAACACTTGAATATGTCTAGTCACGAACGGCAGAATGTAAGCTTAGCAGCGCAATTACTATCGAGGACTACAGCAACAACTTTAAAGCGTTATTCAAATAACGATGATGCGAAACATCTTGCTGATTTTATAGAAAAAGTAGACCTTTGGTTTAGCGTTTCAAACTCATATTCGCCAAAAGCTAGTTTGGATTATAAGAAATCCTTTATTTGTTCTGAAGATCGGGTGAAAGCATTAGATGATATGTTTGAAATGGTACATAACATGAGAGTGATAGGTAAAAATAACCATCAAACATTTCAAAAATCAATCCTCATGCAAATAACTTTTATTAAAAAAATATTCGGAGATATGGTACAGAAGCATTCAATCAAGTACATTTCAACGAACAAGGTAATATTTTCGTCAAAAATGTTAAATGGTATCAATGGTTTACTGTTATATTTATTTTTCTCTTTCAGCTAAACAAAGATGTATTAGAAAACTTTCAATTAAGACAACGTGGGGGTGTCTATGACCATCCTTCACCATTGGCTTGCCTATTTAGAATAAGAAATATTATATTAGGCAAGTCTCCATCCGTCCTATTAAACCAAACTCACATAGCAACCAAAGACAATGACGATGAGCAACAGATAGCTGAAACAGACTCACATACTCACAGAAATGACCACCGCAATGAACACTTCGTGTCTGCTATCATGAATTCAAGAGCAAATATTGAACCATCTTTGCCAGACATGAACGTTGTAGAAAAGGATACAAATTTGTTTTATGATATGAATGATAATAGTAGTACCGATAGCAGCACAATAACAGAGTTTAATGAACAAGAGGAAGATGGATTTGAGTATGTTGTTGGATTCCTTGGTAGAAAATTTAAAGATAATTTTCCAGATCTATACTTAGGATGTTAAACATTTGAAAACGATACCGAGCATAGCTATTCTAATCCTTCTTCTAGCATTTGTCTGTTGAGGGTTTATTCCAACTATCTTTAACATTTTTGTATGTATGCCGTGAAATGGAAAACATTAAAAAAACATATGAATGGACAGTTTTCAAACAAAAAAGTATAGTCAGAATGTTGTAACCGTTGTAGGGTTCCGCCGAACTGTCAGCCAAGCGCATCGCGGATAGGACAAAAATAGTTTAAATAGGGAACGAACGGCAGTTTCGGCCCTTTTCAGTAAAACGAACTCGCCGAGACAACAAGCCACAAAACGCATAAAATAAAAACTAATTTTTTGGCACCACGCCTAAGCCTAAAAAATTCGGTTTCTTTGTTAGTTTCTAACATTCCAAAAAATTAGTGCTAAGCTAATTTTCATCGCGTGTGGTGTAAAAGTATATCGGTGAAGTGATACTGCGCTGCGATACCCAATTCTCGCGATCGCGATTGTTCCCGTGTGGTGGTATAGGAGAGCTGTAGTGCGGTGAAAGGTTAAATGGAGCAGGCGAAAGATTCGTGCAAAGTCGGGCAGGATTGCAACTCTACCCCCGTAATGAGCCCGACAATGGGACGTGATGGCGCTCGGTCCATCGCAGCGTCAACGAGCCCCATCCTAGAGCAGGAATCGGCGGTATCCCCGGTGGTAGCGGGCACGAGCCAGTCTGTATCAGAAGGGCAGGTGCGAGGCAAGACAACGTCGGATACTAGCTCCAGAGCGCCAGGATTAACCGCTGGTAGCTTTGATGGTGAATCCTACCGAAGCCACGTAGGCGGAACAAGGGACGACAAACGAGTGGAGGGTGAAATCGTTCGTATGCCAGCGCACGAACGACGACAGCGAGTAGCGGAGATTGAACGTGAGCTCATCGCACTTCGCGAAATGTGTCAACTCGAAAAGATGGAAGAATGGTGCCGGGAAACGGATCGTTTAGGAGCACCGTCGTTAAATCCGCTTGAGTACGAGGATCGAGCCGCGTTCGAAGAATGGATCCGCGGGATGGAAAGTTCTATGAGGCAGACCGAACGTAGAGTAAATGGCGTCACCAGAGGTCAAGATCCTCGGGAACATCAAAGTAATCATGGCGCGCGAGTTACTTATACGGATGGCGAAGGGACGAGGCGTCTTGCGCGAGCGCCTTGTGACAAATCTGCGCCACTCAATAAAGGGTACGATGAACGCGTAGCCCTAAATGAACATGCGTTGCAAAATGAACGAGTGAACTACAATGAGCGCCTGGCGTATGGTGAGAGCGCAGCGTACGGTGAGCGCGCGGCTTACAGTGAACGCACGACACACGGTGAACACGCGGCACACGGTGAACAAGCGACGTACGAAGAACGCGGCACTTACGGCGAACGCGCGAATTATGATGAACGTGCAACGTACCGTGAACGTGTGCCCTACGGAGAACGCACTACCTGCCCTGGGTATAATGTATTCGACGCGAGAGGATCGGGTATACCACGTACATCAGGACACTTTATGCGCACAAATTACACTGACCCGCACATGACCGCTCACACTAACACATTCGCACAACAAACGCCAGCACTGAACACACTTTTAAACCACAGCCAAATAGCAGCCCGTCAAGGGTTTCCACGAGACTTACCGACGTTTTCGGGGTCTGTCGAAGAGTGGCCGCGTTTTATCGCGACGTATACACGCACAACTATTGCATCCAACTATACCGACGACGACAATTTAGTGAGACTCCAGCACTGCCTCAAAGGTGCTGCATTAGATACCGTCGGACATTTGCTTTTGTTTTCAGATGGGTTGAAGGAAGTGATGAGCACTTTGCGAGCTCGCTACGGCCGACCGGACTTGATAGTAGATCGAGCGGTTGAGAGCGTCAAGAAGCTGCCTGCGCCTAGGATGGAGAGGCTCGACACGATAGTCGAATTTGGGTTCGCTGTTAAAAGGTTGATTGCGACCGTACAAGTGTCGGGACTGCTCGACTATATGTATGACGTGGTGCTCCTCAAGGAACTGACGAAGAAGTTGCCACCCATGCTGTGTATTGAATGGGCACGGCTGAAGAAACGGTCACGGGATGTTAATGTGCTCCAATTTGGGCGGTGGATTGGCGAGTTGGCTGATGATCTGTGCGCGGTCATCGATATGCCCGACAGAATTGAACGAACGGAGAGGAGTGTCCCTCCCCCAGGAACAGCAATCAGCGATATTTGCCACATCGAACGACGGTCGGGATAAATCAGCATGCAACAGGTCGCCAAGGTAACGCATACTGTAACACAACCGTCGTGCAAGAGGACTGCCTGCCTCATTCCCCGACTAGTGACTCTCTGCTTTTATCGTGCATATAATGGGGGGGTACGTGTGAATCTCTTTGTAAATGTGTGAAATTCTTAAGAACGTCGGTAGCAGCGAGAAGGGCATTTATAAACGAGAGGAAACTCTGCCGCAAGTGCCTGCGATATCACTATGGCAGGTGTCCCGTCACGAACGCGTGCGGCGTCGACGGATGCAACCTCCTTCATCACGCGCTTCTGCACCAGGACGATGGCCTCCCCGGAAGTTCCGAGACGTCAGCACATGAAACAAAAGGTATTCGTATTAATACTCATTCGGGAACTAACGAAAGTGTCTTATTGAAATACGTTCCAGTTGTACTCCACGGACCGAAAGCAATAATCGAAACTTACGCTTTTCTCGATGACGGTTCCACGTCGACCTTCATGGACCACGAGCTGGTAGACGAACTTGGGTTGAAGGGAACACCACATCCGCTAATGCGTCCAATGGACCGGTGACGTCACACGTGAAGAGAAAAATTCTGTTCGACTAGCGGTACGCATTTCGGGGAAGCAAACTTCGACAGCGATATACGAACTTTCAGCCGTCCGCACAGTTCGCAAACTAGCTCTTCCCAAGCAGGAGTGTAGAGGGGGAGACGTGACGAGCCAATCGCCTCGAAAACCCGCTTGGGTTGGGTGTTGGGGGACCATGTTCAGTGGCCACCAATACGCCGGGATCTACTCTGCCTTCCTTTCACATATGTGTGTGCAATGAGCCTGACGATGGTCTTACTGCTGCGGTAAAAGAAAATTTCGCCCTGGAATCGATCGGCATCGATAAGACAGTGCGCTTAAGAGAATCCAAAGACAACGAACGGGCTCTCACGTTGCTGGAACGGAAGACGAAATTTGACGGCCATCGCTACGAAACCGGCCTCCTTTGGCGATATGACGACATCAAGCTGCCTTGCAACAGATCTGTCGCGTTGAAGCGGTATGTATGCCTACAACGAAAATTAAAAAATGATCCCATTTTAGCAAAGGCAGTACGAGAAAAAATGGCAGATTACAAGGAAAAAGGATACATCAGACGCCTAACCGACGATGAACTGAACGAGAGAAGTAATAAAGATTGGTACCTGCCCATCTTCCCGGTTGTCAATCCAAATAAACCAGGAAAGATTCGAATGGTGTTCGACGCGGCGGCAAAGGTACGTGGGGTTTCTTTAAATTCATTTCTTCTCCCCGGTCCCGACATGTTAGCCGGGCTACTCCCGGTACTCTTCAAGTTCAGAGAATTTCGAGTAGGAATCGTGGGCGACATCCGAGAAATGTTTCATAGAGTGAACATTAGCAAAGAAGACCAACGGAGCCAGATGATATTTTGGGAAGGCGACGGTCCATACTCAGATCCGGATGTTTACGTCGTCACCGTGATGACATTTGGAGCGTCATGTTCACCGAGCGCCGCACAATACGTCAAAAATCTTAACGCAGACAGATTTAAAGCCGAATACCCTCGAGCCGTGGAAAGCATAAAAGATGAACATTACGTCGATGACATGTTGGCAAGCGTGGAATCAGAAGAAGAAGCTAGTGAATTAGAAAAAACGGTCCGCTACATCCACGCTTGCGGAGGGTTTGAAATACGTAACTGGGTCTCGAACTCACCGATGGTCGTAGCATCACTACAAGAGACGCCAGGAAATGAAAAGAATGTCAACATGGGAAGCGGTACGACTACTGAGAAGGTGCTAGGAAGTGGTTCCAGCCGGTGCAACCTATCCAGGAAGGGGACGTCGTGATCGTAGTCGATAACACCCTCCCTCGCAACTCTTGGCCCAAAGGACGTGTGACCTCTGTCGTACATGCAAAGGACGGGCAAGTTAGGCAGGCCACCGTTGATACGGGTTGCGGAACGTACATAAGACCTGCGCACAAAATAGCCGTTTTAGATTTAGAAAAGGAAATAGTACTTACCACAAAACCGCAGACTGTGTTACGGGAATAGTCGATCGCGACCACATTTTCCATAGCGGAAAGTAAACAAGGCTGACAGTTGAAACAGCAGCGAGACGACAATACAAGCGATCTAGATCAAAAGCGTCTCGCTCGGGGGACAATGTTGTAACCGTTGTAGGGTTCCGCCGAACTGTCAGCCAAGCGCATCGCGGATAGGACAAAAATAGTTTAAATAGGGAACGAACGGCAGTTTCGGCCCTTTTCAGTAAAACGAACTCGCCGAGACAACAAACCACAAAACGCATAAAATAAAAACTAATTTTTGGCACCACGCCTAAGCCTAAAAATTCGGTTTCTTTGTTAGTTTCTAACACAGAATATTAACCAATAAGATAAGTAGGAAATTGTCTGAACTGCCATTAGAAATTGTAAAAGCCTTCTCAAAACAGCGAATTATTATACGTATGCGCTACATTAATTTAAAAAATAAAGAGGAGTTAAACAATAGGCAGGCATTGAAAAGGAAAGCACACGATGAGAATAGAAAGGGAGCTAAAAAAATGAGGAAAATTGTAAATCAGGGTATTTATGTTAATCATATAGTGCAATTTGTAAATAAGCCTGGCGTTCGACCGAATTTTTATATCAAATTTAATTATATCTATTGCCAATTAAACATGTTTTTCAAACGTAATAAAAATCCCTAAAACTTAATATAAACGAAAAAAATCCCAGCATGCGGGTCAAAAAGTTTGCAATATGGAATATCAATAATTATAATAAAAATTATCGCCAATCTATGTTGAGATTTAACACTCTTTTCTACTAATTTTTGTTCATTTCATTGTCAAATTCAATCAAGTGAAATACAACTGCACTGATTATAACATATGTTCTTGGACAAACGACTTAAACGATCCTAGTAGGATATTAAAAAACATTTTAAAATAAATCAACCTAGAGTAAACACAAGCGAAAACGGCGAGCGACCCTCAATGAACATATTATGTCCGAAAGTAAAACAATGCGTTCGATGCTACATGTTCCTAAACATAAACATAATGCTCTCTATTGTTATTGAATATTCTAATTAATAAAATTATACCAAACATGTTCAACAACTAATGGCAAAACATACCGCCCAAATGTAATTGTTAATTGTTAGCAGTCAATTTACCAATATTAAATCAATCATACTGAGCTGGCTTGAATATCATCCAAGCCTCGTTCACCCGGTTAAGATGGCCTCCACCTCAGGTTCGTAGAAATGGTTATATAATGTCCGGTTCCGCCTGTCGTTTCTTTCTAACTAGTCTTTCTAGCAATAGGTCTGCGGATTTATCTTATTATTTTGTATGCTTGGTATGTCTTGGATTGGCTTTTAGGCGACCCTGTGCCATAGTGATGGGTGTTTCGGAGCGCACTAACGGCTCCGGAGCCGGCTCCACATCCACGGCTTCGCTTCAACGGCTCCTGAGCCTTAGGTGAGGTGCCGGTTCCGGAGCCGTTGGTGACGAGCCAGCTCCAGAGCCGTTGAAGCGGGGCCGTTGGTGCAGAGCCGGCTCAGAAATTGTTTGGAGCCGACCTGAGCCGTCTCCGTCTTCGGAGCCGTTTTGCCCATCACTACTGTGCACAATACTCCATTGGCTCCGCTATCCTCATTGATGCCCTTAATGCTCTTATCCTTGGCACTTTGATTGTATGTTCTATTATGATACTACCGCTATTCTCATCTGTTTTTTGCATTACATCAGCGCAAGGATACGATCCAACACGCTATTAGCAACTTCATTCGTCATTTCATATCTCTCTTTTGGTCATTTTTTCATATCGAGGGTAGTTGCACAACTACTTGCTCGAAATCTTCTGGGGCCGAGGGGAGCCGTCGGAATCGTCGAAAAGTTCCAGCCGTCCAGAGTCGGCACCGGCTATCGTTGGTTTTATACAGCTGGAATCGAAGTCAGAGTAGGAATGTTTGGAAGCGGCCGTGAATGCAATTCTGGCAACCCATTACAATTCCAAATACGTAATGTATGAACATAGTTCGCGAACATTTCTCAGGGCTACAATACACTGTTCTAACCTAAAAATACAAAAAAAAAGCTTGTAGCCGATCGCAAATCTATCAGTAAAAGATTCATTTTTCTTTTCATCTGTGCGCGAAGTTCATTGCTTTCCCGGATGGGAAATAATGTTGAATTGCAGGAGTAGAATCAGGTTACGGAATTATCCGTCGTTTTCACTACAGTATGCATGACGAAAACACAGCCTGTATACGTATGAAATATCCTAAAAAATACAGAAATCTAGATGAGAAATGCAAAAAGATTATTAGATGATAATAATGTGCTCATCTATGAAATGAAATACGGTTAGGACATACAGCGCTTCAATGGTGTTTTGTTGAACAATGGGGATGTCCATTTTGATTGCAGCCGGCAACTGAAGGTCATATATCCTACATAATAAACAAGAATCCATTTTGATTCTGGCCGAAAATGAGCACTGTGCTGTCGTGATATCCGCCACTTTCTTCGCCAATTACAACATTCGCTTTTTTTCACTTTACTTTTTTTCTTTTATTATCTCTTTTTTTTTATTGCTGTCTCGTGCTTCAGATGCTTGGTGCTTCATGACCGCTCTCGTCAACATTGGTCCAAAAACTCAAAGTCCATATAATACAGAGGTCGATGCATAGCTCGATTTTGGTCCACCATTTTGAAAGCTTGTTTTTGACAGTTAGATGAAAAAGCGTCCCAAACGATTCCAAACAACCAAACATTTTTTCGGACTATTTATGCATTTTGTGCACAAAACTTAGTGTAACTGTACATTTCTTTCTCATGAACGTGGCATGGAGTAGTTTTTTCAGTAATTCATCACTTAAAACGACCTTAATTAGAAATCTAGCCTCTTAGCTTTGGTCCTCTTGAACTGCACATGATTTCGTCGTAATTTCGGGCACTGATCTTGTTGTAATTGATACATGCATACATTGATACATTGATACAACTTTGTAAAAATTATCGAAAATGCATTCCGACCACTGCATGCACAACAACTAAAACCTCAATGCATGCTGCGATGAAACTATAGAAGCTTTTTCATCCAGCTGTCAAAACTTTCCCACGCTTTTTGATCAAATGTTGTGGGTGACTCGACCTCTGTATTACATAGACTTTGCAAAAACTGATCGCTGTGTCGTTCTCTCTCTCCGTCGTCCCCAAAGCTCTCTCCGATTTTCGTTCGTCTCTCGTGGTCATCGCTCCAATTCGTTTCTCTCCCGCTCTCGTTTCTCTGCACTTTGTGCTTCCTTTCTCTGGCTCCGTCTCTCGTCCTAGGTTGCTTATCATTTTGATACTTGCCTATACATCGATCTTCTATATTTTTATTATTTCTTATTCTATTCTCTACATGTGCCACAACAGAACAAATGTTAATGCTTTTAAATAACACACACAAAGACAAATACAATATATATATATATATATATATATATATATATATATATATATATATATATATATATATATATATATATATATATATATATATATATATATATATATATATATATATATATATATATATATATATATATATACACATATATTTCATCGCTACTGTTTGACCCGGGCTATTCGGTGTATAGATGTGATCGTAGCTTGTCTAATAGTATGCATACTCGTGGTGGTGGCGCACTGATCGCTTGCTCATCCTTACCCGTCCGGCAAAATGAGTGTATTTTTTGAGTGATTTGAGTGACGCTGTCGAAATACAGTGTGTCGCCCGGCCTCCGTCGTGCACCGACCAGCCGCGAAGGTGACTGGTCCTGGCGATGCCGTCGGCTTCCGTGCGGCAAATATATGCCCGCTGCCTTCCCGTGCTATCGAAGCGGATGGACGAAGCGGACCCGCCGACCACGGTCTTGCACCAGTGCCTCCCTCCCGCAGCGTCTTCACCGACAGAGATTCGCGCCTCACGGCTGCCTTCCAGCTAGTTGCCCCAAGCTTGCGGGGGGCCTATGCGGACGGAAGGGGAATCCTGCCAATGTCGAACACCTTGGTCAGTTGACACGAGGGAACGAGCCCGGGTAGTAAAGGAGAGGATGGTGACCACGCCTTCTCGCCAAGTAGTGTCCAGTCAAGATTGCCTTGGGTAGGGTCTCGAAGGGAGTACAGGGCTTGTGTGGAACGGATCTAAATACTTTCGGAATAATCGGAAGTAATAATCTCTTGCACAAAATTTCTCCTTTTGCTACTAACTATTTTATTTTTCTTCCACTGGAGTCGTTTACAAGCAACATGCTGCTCTAGCGATTGCCTAGAGCATTTTCCGCGAAAATATAATTATATTTAGTAAAACGTTTTTTCCGTATTTTAGTGTAATCCTGTTCTGGAACGTAAGACGAAAACAGTAATCGCTACGCGGAATCGAACCAGGGTTCCTGTGCGCAAGTTTGCCAACTTGCGCTTGTTGCCGCGCAGCACTGATGCATGTGTTCCGCAAGGAAACAGTTTTGTCGGCTTAGTAGTAGTGGTACTACTAAGCTCCGCCTACGCTCACCGTAGGCGCCTACGCATACGCTCACCGCCTACGCATACGCTCACTGGTACTCACGTCGCGTGAGCGACACAGTGTCTCTTCGACGAATGAGTTACACCCTCGCGCGAGCCCTCCCCCTCCCCACCCGTAACGCACGGTGCGCTCTGCAGTTCTCAATGTGTTTGTGTTCTTTCGAGCCATGCTACCAACACATCAAAAGCTTCTTGTTTTTCGCTTTCTTTCATGCACTTATTCTAACAACAAACACAAACACTGTCATGTTTTATTACATTAAACACTTTATTGAAACATAAAGTACACACTAAAGTACACATTTAGAATCCTTCATACTCACGAATGACGTCATACCGGGTCGAGCCAGGCTGCGGGAAACTTGTCGAAAATCTACGTTGACTCTGTTCAGTAAATTCTTACCTGTCGATCCACGCACTGCATGTGCGTCTGTGCACACTGTTTATTCACTGCACACTTCACCAAAACACACCGGCACACGAGACTTATAACGAAATGCGCATCAACGCACAAACACTGCGCGCGGGACTTAGAACGAAACGCGCACAACCATCTCCGGCAAAGCGTCACGCTGTACTGGTGGTTTTGTACGCGTAGGAGGGGGGGACATACGGAGCGATGGTTCGATGCTGTAGTGTAAGCGAAACAACACGATGTGACGAGCAGATCCAAGTTGGTGAGCTCGCTGAAAGAAGAAGAGAGAAGAGCTCGTCAAAGCAAGCCGGGCTACATTGATCGTACTCTGTAGTATAATTTTGATTTTCACTAGCGCATCTGGCGGCGGCTGGGGGAAGCTTTTTTGGTCATCGGGGGAATGGTCGTGCCGGATCTCAAAATAAAGTAATATTTCCATCGTTTTTGATGCGAAAACGACTGAAATTTTTGCACAACATATTTAGCTATCAATTACAAAGCTTTTTCAGCCCGGTTAAAGTAAAAAACATGTAACAATAACGTATTTTCTGAAGCGGCTCCAAATTGTTTGGAAAAATGCTTCCACCAGCCACCGCCAGATGCGCTAGTGAAAAATTAAATTACACTAGCGAGTACGGACAATGTCCCCCGGCCTTAAAACAGAATGCGAACTCTCATCGCAGCGCGTTTCTCCTTGCTTCCTCAAGCTTCCTCATACCCCTCGGCCTGAATCACTCAAAATTTGGGGTCTCATTGTTTGCGCGGTATCGTGGTCACTATCACAACAAACATTTGGTCACTCATCATCGTTCGCGCACTATGTGGCAAATTCATCATCTTCGGTCAGATCCCGGTTTTTGGACGAAATTAACGCTAGCGATCTTTATCAAATAAGCTGTATCAAAAACTCGCTTAACCGGCAGCTCGACTTAGTATTCGCAAATTTTATTGCTGCAACTTACTGCATCGATTTGCACCCCTGCCCAACATCACTAGTCTCTCCTGACCTGTACCATCCAGCCATCGATTTAACGGTTCGAATTCCAAGCACAATGCCTAATCCTACACTGACTCAAGCAAGTAGACCTAGGATGAAATTTTATAAAACCAATTTTACTCGGCTTGATGAGCTCATAGCTAATTTTAATAGCCAGTTCAGAATTAGCCAGTTTAGTTCTGTTGATGAAGCTTTATCGATATTTATACGCTTTCTTTTATCCTCGTTTGATTCGTGTGTACCAATTATCACACCAAAGAGCGGCCCTGCTTGGTCTGACCGCCACCTAAAAAAACTTAAAAGAGCTAAAGAAGCTGCATTAAAAAAATATACGAAGTACCGATCACCTGTTAACAAAAGCATATTAAACGAAACAACTCGCTTGTACCGTAGTTACAATAAAATACGCTACGGTGGCTACTTGTCTCGGTTGGAGAAGAATTTCATCAAAAGGCCCAAAGCTCTCTGGAGTTTTTGTAAGAAACACAATAGTACAAATGTGACACCTAAATCGATTTACCACAATGACCGAGCTGGTTCAACTGCTTCAGATATTTGTGATATATTTGCGTGTAGATTCGAGGAGGCATACACAATCTCAACTACTGACGACAATATTATCACCAACGCTTTAATTAATACTCCTAATGATGTCATCGACCTTAATTTAACTAATATATCGCAAGAATCTGTTCTAAATGTGCTCAAAGCAGTCAAGCTCAAAGCTAGTCCTGGCCCAGATGGTATTCCTGCCATCATTCTCAGCCGATGCTGTGAGTCCATTGCGCCGATCTTCACCAAAATTTTTAATTTTTCACTGCAACAAGGAGAATTCCCCTCTATTTGGAAGAGTTCATGGATTGTCCCCATATTTAAAAAAGGTGACAAGGAAGATGCAGCCAACTATAGAAACATAAAATCACTCAGTGCTGGAGCCAAAGTTTTTGAGAAAGTGATCCAAACAAGTTTACTCACGGCTTCATATCACTATATTAGCCCTCAACAACACGGTTTCGTTCCAAAGCGGTCGACGATTACTAACCTTGTTGACTTTACATCACAATGTCTCCGTAACATGGATAGCAGGATGCAAACAGATGCAGTTTATATGGATTTAAAGGCTGCTTTTGATAGCATCGATCACAACATCCTTTTAGCCAAGATGAATAAGTTGGGACTTGGGCGAAATTTAATATGCTGGTTAGAATCGTACCTTGTCAATCGATCGTATGCTGTATCTTTCTCACGGTGCCATTCAAGGTCTTTCATTGCATCATCTGGTGTGCCACAAGGTAGCAACCTGGATCCACTACTGTTTGTACTGTTCATCAACGACCTATCGTATGTAGTACCAGCAGCGAATCATTTAATGTATGCAGATGACATTAAAATCTACATGACGATAAAAAAAGACACAGACCACTCCGAGCTACAACAATACCTTCTCGAATTCACCAATGGTGCAATCGAAACCGCCTGAGCCTCTGCATTGAAAAATGCGAAGTCATTTCATTCACACGAGCCCGAGAAATTAAGAACACCAGCTACACAGTTAACGGTTTACCAATAGAACGCACTAATGTTATGAAGGATCTCGGAGTCATACTTCATTCAAAGCTGTCATTTGACCAGCAAACAGAGGAGGTGATTACCCGAGGTAATCAATTGCTTGGCATGTTTTTTCGGATAACAAGAGATTTCAAAGACCCAGTCTGCATCAAAGCGTTATACTGTGGTATTATCCGCCCGGTACTTGAATACGCCTGTGTCGTCTGGAAGCCCTCAACCCAAAGACTTTCTGAGAGAATGGAATCGATACAGCGTCGCTTATCCCGATACGCAACACGCTTGTTACCTTGGCCACCTGGCAGTCAGTTACCACCTTATGAAACGCGACTTCTGCTCCTCGGACTGCAACCGCTCCACATCCGACGCCGTACCGCACAACAACTATTTGTGGCTGGTTTACTGCAAAGTAACATCGACTGTCCTTCCCTACTCCAGCAGTTAAACTTTTACGCGCCAGCTGTTCAGCTTCGCTCTCGTCCGTTACTAGCCTTGAACCGTAGTCGAACTGGATATGGATCTAGAGACCCCCTCAACTCCATGATTAGGATGTTTAACGAAGTTCGTCATTTGTTTGATTTTGGAACCTCAGTGCAATCCTTTAAAAACTGCCTTAGAAGCGAATTATTAAGATGATCTTACTACTTATTTTAATCTAATATTAGACTTAAGAACATTCACACGGATCCATTGTTATCCATTGAACGAGTAATAAACAAATTAAACAAATTAAAAAAATATGTAAAATAATATGAACGCAGCTCGTGTATATATCACTGTTTATGGACGATGATTTTTGCAGCCGGCACGAGCGTTGTTTACATTCATGTGTAAAATGACATAAGGGCTCTCCAAGATGGCGACCCCCTAAAACCGCCAATCCACCACCTGATCTTCTTAAATCCACCTTGAGTTCGTAGGCTGAAATTTCAGTCTGTCAGCTGTTTGCATTGTATAGCAGTTTTCGAGCAGCTATCTAAGTGAGTATAATATACAGGTGGGCTTATCCCAAGGTGTATGAATTTAGAAGGCTGATTTTTATCGCTTCTGTTTATGAATGAAGATGTTAAGAGTGTTTTGAGTATTCGTCAAGCCTCAAAAAGCTTGTTTGAACAAAAGTTTTCACTCGTTCTGTCAAAAAGTGATATTAAAATTTGGTTATAAAAAATGCTATGAGACCACCTGGACTACATACACTTTGATTCCAGATTCGATCACCTGATTTCTTTAATGCACCTTGGGATAAATGTAAACAACACCGTGTTTTCGAGCAGGTACTCGAATCTAATTCTAGCTTTTAGGCTAAAATTTTCTAGACTGAAAATCGCAGGCTAGTTTTTTGTGTGGTTTTGTATGGATTTTTTACATGATCTCAGCCTCCAACTGTCAAACTCCATACAAAAAACTAACTAGAATCGTGAAAACCCCCATTGTTTACATTTTTTTATATGTTTCATTTAATTTTTCTACCACATTTTTTCGATTAAATATTCTTTAAAAATATATTTTGGGCTTTACGAGTTTGTATTTAACATTAAAATACAGATTTGAGTGTATTATTTCGTGTTATTCCGTAAATTTATTCTGTAATTCATTGTGTTTTCGACATTTTTGAGGATAAAGACTAAGAAATCATTACTTTTTGCAATTATTACATTAATTACTCAATATCCACGAGCCGCATAGACAATTTACGTGAGATTAGAACTCTTACTCACATGATTTTACATTTCGTGCATAAAAAAATCATCGAATCTTTTGTTAATATGTCTCATTTTTTTATAAAATCAATATCAATCAATAAAAAATACACGTAGTAACTGTTAATGTGAATATTTTGCCTTGGTGAGCCAACCTGTATGCTTCACGGCTCTCACTGATGAGTGCACGCATCTCGTGAGATGCCGTTAGGTTCGGGCTTATGACGTGATCCCCGAAGGATCGCTCTCTCTCTCCGGCGCGCCTCCACATAGGATAGTGAATAAACCTTTTATATGTGTTAACTTATTCGCGTGCATTCGTCCACCTCTTATTTTAAATACATGACGACAGACCTTAACAGTAACAAAAATATATTTTCTATTTGCCATGCTTTGTGTGCGGAAACCATTGGTTAACGGTTTTAAAATGACGTAAAGTCCCTCAACTATGGCGACCCCCCAAAAGCCCTTATCCACCACCTGATATAATTAATCCACCTTGCAACGAACTTAAAACGGAAAGGACCCCTTTGACAGATTAAATGTCAAATCAGTACACCCAGTCAGACAAATCGGACTTAATTTACCCCTATCTTACCGCTAAATTACCGGTAATTTAAGAGTAATTTAATGGTAAATTAGCAGTCGTTAATTTACCCATTCGAGCAGTTTTGACAGATCCTATTCCTTCCTCTATTTTGTTTTTATTTTTTTCGGCTAAATTGTTAATAAATAACACGAAATTTATTATATTACAGTTTAATGGTTATATTCAATCATTTTCCTTAACTTTTACAAACGATTACAATGAATTTTTTATAGTAAACTCGACTTGAACAGCCGCTTCACCCGGAGAAGGTGGTGCACAAATAGCACTAATAAACACTATTTCTCGGCTGTTTTTTTTACATTTTACAGTTTTAAACACACCGCCGACGTCTGCTTCCACTAAAATATCATTAAAACAATACTCTTTTGTTCTAATTTATATCTTTTTACTGACAACAAACGAGAACACTTCGTACCGCTAAATTGCTCTTAAATTACTGTTATGAGAGACACAAAACTGCTCGAATGGGTAAATTAACAGAAGGCTGTCTGACTGGGCAATTTCCCACTCGACAAACAAGTGCTCGAAATTGCATACAACTCCCTAATTTTGTGTCACCGAACCTTGGGATATGAAAAAATGAGGACATTTTTGTTCGGACTGAGGGTAAAATTAGGGGATATGAGAACAGCAGGCTTTTCCGAGTGTGTGAGTGTACGCGCGCCATCCTTGATGTACATGTATTGGTGAGGTACGAGGGTATTTATTTATGTAGTTGTGATATCAACTTTCTTTCGGCGCCAAATGAAATGTCACGTTTGAATTTAAAGAATTTAAGAGATTGTATTGTTCACTAGATTCACTTCGTGTAGAGCTTCTGGTTTCTGGTTGACAAAAAAAGCTTAACTGGTCGATATAGATTTGCATACACAAGGTAAAACAATACTCATAGGAAACGTTTAAATACTCTATGAAACTATATAAAACGAACTTTTTTAGATGGAGGACAAAAACAACAACGTGCCAGTACCAACTGATTTGGCAAAAGAATGCATGATGTTACGCCGAATGGTAGCTCAGCTAAAGGTCCAGAACGATGTGATGAACAACAAGCTCGATGTTCTGACCGGTATGATGCAACAACTTTTGTGCGAATCAAAACACCTGCTTGAGCCTCACAGATAAAACCCCATCGCCAACCTTTTGCACAGTGGAGTCCATTGAGGAGATGAATACCCTGGAGGAGAAACTGAAAACAAAAGAGTGCCGTGATGAATTTGTGCAATGGGTGAAACAAAATATTGCAGAAGGCGATTTTAAACAACGTGCTTGTGACGCTCTTCACTTAATCCTAGGGCCTAACATTTTATTGCAATGTTCGTGGACAGGAAGAGCAAAAATAGGAGATAAAATACCTTTGTGTAAATAAAAAATATAGTACTAGTTATACAAGAATTAGGAGAATTGCTCGGATAAAACATTAAAAGATTGGATGCAGCTAAAATTAAATCATAGTGATAATTTAAAACGAAACAAATACATACATAAGTCTAGATGCCATAAGCCGAGATCAAGTAGTGTGTAAATAGTAGAAGATATTTAGATTATAGTTCTTAAAATTAGTGGGAGCTCTATTATAATCTAGATGAACTATTCAATTAGAATTGTAATATCAAAAAAGAATTCAAATGAAATAATACTCACTTATTAGAGTTGTGTAAATGCATTATATAGAATTACAAAATAAATCCTTGCTATGAGCAATGTTCCAAAGAGCTGTAAAAAAAATTATAAGATTGCATTATTACTGAATATATAGTAATTGAAATAATTTGTAGAAATGAAACAATAAATGTTAACTTACTTCTTATCTAAAAAACAAGCGGAACTGTTGAGACTAGAAGAAACGCCATATTAAGCGCAGTCACGTCGTGTCGTGTCACGTAAGGGGATAGCTTTTCCTCGATGAATCCTCGTATGGAATGCGAAACACGTTGAGCAGTATTCGAAAAAAAATAGATGTTGGAGATTAGTGTTTGTACGGAATTATCAAAAGATACCATGCTCAATCAACTGTTCTAATATTTTAGTTATAACTGTCGTGGATCTTACACTATTTATGGATCACAGGTTGATTGGATAATTTGTTTTAAAGATTGGCATTGGCATAAGTCCAAATTACCAAAAATAATTGTGTTAACATAAAAAAGTATAAACAAACATGAAATGAATCCCTTGGTTTTGTCACTAACTTATACAATTATTATTAAATGAATGTACATGCGACAATTCGTGCTGATCTGTTCAATAAAAAAACTACAATGAAGTTGCCTGTAGATTAAACAAATTTCTTTCCCTTCTAACTCTGTAATGAAAACTGTTTTATATTTTTATTATGATATACCCTCTTTGGAAATGCTATGTAATACATCCTCAACCTAAACCCTCTACATAATACATTATATGATATTTTATATATACTATGATATACCCTCCACCCACAAGTTTTGAAATAAACCCTTACCGTAAACCTTTGAAAACTCAATAATATTATAATTTACACTAAGACAAAACAAGTCACAAGCATAATTTTAATGTAAAAAATATGGTTTGTTTGGAAGAAAAGTGTGTAATAATGGAAAAAATAATACAGATGGAGGCATAGAATCTTGAAATTCATCAACATCAAAGTACACAAGAGGACGAGGGGGTAAATTAACGGCAACTAACTTACATTTAATCAACTTAAGGTCAAGTGTCACCATAGTAGATGGTGAATAAGAATTTAGTTTATGAATGTTCAGTTCACTAGACTGTATCTCTACAAAAGATACATTATCTTTGAATGTAGCCGTAAAATAATTTTCCTTATTATCATACTTGATTCCAACGATAACCAACGAATTCTGCGGAGAGATTTCTGCTCTCAAAAATTTCACAATACCATTTGATTTTGTTAAAAACCATTCATCTCAAAATTTTGGTTTTAAAACAAAGCTTTCAGTTACATGCACTCCACAGCCATCTATAGTCAAACAGGGATATTTCTTTTCTTTGGGACCATGATGCACATTAATTGAGGCATATAACTTGCATCTGTCCGCTACTTGTTCCACACATTTTGAACCTGTCTTAACATCTCGTTTAATAAACTGTAAAAAGTTTTCATAATCATAAGAAGACCAATCGTCCAATGGACCAAGTTCTTCAACGTCATCAAATACGTGGAGAAGATTGTGTACATTACTGCTCATATGGGTGCGACCATAGTACAGTGGGAAATCAACAACAAATTGTTGAAGCATTCTTTTGCAAGCGGGTTTAAATGTTTATATACTGACGATGAGAAAATAGTTATGCCACAAAAGTAGAGCAAATAATGGTTAAAGCCCTCACTGTGCATAAAATCTTTATATATAACAGGGCTAATATAATGTAGGAAAGACCTAAATTCAGTTGCTTCCCAATACTGAAGAGTGTCAAGAGATCGAAATGGTCGATGTATTTCAGAAGGCAGTTTCGTTTTTGTTGTGTTCGGATGTCCGTTCACTTATTTGAATAACCCACTGAACTAAGCACAACTAAAAAGTTACAAACAAGACATGCAAACTTTATTCCTAACACATTAAATATTTGTTGAAACGTAAAACCCCGGCGCAGCCGCGTAACGGTTACCGCACTCGTTGAACACCCGAGAACCGAATGCCCCGGGTGAACGGCCGTCGTGCCCTAGCCGCGATGGCGCGGCCCTTTCGCTCCGTCTCACGGTCGCCCTCGACGGACAGCTCGGGTGACGTCCAGGGCTGTCGCACCCTGCGACCAACCCAGAGCCACAATGTTGCGCGACGTTGTCCGTCTCCACAACAGTTTTCATCAAAAAGTGAGAGACATTTTTCTTGTGTTCACTAGACCATATTACAAAACTTAGAAATTTATGATGAAAAAGGCCGTACAAAAATTTACGAGTGTTGCCAATATCGATAAGATGAAGTCGATCAGAAGTGGGAAAACTTTTTATCATATTTAATCCACCAATCTCTTCTAAAGGAGATCGAATTTGTTTATGATGCTCTATATCGTGTCTTTGTCGAAAACTTTCATCTGTACGTGGTGGAGCAGGTTGTGATGAACAAAATATTATTTTACGCTTCGGTTTTACGAACTCTCCAACGAGAGTACACTTCGTGCACCCATGTTTTGCCAAAAAGTACATTACCAATTTTATAAAGGCCCGCGCAGGGGTATCGGTGACAAAAGCCTTGGCAAAAATCGAGAGTTTTTTTCGTTTAAATTCAATCGAGCTACTGTGTCAAACTATTCTTCGTTCGTAAGTCTAATAATGCTAATTTGTGCGCGGATCGAACGTAGGTAGTGTTCGCGGTTTGTACAGTGGCTTGCCTAACCTGACCGTCTTTAGCCACCACTACCGATATAACTCGACCCTTTGGCCAGCAGTTTCTGGGGAGATTATTATCCTCAATTACAACTAAATCTCCTACCTCGAGTGGTCGTACGGGCTGGAACCACTTGGTTCGACGGGTGAGAGTCGGTAAGTATTCTGCCAACCATTTCTTCCAGAACACATCCGCCGCGTGCTGTGCCACCTTCCAGAACGATTTTAGAGCCGCGGGGCTGTCGCAGAACACAGCCGGCGGCTTACTTCCGTCTGGAGTCCCTAGTAGCAATAGGTTCGGCGTCATAGGCACCGTCATCTCGTCATCCAACGGCACGTAGGTAAGTGGACTCGAGTACAGTATCAGCTCGATTTCCGCAAAGGTTGATGCCAAAATTTCGTCCGTTGGTCTTTTAGGAAACACGAACTGATTCAGCACCTTCTTCACCGAGCGCACTAAACGTTCCCAGCAGCCGCCAAAGTGGGGAGCCCCGGGAGGGTTGAAGCTCCATTTCGTTTGCGGTCCGCAAAACACCGTCATCATTGCGTCGTGGTCGATCTCCTGCGCTGCTTCGTCCAACTCTCGCGAAGCACCTACGAAAATAGTCCCCCGGCGCTGATGATTTCGAGCGGGGTTCCACGTCTAGCGATGAAGCGTCGGATGGCTACGATACACGAGGCGGTGTTAAAGGATGCTGCTATTTCCAGATGGACCGCCCGACTCGTATGGTAGGTAAATATGACGCCCTATCGTTTTTCTACCCGTCGTCCGACGGCGACAAGAAAGGGCCCGAAGTAGTTTATACCTGTGAACGAGAAAGCATTCTGACCAACTGCGACCCGTTGAAGTGGTAAATTACCCATTAAAGGCGGTTCCGGGCGCGCGTTGTCCACCTTGCATTTCTGGCAGCTCATGCGACGGTATTCCCCTAGGAGTTTTGGGATGTAGTATCGCATCCTTAGTGCAGCCAAAGCTGTACCGTGATTCACATGTTTTTACCTGGCGTGGTACGCTTGCATCAAGAGATCGGTTCCGTACTCCTTCCTAGGCAGGATTATAGGATTGCGGGAAGGTTCGCTGATTTCCACGCACTCGGTTAGCCGTCCCCCCACTCTTAGAATCCCATGGTCGTCTAAGGTGGGCGATAGTTTGTATAGACTGATACCTTTGTCGATCCTCTTCTTCCACGGATGCTTTATCAGCTCTCGATTTCTCAGTTGTTGCATCTCATCACGATACGCCTTCTGCTGTATGAATCGTATTAATATACGCTCCGCTTCCGCTAGCTCGTCCTGCATCAGCGGTCCGTTCACTTTCCGCTCCTTCTTAACTAGATAACGCATGTTTGTTATGAAGCGCGTCACAAACGCCATAGCCCTCAGTGCTCGGCTCCATCTGGAAAACCGTTCCAAATGAATTAACGGCTTCTCTACTAGGTGATGGTTCATTCCTTTCCGCAGCTCTTCACTGGTACGTTGTGGTACTCCTTCTTGATTCGGCCAGGCGCTTTCCGGCTCCCAAAGGAACGACGGCCCGCGGAACCACCGCCCTAGCGCTGGCAGGTCTGGTCGTTTGCTCCATTTTGTGCCCTCGTCTGCTACGTTCAGCTTGGTTGGAACCCATCGCGATTGATCCAGATTAGTTCCTTCTAGCAGCTCTCCTATACGGAATGCTACAAATTGGTTGTAGCAACTGTGGTCTGAGTTAAGCCAACTCAGGACGTTCTTAGAGTCGGTCCAGAAGATGGTTCGTCCGATCGACAGTCGATGATTTTGCGATATGGTTTTCGCTAGCCTTGCGCCGATGACCGCGGCCTGCAGCTCCAGCCTAGGGATGGATAAAAATTTAAGCTGCGTCATGCGCGTTTTCGATCCTACCAGAGTGCATTCGATATGCATATCCCATCCTTCCACGAAACGGAAGTAAGCAACTGCAGCCATATCCTTCTCACTCGCATCCCAAAAGACGTGCAGCTCAACGTTGGCATCTGTGGAGGATATACATCGATAGCATCGGGGTATAGTCACCTGTTCGACATCGGGAAGCACGTGTAACCACTCCGTCCATTTCCCTGCCGTCTGGTCGCTCAACTCTTGGTCCCAACCGGTGCCTCCGCGCCAAACTTCCTGCAGCAAAGTCTTTAAATACATTAGAAAATGTCCGAGTAGTCCGAGAGGGTCGTAAACGCTCATAAGTGTCCGTAGTATTTCACGTTTCGTTTCTGGCTTTCTCCCAGATAAAAGCTCTTGATCATGCCTCGAGGATAAGCGGAATGTGAAGGTGTCCGATGATGTGTTCCACCACATTCCCAACACCTTTTCGGCAGATAGACCGTAGTTCGCACTAATATCTTTCCCCTTTATATCCTCTTGCAGGTGTTGCATGACGGCCCGAGAGTTCGAAACCCAGTTTCTGATTTCGAAACCACCGCACGCGTGGATGTAACGGACCGCGTCGGCCAGATCTTTAGCTTCCTCTTCCGTCTCGACGCTGGCTAGCATATCATCGACGTAGTGTTCATGTACTATGCACTCGACTGCCCTGGGGTATTCTGTTGCAAATCGTCCTGCGTTCACTTTTTTACGTATTGTGTACTGCTAGGTGAACACGCTGCTCCGAACGTCATCACGGTCACTACGTAAATCGCCGATCCGGCATCGGGGTCGTCGCCGTCCCACAGTATCATTTGGCTTCGTTGATCCGTTTCCTTAATTATTATTATTATTATTATTTATTAATCTTCAACGGGCCGTATGGCCTAATTAAGATGTAACAGTTCAATAAAAAAAAAATACATAGCAAAAACAAGATTTGCATCGCAATTCACTGCGGCCACGGCAAAAGCCGGAGACGTTCCTTGAAGCACTGAGTTGAGATGTCGAAGTCGAAGCAATCCGAGACAGTGTTGAAGACAGCCGACATGCGGAACATAGGGTCTGACCGACCAGCACTGGAACGGGGTTGAGCGAGCCGTAGAGTTTCTCTAGACCTAAGTGTTCGGGATGGTGCATAGATATCGACTCGATGCAACAATGGCGATGAGTCGATAGAGCCATTTAGCAATCCAGCGATGAAAGAACACTGTGCATTGCGTCTTCTAACCGAAAGAGGTTCAAGGCCTAGAAGACGGCACCGCGCAGCATACGGAGGAAGATTATTGCGATCCTGCCAGGGAAGTAGGCCACCTGGTGGAACATTTCGCGTATGTCGCCGACAATCGCCACACGGTTCTCTCTGAACTTCATCAGCACTGACACGAGTCCAGCAAGCATGTCGGGTCCAGTAAGAAGTCTGGAATTCAAGCTCACTCCGTTCATCTTGGCCGCTGCGTCGAAAACCATACGGATTTTCCCGGGTTTGTTCGGGTTGGTTAGCGGAAAGATTGGAAGGTACCAATCGTTCTTCTGCCGTACAATCGAGATGGTGTCTGTTTAGGCATACGTACCGTTTTTGTGGCCGCAGCCTTGTTACAAGGTAGATCTGGATCGTCACGGCGCCATATGAGTCCCGTTTCGTAGCGTCCGTCTATTAGCGTTGTTTCTCGTTCCAATATGGCCAAAGCGCGCTCGTCGTCTTTAGATTGCAGGCTGTTGGTCGATGTGCTGATGCCGATCGATTCGAGTTTAAAATACTCCTTCACCGCAGCTGTGAGTCGATCATCAGGCGAGCCATCGCAGGAACATACGTGAAGAAGGCTACGTTGTGACTCGGGAGTGAATCTTACGTTGGTGCAAGGGCCATAAACGACCCAACCCAAGCGTGTCTTCGAGGCGACCGGCTCGTCACATTTACCCTCTACGCTCTTCACTGGCTGGCTCAATCTGCAACTGTCCACGCCAATTAAAACTCGTGGCATGGCCTCTTCCTAGGAGTCCACCGGTAGACCTCTCAGGTGAGCGTAGTTTGCAGCCAGACGAGTCATGTGCATCGTTTGTTTTGGAAGCGCTAGCTCTTTCACGGTGTGCACTTCCGACATTTCGTGCACGGTAGATGTCTCGTGGGGAGCGGACCGCATACCGACAGCTTTACTGACTCGTTCTCTTCTCTTCTTATGTCTCCAGTCCATTGCAGGCACAGAGGGTGTGGGGTTCCGGATAAACCCAGCTCTGCTAATAACCCATGGTCCATGAAAGTTGATGTAGAGCCGTCGTCGAGGAACGCGTACGTGTCTACGCGCCCAGCAGGTCCGTGGAGAGATATGGTCACGTACTTCAGCAAAGCACCATCGTTTGCTCCTGTATGTGCGAAAACGTTTCCCGTCCCGGTCCCCGAAACCTGAGGAATCCCGCGAGATTGTGCTAGCTGGAAGTTCATCATTTGCGTGGAGTAGCTCGTGGTGTTGTACGCTACAGCCGTTAACGCCACACGGTGCTGCTCTGCATCTGCCTCCATGATAACCAAGACACTTCCTGCACATTCTTCGTTCATTTACGAAGGCTCTTCTAGCAGCCACAGTGGTGTTGAGGAATTTCGCGCACTGGTCTAAGGATCCGCAGCTCTTACCACATACTGCACAAGCTGTCGTCAGCACTCGTATTTGACTCATCGGGCCCAAAACACCATCACTTTCCTCTTGTAGAACCGTCGCGTTGCAGTAGGTAGGGTGAACCCGGCCTTTACCGTACGGTCGCTGTTGGTCGGGTGTCGCTGGCTGGAACCGCTGGGGGTGACTACGACGGGGCTGAAGCTGCTGCTGGTACCGATGTTGGTTTAGTGATGTTTCCGGCTGTCGACGCGCTACTTTTTGTACTTCCGGAGATGGCGTCATATCGATGACATCACATAGATCACTGGCTAACTCACTAATCCAAGTTCCGAATTCAATCATCGTCACCTCCTGCATCGTTTTTCTTGTTCGTGCCCAGTCGATGCATAAGACGGGGGGCAGCTTCCTCACCAGCTCCTTCAGCAAGGTCACGTCATACATATAGGCCAATAACCCGGACATCATTTTCATCGTCCGTGTAACCACAAGAGGCTGTTGTGCGGTCATAGGCCGTTATAAAGACTAGCCAGTCATCCACAACTCCGGAGAATATTGGTAAGTCCTTCGGTACCGGCTGGCGGGCCGCTATCTGACTTTGGCTCAGAGTAGTGCTGTGTATTAGTGGCCGAGTGTTGTACTGTGTACCGTGCATTGTGTGGCCGTAGCCCTCGTGTGAAACTTGTGTGTTGCGCTGTGCCCCGTGTGTCGTACGAACGTAACCCGTGTGTGGAGTGTGTGCATGGCGCGCCGTATGCTCGTAGTGCAGTGCGTTTTCTGGATGGGTCGCATATCCTTCCTGTTTCCGGAGTCTAGACTGCACCGAGTAGTCCGGTTGTGCCGCGTAATCCAATTGTGTCACTCGACCGTACGGTGCAACGTACTTCGATTGTGTCGCGTATCCTTGTTGCTGTACGGGTGCCTCATACGTCGCATGGCCATGTTGTGTTGCGGAGTGCTTTAGTGTGCGTGTGTTACTCTCGTAGAGATCATGGCCCTTCGCGAATTGGCCCACCACAGGGCTACATTTTTGGCGGGCAGTCAGCTGCATAGAATTTTCCATACCGCCGATCCACTCTTCAAACTCGGCCTCCCGCCGGACGGCAGGTACACTGTTTCCCAGAGTCTGTTCGACGGGCCTTTCGCCACCTAGATCGTCTTCAATGTCGAGCAATCGCATCTCGTGTTCGAGAATAAGGCGCCTCCTACGCTGTTCTTCACATGATGTCGTGGCGCGCCCGACGCGTTCGATATCTCCTTCTGATGCGGCGCGCGCGACGCGACGTATGTCCCCTTCTATCGCAGCGTCTTCGACGCCTTCCATGGCCCCTTCCGACGCTGACCACGTCTCTTCATTATCTCGTATCGTGCTCTCCGTGCCGTACCCTTTCAACTCACCCGCCTTACTCCGCACCAGTGTATGTCTTACTTCCTGGTTCGAGAATGGGCCTCTGGGTGTTCTCTTCCGACGGGATGAGCTCGTGCCGATGCATTTTTGCCGCCTTACTTTCAACGCACTCATAGGAGGTAGTGGCTCCTGCGTTGGTTACTTCCGACGGGAATGCAGCCGCGCGCAATGGTCTCGGGGTGGACGCTCCGCTGAGGCCGCTGGGAACGTTCTCGCGCTCTATCTGCTGATACGCCCCTGGGGTAGCTGGTTCCCCCCTCGGCATACGACGCACTGACTGCTGCTCCATTGCACTCTTCACTTAACCGGGCACGGACACTTTTTTTAATCGAACGCGCGATTTACTTGTTTCCGATCCACGAATCGAAATACGATACGTTTAATCGTTAGACAATTTAAGTCAGACCAAATTTTTTTGGAATGTAGGAAAATGAAACCAACGCAGAATAATTTCTTGCCGAAACAATTTATTTTAGTTTTCCAAAAATTTGTCTAGATTCCGCGAGTGGTTTGAAAAGGGTGCAAATCTTATGCTGCACTCTTTTATAGCTTTTCCCTCGTCACTTCGTGTCCTAATCGGATTGCGCTTCGTGTCCGTTAACCCTCCTGGTTTAATACAGGTCGTTCAGTTCGCTATGTGACAACACCAAAATTTACGAAATCATTAAAAACCGAACAAATCGTGTGCGCGTTCCCTCCACGTCCAGATAACTCTTTTCAGACCAGATAGCGATGCTGAGAGTTTTGCTGCGCTTATCGACAGGTGTAGTAAGCGAGGTATTGTCTAGTTCCATTTATTTCCTTCTTATTTAACAATATTGGAGGCTCGCTTCGAATTCGGCCGTGGAAGTGGGCAGGACGTGGTTGGATTTTAGTGTGTAGTGTACCTTCCTAAGAAGCGTGTGTTTCACAAGTGTGAGATGTATTGATAGGTGAATTTAATGCATTATTGATCTACTTGCTCGAAGAATGAAGGCGAAAATTCAATACAGTCATTATCCGATATACGCTATCGTACGGGACCGAGCGCAATAGCGTATTTCGAGTTTTCGCGTATAGCGGATTTGTATGGAAAAATAGTTTACACTACCAGTTCGAGGGTTGAAAAATATCGCCACAGAGTTTTGCATTAAAGTTTTTTGTTGTAAAACAGGTATTGTTCAGGCACCTGTTATAAATTATCCGAAATAGTGAGATTAAACAGGTATATTTTGCACAAATTCTATGCAAAATGCAAAAAGAACATTAAGGAAATTCAAAAGAGCATAAAATATTTCAAAGTATTAAAATATTTGCAAAAAACACATGGAGCTGTCAAATTTAGAGCAATCGCGTACTGCGAATTCGCGTATATCGAGTATCGCGTATTGCGGATAATTGCTGTACTCAGAAGTGATCAAAGGATTACTGTTGTCACTTGGAGGTGTCATGTATGGTTGTGATGCATATTACCCTACATACCTGCACTTGTCTTGACCTGGATCTAATTATTTCACTTTTCATACAAATTGTATGAACAGAACCTCTCGCATAACGAGTGAGTCATTAAAATGGATTGAACTCGTTATGCGGGGTTCTACTTTACATGCATTTATCATCCAATGCAATTGACTGATATTATTATTCTTTCTTTAATTTCAGCTAAGCCGTTCTCATCGATGCCGTACCGTGTACGGTTGGTTGCACTTTGTCAGGAAGGACAGCAGAATGCTGCCAAAACGAAAAAGCTAGCATAGCCCTCGATGATGACGCAACTTTTACATGTTCGCCATCATACTCTCGTTCCAACTGGAGGCATGTTTGCCTAGGCGGCAACAGCATATTGTTTGAACATGTTGAATAGAACAAACATGTTGATAATAGTAATGTATTGCATTCTCAACGCTTTATCTATATGAAACGCAATCAACTTTCTTTACTTATTTTATGTTTTTTTTTTATTTGATTACAGGTGAATGCTGCAAATCTCTGTGATTACCGTTTTCGTGCGCTGAATTAGGTTTGTATGAAAAAGTGTATTTTTTTTAATATTTAATTTTTCAATAAAGTAACGGTCAATTTGGAATACAATGTGTTGATAAATAACCCGAATAAAAGAAATACACGGATAAACGCATGTAAACAATACACGATAGAACGGGCCCGTTTCATCCGAACCCAACCCCGAAAAATATAATGTTGGTTTAGCTTAATAAACATTAAAATTAAATGTTTATTTTGCTTTTTCGCACGGCATATTAACCGAAATGAAAAAATAAACCTAATAAACCTATAACTGCATATTAACCGAAATGAAATGAAAAAAAGTTTATGGAGCAGTGACTGCCACATTCTCGAGACGGTACCGGAGGATGAGGAATAGGAACGCGTGCTCTAATTTTGTCTTTGCGGAGGCAATAATCGAAGCTGTACAGGTGCAGTATCCAACTGCAGCGCGATGGCAATTAACCCAGAAACACCAAGAATGGGTACATAAAACACGGGTACGTGATGAGTAGCTCGGCGACATTCGATAGTACAAGCAACAGGCACAATATTCGACATCATACTATATACTATTCCTTCTTCCACTAGTTCTTAGACTCCTCCCACTAATTCATAAGTCTGCGCATCGGCAGCTCGAAATGCACTATAAAAGGGCTAACACTTTGCTATACGATTTAAGTTCAAGTTGCAATTCCGTACACTTTGCAGAAGTTACACCATGTCGACGCAAGATAAATTAACGTGTCTTCGTTTAAAGGAAGAAGTTGTGGAAGAGTCTCAAGTGTCACTTCCTTTACAAGTGATGCCTTCGGCCATTGCCGGTGAGCAATTGTTTCGTCAGTCAGATGTACCAGTCCGTGTTGTTGGACAACTTCCGATGATAAGTGCAGTGCCATCGATGGTTCCAGTTGAACGAGTGAAGGTAACGGATGCAGTGTCAGCATTGGTCTCGAGTGCCAGTGATGGTAACCATCATCGGTCAACATTACCTGGTGTTCCTGCACTATTCCGTCCGTTAGGCCAGCAACATGGACAGCAACCGTCAACTAGTACTGCTGCGTCATCAGTGGTACCAGTTGCTGATGCTTTACCGAATGCTCTGATGCTCTAGGAACCAAGCATGATGATCGGTAGACAACAGGCATTGACGAGATCTGCAGTACCATCGATAGCATCGCTTGCCGAAGTTCATGCTCCGAAGAATCAGCGTGGTATGAAGACCGCTGTTGTAAGACAACAATTACCCACCAGTGCTTCTGCATCGGTGATAGCGGCTGCTGGAGGATCTGTTTGCATTGTGAGCCATACACCAGCCAAAATGATCCGCATTAATATTAAAAAACCATCAAAGAGTACTGCTAATCTGAGCAATCTTTTACCGGTGTTCCTAGCAAGATCCGACCGCCAGGCAAGATAGTTGAAGGTGGTAACCAAGAGCCATCGACAAGCGCCGGGGTACATTGTACATAACGGCTGAACGAGCAACTAGTCCTGTTGTGATAAATTTGATTGAAAAGGCAAAGTGATCAGAAACCGTCAACGAGGTCTGCTACGTTTCCGGTGTACGAACCTGTGCTGCCTTCGTCGCCAATAATGATGATCACCGACGATGAACACCAGGTTGCAGCAAATCAAGCAGTCCTTTCAATTACTTCTACAGAACATTCCGGAAGCTGCTACCTTCGTTGTCGGATGCTGTTAATGAAATTAGATGCACGCAGCGCATAGATATAGGTGATTTTAAATGAGCAGTCCACAATACTGAATCCTATGAAGGGTATAAGAAGAAGTTCGCAAAGTTTAGCAATGGAAAAAATGGGAACTGAACAAAAGTTTAATGCATTTGAAGCAAAAATAGCTGGAAATAATTTTGCATTTTACAGTTACACTCAAATAATAGATGCAGATATTAGCAGCCAAGATGCCAACAGCAGGATGCATGAGGCTTTAGACGTGTTGTTTGATATGACTTTTCTTGCACGGTGTAGCTGGGAAGGATCATCAGGAAAAAATAGCTTTTAGTAAATACCCAAATACAGTGCGCTTATTTAACCACGCAAACAATGATACCCTAAATTTTGAGTGATTCAGGCCGAGGGGTATGAGGAAGCTTGAGGAAGCACGGAGAAACGAGCTGCGATGAGAGTTCGCATTCTGTTTTAAACGCGCGCTTCACTAACACCAATACAAATGCCGTGCTTTGACGAGCCGTCAGTGAATGTGTGAGTCTTCTTTTAGCGAGCTCAACAACTTCGAGCTGCTCGTCACATCGTGTTGTCTCGCTTACACTACAGCATCGAACCATCGCTCTGTATTGTCCCCCACCAACGCGTACAAAACCACCAGTACAGCGCGACGCTTTGACGAAGATGGTTGTGCGCGTTTCGTTCTAAGTCCTGCGCGCAGTGTTTGTGCGTTGATGCGCATTTCGTTCTAAGTCTCGTGCGCCGGTGTGTTTTGATAAAGTGTGAAGTAAAAAACAGTGTGTACAGACGCATATGCATATGCGGGCATCGACAGGTAAGGATCCATTTATTCACAGATATGTGTTTGCTGGATGGAGGTCGTACTTAGCAGGATGACGACATGATGTGTGTTTTTGTTAGGTTCTAAATGTGTGACGAAAGTTTACATTAAGTTTCAATAAAGTGTTTAATGTAACCAAAAATGACCGTGTTTGTGTTTGCTTTTAGAATAAGTGCGTATTTGCGATCGTGGTAATGTATGAATACTTACGTTCACCGATATCGGTTCTTGCGCATTTGAGGTATGGTGTGCCTATTCGTTCTACCTTGCACTCGTAATCATCTCTCGTGAAGTTGCGGTCGTGTCAAATTTATCAGTGGATTTAGTGGGCGATCCCAATTACGCCCCGTATTCCTCAAGGCGATAACTGATAATAATTTGGAATTGAAGTATCGATAAAACCGCTACGCAAAGCATAGTGAACCGGAAAAACTTCCGGGAAAAACCGGGATAAACCGGGAATTTAAAATCCTGATTCGTGTGGCCATTATGTAAAATTGGCTTTTAGGCCAAAGTAGGCTCTAACTTGCCAACCAAAACCATTAGGCATCAACTGCGGATAAGTTGCAGCGGGAATGTTTTTAGCTTTTATTATGTGTTGAAATTGCATGCATCTTGTTATTACCTGTTTCATGCATCTGTTGCCTGACTTATGGCGATAAAACCATCGAAGATCGATGAAAACCACCTATACATCGATGAAAACCTGCAAAGAAAATATATCAACATGCGGGATAATCGCCTTGTAAAAGATATTAGTATATTGCTATTTGTATTATTTTATAAGATTTATAAAACTTTAACAAACCTTCACTCACCCAAAATGTTCTCTTATCACGGTCTCTATTCCTGATACCAAAACTGCCCACCCAAGATTGGTTGGATTTCCATCCCGACCTTGGTGGACGTTTTTAAGAGAGTTCAAGCGTCAGCAGGTAGGCAGAGCTTCAGCTTTTTGCAACAGACCAAGTGTTGCTACGGGTGTAGCTTTATGTTTATTTCAGTTGCTGCTACAGAATTTTTGTAACTGTCGCTCGCGTATTCAGGGTTCCGCCGATCAGTTCAAAAATTGGTCTGTCTTTCTTCGTATATGAATTGCAACTAAGCGTCTTCAATGGCGCTTTGTTTTTCACCAGCTGATCTACTTGACCCTGAGTAACCTCGCTTAACGACCTTTCACGAACTTTTCCCTTATTGGTTATGTTTTTCAACATAGCCAGTTGTTTCATATTTGGGATATATGTCTTTATCTAATCTTTATCTTTATCTAACAACGCCATCTGGATTTTCTTTTGCGAATTATTCGAGCTGATAATAAAATCCCCCCTGTGCAAAGCGACGGAAGAAATCATTCCCTTTCGCGCATTTTCTCAGGCCCTCTTTTTCCCTCCTACGGCAAATTTGTCGGGCAGCGTTTCGAGCTACCCGTCCCTGGCTCCGCTTCCTACCCCTCGCCTGAGCACGCTGCTGAAGGTTTGGATGTGTTGGTGCGTCAGACGGCCAATCGCTGTCAGCCGTCGTCCGTGCTTTTTCCCTCCATAGCGCTATCTCTTTCACGCGTGTGGTCAATGGTCGCGAGCTGTTGTGGCGCTGCATTTGATTTTTCACAAATCAAACCAAAGAAGCGCAATGAGTTCAATCGCTGCAATGTAAAAATAACTAACGAATCGCTAGCTCACGCTGGAGGGTTGGCTGTGCAACGCGCAGAACCCTATTTCGAAGTAGCGCACGCAACACAGGTGGCCATGGCCGTGCATAGGAAAGCTTAAACCTAATTGCATAAAGCATAACTTTATGTGACACTATGCTTTTCCTTTCGTATGTCGTAGATTACATAGATAGGCTGAGCCGTCTGCGCAAGGGTGTGAGGGTGCGTGTGTGTGCAACACTGACGCCAAATGTGTATTCTTCCGGAATGTAATGATCCATCGGTCAAAGAAAGGAAGGTGTTCATGACGGTGTTTTTTTTTTTATTGTGGAGCTGCATTCTTCCCCCTGCCTGCAGCGTATGCATCGGGCAGGATACAGTGTGGCAGTATGCAAGTTGCCCGCTGGATAGGAGCGGGCCCGCGGCACCGCCATCATTCCGCACATCTTAAAAGCATGCCTGTCGTGGGTTCTAACCGCGTATGAATCGTCCGCCGTAGCAAGGGGTGACTATCCGGCTACGTGGTACTCAAGTCGTGAAAAGGCCGGCATGATCGCGTAGACCATTATGCCAATAATAATAATAATAATAATAAGAGGAAGAACTTAGCATAGCAGTCCACACCCGGGTAAGAGTTTGTCTTGACTTTGTTGCTGCCGGGCTATCGCTGTGACGCGACAAATGCACGGAATGCACTCGACCAAAACATGAACCTACCGATCCGAACCCATTCCAAGGCAGTGCCGGTCGCACGGCGTCATGATACCGACTCAAAACCAACAAGCCACCAGATTCTGGACGGACAGGTGCAGTATCATACGCGCACCGTAATAAACCAAACCAGAATTCTCTTTTGTATGAATTCAATTCAAGTTTTGTTTCCACTTGCGTTCGCTAGCGGAATTGGAAAGAAATGTGCAACATATCACATGCACGTTTGCCTCGTTCGTTTGTCTTTTTAATACCCCCAACAGCAGAACCGGTCGCAAAGATGGTGGTGCCAATTAAATGGTTGTATTGTCTCCTAGGTAGCGGTAATCGACCGGGCGGCGTACAGTGCGTTTTCTGAGAATGCATGGAGTGTGTAGACGCAGCCGGTGACAATGCACGCATCAGAATCAAACAGTTTTGGGGTTCCCGCACGCACACACACACGCGCACGCACGCATGCACGCGCGTACGCGAGAACGCACCCCCGAACGCGCGTACACGCACGATCGATTTCCGCTACCTTATCGGTAGAATTGCTGGCTTAACTTGTAGCGCATCCTCATCCAAAGCACCGTGAGGGGAGGGGGATCGCGGCATGATAGAGTGGACGGTCACTTTCCCCGCGTTGTGTGTGTGTCGCGACCCGAAAACTCGAGACAGATTTTGGCACATAAAAAAATATTTTATTGCTACTATAGATCGTGCTACATGATGCTTAGAAGATCGTTGAAGCATGAAACATGTTCAAATTAAAAAAATATTAGATTAGTGTTAGTCGTTCTCCTACGCTTGTTTGAAATAGGCTTCTTCACCCTCGATTGGCACGGGCATTAAATGGTCTCATCGGCAGCGGCACGAAATAAAATAAACCATCAATACGCCGATAACACTTTAAATCCCAAAATGAACCAGCTTTTCCCGCATCTTCAAGGTCACACACGAATAAATAAATGCTAACACCCACCAATTACAATACACAACCGCAATGTACATATACACCAACGCATACACACAATCAGCTGACGGCGAAAGGCACGGGCTGAAGCGCAAGTAAGGCAAGGCAGGGAGGGGAAAAAGGGAGTGAGAGGAAGAGGAGGAAGGAATGGGCGCCAATATTTTTTGAATTTTTCGGCCGTTTTTTTGCTCCGCCGTCTGAAATAGTTCATCCATTCCTTCAGCAGATGGCGCTCGTTCCGCACCTAAAAACTGCAAGAAATACGCCGACTATCGTAGTTTTGGCTGAAGTCTAGCGTATTTTTTTGCGTATTTTTTGACGCAAAACTACGCAAAAAACTACGCAGAAAACTGCTCGATTTTGCGCAGCGGGTATTTTATTATCAGCTCGAATAATTCGCAAAAGAAAATCCAGATGGCGTTGTTAGATAAAGATAAAGATTAGATAAAGACATATATCCCAAATATGAAACAACTGGCTATGTTGAAAAACATAACCAATAAGGGAAAAGTTCGTGAAAGGTCGTTAAGCGAGGTTACTCAGGGTCAAGTAGATCAGCTGGTGAAAAACAAAGCGCCATTGAAGACGCTTAGTTGCAATTCATATACGAAGAAAGACAGACCAATTTTTGAACTGATCGGCGGAACCCTGAATACGCGAGCGACAGTTACAAAAATTCTGTAGCAGCAACTGAAATAAACATAAAGCTACACCCGTAGCAACACTTGGTCTGTTGCAAAAAGCTGAAGCTCTGCCTACCTGCTGGCGCTTGAACTCTCTTAAAAACGTCCACCAAGGTCGGGATGGAAATCCAACCAATCTTGGGTGGGCAGTTTTGGTATCAGGGAATAGAGACCGTGATAAGAGAACATTTTGGGTGAGTGAAGGTTTGTTAAAGTTTTATAAATCTTATAAAATAATACAAATAGCAATATACTAATATCTTTTACAAGGCGATTATCCCGCATGTTGATATATTTTCTTTGCAGGTTTTCATCGATGTATAGGTGGTTTTCATCGATCTTCGATGGTTTTATCGCCATAAGTCAGGCAACAGATGCATGAAACAGGTAATAACAAGATGCATGCAATTTCAACACATAATAAAAGCTAAAAACATTCCCGCTGCAACTTATCCGCAGTTGATGCCTAATGGTTTTGGTTGGCAAGTTAGAGCCTACTTTGGCCTAAAAGCCAATTTTACATAATGGCCACACGAATCAGGATTTTAAATTCCCGGTTTATCCCGGTTTTTCCCGGAAGTTTTTCCGGTTCACTATGCTTTGCGTAGCGGTTTTATCGATACTTCAATTCCAAATTATTATCAGTTATCGCCTTGAGGAATACGGGGCGTAATTGGGATCGCCCACTAAATCCACTGTTAAATTTGACACGACCGCAACTTCACGAGAGATGATTACGAGTGCAAGGTAGAACGAATAGGCACACCATACCTCAAATGCGCAAGAACCGATATCGGTGAACGTAAGTATTCATACATTACCACGATCGCAAATACGCACTTATTCTAAAAGCAAACACAAACACGGTCATTTTTGGTTACATTAAACACTTTATTGAAACTTAATGTAAACTTTCGTCACACATTTAGAACCTAACAAAACACACATCATGTCGTCATCCTGCTAAGTACGACCTCCATCCAGCAAACACATATCTGTGAATAAATGGATCCTTACCTGTCGATGCCCGCATATGCATATGCGTCTGTACACACTGTTTTTTTACTTCACACTTTATCAAAACACACCGGCGCACGAGACTTAGAACGAAATGCGCATCAACGCACAAACACTGCGCGCAGGACTTAGAACGAAACGCGCACAACCATCTTCGTCAAAGCGTCGCGCTGTACTGGTGGTTTTGTACGCGTTGGTGGGGGACAATACAGAGCGATGGTTCGATGCTGTAGTGTAAGCGAGACAACACGATGTGACGAGCAGCTCGAAGTTGTTGAGCTCGCTAAAAGAAGACTCACACATTCACTGACGGCTCGTCAAAGCACGGCATTTGTATTGGTGTTAGTGAAGCGCGCGTTTAAAACAGAATGCGAACTCTCATCGCAGCGCGTTTCTCCTTGCTTCCTCAAGCTTCTTCATACCCCTCGGCCTGAATCACTCAAAATTTAGGGTATCATTGTTTGCGTGGTTAAATAAGCGCACTGTATTTGGGTATTTACTAAAAGCTATTTTTTCCTGATGATCCTTCCCAGCTACACCGTGCAAGAAAAGTCATATCAAACAACACGTCTAAAGCCTCATGCATCCTGCTGTTGGCATCTTGGCTGCTAATATCTGCATCTATTATTTGAGTGTAACTGTAAAATGCAAAATTATTTCCAGCTATTTTTGCTTCAAATGCATTAAACTTTTGTTCAGTTCCCATTTTTCCATTGCTAAACTTTGCGAACTTCTTCTTATACCCTTCATAGGATTCAGTATTGTGGACTGCTCATTTAAAATCACCTATATCTATGCGCTGCGTGCATCTAATTTCATTAACAGCATCCGACAACGAAGGTAGCAGCTTCCGGAATGTTCTGTAGAAGTAATTGAAAGGACTGCTTGATTTGCTGCAACCTGGTGTTCATCGTCGGTGATCATCATTATTGGCGACGAAGGCAGCACAGGTTCGTACACCGGAAACGTAGCAGACCTCGTTGACGGTTTCTGATCACTTTGCCTTTTCAATCAAATTTATCACAACAGGACTAGTTGCTCGTTCAGCCGTTATGTACAATGTACCCCGGCGCTTGTCGATGGCTCTTGGTTACCACCTTCAACTATCTTGCCTGGCGGTCGGATCTTGCTAGGAACACCGGTAAAAGATTGCTCAGATTAGCAGTACTCTTTGATGGTTTTTAATATTAATGCGGATCATTTTGGCTGGTGTATGGCTCACAATGCAAACAGATCCTCCAGCAGCCGCTATCACCGATGCAGAAGCACTGGTGGGTAATTGTTGTCTTACAACAGCGGTCTTCATACCACGC
This sequence comes from Anopheles arabiensis, assembly GCF_016920715.1. Taxonomy (NCBI): domain Eukaryota; kingdom Metazoa; phylum Arthropoda; class Insecta; order Diptera; family Culicidae; genus Anopheles; species Anopheles arabiensis. The sequence goes on from NC_053518.1 coordinate 58,455,324, forward strand.
TGATTCTTCGGAGCATGAACTTCGGCAAGCGATGCTATCGATGGTACTGCAGATCTCGTCAATGCCTGTTGTCTACCGATCATCATGCTTGGTTCCTAGAGCATCAGAGCATTCGGTAAAGCATCAGCAACTGGTACCACTGATGACGCAGCAGTACTAGTTGACGGTTGCTGTCCATGTTGCTGGCCTAACGGACGGAATAGTGCAGGAACACCAGGTAATGTTGACCGATGATGGTTACCATCACTGGCACTCGAGACCAATGCTGACACTGCATCCGTTACCTTCACTCGTTCAACTGGAACCATCGATGGCACTGCACTTATCATCGGAAGTTGTCCAACAACACGGACTGGTACATCTGACTGACGAAACAATTGCTCACCGGCAATGGCCGAAGGCATCACTTGTAAAGGAAGTGACACTTGAGACTCTTCCACAACTTCTTCCTTTAAACGAAGACACGTTAATTTATCTTGCGTCGACATGGTGTAACTTCTGCAAAGTGTACGGAATTGCAACTTGAACTTAAATCGTATAGCAAAGTGTTAGCCCTTTTATAGTGCATTTCGAGCTGCCGATGCGCAGACTTATGAATTAGTGGGAGGAGTCTAAGAACTAGTGGAAGAAGGAATAGTATATAGTATGATGTCGAATATTGTGCCTGTTGCTTGTACTATCGAATGTCGCCGAGCTACTCATCACGTACCCGTGTTTTATGTACCCATTCTTGGTGTTTCTGGGTTAATTGCCATCGCGCTGCAGTTGGATACTGCACCTGTACAGCTTCGATTATTGCCTCCGCAAAGACAAAATTAGAGCACGCGTTCCTATTCCTCATCCTCCGGTACCGTCTCGAGAATGTGGCAGTCACTGCTCCATAAACTTTTTTTCATTTCATTTCGGTTAATATGCAGTTATAGGTTTATTAGGTTTATTTTTTCATTTCGGTTAATATGCCGTGCGAAAAAGCAAAATAAACATTTAATTTTAATGTTTATTAAGCTAAACCAACATTATATTTTTCGGGGTTGGGTTCGGATGAAACGGGCCCGTTCTATCGTGTATTGTTTACATGCGTTTATCCGTGTATTTCTTTTATTCGGGTTATTTATCAACACATTGTATTCCAAATTGTATTTCTTGTGTTTTTAAATAATCTTAAGATATGTACACGTGCTAGACAAACACACGGTGGCAAGCGAGCCGCGGAGTCATGTTCCAACGGGAACCGGACTAAAAGCAGGTTTCCAGGACAGCCGGCGCAGATCGCGAACGGTACCTCCACGTGGGGTGTTATCTTTATTGAACCTACCAGTATTACGCATTATTTATTAATTTACATAACTGCTGTCTGAATTGAATTCTTAACAACATACCTATTAACTAAACTTATTAAATATTTGCTCGGAGGATGGATCGGAAGGATGGTAAGGAGAGGTGATGGTCAAACAGGTGTGCGCATGAATTAAACAATCTCACAGCACGTAATAAAGGGTCATTTAAACCAACTGAAGTGCGTCGATTTGGAACAAATAAAGGAGCACGAGGGCGATTATTATTATTATTATTTTACATTACGAGAATTTACAGTACTTCACCTAGAGCACCGCATATACTGTAAAAACATTTAAAAAGCATAAAAATCAATTGCTGATTGTTGCCCATTTATTAGCATCGGTACAGAAAAAGGTTAAACAAATATTTCATTTCAGGGAACGGTCAGAACCTCGCCGCATGCGATTTTGCCGCAAGCTTTTGTATGGGATTTGGCGGCAAAACCGCATGCGGCGAGGTTCTGACCGTTCCCTCACGAATCGACGGGGAAACGAATGTTATCTGTCAATTTTTAGTGCCTTCTCGCTCATACAGTGCCGAACAAGAAAACATAACCGTTGTTTTTACTGTTACTTTTTATTTAAAATTTATGTTTATGTAAAATGTTAATCCACTTAATTGTATGACTCTTGCATTTTTCTAGTCTTCATTTTTTATACTATAAAAAAAACTCTTATTTCTCCATCAACATTCATAACATTATCCAAGTAATCTAAAACATGTCATTGTATATGGTCAACATACGGGTTAATATATTATTATTCACTGATTTAAGGACAAGCGCAAAACTACAACCAAACGACAGTTTGAGGTACTTATTGCCATGATTGAAGGTAATGAAGGTGTAGCCGGTGGTCGCATCAAAGGATCTTGTAAATTTTGGCAGGAAGTGACGGTAAAACTCAATGAATTGAGACCCCCTATCAAAGATATATCGGGATGGAAAAAGGTAAATTACCTCTATTTGATAAGTGCTTTTTATATTGCATAACATAAACGTGTTTAACTATTTTAGGTTTGGGCGGTTTATAAAACTGCTTTAAAATAGAAGCTTTCAGTTAATAATGCGGAATACAGATCGACCGGAGGTCCCCCTCCCCCTGCGCAATTTTAATGCCCTGGAGCAGAAAGTTATTGAAGTGCTCGATATGCAACGTTCAGTGGTGGGAACACCTGACGTACCACCAATGGGTCTAGTAGAAAGTGGAGATTCAATCGAAAATGAATGTTTGAATATCAGCCCAGAAGTAATAGAGCTCGTTACATCCGGAGCATGTAATCGGAACAGCGAACATCAACCAACTTCTGCCCAAATAATTGACCAAGAGGTTGAAATCGAAGAGGTACCTGTAACTACAGAACCAGCTCTTAACAGCAGGCGAAAGAGACGCACATTGGCGGAGCAAAACTTGTTTGAGTTGCGTAAATTCAACATGATTCAACAAAAAATACTCAACGTTAAAATTGAAAAACAAGAAACAAACAAAGCTAGGTTAGAAACTGAAAAGAACATGCTAAAAGGAAATTTGAACTCAAACAAAAGGCAATGGAAATGCCACATGAATTGGCAATGCAGGATTTTCAATTGAGGAAGGAAATTGCCGAAAAGGATCTAGAGTTAAAATATGCTAAATTAGAGCAAATTAGTAACGCAAATCAGCCCAGGCATTAATTACTAAAATGCTTAAAAGTTTCATGGTTACCCGATTTTATGAATTAAAAAATATGCTCAGAATTCTCAAAACAAATGAATCACATTTCAATTTATTCAAACCATACTGATGTTTCAATTTATTCAAACCATACTGAGTTTCACCAAATTTATTTTTTTTGCGCAAAAAATAGCATTTATTTTTGTCAAATATCTTTTAATAAATCTGTGAAAGTTTGTTGCCACTCTGTACTATTTTCAATACAGATGTTATGCAACGCACAACATGTGTTAATAATAAGACCACTTATTTCAGGATCGTAGTTAAGTGATCTGCCTGTCCCAGCGAGACATCGAAACCGGGATTTCCAAACGCCTATTGTCTGTTCTACAATCATCCGACCAGAAGAGTGTTTTTTGTTAAATACTGCCTCGGCGGATCCTTCGTCTGGGTCTCTGTGCGGTCTTACTAGCCACGGTTCTGCTGGATACCCAGCATCCCCTTTAAATAATAAAATATCTGAAAACGATGCAGTGATTCAACAGCATGAATGCAATTATTACCCAAAATCTTATCCCTTTGCCCGCTTCTGTGCAATCGTTGGAAACATTTGCGCACAATGCTCACTCGCCATATGTGCGCATCGTGATGTGATCCAGCAAATCGTGCATCAACGACTCGTATTCGTGTTTTATGGTCACACACCTTAAATAACAATAATGAATATTATTAAGCTTTAATGCATTAGTGATCGGTTAATTCAACAAAAATCCAGATTCGCTAACGAATGACACCCCGGAGTCGTTCGGAGCCCTCCACAGCCGTTATAGTGATCGAAAAAGCAGCCGCTGAAGTCGACAGGAGCCGGCTGCCGACCTGCGGCTCTAAACTGTTGCAAGCGGCTCCAGCGGCTCCGACAATTCCTAGGGCTTACGCTGCCAATTAGCAACTTTGGGAGGCTCTGCACGACTCCAACCGGCTTTGAACCGTGAGTACAAATCCAGAAATCCATCACTAAAATGCATGATACATGCACAAGCTTTTCAATTCAATACTTACAATCAATGTGTTAATGCTGTAAAATGATTTCCTATTCAGGTAAGTAAGCGGACGTTCTTGCGGTTTTTTTAATTTTAACGTGCGTTCCATCTACGCACATCACGACGTTCTCAATACCGCTTTTCAAGAAGAAATATTCTTTAGCATCCTGTCTCTCTGATTGAGTCATTCGCAAATTTATCCAATCCCCAACTAATGAGTGGAGTGGTCGTAAAGTTCCTCTTAAAACTTTACTAAAAGTTGTCGGAGCCATTGCGACATGGAAATCTTTTCCTACGCCATGCTGATATCTTCCAGATGCGAAGAATATTATACATGCTGTTAACATTTCTTTTTTGATATTCCATGCGCTCTGTGAGAGTCTACCGAAGAATCAATACCATCAAGCAAATCCATGAAAATAGATTTCGATATCCTAAAGTTGTTAACGAATCTGTAATGTAATTGCCAACGAAGATAACGACAATCAGGTGATAACGTTAGAATAACAGATATCAATTTATTTACGTACGCTGTATCCGTTAAAGCAAGAGGATCGGTATTATATCGAAGATTCCTACGATGTCTTTTCAATACCTGCTTTGCCTCAGCTTCTACGTTTATACTGTTATAAAAGAACAACATTTTGAAACAAACAATACCCTACGGACAAAGAGCGGGTAATTTTTATCATGGTGTGCGTAAAAACCTAGAGTTAAGCCGATGGAAGATTTCCTAGGCTTAAAAAAGGGGGCGGGAACGGGTACCACGGTTCTCTCCCGCTCCCATATAAAATACACGGTGCGCTCTCTCAATGCTCGCGCCCATGCGCGAGCATCCTTTCGTGTGCTTGTGTTTGATTCTTTCGTGTTGCGCTGTGTGCGTTTCTTTCGTTCAGCGATCGCTCACACTTGCTGCGTATTTTTTTGTTATCTAAAGCTAAACAAAAACACAAACACGCGTAGATTTTTTTTCATCACTTTTTTGAAACATTTACATTTTAACTTAACACGATTTCACACATTAACGTAAGTTGATACAAAACATTTGACTAAAATAAAATTGATCGCTCCATCGATGCAAACGTTGAAGTGGCCGAATATCTGCGTAGATCCTGTTGCACACGTTGATTACTGTAAAAAGGTACGAAATGAAGCTGCGCGATGTACATAACATGCATTACGAATCATTCGCACAGCTTCATTTAAATTCGCACAACACTTGAACACTTGAACACTTTACAAAATCATAACATCAATCGTCCAGGACTTAGGCTGACGCACGTGCGGCCGCTCGCTGTCGATCCTTGAGCTGTACTGACGATTTCGTGTGGTAGCAAGAACGAGAGCACACAGAGGAACTTTCGGTACAGCAGTGCAAGCGAGACACCGACATCAGCACAGCGCTGCGAGCAGATCAAACTGAGCGAGCTGGCCGAAAATGAACCCACACCCCGACAGACAAAGAGAACGAAATTTTCAGGCGAGGGGTAGGTAGAAACACGCGGTGGGGGCCCGGCCCAAGATCGGATCCAAAGTCCGTTGTTTTGGGCTCGAAATTAAAAATGACGGATGGAGCGCTACCACGGAGAGAATGCGCTCTCTTGCTTGCCTTTAAAATACACGAGGCGCTCTCGCTGTAAAGAACGCTCGCTCGCGCTGTTTCATCGTATTTTCCTCATACCCCCGACAGACAAAGAGAACGAAATTTTCAGGCGAGGGGTAGGTAGAAACACGCGGTGGGGGTCCGGCCCAAGCTCGGATCCGAAGTCCGTTGTTTTGGGCTGAGAATAAAAATGGCGGATGGAGCGCTACCACGGAGAGAATGCGCTCTCTTGTTTGCCTTTAAAATACACGAGGAGCTCTCGCTGTAAAGAACGCTCGCTCGCGCTGTTTCATCGTATTTTCCTCATACCCCTTCCTTGCCGTTTCTTTCGGCTTGCGCAGCGCTGATCTGGTACCCCCTCCCACTTGATTCCAGCGAATTGCGCTGCGCTGGACTGACACCCCTCCCGCTTGTTTCTTTCGTAGCGCGCTGTACGCTTTGCTTCACACGGACTTGGTTCACCCGAATCAAAACAAAAACTTAAACACATCAAACTCGGTTTATATTTTATCACTTTTATTGAATATAAAAGCACATTTAAATACATAGCTTCACATAATCTTGCTTCAAACCACACACATTCATTATATAAAAAAATCGTCGTATTTGAAATAGCCGTCTAACTGCGTGGATCCCGTTGTTGATGTTCAATACAGCAAAAAAAACATTGAAATAAAGCAGCGCAAATCACACATTTAAGATAAATGGTGAAAGAAAAGCGCAGCTTCATTTCAATGTGCACAACACTTCAACACTTAGCGAAACTTTGATCGCCCGGGACTTAGGCTAACACGCGCGCGGCCTTTCACGACGAACGCTTGAGCTGAACTGACGATTTCGTGCGGTGGCAAGAAGGGGAGCGCACAGAGGAACACTCGCTGCACTAGTGCGAGCGAGACACCGATACCCGCATGCCGCTGCGAGAAAACCAAACTGAGCGCGCAGGCTGAAAGTGAACGCACACATTCACACATGTGTAATTGTGTGAGTGCAAAAACTGTGTAGAAACCAAAACACTCTTGCGCCTCCGCGTAATTCCGCGTATTTCCAACCGTCTCCCCATGCTTCTACATGCCCCTCGCCTGAAAGTTGCACACTTTTTCATTCTCATTGCTAGTAGGGCCCTTCCTTCCCGTTTCTTTCGGCTTGCGCTGCACTGAACTGGTACCCCCTCCCACTTGATTCCAGCGAATTGCGCTGCGCTGGACTGACACCCCTTCCGCTCGTTTCTTTCGTAGCGCGCTGTGCGCTTCCCTTCATTCGGACTTGGTGCACCCGAATCAAAACAAAAACTTGAACACATCCAACTTGGTTTATATTTTATCACTTTTATTGCAAATAAAGGGGCATTTTCATACATAGCTTCACACAATCTTGCCACAAAATCACACACATTATTTATATAAAAAAATTCGTCGTATTTAAAATAGTCGCCTAACTGCATGGATACCGTTGTTGATGTTCAATACAGCAAACAAATATTAAAATGAAGCAACGCAAATCACACATATAGGATAAATGATAAAAAATAAGCGCAGCTTCATTTCAATGTGCACAACACTTCAACACTTAGCGAAACTTCGATCGCCCGGGACTTAGGCTAACACGCGCGCAGCCTTTCACGGCGAACGCTTGAGCTGAACTGACGATTTCGTGTGGTGGCAAGAAGGGGAGCGCACAGAGGAACACTCGCTGCACTAGTGCGAGCGAGACACCGATACCCGCATGCCGCTGCGAGAAAACCAAACTGAGCGCGCAGGCTGAAAGTGAACGCACACATTCACACATGTGTAATTGTGTGAGTGCAAAAACTGTGTAGAAACCAAAACACGCTCGCGCCTCCGCGTAATTCCGCGTATTTCCAACCGTCTCCCCATGCTTCTACACCCGTCAAACATTGCGAGGGTTGCGAAAACTTTCATGTGCTCGAAACCTTTTGGTATTTTAAAAAATCGTTGATTTTTATTCAAGGATTATTTTTTGTGCGGTAGTATTTGGCGAAAGGATCACTATTTAATTTTTTGTGGATTTTTGAAAACTAAAATGTCAAAATTCAGGTGTTTAGTATGCTACAAATCACACTGTTATACCTGCTCTCGGGGTGCTATAATTATAACTGCTAAAACTAGGTGTGAAAAACCTACCAAGGCTCGCAAGCTCTTTAATGCGAAGGCTCTGGGGCGGTGAACTTGTATGGCGTGCGAGCCCTCGCGCGCCCTCGCAAATCGCTGTCAATTGCATGGCGGGCATGCCCCTCGCCTGAAAGTTGCACACTTTTTCATTCTCATTGCTAGTAGGGACATTTCCACATGTATAACTGTGTTAGTGCCAAAACTGTGTCGAAAACAAAACGCGCTCTCGCCTCCGTGTATTTTACACCGATTCTCCGCTTAACTCTAGGTTTTTACACACACCATGATAAAATATCCCGCTCGTTGTTTGTAGGGTATACTTTGTGTTTCTGTTCCACAAGTTGTAAAAATAAACGAAAGTCTGTCAAAATGGCGTAAGCATTAACCCTGCCACTTGCAATCAATTTAACATCATACTCCAAAAAATCCTGTCAACTTTGAAAAGTTATAACTTAAAAACGATAGCGAGTTGAACCAATCTATACACAGTCATAGAAACTGTATAAGTCTATTAAATTATCTTCAGAATATTGCATCGATATTCCATAACGCATTCAAAAATGATAAGCCTTCTTAGTCGCTGGCTACCCGGATAGCCCGGTTGCCTGAAATATGATGCTTTTTTGGTTGCCAGTGACAGGGTTAATAGAAGCTCCGGCAAGATTTCAAGTGCTGTATATAAACGAAGAAGTGACACATATGGGTAAACAAAGACATGCTGTATTTTGTATGTGAACACTTGAATCTGGAGAGTATAAACGTATGTTTCAATAGACCATAATTCATTTTGTACTGAGCGCAAGATGGAATGTATAATGAGGTGTAGTTATAGCGCTTTTGGCGATCCCCCCCTGGGCTCCGATTTTGACAGATGGTTTTCCGCTGGTATATGTATTGATGGGTTTTTTTACGTTTTGCATGGTCCATATTTGGAGGAGATCAATTTGGGTGAATATTTTAGTTGATTAGAACACAGCCCGTGATTTCCAATGAAAATTTTCCTTGGAGAACTTGAAACGTTCGCCAAACGCGGAAAACTAGCTGTCAGTTTTCTTCGTCGATTCTTCTTCCACCTAGCTGTCAAAACGGGCTTATAACTTGACCTGTTATCTTTACGGTCCTTGACTGAGCGCCGAAACGGATTTTGTCAAACGTAGTCCATGCTCTGGCCGTATGTCTTTTTCTTTTCCTTCAAATGTTGTATTACAGTTGTGTACAGTTTAATTTTATTGCTTGTTGTGTAACAATATATTGAAATTAACACTGAAATCACCTCTTTAAAATGATACCAATCAATACAAGCAAACGAAAAAGAATTGGCTGAAAGTTAACACACATTCATACTTTTGTCATAGTGTTACTGCCGAATAGGGATGGGTGTTTTGGAGCGTACCAATGGCTCCGAAGCTGGCTCTGCACTCACGGCTCCAGAGCCGGATCCACACCAACAGCTCCGCAGCCGGATCCGCACCAACAGCTCCGGAGCCGGCTCCGCACCAATATCCCCGGAGCCGGCGACGAATCAACCCTACTAGCAAAGAGAATGTCAAAGTGTGCGTCTTTCAGGCGAGGGGCATGTAGAAGCAGGGAGAGACGGCTGGAAATACGCGGAATTGCTCGAAGGCGAGAGCGTGTTTTGCTTTCTACACAGTTTTTGCACTCACACAATCACACGTGTGTGAATGTGTGCGTTCACTTCTCAGCCTGCGCGCTCAGTTTGGTTTTCTCGCCGGCTGCTTGCGCGTTGCCCTGTCTCGCTTTTACAACTTATGATCAAAGCACCCGTAGGCTTCTCACTCTACTACCGTGGGTATATTTTTAGCGACGCAGGCAAGTTGACACTTGTAAAATTTGCTGCGTTTAATCCACTAGCGTCTGCGTGAAATTTTTGTTTTTAAAACGTTGTAAAGTTCTCCAATTAATTATGAAAGGTGTGAAGTGTTTTAAAGAGTGCGCAAAATCGTTGTAAATGTGCAGTGTTTGTGAACTACAGGTAAGAAAATAAGTGTGGAATGTTGCATAGTTTTTTTTTTTATTTGTTGCACCTTGCAACTTCCAAAAATATTTCAGGTGTGTTTCTAGTGGCTCGACCATTAGATGTTTTTGTTAAAATGGTGTAACTTGTACCCCGGTTTTACCTGTTATTAAAAGTATAGTAGTATTGTTTTAAAATATTTACCTAAATTAAAAACACCGTGCCTGTCTCCGACAGAAATGAACTAGGTGGATTCTAAAAATAGAAATGAACTAATTAGGATTAAGACTAGAACTAGGATGAATTCGGAAGTAGGATGAACTACAGCATAGGATTAGATAGAAAGGCCACGCCCACTTTATAGATTAGGACAGCTAGTGCGATTAGTAGTTTAAGTAGTGTTAGTAATTAAGATGCGCGCGTAGAGTGCGTGGGCATAGAAGTCACATTAATAAGGGTGGGGATATTCATCATAAGGACATAGGGCATAAGGAAACTAGGATTAGGAAAATTAGGATTAGGTATCGCTAGAGTAAGATAGCGGCGTAGAACGGCTACGCCGAAATGAATGAATAAAGTTAGTTCCATTCTTCCCTAAGAACAGTGTAGCGTTTACTTACTCCGCTTGCATACGGGGTTGCGATTCCGTCACTGCAGACCTTTTATTGGGATTATTGCCCGGTTAAGGATAGTGCCCCTTGCGAAGGTTGGATATATGTGTATCCTTACCTGTTCTTAAAAAATAAATCTACCTTTACCTACTACTCAAAGTATTGGCGAATAATTTTGTTACCTTTATCGTGCTTATAAAAATAAACAAATACTGTTATTCTGTCAATTGCATTCGGGCAGTGACCTCATAAGGACTTTAACAGTCGCATTCCTTCAAAAGTCTGTTATATAGTTAAATAGTGACTTGTCAGACAAATACACCTTTTTTGTGAACTTACGTAAATTGTGTGTTACCAATATTAAAACAATGGAGAATCGCGAGACTGAGAATTGTAAAATTAAGATTTGTGAAAATCGTGAATGTGAAAAAAGAAAACGTGGAACAAGTGCGGAAAAAAGGATGCGTGAAACAAGTTCTGACAAAAAGATGCGGGAAACAGGTTCGATGTATAGAATCATTCAAAAAATCAACAACCGATACGATGCCGAATCCTTGGGCGAAACTAGCACATCTGACCTACATAGCATAAATGTGGCATCTTCGGATGAAGAGATCCCTAGTACTTGAAACATGCCGTTATCAAGTGAATATCAAGAATTTATCGGCTACCCAGAAGAACAGACAGTTGAAGAAGAACGGATCGTCGAAGCAGAATACATTAGTGATTGGATCAATTTTGAAGAGTGTGACAATGTAGAAAATTATGAAAGCATTGATGACACCGAAAACATACTAGAGACAGCCTCCGATAGTTCACAGCAAACGGCACCAACTAATAGGCGATGGTGGAACGACTCCGAAATTGGGCAATTGGTACAAACCAAACGCATTCGGCTCTCAACGGATTGTTAGAAATATTACGGGATACAACCAGTTACAAGTTACCCAAAGATGCGCGAACACTGCTAAGAACGAAGCAATGTGGAAGAGAAATACAGAAAATAGCTGGAGGAGAATTTTGGTATCCAGGAATAAAAGCAGCTCTGTTGAAACAATTTGGAAATGTCCAGCCAAGAGTAAACAAATTTTCATTAAATTTCTCTATGGATGGCCTGCCGTTACACAAAAGCTCTCGTAAGCAGTTTTGGCCAATACTAATGAGCATTGAAGAGTTACCCGAGGTTCCAGTATTAATGGTTGGAAATTTTTTGGGGCAATCAAAACCTGCAAACCTAAAGGAATACCTTGACCCTTTGGTAAATGAACTCAACGAATTGATGGAGAAAGGCATTCAAATAGCCAATAAACTGATAACAATACGCGTTTGGGCTATCATCGCTGACTCACCTGCGCGAGCATTTATAAAAGGTAGGTTGCGCAAAACATGTAAAAATCATGACATATTATTTTTTTTATAATTTTGGTATTACAAAATATTAACATGTGCTTATTGTATCTAATATGGTTTTTTTATTTTACTTTTAGGAGTAGCCTACTTCAATCACAAAAATGGATGCCAGAAAAGTACCGTTGAAGGTAAATTTGACAATGATTTTGAGAACTCCAAGTACGGTGAACATCACAGGGAAACAACGCCACTTATTCGTCTTCTTCACTTCGATATCATAAAGAATGTAATTATTGCTGATCTGTTGCACCTGATTGACTTTGGAGTAACACGAACGTCAATTACTGGTTGGAAATCCGGCAAGTTAGGTGGAGGTCCTAAATGGAGTCAAGATACATTAAATACAATCAATAACATTCTTGACAAGGTGGAAATTCCTTTAGAATTTCACCGCAAATTGCGTAGTATTGAAGATACTGGTTTTTAGAAAGCCAGTGAATTTAATATGTTTTTGGACTATGCCAGTTTCATAGTGTTGAACGAGGTGTTAACACTTTAAGCGCCGCGTCATATGAAATCGCATGACGGTTTTGCTCACCGCTCAGCTTTGTATCTGACGCTCAGTGATTCTCTTGAGAACGAATGAGGTAGGAAAGAGAGAACGAGAACGACATGTGCTACGCCGCTTATCGCAATGAAACAAAAGAAAGATAACAATCGCACGACAAATTGTCGCTCTCATCGCTCTCTTGCCATGCGCTACGTGCTCACTCGAAAAACTGTGACGTCAGGCCGGCGGTCAAAGTGTTAACTAAAGAACAGTATGAACATTTCATGCTATACTTTTGTGCGATTAGACTATTCTCTTTCGAATGCTACAGAGAGCATTGGCCAGCTGCACATTTGATGCTTAAACAGTTTGTTGCACAGTATGCAACAATTTACGGTCAGCATCGTATCACCAGCAATGTGCATAATTTATTGCATGTTTACGAAGATGTGCAGAAATTTGGACCTCTTGTTAAATTTTCTTCGTATCGCTATGAAGCTAAATTACAGGATATCGGTAAAACCCTACGAAATGGCCATAAAGTTTTAGTACAGACAGCAAACAGGATTTCAGAACAGATTCCAACACGTTCATCAAGCAGTGAGAATTCACCGTTTCCTTACATTGAATCAAAAAGTAATGAGGTAGTTGTGCACGTCAGCTCGATTGTTACTCTATATCCCAGTAAACAAACAAATTGGTTTTTAACTCACGATGATTATATTGTTCAATATTGCAGTGCCAAAGTGGAAGGATCAGTTATTTACATAAGCGGAAAAGCTTTTAGTGAAATAGATGAAACTACCACATACCACTCCTCTAAGTGGATGATAGATATATATGAAGCGAATGTGTGCGATCTTTCCACAGAAGAATTGGTATTTTTAATATCAGATATAAAATTTAAAATGGTAGCAATTAATGTTAGTGATAGCAGAATAGTATTAGTACCTATGCTTCATACTTTATTATAAAACATTTCAATAAATTAAAATGTTATAATATACAACGGTGAATAAACGCATAACTTGTGTTGTAGTTACTTGTTTTCATTTTTTATTTATTTATTTATTTATTTTTATTCAGGAAATTATTTTCTATCCATCTCATAAGAAAATACAAGGATTTTTCAAACGCATTGTGATAAGAATAAATGAACTAGTATATTGTTTTCAGATAATTCTATTTCTAAAAAGTAACATGTACCCTTTAATTATAATTCATGTGGTCAATCAAGTAAACCAGCCTCCATCACAGGTGCACAGTCTTTCTAGAGCTATTTTACTTTAATAAAACTTATCCTACCGGGGAGAAATATTATGTTCCTTCTCGTTTCAAAGGAGAAATATTTAGCATACAGCCTTTTTATCATTTGGATGAAATGATTTAAAAGATATTTAAATTATTTTTTGGCGCAAAGTCCTGCGCGGACAAAAAAAATTAAAATTTTAAAAAGATATGTTTTTATTTACATCACAGTTCGTTTTATTTGTTGCACCTTATCATACTAATTGTAATTCTATTATAATATGTACATCACAGTTCTTTTCATTCATTGCAGCTTATTGTACTTATTGGAATTCTAATATACTATATACATCACAGTTCGTTTTATTTGTTGCACCTTATCATACTAATTGTAATTCTATTATAATATGTACATCACAGTTATTTTCATTCATTGCAGCTTATTGTACTAATTGTAATTCTAATATACTATATACATCACAGTTCGTTTTATCAAAAAAAAAAGTTCATTCGCGAGGACGGTAATGAGGTGTTGTTAATTTTGATTCCTCATATTCGCTTCTTTCACTAGCATGTTTAAGTTTTTGTTGAATTATTTTCTCAACATATTCCAATTCTACTTCGACACCAATATGGTTTGTTGCCACAGCCTGAAACAAACGCACAATATTTACATATCTGCTAAACTGTAACTTAGCAACAACATTAATCCTTCCAGACCAGCTGAATTTCGCAAAAAACTTTTTATCGAAAAGTATGTCTATTGCATAGTGCAATCTATGTCTGGCATATTGAGAATTAATTTCAGAATCAATGCGTTGCACTATTGCATAGAAATATGTTGGGTCTGATTGTAATTTTTCTTCCATTTGTTCCAACATTTCCAAATTTCTTATTTTCTCTAAATGAAGAGAAAATGCATTTAGTCGAATTTTTTGCATTGGTTTCACGATATTAAAAATTTCGGTTATCATCACGAAAGCTTGATCACTTTGTGCTTTTTCTTTTTTTTTTTCAACACGACACTCCTCGCAACATGTATGTCCTTTGGAGGTCTGGTTTACTGAATCACTGTCATAAATCTGGTGCATGTGGTTAAGTGAAGTTACTTGATTTGTTTCTATGGCTTCTCGGGACTCTATGCTTGAAATAAATGCGGAATTCGGCGGCAAGATCTCATCCGATAATATCATCACCGGACACGTAGTTTTTTTCAACGGATTTGACAACACACTTGTAGAACCGCTCGACGTTGGATGCAATGAGGAATCCCCTACAGATGCGGCTAATGTTGAAGCTGTCGACGTGGACGGATTTAAACACCTTAAAATCGTGCCACGAGAAAGGCTAGCTGCCAGCGTGGCAATATCCGGTAAACTTTGCTCAGGTGCTTTGGACGAGGTTGGTTGTGGATTGATATTTAAAACAGTCGACGCGGTCGACAAATCGTCGTGGCGTCAGGAAAACTTTCTACGAAAGAAAATTCTTCAATGTTTGACGATAATGCTGTGTATGATGCTGGCGACGTCAACGGTTCCACACATTGCATTATCCAGGAAGCAGGACCAGAAAGGCAGGATGTGGTAAGCCCTGTTATAACTGCTCCCTCTGCGTCACCAGTCGAGGTCGGATATTATTCCGTCGTACCACTATTTGCCTCAATATCGGCCCGGTAGTTCTTTTTTTCCTGGACGACGGGTAATAGCATGCGTAGGAATATGTTCCGACGTGTTAAACAGTCGAACTGCTTTACCGGGGCCATGTGTCAATTCTGCGGCCGATGGAATGTGGATTTGATCTTTGCTACACGAAGCAACACTCGAACTAGGCGTGGACGCATCTTGCACGGGCAGCACTGCAACCTGTTCCAACGGTGGTAGATCATTCATAGCCGTATTAGGCAGATGGGACCTGAGCGTTGCTTGCGTGGCAAGGATATCCAAGGCCGACATTTAATGGATTGCACTTTGCGCACCTTTTTTAGTCTCCGTTGCCATAAGGCGCGCGTGTTTAGCCGGCATCGACATCTGCAATTTGAAAAGGTATATTAAAATCCACTTCATCTTATGCTTATTAATAATAGTTGTTTTTACATGTCACATAACTCACATTGTTCCTTTTTCTTCACAAGCTCGATTGCTTAACTCGCCGAAACAAACAAACTGTAACGAATGCGGACTGAAATAAAGAATGACAAATACAAATAATAAAAGGTAACCACACTTTTGTATTTCACATATTAACTTACAAATCACTTGCTTTTATTTTAACACAAACTTTTAACTATTTTCAGGACCTACGCACTATACGATGTTGTCGGTACCGGAATGCAAACAAATGTGAATTGACAGTCGAAATAAACCGGCGCAAGCGACGATACACACACAAATGTAGTTCAGCGATCTTTCACGCACACCACGGAAAAGAAATATTGCAAAGTGCGGCAACAGCGCAGCGCAAACCGAAAGAAACGGCAGAGAGCAAGAACAGCTGATCCGCGCATCCAGCGCAGCGCGAGAGGAAAGAAACGGGAGGGAGGGGGTATCAGCTGATCAGCTGTTTTGTATCGCGAGAGCGCCCCGTGTAATTTGAAGGCATTCGAGAGCGCTGCGCGCGCTGACTCTCAATTCGGAAAAAAATCACTGCGGCTCGACTATGGCGGCCAATACAAAATCGACCGAACCCCTTCCCCCTGTTTCTAAATGCCCCTCGCCTGTAAATTTCGCTCTCTTTGCCTGTAGGGAATGGCTCTGAAGCCGGCGGTGAATCAACGGCTCCGGACCAACGGCTCTGGACTAACGTATCAATAGAGACGGCATTGTATGATTTCGTAAAAAACGAATCTATCTTCTCGCAAGAGTAGAAACTAACACCCGATGTAATTGTGTGATTGATGAACAATGTTAAAAACTTATCGATGTTTATAGATTCCTTTCAACATTATTTACTCAGCTATTTATGATTGCAATCTGTAAAAACCGGCTCAGAAAGCAGCTTCGGAGCCGTGGATGCGGAGCCGGCTCCGTTAGGTTGGAGTGGAGGAGGTTCCGAAATTGTCTGGAGCTGGTCGTAGCCGGTTTTTAATAAAACATGATGAGCATATTTAACCGGTCTCATGGTACAGTCGTCAACTCGTACGACTTAACAACATGCCCGTCATACGCAGGACTGACTATTCTGATATGGGGGGTAATCCAAAAGTCACTGAAAACCAACCCCACTAGTGATACAGGCAGGCCTTGACCGACAACGGTTGTTGAGCCAAAAGAAGAAAAAGAAGATGAGCATATTTAAAAGATCGTCAACATATATTTTTCTACAACAAGCAAAACAATTGAAAAATGTATATAACTTTTGAAAGAAACGTAAGTAAAACTTATAAAAGACTAATCATCCACTTTAAACATGCGGCCTGCCCAGTTATGGTGGTGGAGTTAGAACATATTTTTGTTTGAAAAAAAAATCTTGATAGGATTTTTAAAAATTTAATTTAAATACGATATGTTATAAAACATTATTATGAACCTTTAAGCCATTCCAGTGTTGTGATCATGAGGGAATCAATTTGAAGTGAACCTAAAAGTAACTTGAAACTAAGATTGAATTGAACGTTTCTGACTTTGCAGCTAGTTCTGGATGGCTTGCTCGTTTCTTGAAATGGAGCAATTTAACTTTTAAAAAAAATGTGAATAAAGTGCTTCTGTAGACATGAATATAACGAGTGATTGGCAAACTAATATTTTGCCAACACTTCGTCACCTCGTCTTCCAAGCAATACATTCGCTTACAAGACGGAAAAATGCCGTGGAACAAAATATTCAAAGCAACGATTATCCATATTGTATGCTACGTATATGGACGGCTGTGAAAAGCTACCCTTGCTTGGCAAAAGCCGAAATCCAAGGTGCATGAAAAACTGCCATTTCTTATCAGTCCTATATGACAGCAATTCAAAAGTGTGGATGACCACAGCTATATTTGAGAAATGGTTGAAAGAGTTGGACGAAAAATTTGGAGAACAGAAGAGGCATGCCATTTTATTCATAGACAATTGCCCAGCTCACCCGATAACATTCAAGATAGGTTGGATATCATTAAACTAGAATATTTTACACCGAACACAACATCTATTCTCCAGCCATTGAACTTGGGTGTGATCAAAATATTTGAAAAGGAAGAGGTAAGCATTTAATGATTTTTAATGAGATGATGTAGCTAAAGGTCCTTACTATTTTCAGAGTCCATCAGAAGTTACAGTTTTGGAAGCAATCAAAATTGTGGCAAACGTATGGGCGGTAGACGTTAGGCCGAAGACAATCGAGCATTATTTAGAAAGGCCGGATTTGTGACATTCAATAATAATGAAGTGATCTTTGAAGATCACCAATAGTGATGGGCAAAACGGCTCCGAAGCCGGAGCCGGCTCCGACCGGCTCCAGACAATTGCGGAGCCGGCTTCGGACGGCTGCGGAGCCGGCTCCGCTCCGACGGCTCCGGAGCTGGTTTTAACACAAAGGACCAAAATAACTTTTTCAATTAAGTTTCAATCGAAAAGATCCGTAAATAGCGGAGTACGTCATATTTAAAAGAATTTATAAAAAAAAAACATCAATTAGTTTTGAATATTGTTAAGAAAGACAAGACTAACAAATGCTACACAACGTCTTGTATGTAAATACTGCAATCATATCGTGTGTTAGCTTCCACACGTGCGAGAATATATATTCATTTTTTTATTACGCTATCATACAATGATGTCTCTATTGAACCATTAGTGCGGAGCCGTTGGTCCGGAGCCGTTGTTCCGTCACCAGCTCCGGAACGGTGGGCCCGATGCCGGCTCCGCAGCCATTGGAACGGAGCCGTGAGTGCAGAGCCGTTAGTCCGGAGCCGGCTCCGGAGCCGTTGGTGCGGAGCCGGCTCCGGAGCCGTCGGAGCGGAGCCGGCTCCGGAGCCGTTGGACCGGAGCCGGCTTTGGAGCCGTCGGAGCGAAGCCGGCTCCGGAGCCGTCGGAGCGAAGCCGGCTCCGGAGCCGTCGGAGCGGAGCCGACTCCGGAGCCGTTGGTGCGCTCCGAAATGCCCATCACTAATCACCAATATATTGAACATGATTTGGAAACAGATACAAGTTTAGAGAAAGCTATAACGGAACTGGATCCTAATTGTTGTGCAATCGAACATCGATGAATCTTTAGTTTGCTACGAAATGCAGATAGAATTGGATATTCTGGAGTCCATTGCAAACATAGAACCTCAATTAAATGAGCAGTGCTATATAATGAAAACATGGATACAGAAGATAACGAATCAGAAAATGTAGAATCATTGCCTCTAACTATTCAATCAGTAACTAAAAACCTTAGGTTTATGTCCGAATTCGCGAAGCGCCTCATCAGAGTCGAGAGAGTAATAGCATAACGAATGGCTTCTATTTGACCGGTGTTTCATTTCTCGCTTTTTTCAATATTTTCTCTAGCTACTGATTGGTGTATAGCTTCAGAATACCTTTATTTAAGGTATTTGAAGAAATCATGAATTCATGGCCAATAGATATAAGTAATAAATCAATAAATTCGGAGTCCATCTTTCACTTCGACAAAGTGTCCATCTTTACCGTGTTGGTGTTGGGATTCAAAACCCTAAAAACATGTTTTGTTTCATTCTTGTTCTTCCGCCAGTTCTTTCATTAATGATTACGACAACTCATTCATGAATTAAAACTTCCGAAAATATAAACAATACAAATTGTAGAGCTTAAGATCCGCAGTAGTCAAATTAGATCCACAAGGGTGCACATGATTGAAAATTTGTTTTGTTCGTGGATTTCACCAATTTTGCATGTATTATGCCAAAAATGTTCTCAAATATGTTATTCAACTTGAAGTTAGGATGATGCATTGTTAAAGTTTTGGAAAATTATCTTTTTGTGCATTTATGATCCATTTTACTCGCAGTGTCCGTCTTTACCTACCTTCCCCTAATGATCTTAAGTACACCAACCTACGGTTATAATTACATCATTTAAACAATTGTAATAAGTTTGGTTCGGACGCGACGGATAGTTCAACAATGCCATACTATAGACATCACTCTTTAGGTATAATTGTAAGCACGATGGTGGAGGTTTCGGACAAACACAACTGAATTAAATACACATTTCACTTTGTTTAAAAATCGAGACTTGACCGACCAAGACTTAGCAGTATCACTTCACGACTGCACGTACTGTGCGTAACTGTGACTCTAACTGTCTCCGTACGTCTGTCTGTGTCTGGTCTCATCTTACATCTTTATTTATACGGTACCTTTCTTCAATTCGATTTTGCGTTTTACTTTCGCTTTGTGTCGGTTATGCTGAGGGTTAGGTTTTTCTGGTTTACATATGGTTGCAATTATTATGTAAGGTCAGTTCTGGGTTCTGGCGCTTACGCGGTGTTTTGTTTCCTACGCTTACGATTAACGGTTCTGTTTGTACACACGAGGTACGGTGTCTCCTATTTCATTATTTATTAACTGTTGGTTGCTATTATGCAATGCTGTGTTTTTTTTACACTTTACGCACTTGAAACGTTTTTGTGCTGGGTAATGTTTTTCTGCTGTTTTCGCACCTACGGGGCTGTGTGCGGGTTGTGTGGTTTAAGTGTTTTTGGACAAGGGTTTTTCTGCTGACTTACAATTCCTGGCGTAAGGTTATTTATGTGGTTTGGTTTGTGTTAATTTCTTGAGTGGTTATTTTATCCTTTTGTGTGTTGTGTGGTGTTGACAATTTGTGTTTATTAAGTGTGATGAGAATTGTGTGTGAACTGATCATAAACAGTATAGCATGTGCATGTGCATGCTACACAATTATAAGTGGCAAAAAATCTTATATTTCAATAATAATATTTTTATTTGTTCCCACTTTTAAAATGGGCCCAATAAAATGTTTAGGCATTTTGACCATAACGTAATTATTTATTTCAAATAATAATAATAACCGATCTCATAGGCGATGTGATTTTTTTTTTTTTGGCATGATCAGATTGCCATATCCATGAAGAAACTCTCTAATTTTAAAACCCCTCTTACTTGCCGGTCTCAATGACTCTCAAATGAAAGAGGTGAAATAACTAATACTGAATGGCCGAGGAAAACTATTTTTAACTACTAAATAAAACTAACTTTTTGCTTCTTTAAGGACTACAACTAATTTATTTTATTTCTATATTCCCGCTACTTTCACACCTTATCCCGCGATCACCGACACCAGAATGGCCTTTTTACGCCATCACTTCGCTCATCTCGCTCGCTTCTCGCTTTCTTCTCATAATTTGTTCTCACTGAGTGTCAGCCGCCCGAACCATGTATGCCGCCTTCAGCTCGATCTACATACAGCCGCTTGTGTGGAGGGCTTGTTGCGGCTAAGGTCGCTACAGAGGGTTCACTGTAGTGATGGGAATAGTTCCGAAAATTGAGGAACGAAACAAACCTGCCAATCTGGAGGAAAAGAACGGAACGCGGAACACAGGTTCAAGATAACCTATCATGGTTACACTTTGTTCAGTTACTCACTTTATTTATGGATAACTTAACAGTATTAATTCAATACTGTGTAATATATTTTATGTCCAATAATCACACAGTTTCAATTCAAGCAAAGCTAAATAATAGTTTATTGAATGTGTAAAACTATTCTACTGGTATAAGAAAAACGCTTAACTTAAGTAACCCGCTATACAGTGCATGTTATATTACAAGGTCGAAACATTTTTTTGTTTTTGTTAAATTTATTTATTAAGGATTATTTAACTAAAATTTATCATTTTCTCTTTTATTCTTCTTATTTATGATTTAAATTAGATATGTTTTGCAACGCACACTGCACTTATTGAATCAATATTTCTTAATAGAAGCAACTAGCATCAAATCATCGGTCTATAACAAATACATAGAGTGTTAAGTTGTTTCCGTAGGGTTGACATTCTATTGTACGGTGCACTACCGGAATGTTCAATTGTCCGGTAGTGCACTTTAATTGGTTATAACAATAGCGCTATTTCACGGGTCTATAAACGATGTTCAATAAAGTATTCCGGAAGGCTAAACGTGTTGTGCACCCTAAGTTTTTAGTTGAATAACGAAGATCTCAGGTAAACATTCAAGTGAGTTTATTGAATGCGCAACGAAACAGCTTAGCACCAAACACATAGCAATTCATTGATTATCACAATCCAGTCAAAATAACTCACCAATACGTATAACATCTATAACAACATATGGCAGAAGAGAAGCAATTCATTGATTGCATTTACCGCAAGCGCTGGATTGTCTCTTTAAATTTTGGCGATTAGCTCCTCACTTCATTACAAATCTCTATCCTTTTCTGGCTTCCAAAGCGCTGGTGTTGTACCATTATCTCTGTGATTGAGAGAATATGGCTTGCTCTGTTATCAATCACATCGACAGAATGTGTATGTATATCCATACAGAAACCATAAAAAAAGAGAACGACGTTCTATACCAGTTCACATCGGATCGATTTGAGCGTTGATAGCAGTCGGTTCAGGTCGGATCGCAAAGAACGGTGGGAGAAATAGGTTCAGTTTGAACCTGGTTGGGTTAAAACTAAGGATCGCGGTCCGGTTGTTGGAACATATCGCCCCCAACATAAATTTGAAAAAACAACCGAATCGCTGCCAAATTACTCCACAATAATCGCAAGTTGTGAAAGGTAGATGCAATCTCGATAATGTTTGGTGTCATCTGTTGTAGCCGACCAGGACTGGCCGGTTGCGTTAGTCGGTAACTTGATCCGTCGTATTCGTAGGATCCATCCGAAGCCGATTCCAAACAGCTCGTGACGGCTGCGGATGGCTTCGGACGGATCCAGGCGAATGCGTCGATGGGCAAAGGTAGTCATTCAAACTTTCCGATTTTACGGACAAATGGCCGTAAATACAAACGGTACCGTTGCGCAAAAAGTTTTTGATTGATTCAAATGATCATCAGCAAAGACCTACCGGCTTTTTAATATGAGCGGCATGCATGAAAATTGAGCAAGCTATAGCAAGCGCAAATATTCTTGCTCTTCGTATATGTGGCTCTTCTCTTATCCCCTTAGCTACACTCTCTCCATGTGTTGTCACGCTCCTTGTTTTATATCACTCTTTCTCTTTCTTTGTCACCGCTCATTATAGCATCCTCGCACTCCGTATGTGTTGCTGTTTGCTTCCTCCATAGCTTCTCACCCGCTTTTTGGCAACACATCTTACTTTCTTCTACAGGCGTCCCCCGAGTTACGACCCCTTCGAGATACGACGATTCGCAGATACGACGATTTTGATGTTGACAGTTGACAGTTGTTATTTTGTTCAAATTGACAGTTATTTTTTAATTTTCACCAGCAACCGTTAAAAATTAATGGCCTTCACTGAATAAAAAAAAATGAAATGGTTGGCATAAACTAATACATTCTCGATAATTACTTTAAGGGAATATCGAAATGATGTGGAAAAGATTAAATAATGTACAATTGAAAACGATTTCTAAATCATATTATCCGTAACGACAATTTTTAGATTTCTGTATTGGATTTGCCATCCTTTGTATTCCTAGCAAAAACTCCTAGCAAAAAAAGAGTATAAACACATTTCACATGCTTTCTTCTTTTATATTCTTTGTTCCTCTATTCTTTTTTGTTGGGAATGTTCCCTTGGTTGTCGGTTTCGTGTGTCTCGTGATCATCATCGACGTTTTGCGCGAAAACCGTGTGTGCTACAACATGTATATATGTGTTGAATCAGGTAGAAAACAATCCTGGCTACTAGTGATGGGCTCTCGATTTCGTACCCACAGCGCCGAAAGGTTTCTGATTATCAGTAATTCCACCACGATTCCACCCGGAGCCAAATGATCCCGGCGGCTCCAAATGGTTTAGCACACGGGTTGGAGCACTGAGTATTCACATACTATACCACATACCACACTCCTTTCACATACCTTCGGGAGCCACTTCGATGTTGCGATTTGTCGAGTTTACCCATCACTATTGTCTGTGCTGGCGTGCGAACAATACTGTCGGCACTGGCGTATAGATAATACGGTCTGCGGTGGGGCGCAGACAATGCAATTTAGCCTGTGTTGGAGATCGATGGTTTTTTCAACTCCAACACATGTTCCCGTGCATTGGTGTGAATGCATCTACATTTTCTTGTATGAATGCGCACTGGCCTAGCATTTGAATTAGTGCGCTTCAACTCTCGTGGCTTGCAGTTGTTATTCACATATGTTTGGTATTGAAGAGTGAACTGTGGGTATTTTTCTTCACTGGAGACTTTTTCTTCAAACGTACTTACACTGCCGTATTTTGCTTTGTGTTAATATTATTTATAGATCATTAAAATGAGTAAAAAATGGAGAAAGGTTTAAAAAAGATAATAGCAGAGAACAAAACAAAGCAAAGAAGTACCATCAGTTTTGTGGACAAGCTGGAGATAATACGTATATATGAAAGTGGGAAAGATTTTGATTCTATTGCCAGACAAAAGAAACGGATGGTATCGGCGATTAAAACAATCGTAAAAAACAAAGATCGTATCAAAGATTGTACTAAAGGTAATATATCGTTACAAGGAACGATTGTAACCCAAAAAAGGCTAGGTACATTAACCGAAATGGAAAGACTATTAATCATTTGGATAGACGATATCACGGATAAAAGAATTCCATTAAGCAACTAGAAATATCCTGGAGAAAGCCAAATCATTGTACGAAGATTTAAGATCTAAGTTAGGAATAGAGGATCTTGAAGATTTTAAAACTAGCGCTGGTTGGTTTAATCGTTTCAAAAAAACTTCGAATATGCATAATATAAAGATCTCTGGCGAAGCATCCAGTGCAGAGGAAATTGCAGCGATATCATTTCCAAAGCAGTTGGCCGATATTGTAAACACGAAAGGGTATCTTGTTGAGCAGATATTTAACGTCGATGAGACGGCGGAAAAAATGCCATCCCGTAGCTTCATTTCCAAGGAAGTTGAATCAATGCCAGGCTTCAAAATAGCTAAGGAACGGATTACCATAATGTTAGGAGGTAATTTATCTGGAAACTGCAAGCTTAAACCACTTGCAGTGTATCACTCACTGAAGCCAAGAGCATTTAAGAATATTGACACGCAGACGCTTCCAGTGATATGGAAAGCAAACAAGAAAGCATGGGTGACCAGAGTAATTTTCTTGGAATGGTTTAAAGAAAATTTAATTCCAGAAGTAAAAGCTTAAAATTCCTTTCAAAGTTCTGCTTTTGTTGGATAATGCCCCAGGACATCCTGTCGATTTAAATGAAATTCATCCTAACGTAGAGGTGGTGTTTTTCCCTCCCAGAACGACTGCACTATTGCTGCCCATGGACTAGGGTGTGATTGCCACTTTCAAATCCTACTACCTACGTCGAACATTTTCAAAGGCAATTGAGAGCATAGAAACAAACCATGAGACATTGATCGAGTTCTGGAAAAAATACAATGTTTATGACGCTATTAACGACATTTCAGCGGCTTGGAATGAGGTAACGCAAGTAACATTGAATCGATGTTGGAAAAATGTATTTCAAGAGGAAAATTACGATTTTCTAGAAGAAAATAGCGCAGATGACGTGCTACAAATAAGACAACAGTAAACATCCCTACTATTGCATTTACATATTGAGGCAAACATTGATGACATCAATGAGCTTATTATTTATCAAAATGAGCCGTTATCAAATAACGAGTTGTTGGAAATGCAATCTATTGAGGAACAAAACAACAGTTCTGATGATGAGGTTGCTACTGTAAGTTGTGAGGTGCCTAACGGGTATAAGAGAGATTTTTCGGCAGCCAAATTAGCTAAAGCATTTGAGCATCTGAGCATTGTTTTATCAGAAATCGAAGCACAGGAAAGCGATGAACAGCATTTCGCAGCATTCAAAAGCCGTATAAATGATGAGTTTGCGTATTATAAGGCAATTTACAACGAAAAGAAAAATGCATTAAAGCAGTTGTCTATAGAAAATTTCATCGTCAAAAAATAAAGCAGATGATAAATAATACTGCTCTTTACATTTATATTTCCTCTTTTTACACTAATTATATTAAACGAAATATAATATACATTGAACTATAAAATATGCTACAAAATATAGCTTTTTGTTGTCTTAAATAGTGAAGTATAATCGTGTAACTGTATGGGCAATTCATAAAACTTAACGGAATATTTGAATTAAGCTTTCGACTCACAACCTGTGGTTATGAACAAGTTGTTCTCGACTTATGACGATTTCGACTCACTACCCCGCAACGCTGCGCAAAGCGATCGAAAACTTCTCAAACTAAAACTGCAAACATATTTCACAGCGATGGCTGTGAAATATTTTACATTCAAAATTGTTGCAAATTTATAAATGAATTATTTCGAAATTTTCAGCGCTGAAATTTTAGGATTGAGATCCCGCAGTGTAAAGCGATCGAAAAATTCACTGGATTTGACATATTTCGCTCTATCGTTCTCTTTTTCTATGGCTGAGGCTTCGAGCAGGGTATCGAGCTACCCCTTCCTCAAGCTTCTTCGTTTCCCTTGGCCCATGGCTGTGAAATATTTCGCTGCGAGGACGTTCGAACCAACCGTCAGCCGTAGTGCTGTCACTTTTCAACTAAGGCTGTCTCTTTCTAACTTTAAAATGTTTTCAATGGCAGTTGCGGCTCTTGTAAAAAACATAAACAAATCGTTCAACAGTGCTCAGCTGTCCAGTTGCAAGTTTTGATTTCCGAAGATTTTGGTGTGAAAATGGCCTCGAAACGGGACTTTGAAAGCGGTAGAGTACAACACGCCAGTGCCCGCAACCGTAAGCGCCGTTTGCAGCAGTTGGAGTGGGAACGTTGGCTAGCAGAACAGCCGGAACCATCCAATGCCGGTATGTGAAATCTGGGAGCAGTGTGGAAGGTCAATGTTTAAAAATGGACTCTGTGCCATTTTATTAAATATGTTTTAGCTAACCGAGCGAGTGCCCTGCAAGGGAATGAAGCTGGACCAGACCCTTTCATATCCATTGTGAGATGGTTCTTCCGTTCTTCAAGTGGTGCCTTGTTTTTTGTTTCTGAAAGACAGGAAATGGTACAGGAAATTGCCACGGGATGCACGGACGTTTCTGAACACGCCCGTGGCAAGATCCACACAGTCCGCGATTACCCCTATCTCTGGTGGAGAGATATGGTACCAGGGCATAGAAACATGCCTTCGGTCCTATTTTCGGTAAGTAGGCTAAACCAACTGTATTGATGCATGAGACAATGTGCATTATGCTCACCCATGGTGTGTATGTTTTCTTTCCATTGATACACGCAGCCGGCCGTAGAGCGGTTTGAGATCGACTTTTTTGTCGACGGTCTTCCGCTTTACAAAAGCAGTCGGACACAATTCTGGCCCATCCTCA
Source organism: Anopheles arabiensis (assembly GCF_016920715.1). NCBI lineage: Eukaryota > Metazoa > Arthropoda > Insecta > Diptera > Culicidae > Anopheles > Anopheles arabiensis. The sequence goes on from NC_053518.1 coordinate 58,482,270, forward strand.
TGGGCATCCACAACCTGCCTAATGCCCCGGTGATGACGGTTGCGATCTTTTGCGGCGAGTCAAAACCGTTATACGCCGAGGAATATTTAGGACAGTTTGTGGAAGAAATGAACGAGCTGCAGCGTGTTGGGATCGTGATCGGAAAACGGCATTACACTGTGCACCTACGAAGTATCATAGCAGATTCTCCGGCGCGTGCATTCATCAAAGGTGAGTTGTGTTCGTAGTCAATAATGTTGTGCAATTCAAATAATTTATATATTTTTTTAATTGTATTCTTTTAGGTGTTAAATCGCACAACGCATACAGCGCCTGTATGAAGTGCACCATCATCACGGAAAGGGACGGTAGTCGCTTATACTTTCCGTATGGGGCGCCTTGCGAATCGCGCTTACATGGTCTGTTTTGCGAGGACAAATATCCGGACCATAAGATCCATATAACACCCCTTGTAAGGCTCGACCAATGTGACATCATATGTGACATTGTGGTTGCCGAGGCCATGCACCTTTTTTACAAGGGTGTCATGTGCAAATTGTTGATCTTGTGGACGGAAGGGTTCCGTGACCTGGGCTGTAAGATGACGCGACGGCAGCAACGTGAATTGTCGGCACACCTGCGTGCATTAAAACTGCCCTCAGATTTCCAACGGAAACTGCGCGACCTGCAATACGTCAAACTTTGGAAAGCTTCCGAGTTTAAGATGTTATTGCATGTCCCCGGTTTTGTGGTACTGAAGGGCAGAATTAATAATGCGGCGTATCAACACTTCATGTTGCTGTTTGTCGCCGTTACCTTACTGTCCACCTCCTACCATCGTGCAAAATGGGAACTGGCCAATACACTGTTGCATCGTTTTGTGAAAGACTATGGAACAGTGTATAGTCCAGTGCTGTTAAACAGCAACGTGCATAATTTGCTTCACGCGTACGAAGATGTCCACAGATTTGGTGAGCTGCGCACCATATCTGCGGAAAAGTACGAAGCAAAGTTGCACGATATTAAGCAGCTGGTGCATTCCGGGAGGAACAGCTTGGTTCAAGCGGCCAATCGCCTGCAAGAACTGTGGCAAGTTGAATATGCCAGGCCAAGATGCAGTTCGGCAGGTCGAGAAGAGCAATCGGTGCGCCCGGTTGGTAGCGATACAGTTGCTACTGTGCGGCATGGTTTCATGCTGCGGAAAAACTTCCGCGACCAATGGTGCATGACTAGCTTGGGTGATGTGGTCATGTACGAAACGGCCACAAAATCTGGACCAAACGTGACCGTGCATGGGTACACGTTTTCAAACCAGGTGCCCGCTTTCACCGAACCCTGCTCCTCAGCAGAACTGAACATATATGCGGCCAGTATGGACGATTTGGACACCGTCACACTGCAGCATTATCCCAGCAGCACGTTGATGTGTAAGCTGGCTGCAGTGGAAACTGAAAATCCGGGAGAATATGTGTTCGTACCTTTGCCCCACACTTACTTGCAATAAAACCACTGAAACTGCAACACACAAAAGATGCGTTTCTCTTACCTAGGGTCCAAATAATGAGAAAAGCTTTTCGGAAGTGTTTAAATCAAATAAACTATTGTCGGTTTTCGTTGGAATGATAATTCATTTTAAAAATGTTCATTGATATCACAAAATTCATACAAAAAAATGCAACAAATACTTAAACTTCGCTAATTAAAACTAACTAACTAACTACCTAAAATAACTAAAACCAAACAAACTAAAACTAGAAAAAATTCAACAAAACAAAATACTACCCTTAATCTAACACTTTCCTAACTAACACCTGGGACTGTAAATAGGCCAATACATCCCGCATTTATTGCGCCTCTCCCAGCTTCCGCTCCATGCTGTGCAGTTCCTCCACTGAATCGATGGGCTGCAGCGTAAAGTCCTCGGGTACGGGTGGCGCGGTCCCTACGAGGTCCGCGCACACCACATCTTTAATGTCGCGCACCATCACCTCTGTTGTGCCAGTGGTTTGACGGATGATGGGCACCTCATTCCGCAGAGCCGAGGCAAGGGACTCGATGGCGGCGTCAATCGCGTCAAACCTGCGCTCGACGTACGCCTTCAAATCCGCAATAAGCTGCGGCACATCATTCAGTGGAGGAACCACTGATGGAGCGACGGAGGGAGAGGTGGTGAATGTGCCCCAGGCATCCTCTGCGACGTTCGTTGGACCGACAGGCGACGATGGTACTGCAGATACGTTTAGGCTCCGCGATGGCCCAGGTACAGCGGCGGTCGTTACAGTCGACGCGGCAGTCAGCGGCTGGACGTTGCCGCGCTGTGTATACGGCGCGGCAGATACATTTAGGTTCCGCGACGGCCCAGGTACAGCGCCGGCCGTTACAGTCGACGCGGCAGTCAGCGGCTGGGCGCTGCGGCGCTGTGTATACGGCGCGGCAGATACATTTAGGTTCCGCGACGGCCCAGGTACAGCGCCGGCCGTTACAGTCGACGCGGCAGTCAGCGGCTGGGCGCTGCGGCGCTGTGTATACGGCGCGGCAGATACATTTAGGTTCCGCGACGGCCCAGGTACAGCGCCGGCCGTTACAGTCGACGCGGCAGTCAGCGGCTGGGCGCTGCGGCGCTGTGTATACGGCGCGGCAGATACATTTAGGTTCCGCGACGGCCCAGGTACAGCGCCGGCCGTTACAGTCGACGCGGCAGTCAGCGGCTGGGCGCTGCGGCGCTGTGTATACGGCGCGGCAGAAACATTTAGGTTTCGTGACGGCCCAGGTACAGCGGCGGCAGCAGATGTCGACGGTGAATCAAACCGTTTCGATTGCATATTTTGTTCTGCCGGCTTATACACATGTCCTGCGGATTCCATCTTTATGCGTTTTGGTGCTGTGGATTTGTTTATGCTGCGATGCGGTATGATAGACCGCCTCGATGTGGCGGTTGACGCATCGGTGGCAGTGGCCGTGCTGGTGCTCCCGAAGTTTGATGGGGCGTGCTGGGGCGGCAGATCATCCAGATCCAAAATGCTTGGATCCAAGTAGATTATATCCATCTCATCATCCCCATCGATGGTAAAATTTCGATTCATGATCTGAAAGGGTTGACAAATGCAATTATGTTAGCATCATGCGAGCTCATGGTCACCGCGGCGAGATGGTCGAATTGGCTGCGGGAAGGATCAACCAGCGATGATTCACCAAATCCAGCGATCGAATATCGACATACGCGCGCGCAGTGTAAAATAAAATAGAAAAATAAATATGTACTCACCGTCTATGAATATATATACACACTATCACTATTACACTTGCTATAAGGCAACGGCAGTAGGCACACACGGAGCAGGCACACACGGGGGGGGAAACAAGAATGACGCGCAGGGTGTGAGTGAAGATGATGGCGAATGGTGTGGGGGTACGGATAAAGATCAATACACATTGCCCAAAATACAGACAGAGATACATAAGAACACACAGCTGTGTGTGCGACAGATCTTGTTTTTTTTTTTCGATTGATCTTGGACTGAAATATTTCGCATTCAAAATTGTTGCAAATTTATAAATGAAATATTTCTTCGATCGGAATCCAAGCGTTTTCCCTGACATTTCTGCTCGCTTTTTCGAACGCTTTTCACGGAAAGCGATCGAAAATCCGAGCTACAAAACTGCTCGATTTTGTCGTGCCCCGTCAAACATTGCGAGGGTTGCGAGTTCTATCATCTGCTTGAGATCTTATGGTATTTTCAACAATATTATTTTTTATTCATAAATTATATTTTTTGCCCTGTTATTCGTCGAAAAGATAACCATATCCAGTTTAGTGGATTTTTGCAAAATAAAATTTCAAAATTCAGGTGTTTAGTATGCTACAAATCGCACTGTTATACCTGCTCTCGGGGTGCTATAATTATAACTGCTAAAACTAGGGGTGAAAAAACTACCAAGGCTCGCAAGCTCTTTAATGCGAGGGCTCTGGGGCGGTGAACTTGTATGGCGTGCGAGCCCTCGCGCGCCCTCGCAAATCGCTGTCAATTGCATGGCGGGGCGGGATATTTCTTCAATCGGAATCCAAGCGTTTTCCCTGACATTTCGGCTCGCTTTTTCGATCGCTTTTGGCGGAAAGCGATCGAAAATCCGAGCCACAAAACGGATTTGTAAATGAAATATTTTGAAATTTTCAACGCTGAAATTTTTGGATTGAAATATTTCTTGGATCGGAATCCAAGCGTTTTCCCTGACATTTCTGCTCGCTTCGCTTCGACATTCGATTTCCCCCGCTGCGCAAAGCGATCGAAAACTTCCCACACTCAAACTGCAAACATATTTCACAGCCCATGGCGAAATATTTATTTCGCATTCAAAATTGTTGCAAATTTATAAATGAAGCCCATGGCTGTGAAATATATTTGCAGTTTGAGTTTGAGAAGTTTTCGATCGCTTTGCGCAGCGGGCATACAACCCTGAATTCTTTGACAGGAAGTTTACGCTCTCCCATACAAATCAAGCGTACACACTTAAAAATATTTCACGACCTCGGTTAAAAATACTGCCGAAATTTGTCGGCTCTTTCGATTCTTGCTGATATGTCAGTTGAAAAATCCCAGTAGCCGAAAATCAGTACCATTTAAAACTGAAATATCAGTTACATAAATATTTCAACCGAAACTCGGCAACCCAACTTGCCGAGAACATACGTTAACACAGCTGTCACCGAGCTCGTCCGTCAAAATAACCGAGATTTCAGCTTTACTGTTTAAATTAGCCGAGGCTCGGTATTTTATCTGTCATTCGCCATTCTGTTAATCTCGTCCTAATGAAACGAAAACTTTTCGGAGTGATGTTGTGATGTAAAAGTAAAAGTGTAAAAATATAAGTGAAAATGAGTGTCTCAGCGTGAAAAAAACCGAGTATCAGTAGCGTGCGATCGAGCACGGGTATGGAACGGGGTTGGGGTTAGGAAACTCCATCAGCGCACGCAATCGGTGCTCTTCAGAGCGTCGCTCGGAGCAGTCCCTATTGAAGGATCATATGTGGAAGCTAATCTGATTGGTTCAACCTTAGCCAGGCCGTTCAGACTTCCAGGATTCATTTCCGATCACCTACACGAGTAAGTAAGTATCAACACTCGACCACGTAAAATCTAAACAGGGTTCACTCAGACTTGTTTCACTCTGCCCGCTTTACAGAACCGTGCCTGTACCAGTGCCCGCTCCTTGCCCGGCTCATTTTCCTGTACCGGTACAACATCCAAACGCTGTGCCCCATCCGGCGGATGAACCAATGCCTGTCCCTACGCTTCACACCAGAAATCTCATAAGAATAGGGTGACTTTCTGCCGTCCTGCTACAGTAAGGGGCACGATGGTGACATCATGCTGCAGAAGGTGCTCAGACTGCTATGACTATTTCTTCCAGTAAATAATATTGTTTATTTATGTTACCTAAATAAACCCACTTGATACGCAAATAAAACCACTAAAATAAAGATAAAATGTTTTTATATTTAGCCGAAATCTCGATTTGCTCTAACCGAAAATCTCGGTTAAACGTAAACGTCAAAACAAAATGTCATTAACCGAGATGTCGGCAACAGAAATTTAACCGAGATCCTTGCCGAGATCTCAGTTGTGCAGATCTCGGCAAAAATTAACCGAGATTCGGCAAAAATTTTGAAGAGTGTAAACTTTTTGAGTTTACGCCTCGTGTGACGTCCGTATGCGCCTTGCTTTGAGCTCTTTATTCGGTCCCAAATACAGTCGTAACTCGGGGGGTCGCCTGTATTTCTTCCTCATCCTTTGTTACTCCTCGACATGGCATTCTCGCTCTCCTTATGTGTTGCTCTTCGCTTCCCCCTTCATTTCATTCCTCTCTCTGAATTAATAGAGCTTCTCGCTTGCCGCAACCAGTGTCTCGCTACCTCACACTCCGTTTGCCATAGAAATAATTCCTCGTTGTTATATGGGAAATAACGTGCACAAAATCATAATTAAATCCATTAAATAACTTCAAATTCAAGTACTTCGTCAATTTTCAGTCAACAGTTCATAATTTCTTCCAATTAGGGAATGTTCCAAGGTGGAATATAGAGGAGGTGTCTTCTTAGCGTTTGGCATGTTGCCATTTTGAGATTCAGTTTGACAACAGCCGTCGATTTTTGTTTACAGGCAGCAGCTGCATTATAACGTGTAAAATGTCGATTTATGGAGTGTGGTTGCAAAATACAATTTTTTATTGCTAAAAAAATGTTAATTAAACGAAAACAATACATTTATCCTATCCAAATACCAGCAACATTCGTCCCATTTGACAACTGCCGTCGATCCTGGTTTTGTGCTTTTTTCTAAAGCCTCGATGCCCAATTGTTCTACATGACGACACCTCCTTTCTACCCACTTTGGGAATGTTCTGGTACAAAACGGGTTGACAGCTGACATCCGCCACCCAAGCAGCAAACCGGTAGTGACAGGGACTACCCAAGCAGCATAATTCAAATTTTCGAGAAAGTGACGGTTGGCCGAAAAACCGAAAGCGTCGAAAATTTTTGATATTTGCAGGGGTGGTAGAGAACGTCTCACTCACCACGGGAAAATTATTTCCCACCTCCCCCACTCCACTGCTTCCCCCCAGAGTCCTGAAAAGAGTAGGGCGCCCGATAAGCGTCTGATAGTTTCGAGGTCGCCCGAAAATTCTGAAACTTGGCAGGGTGGTAGAGCCTCACCCCACGAGTAAGGGAAAATTATTTTCCCCGCTCCAATCGCTGGAGCAGATTACCGGCATGTGCCAACTGCTGTAAGAGGAGAAGGAGGAAGCGAAGCGTCGATAGGAGAAGCTGGAGGCGCAGATCGAGAAGCTCGCCGCCGCACATCAGCGCGACCGAGATGTGCTGAATTCTCTTCTGGCGGCAAGGGTCGGCGGTGGACAACCATTACTTAGTCCGCGCCATCCTCCTACTCCTCTGCCGCGCCGATCATCCACGTAGCAGCAGCAGCAGCAACAACATCAGCCACTACAGCAGCAGCAGCAGCGGAACCAGCACGAGCAAGAGTAGCCCCGCGCGTCAACGTCGCGTGCAGCCATGTCGCCGCGCAGCGAGGAAGCCGCGTCAGAGGAAGTTATACCAGGACTAACCTTTAGTGTGGTGGTACGCCGCAAATACCGCGGCTTAGCCAGAGGTAAGCCTCGCTCCCAGCAGCAGCAGCACCAGCCGCAGCAACAGCTGAACGCTGGCACCCAACAACATCATCAGCAGCAGCAGCAGCAGCAGCAACAGCTGCGGCAGGAGCAACGGCGTCCAGCACGCCCTCGGCAGGACCAGCTAATTTAGCCGACCGAGGGAATTTCTGTTGGAGTTTGCACCGACGCCTAATCTGACAGCAGTGTGAACACATAACAGTTTACACTAACCTTTGTGTTCACACCTTTCTTTATTTTGTTACCTTGTTTTGTACCATGTAAATATCTTGATCAGACAATAAATGAACTTTGTAGTTGAGCTTAGACCGTCAGCCAGAACGGAACCACTGCGTTTGTTGGATTTATTCCTTTTATTAAGCTTAACTCAACAGGTTATGGGCCCAGTTAGAGGCTAATTGCGTAATTTCTGCTGCATAATATCTTGACCAGTCAGAGTCGAGTACGTGTGTGAAAATTACGAGTGAATTCGGTCGCGCTTCCGAATAGAAATCCACAGTGCTAAGCATCTACGAGCAGTACCGAATACAAAATGGTGGACAGCAAGATGTCGTTCCCGAAACTAAACGCAACAAATTGGAGCACTTGGAAAGTGCGTATAGAAAAACTTGCTACAGCGTGATGATCTATGGGAGGTTGTGGAGAAGCAACCGGAGGCTAAGAACAAAGCAGATGAAGTTTGGATGTCCGATAATAGGCACGCTAAGGCAACTATCATCTTATCGCTGGAAGACAATCAGCTCCCATTAGTGAAAAACAAGGAAACGGCACATGATGTTTTCAATGCTCTCAAGAAACATCACGAGAAAAATACGCGATCGGTAAAAGTTTCACTACTGAAGAAACTTTGCGCGTTGAACCTGGGAGAGCATGGTGATGTTGAACAGCATTTATTTAAAATCGACGAATTATTCGATCGCTTGAGTGCAGCTGGGATGGCTCTCGACACCGACACGAAAATATGCATGATTTTTCGTAGCCTTCCCGCATCGTATGATACGTTAGTGACAGCACTCGATTGTTTGTCGGATGACGACATTTCTGTGGAATTGGTGCGATCGAAAATAGCGGATGAAAACCAGCGCAGGATCGAACGTGAGTGTGGCTCAAACAATAGGAGCGACAAAGCACATAGCTCAGCAGAAAATAATCGACACCGTCCTCCCCGTCTTTGTCATTTTTGTAAGAAGCCCGGCCATCTCATGGCAAATTGCAAAAAGAGACAAAACCAAAGTAAGAACAATGGCAACGCGAAGACCGTATTGAGCGATGTTCCTGGAACAGCTTTTGTTGTTAACGGTGGGTGCAGCAACGCTTGGATTATCGACAGCGGTGCCAGTGCTCATATATGCAACGACAAAGCCATTTTCACCGAATTGAACGAATTTGCTGGAGGTTTTATAACGCTCGCAAATGGTGAAAAGACAAGGGTTCTCGGAGAAGGAAAAGCGGTTATTTCTGTGATTGATGGTAATCAGGAGAAACGGCACATTACCTTCAGTGACTTGAAATATGTGCCCGGATTAGAAGCAAATCTAATCTCAGTAGATCGCCTAGCGAAGAAAAATATGAGTGCGATATTCGACTGCGAAGGGTGCAAAATTATCGACATGCATGGAACCATCGTGGCAACTGGCGTACGGTACAATGGTCAGTACTATCTACAATTGGCGGAGTCGTCCATGAGAGCAGCCAGCGAACAACATCAGAATTGTCAGCATCAGTGGCACCGGCGTCTGGGACACCGCGATTGGGCAGCCATCGAGAGAATCAACAAGGAGCAGCTAGGCACCGGGATGAAGATCATCGATTGCGGAGTGAAACTGGTGTGCGAGTGCTGCCTTCAGGGGAAATCTACCCGAGCCCCCTTCCCAGCTGTGACCGACCGGAAGTCGACGAAGGTGTTGGACATCGTGCACACAGACGTATGTGGTCCGATGGAAATACTAACACCGAGTGGCAACAGGTATGTTATGCATATAGTCGATGATTTTAGCAGATTTACCGTAACTTGTTTACTGCAGAAGAAATCAGATGCCACGGAGAAAATAATCGAATACGTAGAGTGGGTAGGAAATATTTTCGGCAGAAAACCTCGTTTTATTCGTTCTGATGGTGGAGGGGAATTCGACAACACAAGGTTGCGAAAATTTTACGTTGATAATGGAATCAAGCCTCAATTCACAACACTCTATTCCCCTCAATCCAACGGCGTAGCAGAACGAAAGAATCGATCGATCACCGAGATGGCTACTTGTATGCTGATCGATTCGGGTATGGATAAACGTTTTTGGGGTGAGGCAATGTTAACGGCAACATACATGCAGAACCGCTTACCGTCTAGATCCGTTAACAAAACACCGTATGAGCTATGGTGGAATCGTAAGCCGGACTTAAGACACATACGCATTTTTGGTAGTGACGCTTATATTCACTTGCCGAAAGTAAAACGAAATAAGTTAGACGATAGAGCTATAAAGCTGAAATTGGTTGGATACTCCTCAGAGCATAAAGCTTATAGATTTGTGAATCCTGAAACTGACGACATAACAATAAGTCGAGACGCCCGGTTCATAGAACATGAAAATAGAAACAGTTTTGTAGAAGTTTCATTAGTTCCACGTTCTCAAAAGAATGCAAGCGATGACAATGACGAAACGGTAATCGCACAGACAAGCGAAGGGGCATCAGGAGAGGAGGAGATCCAAAACACAGAAACAGATGAAAATGCTCGCCCAGAAAGAGTAACAAGACCGCCTCCGTACCTTGAAGATTATGTTTTAGAGTACGCAGCTGGCGTAGCTTCGTGTGCTCGTGAAGAACCTTTAAATGTAGAAGAGGCCATGAAAGAAACAGAGTGGCGTGAAGCCATGGCGTCCGAAATGCAATCACATCATAAGATTGGCACATGGGAATTGGTACCACTTCCTAAGGGACGTAAAGCCATTGGTTCAAGATGAGTATTTAAAATCAAAAGAAATGAGCACGATGAAATAGTTAAGTACAAAGCTCGTGTTGTAGCACAAGGTTATACGCAACGATTTGGCATTGATTATAGTGACGTGTATGCCCCAGTGACAAATCACTCGACATTTCGAACTTTTCTCACTGTTGCTTGTAAACGAAAAATGACAGTACGCCATCTGGATGTGAAAACGGCATACTTGAATGGAACACTAAGCGAAGAAATTTACATGCGTCAACCACCTGGTTTCGTAAAAAATGGGCAGGAGGAGCTAGATTGTCGGTTTAAACGGAGCATTTATGGATTACACCAATCTGCTCGTTGTTGGTATCGAAAATTAAACGACGTGTTAGCCAAACTAGCATTCAAAGCTTCTTCGGCAGATCAATGCATGTATTTAAAGTCTACAAATAATAATTCCATCTTCTTGCTTAGACGTAGACGATATGCTCATAGTCACATCAATAGAAGAAGAAGCCTTACTGATTCATAAAGATCTCAGTCGAGAATTTGAGATAACCTGTTTGGGCGAAATAAAGCCTTTTCTAGGCATGGAAGTGCAGCGAGATGGAGGATGCTATAAGCTGAGATTGAAGCTATTTATCGAAAAATTATTGGAAGCGATAATGGAATGAAAGATGCGAAATGTTCGAAATTGCCTATGGATCAGGGCTATTTGAAACAACAGTGTGATGAATCGGAACTGCTTGAAAATGTTACAGCATACCGTAGTCTGGTAGAAGGTTTATTGTATCTTGCTGTGACAGCTAGACCAGACATCGCAGCAGCTACAGCCATCCTCGGGAGAAAGTTTGCCGCACTTAACCAAATTGATTGGAATGCAGCTAAACGAGTACTGCGTTTCTTGATAGGAACTAAAGAGAATTATCTGCGACTTGGTGGTGCTGAAAATGAAGGGCTGTGTGGATACTCTGACTCTGATTGGGCTGGAGACACCGAGAGCCGGCGCTCAACGTCGGGATTCGTGTTCATGTACTGCGAAGGAGCTATATCTTGGGCCAGCCGTAGACAAACGTGTGTCACCCTATCATCTATGGAGGCCGAGTACGTGGCATTGTCACAAGCATGCCAAGAGACGATTTGGTTGCGAAAGCTGCTTCGAGATTTTGGAGAAAGCACATCAAATCCTACAGTCATCAAAGAAGACAACCAAGGGTGTTTGGCATTCGTGAAGACAGAAAGAACTCATCGCAGATCCAAACACATCGACACGAAAAACGTTTCGTGCAGGAGTTGTGTGAAAGGAACGAGATCACCCTGGAATATTGTCCAACCGAGGTAATGATAGCCGACATCATGACCAAACCGTTGGGACCGCAAAAGCACGAGTTCTTTTGTAAACTGCTCAATATCGAGTAGTTGTACGATGGAGTCGTCGGTGAGGAGGAGTGTTGGAGTTTGCACCGACGCCTAATCTGACAGCAGTGTGAACACCTTACAGTTTACACTAACCTTTGTGTTCACACCTTTCTTTATTTTGTTACCTTGTTTTGTACCATGTAAATATCTTGATCAGACAATAAATGAACTTTGTAGTTGAGCTTAGACCGTCAGCCAGAACGGAACCACTGCGTTTGTTGGATTTATTCCTTTTATTAAGCTTAACTCAACAATTTCGTACAAGGCGCTTTTTGAGAAAATCCGCCTGAACACACGCCTGGCGGAAGAGAATAAGGGAGTCCACCAGTGCTACCGCACGACCCGCTACTTCCTTCGTCTGGAGTTAAAGAAGGATGCTGACGCTGCTGTGCTGCTGCAGCGCATCCAAGCGGAGGTGGCGAATCTGGCCACTGGCCGGATAATCACGGAGATGGCCGAGGTCCTGATCACCGGACTCAACATGCTGGCCACGAAAGAAGACGTGGAACGTGGATTGCAGCGCGCGCTGGAACGCACCGCGATGGCAGCAACCACGTCCATGTGGGAGCGTCGAGATGGAACGTCCTGCAGTTCAATGCCAACCTCTGCGAGAACGCCCAGGACCTGGCGTTGCACGTGTTGACCACCGAGGGTCTCGACGTTCTGCTCCTGTCCAAGCCCTATTACGTACCGCGCAACAACGGCAACTGGGTGACGGACGAGAGTAAGACGGTTGCCATCGTCGTTAACGGCAACCGGCTGCCGATACAACGTATCAGGCACCGTCAGACCCTCGGTGTGGTTGCAGCCATCGTGAGCTGCTATTTGTGGCCGCAGACGGGAGTCCCGGAGTTCCGGGGAGTAATGGATAGAATCGACATGGTCGTCCGCGGGTGCAGCCGGGTTCTCCTGGCCGGAGACTTCAACGCCATGCACCTCGACTGGGGAAGCAGCAGGACATGCCCGAAGGTCTTAGAGCTTCTCCAGTTGGCGGACAACCTCGGGCTGGAGCTCTTGAACAAGGCAGACTGCCTTCCAACATTCAAGGGGAACCGAGCGGACACAACTCGGTTCCCGCCCAGCCGACCGGACGTAACATTTGCCAGCAACGTCATCAGCCGTCTCGACCTGCGCGAAGACAGCGCCCGAGGCTGGCGTGTGACTGATGTGGCAACGTTAAGCGACCATCGCTACGTCCGGTACGAGGTTGGCGTGAGTCCACCACCAGCGAGGGATCGGGTAGCACGGCGTGGACAGCGCCCGGCCCGAGTAAGCAACGCCAGTACGCGCTGGAAGACCAGTCGGGTGGGTCTTCCCAGCGCAGGACCACACAGGTCGGCTAGCTTACTGGTGGACTCCGGCGATCCAGTCGATGGTAGACGACTACTCCAGGAAGGAGCAACTGGCGATGAGGACTAACCCGCTGGAACAAGAGCTCCTAACGGAACTCCAAGCTGCCAGGGAGAGCCTTCGGAAGGCTATTCGTGTGAGTAAGAACGAGGCGTTCGACCGGTTTCTGCTGTCGATTCGAGAAGACGAAACCGGAAACTTTTTACGGGAAGTCTTCTTCTGGTTCCAGGGGGCCCGCTCAGCCCCGGAACGTGATCCAGCAGTGCTGCGGCGAATTGTCGACGCCTTGTTCCCAGTTCATCCGCCGATCGCGTGGCCTGATCTCGGAGTTGGCAACATGGCGCCGCTTCGATCGATCGGCCTGACCCAGCTGGACCAGATAGCAGCCAGCATGCACCCGCGGAAGGCTCCCGGGCTTGATGGAGTACCGAACGCCGCTCTTACGGTAGCTCTCAGGCAGCAACCGGAGCCCTTCCGCCGGGTGTTTCAGGAGTGCCTAGACATGTCCTGCTTTCCACAGCCGTGGAAGAAGCAGCGACTGGTACTCCTGCCAAAGCCAGGCAAATCACCGGGCAAACCGTTGTCCTTTCGCCCGATTTGCCTGCTTGATAACACGGGCAAGGCTTTGGAGCGGCTGCTACTGGACCGGCTCAACAAATACATTGAGGATCCAGAGAGTCCGCAACTGTCCGAGCAGCAGTTCGGATTCCAGCGAGGGCGATCAACTCTGCAGGCTATACAGCAAGTCATAGACGCGGGACGAGAGGCAAAGTCCTTAGGCAGAACCAACAACCGTGACCGGCGCTGCCTCATGGTTGTTGCCTTGGACGTCCGCAACGCGTTCAATACGGCCAGCGGGCAGAGCATCGCCGAGGCGCTCCAGGCGAAGGGTGTCCCAGTGCAGTTGTGCCGCATACTGCAGGACTACTTCGCCAACAGGGAGCTCGAGTACGACACGACGGACGGGCCGGTGACACGCCTAGAAAGCGGTATCAGCGGTGAGTCGCTGGATGGAGCAGCACCATCTCTCCCAGGCGCCGGAAAAAAATGGAGATCGTCATGATCTCTATCAAGCGGAGCGGCTACCGGAATATTCTGGTTAACATCTGTGAAATGGAAGTGCACTCGAAGCGGTCGATCCACTGCCTGGGGGTCATGCTGCACGATCACCTATCGTGTATCGCCCACACATTGAGATGGTCACGGACTAGGCCCTGCGTGTGGTGCGCAACCACAGCAGCTCTCAAGTGAGGAATAGGAAGTTGCTGGCCGCGGTGGCACCGTCCATAATCCGCTACGACATACCCGTTTGGGCGGAAGTCACGGACCGCCAGTGGCACAGGCAGAAATTGGACCGCGTCCAGCGCCCCCTGGCAAAGGGCATTGTGGGCGCCTTCCACTCCACGAACTGCGAGGTATCGGTAGTTCTGGCCGAGAAACTATCATCTTCAGCAGGTGAGTCTGGACAGCAGCCGACAGATCATTTGTCGAGAAGAGCGTGAGGAGTCGCTGCGGCAGTGACAGTGACAGCAGTGGCAGCAGTGGAGTGCCTCCATGTATTTGGATTTGCTCCGTCCCCTGAATGTCCCAGGTGCGCAAGGTCGGTAGAGTTGATGGCCCACGTATTATTCGTCTGATCTCGATTCGCGGAGGTTCGCGCTGAGCTGCTTATCTTTTCCAATCTTCAGGGGGATTGGCGGGAGGAAAAACTTACTTTAGCAGTCGCAGCCCAGCCTAACCTTGCTCCAGCCCAGTCCGTGGACATGGCGGAGAAAGAGCGGAGACTTAAAGGCGCGAGGAGCGTAACCGGAATAAGCATCGACTGCGGCAGCAACGGCGATTGGAGCGGCTCGACGACGGCACGCGCAGCGGCCAATGACGCTGCCCAACCAACAGGAGAGGTCGAGGTGGAGGAGACTGACCCCCTCGAATTACCAATCCCTCACGCAACCGGGGATTGTCTCCCTATCCCAGGACGGAGATGCGGTGAGTGCAGCAAAACTATATGCAACAGGAGTACTGCAGTAGGCGCGTTTTCGATTAATTGGAAACCTGTTCCAGAGAGGCGCCAGCGACGCGGAAGGTAACTGCCTTCTGCTACAGAGCGGGAAGACGGGGGTTAAACAGACGTCACAATAGCAGGGAGCGGAGGCTGCAGCGGCGGGAGCTGCGTAACGCGAAAGTGGAGGCCCAGCCTCTCCCGTGGGACGAGTTGCCCACCTCGGAGCTAACCAAGAGACGATCCAGGCTCAGTGAAACGGAGAGCGCAGCCATTTTAACGGCCCCAAAATCTACGCGATGAATCAACGTCTCTTAGTGACAAGAAAAATTACGAATATAATTTGGGATTCATGCTAGCGGCTACCGGAAAAAAGTTTGCAAACAAATACTGTGCGATTATTCTCTGCATTTGAGGGGGAAAAAGAGGATTAAAAATAAAGGTCGTTGATGCTTGATTTAGCTAACGTTCTTACCTATTCAGGTCTGAAAGATCCCACGTTATAAAAGTACGTACCCGTTATGCTACTCAGGCCCAGTGAGCGAGTCTATACGTTCGCTGCAAAACAGTTAACAATTGATTTTAACTGCTAAGGGAAAAATGTAGTGAGTATTTTGAGGAGAATAGGTGGATGATAGGAGGCCCAGGACTAACGGTGGAGATCGACGGAGTCCCTCATCGTAAAACGTAAGTACAACTTGAGGTGTTATGCTCGGTAGGGAATTAGAAATTAGGAACAGAAATTAGGAATAATCAAAGGATTAATGAAATTTTCTTAGATATCGGTAGGAAAACTGGGGAAAATTTGCACGACTTAATCCTCGAGAGTGTTGATTGGGTTACCACAATAATGACCGATTGTTGGAGATCATATGACACTCTCGAGGATTATGGTTACCTGCATAAAAAGGTAAACCACTCAGTTAGCTTTGTAAATCCAGAAGGTAGGGAAATTCACACGCAGACAATAGAAAATTTATGGGGTAAAATAAAGTCATTTTTGAGGAACAAAGGAACAAATAAGAGGACGTTGATCTCGTACTCCAGAGAGTACGAGTTCAGACGGTGTAGCACAAATGTTTTTGAAAGCATTCTGCTCGCCTTGAAAGCTGAGTAGGCCCAGCTTAGGACCACCATAGGGACCAAGATCCATCTATTTTTTAACAACTATTTTTATCACATTTTGAAATTTTGACACGAATCATTTGTAGGTTGGTACTATATAAAAATAATATGCATTTAATACTAGCGGCGCCATCTATGTGTCAGACCGGGGACTTATCAGCCAACCTGTTACTTTGTGCTGGGTAATGTTTTTCCACACCTACGGGGTTGTGTGGCTTGTGTGTTTTTCAAGTGTTGTGGCTTGTGTGTTTAAGTATTTTTTGGCTAAGCGTTTTTCTGCTGACTTACAATTCCTGGCGTAAGGTTATTTATGTGGTTTGGATTTTTTGTTAAGTGGTTGAAAGTTGACCTTTGTGTGTGTTGTGTTGTGTTGACAATTTGTGTTTCTTATTTGTAATGAGAATTGTGAGTTAACTGATAATAAACAGTATAGCATGTGTATGTGCATGCTACACACCAATCCATCTCGTAACCATGCCCTGACGACACTCTCACCAAGGACGGTTTTATATGATGTATGCGCATTGCGGAGTGAGTGTCAAACGGTACGTGGTTTAAACTTATAATAAGAAAAGCAATAGCTCTTATAGTCACAGTATATCACACATTTTCTTCCATATTTCTTGCAGATGCTTCATCGGAGCAGCTCAACGTTTTCTTGCTCTACAGCGGTATCGGAATCGAAAAATCGTAAATATGGTGAGTCCTTCATAGCACATGATTAGTTATTCCATCGAAGCTTACAAGTCTCAAAAGCTTGTATAGACCGGCATGTCCGCGTAGGACGTTACGCCAAATAGAAGAAGAAGAAGCAGTAATTCCAACGATCAACAATAACATGCAATATTGTTTTTTTCTTTCAGCCCTCACACGTATGAATGCAGCTTGAAAAGAGCGAAAAGTTGTTAAATGACATTTTGTTTAAACCCACAACCAGGATAAGCTCGGTTACAGTATAGCGTGTGGTTCAACAGCTGTTTGACTTGCTGCGCCAATTGCTGCGAAGACGAGGTTTGAATGTACTATGTTCGACCCATGTACTACGCCTACATCCGTAAGTACTTACTTACTTACTTATCCGGCGCTACAACCGCTTTGCGGTCTTGGCCTGCCTCAGGAGTGTCCGAAACCGCTCACGGTCTCGCGCCTTCGTCTGCCAGTCCGTTATCCCGGCCTTGATGGCGGACGCCTCCACGCCATCTTGCAACCTCAATTTGGGCCTACCACGCCTCCTCTGTCCTTGTGGACGGCCTAAAAAGACTTTACGGGCTGGGTCGTCCGTTTCCATGCGTATAACATGGCCAGCCCACCGGAGCCTGGCGAGCTTGCTACGCTGCACGACAGTGAGGTCGCCGTACATCTCGTATAGTCATTATAGCGGCTCCTCCATTGTCCTTCCACACATACGAGGCCAAGTATCCTTCGGAGCATCTTCCTCTCGAACGCGGCTAAGAGGGTTTCGTCAGATTTGGACAGTGTCCATGTCTCAGAGGCGTATGTGAGTACTGGTACTATATAGGTACTATATAGTCCCAGCTTCGTCCGTCGCGACAGGTTCTTTGAGGTGAACTGCTTTTTCAGGCTGTAGAATGACCGGTTGGCAGCCAGCATCCTTGCGCGCAACTCAGCTTCCATGCTATTGTCGTTGCTGACCTTTGACTCAAGAAAGGTGAATTGTGGGACGACTTCAAAAGTGCGTTCACCTATCTGCACGTCACGCCTACGTAGATTCTGATTATTTGTTGGCGGGTCCGTTGATGTTGCCACCATCAGTTTGGTCTTTGCCTCGTTTATCTGCAATCCGAGGTTCTCTGCCGCCTGCTCAATCCCTTGGTAGGCTTCTGCTACATAGGAGAGCCGCAGACCAATGATGTCTATATCATCAGCGTATGCCAGGATCTGGGTTGACTTATAGAAGATGGTTCCCGTAGACTCCACCCTCGAGTCACGGATGGCTCTCTCTAGCGCCAAGTTGAATAGGAGACAGGCAAGCCCGTCCCCCTGGCGCAGACCCTTGGTGGTAGCAAAAGGTCCTGAGAGTTTTCCATCCACCCTCACCTGGCATGTGACGTTGGTCATAGTCATTCTAACTAGCCTTATCAGTTTGGCCGGGATTCCAAATGAGCTCATAGCGTCGTAAAGTTTTACCCTGGCTATGCTATCGTATGCGGCTTTGAAATCTATGAAGAGATGGTATGTGTCGTTTTTGTATTCAGCCATCTTCTCCAAGATCTGCCGCATGGTGAAGATCTGATCAGTGGTTGATTTTCCGTTTCGGAATCCTCTTTGATAGTTTCCTACTATCTCTTCGACGTGCGGGACAAGGCGATCCTGAAGGATCAGGGAGAATATTTTATAGGCGGTATTCAACACCGTAATACCCCAGTAGTTGTTGCAGTCCAACCTATCTCCCTTCTTGTATACGGGGTAGATGATGCCGAGATTCCAATCACAAGGCATCGATTCGCTATCCCACACCTCAGTGACAATTTGATGAATCTCGTTTTCTAGTCGTGCACCTCCATTCTTGACCAGTTCGGCTGCAATTCCGTCGGTTCCGGGTGCCTTGTTAGTTTTCAGCCGACGGATAGCCTTTCGTGTTTCTTCTATGCTAGGTGGCAGTAGCATGACATTATCTGCTAGTGGCGCTTCTAGCTGTTCGCTAAACTGGTCATTGAGTAATTCATCAAAGTACTGAGCCCACCGCGAGAGGACCTCTGGCTAGTTACTGACCAGATTTCCATCCTTGTTGCGACAGCAGGTTACCTTAGGTACAACGTTCTTTCGGTGACCTGCTATCGCTTGGTAAAACTTTCGTGTCGGTCCGTACGCCTCTCTGGTTTGCTCGAGTTCCCGCATGTTTTGCTCTTCCAAAGCATGCTTCTTGGAGCGGTGAACTCGTTTCTCTTCGCGTCTGAGCCGTGAATATTCCTCTGCGCATACCCGCGTTCTATGCCGTTGCTGCATTGTTCGGTATGCAGTATTCTTACGTTCGGTCACTAGTCTGCATTCATCGTCGAACCAGCCAGATTTGGTGTTGCCACGACGTGGTGGGAGTATATTTCTTGCACAGTTTATTATTTTTGTTTTTAGAGCGTTCCACCTCTCGCTCGTAGTTTCATATCTGTTTTCTGGTAGTAGAGACTCGTCTAAAGCGGCTTTGAATTCCTGTTGGACAGTAATGTCCCTTAGAGAGTCCGTGTTGAGCCGAGGCTGCGTGTTTTCTCCGCCCCCATTGGCGCGGGGGCGGGCGATTCTACAACGTATCACTAAGCCAACCAAGTAGTGATCGGAATCGATATTGGCTCCTCGATAAGTTCTGACGTTTAACAGGCTCGACTGTCGTCGGCGGCTTATTAACACGTGGTCGATCTGGTTGAAGGATTCGCCATCCGGGTGCGCCCACGTCATTTTGTGGATTTTTTTGCGCGCAAATTTGGTACTTCCTACAACCAGATTGTTCGCTGCGGCGAACTGGACCAATCTACTACCATTATCGTTACTGTGCTCATGCAGACTGTGACAGCCAGTGTATTGGCGGTACATTGGCTCCCTACCGACTTTTGCGTTGAAGTCCCCCAGGATGATTATGAGGTCATGCCTGGGGCACGCATCTATAGTTCCAGCGGGGCGGCCATAAAAAAGGTCCTTCTCCTATACCTTTTTCTCTTTAGTAGGGGCGTGAACGTTTATGAGGCTTATGTTAAAGTATTTGCTTCGCATGCGCAGGGTGCATAGCCTATCGTTTATAGCTTTGAAATCTATGATTACGGATTTCAGCCGGCGACCTACGGCGAAACCCGTTCCGAGCACGTGGTGGCGGTCGTGGCAGCTGTAGTAAATGTCGTAGCAATGCTTACCACGCCTGTTGTGCACACCGTTCCCTAGCCACCGAATCTCTTGTAGAGCTACGAGGTCCATGCTCAGTGTGGCGAGGGCATCATCAAGTTTTTTGAAGGCTCCGGCTTCGCTTGAAGTGCGTACGTTCCATGAGCCCATTTTTAGAGTAGTCCGGGGGCATTGCGTAGGGTCGGTATCGTTGGTTCCGTTTCGTATCCTTCTGATGCTTTCTGTAGTCGTTTTGTCTGTGAGACTGGGTGACTGGCCCTGCGCCCACGTGGCCGTTTTATTTAACGTTGGGTGGCCCCAACCCGACGTTCAGGCACCCAGTTTCCCGGGATACCCACCCCCCTCCTGGTTCACCATGTGCCACCATCCGCCCAAGGGGTTGGATCTAGCCCGTGTACCCAAGCTTGGATATGTAGTGACACATGTTACCACTCTGCACGACGAGGACGTGTCGGAATAGGAGTTGGATGGGAGAGCCTGTATTATCCCTCAATGGGGCTTCGGATCCCATCCCATTACAGAGCATCCGTAAGTAACCATACGTAAAACAATTTTCATTTGTGTATCTGCAAAAGTTGAAAACGTGAACATTAATGTAATTTATAGGCACTTCCCGTGAGCTGGTCTTTAAAGAAGAGGAAAGGGCATACGTTCAGCTCCAAAACACGGTTATTTAATGGTCGGTATGAAACGGGTCTATTATGGAAATATGACAATGTTCGTCGCCCTTGTCGCAAAGCGTCATGCATGCCTGAGGAATAAGAAGAATAAGGATCCGGCATTGGCGCTGACAGTTAATCAGAAAATGCAGGAGTATTTAAAAAGTGGTACGTACGGCTAGTGCCGGAAGAGGAATTGATAGTAATGAAGGAAATGGATTGGTACTTACAGATTTTTCCCATGTAAAACTCAGCCAGGTAAGCTTCGAATGGTGTACGATGCGGCGGCGCAAGTACCTAGAGTAAGCCTCAATACGTTCCTTCTTGCTGGACCGGATCAACTTGCTGACTTAGCACAAGTATTCCACAAATTTCGAGTCCATCGTGTTGCTGTAACGGGAGATTTACGCGAGATGTTTATTCACGGGCGCATGATTCCCTACGTCGAAGATTCGATAAAGGACGATTTTCGGAATTGGCCCTTTGAGACTTATCAAACCCAACGGAACGTCACCTTGCTGTTGCGAAACTTGCGGCAATTCTCACCGTATAATGATTTGCCGAGCGATGCGTGTACGCTGATCAAGCCACCGGCCAGCACATCACAGGATGAGAAGGAAATATCGTCTATAGCTGGTGGTCAATTTTGATACCAAGGCATTGAAAAAAGCCTTAAATTCTATTTTCCGTAGGTAGAGTGACATTTGAAAATAAAGGGAATAAATTAAAGCTGGAATAAGAGGTCATTCTGTTTCACTCCAAATAATTTAACTTTGCAGTGCTTACGTCACAATTAATACAGGTCCCTGAGTTGCGCGGGACCATTATTCAATATCAAATGAAATAATTTATTTAGTGACTATAACTTCTCATTAAATTCAACATTACAAAAACATTTACTATATATATTTTGACTGAAAACTCTGTGATTCCACTTCCGAAATTAGAGATACGTGATTTTTCTGGACCCCCATTAGAGCGAATCTCGGCGACAGCCTCAAATTTCAATCGCAATCTCAATCCCAATCACAATCGCCATCAGAATCGCAATACCAATCAGAATCCCAATCCCGATCGAATCGCAATCCCATTCGAATCCCACACGAATACCAATCCCAATTAAATCGCAATCCCAATTCCAATCGGAATCCCTATTGAATCCCGATCCCAAACACATCGCAAACGAATCCCAATCCCAATCGAATCGCTATCAAATCCCAAACGCAAAGGAATCTTTTGGGGATTCAAATCTTACAAACGGGATCCGATCAGATCGAATCTTTCTAGGCATTGAATCTCCCAACACTAATCAGAAGTGCTCCATACGAACGGAGTAGGAATTCAGAATTATCCGTTACGTGACTATCCGTGTTTCTTCCGTTACGGTGCAATCGCCCAGCCAAGGACGGACGAAGAGTTTTGGGAAGACAAGTACCGGGAGCATTGTAAAACAACTACGCCACTTTTGAAACTAAAGAAATTTAACATGATTCAGAGCTTTCCGGGGTTCGAGCGAATGCATTTCGCGGATAAAGGCGTTTTTGGCAAGTTAACGCATTTGTGGGTTCGAGGTTAAGGGTACCGTGATTGCCTTTAAACGACGTTTGCGGGACCGGCGGTACATTGAGTACTGGAAAGCTTCAGAGCACAACTTGTTACTGCAGGTCGCCGGAGTGGCCGTTTTGAAAGACCGATTAAAACCTTAAATGTATGACCACTTTTTGCTGCTATTCGTTGCATCGACGATGTTCTCTCTACATCATACCTCCGTGCACGATGGGACTATGCGGACGAGCTGTTGCACCAGTTTATTGCAGACTATGCACAACCGTTGTCGGTCAAGGCCTGCCTGTACCCACTTGTGGGCTTGGCTTTCAGTAACTAATTGATTCCCCCCCATAGCAGGATAGTCAGTCCTGCGTATGGCGGCAAGGTCTATTTGGGGATTGAACCCATGACGGGCATGTCGATAAGTCGTACGAGTTGACGACTTTACTACGAGACCGGTTAGCTTATCCTATACAGTGTGGAAAACAAAAACTTATATTAGTACTAATCCTAGGTAATGGAATGCTAAATTCTGCTCGCTTGGCGACAGCCGTCGTTTTTCATTGAGAAAATCGATAGTCTACAAAGCATAAAATATTTTGGTGTTTTGCGTACAAGCGTAATCTACACCATTACACATAACCTGCAATTGCTGTGCTGAACAATTGGCGTCATCGGACACGATACGGGACGAGCTACACCTACACAGATTGGATAATTATTTGGACCCCCCGCAGCTCATAAACACTGACATAACACATCAATAGAATGTGTAAAAACACTTACCAGCCGTTTGAACTTGAATATACAATTGGTTGTGGAAAAACACGGGCAAAATAATGTGATATGGAATTTGCTGTACGCGCAGATATAAGGCAGATTAGCAAGGAAGATAATATCAATAACAAAATATGGGTCAATTCGGAGGATGGAGAAAGAGAGGGGGGAGGAGTAGGATGTTTGTGACACGTCACCTGGTTATGTAAAAAAGGATGCGCAATACGTATATTTTACGGCCATTGATCTAGTTTTAACTACTCATTCATAGTCGTTACATGGTTTCACTCAAGGTCAACATTGAGCTCGAAAAATATAATTTATCTACGCTCGTTTGAATTTGGCTTCATAACCGTCGATCCGCATGGAAATCGAATGGTTACAACACAAACGGCACGGAACGGAGCATACCAGCAAAAAAAAATTAAATTCCAGATTTAAACACACATCATATAATATATGTAATAACCCACGAATAACGAGCTACAACCAGAACCCATACACATTACCACAACCAGCTGATAATCTGCCGTACATACGGGAGTAACCAAACGGCACACGCAATTCGTGTGAAGCGGCAGAAGGAATTACGTTGTAGGAAAGGAAAAACAAGACGCCGAGAAGGTGGTAGAGATAGAGATGTATGTAAAGTAATGTAATGTAATGTAATGTAATGTAATCACTTCTGTAATGCTCTGTAATGGGATGGGATCCGAAGCCCTCCGAGGGATAACATAGGCTCTCCCATCCAACTCCTATTCCGACACGTCCTCGTGTGCCTCCATATATCCTAGCTTGGGTACACGGGCTAGATCCAACCCCTTGGGCGGATGGTGGCACATGGCGAACCAGGAGGGGGGTGGGTATCCCGGGAAACTGGGTGCCTGAACGTCGGGTTGGGGCCACCCAACGTTAAATAAAACGGCCACGTGGGCGCAGGGCCAGTCACCCAGTCTCACGTAACAACTGACTACAGAAAGCATCAGAAGGATACGAAACGGACTTAACGATACCGACCCAACGCAATGCCCCCGGACAACGATAAAAATGGGCTCATGGAACGTACGCACTCTAAGCAAAGCCGGAGCCTTGAAACAACTTGATGACGCCCTAGCCACACTGAGCATGGACCTCGTAGCTCTACAAGAGATTCGGTGGCTAGGGAACGGTGTGCACAACAGGCGTGGTAAGCATTGCTACGACATTTACTACAGCTGCCACGACCGCCACCACGTGCTCGGAACGGGTTTCGCCGTAGGTCGCCGGCTGAAATCCGTAATCATAGATTTCAAGGCTATAAACGATAGGCTATGCACCCTGCGCATGCGAGGCAAATTTTTTAATATAAGCCTCATAAACGTTCACGCCCCAACCGAAGATAAAGAGGAAGAGGAGAAGGACCTTTTTTACGGCCGCCTCGCTAGAATTGTAGATGCGTGCCCCAGGCATGACCTCAAAATCATCCTGGGGGACGTCAACGCAAAAGTCGGTAGGGAGCCAATGTACCGCCAATACACTGGCTGTCACAGTCTGCATGAGCACAGTAACGATTATGGTAGTAGATTGGTCCAGTTCGCCGCAGCGAACAATCTGGTTGTAGGAAGTACCAAATTTGCGCACAAAAAAATCCACAAAATGACGTGGGCGCACCCGGGTGGAGAATCCTTCAACCAGATCGACCACGTGTTAATAAGCCGCCGACGACAGTCGAGCCTGTTAAGCGTCAGAACTTATCGAGGAGCCAATATCGATTCCGATCACTACTTGGTTGGCTTAGTGATACGTTGTAGAATCGCCCGCCCCCGCGCCAATGGGGGCGGAGAAAACACGCAGCCTCGGCTCAACACGGACTCTCTAAGGGACATTACTGTCCAACAGGAATTCAAAGCCGCTTTAGACGAGTCTCTACTACCAGAAAACAGATATGAAACTACGAGCGAGAGGTGGAACGCTCTAAAAACAAAAATAATAAACTGTGCAAGAAATATACTCCCACCACGTCGTGGCAACACCAAATCTGGCTGGTTCGACGATGAATGCAGACAAGTGACCGAACGTAAGAATACTGCATACCGAGCAATGCAGCAACGGCATAGAACGCGGGCATGCGCAGAGGAATATTCACGGCTCAGACGCGAAGAGAAACGAGTTCACCGCTCCAAGAAGCATGCTTTGGAAGAGCAAAACATGCGGGAACTCGAGCAAACCAGAGAGGCGTACGGACCGACACGAAAGTTTTACCAAGCGATAGCAGGTCACCGAAACAACGTTGTACCTAAGGTAACCTGCTGTCGCAACAAGGATGGAAATCTGGTTAGTAACCAGCCAGAGGTCCTCTCGCGGTGGGCTCAGTACTTTGATGAATTACTCAATGACCAGTTTAGCGAACAGCTAGAAGCGCCACTAGCAGATAATGTCATGCTACTGCCACCTAGCATAGAAGAAACACGAAAGGCTATCCGTCGGCTGAAAAATAACAAGGCACCCGGAACCGACGGAATTGCAGCTGAACTGGTCAAGAATGGAGGTGCACGACTAGAAAACGAGATTCATCAAATTGTTACTGAGGTGTGGGATAGCGAATCGATGCCTTGTGATTGGAATCTCGGCATCATCTACCCCGTATACAAGAAGGGAGACAGGTTGGACTGCAACAACTACAGGGGTATTACGGTGTTGAATACCGCCTATAAAATATTCTCCCTGATCCTTCAGGATCGCCTTGTCCCGCACGTCGAAAAGATAGTAGGAAACTATCAAAGAGGATTCCGAAACGGAAAATCGACCACTGATCAGATCTTCACCATGCGGCAGATCTTGGAGAAGATGGCTGAATACAGAAACGACACATACCATCTCTTCATAGACTTCAAAGCCGCATATGATAGCATAGCCAGGGTAAAACTGTACGACAATATGAGCTCATTTGGAATCCCGCCCAAACTGATAAGGCTAGTTAGAATGACTATGACCAACGTCACATGCCAGGTGAGGGTGGATGGTAAACTCTCAGGACCTTTTGCTACCACCAAAGGTCTGCGCCAGAGGCCCTGCGGCACGGCAACAACCCGCGCCGCAAGGGCCACCGTAAGCTGGAAAGATACTAATCTTTTATTTCTTTCCTTTCGTTTCTTTCCAGCTTTCTTTTTTTTCTTCTCACCTCTATTTTCAGCTTTCTTCTATCTCTTTTCTCTTTAGCTTTTTTTTCTTGTTTCCTCTATCAAAATTTCATTTCAGGAAAACTGCCTTACTTGGAGTGGTGATCAACGATGCAGACCCCCCATTGCCCACCCGAAGTGTGGGCGATAGGACCAAAGGAACCGCGTCGCACCACGGAGAGCTGCGTAATAAGCAGAATCAGCAGACCAGATCGCCGCAGAAGATGCGTCGTGAACCAGGGTGCAACCGCACACACGACTCCGCATGAAGTAATACGCACCACAGCGTACCGGCCGGGTTGGGGAGGTCGGAGAGGGGGATGGAATACGCTCACTCTTCGTTAACAAAACAAAACAAAACAAAAAATCTGCGCCAGGGGGACGGGTTTGCCTGTCTCCTATTCAACCTGACGCTAGAGAGGGCCATCCGCGACTCGTGGGTGGAGACTACGGGAACCATCTTCTATAAGTCTAGAGAAACTCTACGGCTCGCTCAACCCCGTTCCAGTGCTGGTCGGTCTGACCCTATGTTCCGCATGTCGGCTGTCTTCAACACTGTCTCGGATTGCTTCGACTTCGACATCTCAACTCAATGCTTCAAGGAACGTCTCTGCCGTGGCTTTTGCCGTGGCCGCAGTGAATTGCGATGCAAATCTTGTTTTTGCTATGTATTATTTATTTATTTTTTATTGAACTGTTACAACTTAATTAGGCCATACGGCCCGTTGAAGATTAAATAAAAATAATAATAATAATAATAATAATAAGTCAAGCCAGATCCTGGCATACGCTGATAATACAGGCATCATTGGTCTGCGGCTCCCCTATGTAGCAGAAGCCTACCAAGGGATCGAGCAGGCGGCAGAGAGCCTCGGATTGCAGATAAACGAGGCAAAGACCAAACTGATGGTGGCAACATCAACGGACCCGCCAACAAATAATCAGAATCTACGTAGGCGTGACGTGCAGATAGGTGAACGCACTTTTGAAGTCGTCCTACAATTGGGTCTTGGGTCAAAGGTCAGCAACGACAATAGCATGGAAGCTGAGTTGCGTGCAAGGATGCTGGCTGCCAACCGGTCATTCTACACCCTCAAAAAGCAGTTCACCTCAAAGAACCTGTCGCGACGGACGAAGCTGGGACTATATAGTACCTATATAGTACCAGTACTCACATACGCCTCTGAGACATGGACACTGTCCAAATCTGACGAAACCCTCTTAGCCGCGTTCGAGAGGAAGATGCTCCGAAGGATACTTGGCCTCGAATGTGTGGAAAGACAATGGAGGAGCCGCAAAAATGACGAGCTATACGAGATGTACGGCGACCTTACTGTCGTACAGCGTATAAAGCTCGCCAGGCTCCGGTGGGCTGGCCATGTTATACGCATGGAAACGAACGTCCCAGCCCGTAAAGTCTTTTTAGGCCGTCCACAAGAACAGAGGAATCGTGGTAGGCCCAAATTGAGGTGGCAAGATGGCGTGGAGGCGTCCGCCATCAAGGCCGTGACTGGCAGACGAAGACGTGAGACCGTGAGCTGTTTCGGCCACTCCCGAGGCAGGCCAAGATCGCAAAGCGGTTGTAGCGCCTAACAGGTAAGTTAGTTAGTGAATAATTTCATGTTGAATGAATATAATATGTACAAGGTACTATTGATAGGTAAATTCAATAAAAACCCGGAATCGCTTTCAAATAACTTCGCTAAAATCAGAAGCGGCTCCAGAAGATAGCTGCAAAACTCTTAACTCAGAACCATCCGCATCCATAGATCCAATGGCGCAAGTCAGCTGCCAGACCCGTTCGGAGCCACCAAACTTTGCCATTGACCCATTTAATAAAAGTAAATCAAAATGGAGCGATGGATAGAGAGGCTGGAAATCACATTCCTGCTATATGGAGTAAGAGATGAACAGATGAAAAAATCCTTTTGCATTACATGGGTCCGTAAACGTACGACATCATCTGCGATAAAGTCGCCCCGGATTCTCCAAGGAAAAAATCATGCGGTAATGAAATTGTTTCAACCTTAGAAACGTTTTTTATGCCGAAGCCACATGGAATCGCAGAAAACTACCGTTTCAATTGTCGCCGACAGGGAGACAAAGATGCTGCTGTTGCGGAAGAGACTGCCCAAGAATATTTGTTAGCCCAATTGGTCTTGGGGATTAAACGTGGCAATATCCGTGCTGCTGTTGCGGAAGAGACTGCCCAAGAATATTTGTTAGCCCTTCGGAAGATTGCTGTTACATGCAATTTCGGACAGTATCTGCAGAAAGCGGAATCAATTGGTCTTGGGGATTAAACGTGGCAATATCCGTGATCGGCTACTGGAGAAACGGGAACTAACGCTGGGCGAGCCACTTGAAATTGCTGTAAGTATGGAGCTCTCGCGGAAGGGGAGTACGGAGATCAATGGTGGATCTTCTAGACAAGAACTACATGCAGTTCCGCGAAGAGATAAAAAAGGGCCAAATATTGCAAAACAGAATGCTAAGGCGCCCGGTGCTAGTTGTTTTCGTTGTGGGGATAAAACGCACTTAGCAAATGCGTGCAAGCACAAACACACTGTGTGCTCCTTTTGCATGCTGCAAGGGCACTTAGCAAAGGTGTGGCTTAAAAAGGCTGCCTCTACTAAAACAAACACACGGACGATAAGAAAACCCCATGCAATACACGCAAATTATGCTATAAACCACCAAGGAACACACAATTTACAGATTCGAGATATTTGTTCGGAGGAGGGTTATCGCGCTGTCGGAAATTTTACACAGAGTTAGTAAGCTATTGCAAATCAAGCATAAATGTGTTGGGTATATGCGATGCGTCAGTGACGCTGCATGAGAAAATTCGGAAATTGCCATTATACGTCGTAGAGTCAGAAAAACATCCACTATTGGGTCGAGAATGGCTTAAAGTGATGACGTTAGATTGGAATAATACATTTTCAAAGAGCGATTTTAGTACACTAGCTAATTATACAGATTGCACGACTGTTGCTGCTTTTACTTCTTTTTGTCGTGCTAATGCTGGACTTTCGAGTAATGTGTCGGCTGTCCCTGCTTATTTTTATGCACCTGCTGCTGCTTGTACTTCTTCTTATCGTGCTACTGGAGCTTCTTCTGATACGTATTCTTTTGCTGCTACTCCTGCTTCTTCTTATAGTACTAATGTTTCTGAGAGCGGATCTGCTCCTGTTTTACCGAATAAAGTTGCTAATTTACTGCAACGTTACCCACAAGTATTTGATTCTTCGATTGGTCGAATTTCAAATGTGCAAGCAAAGGCAAGGAAAATACTCTTCAGTTTAATGAAAACATTGGTAAAGGAGCTGAATAAACTTGTGATGAAAGAAGTGCTTACGAAGGTGGATTCAAGCAATTGGGCAACAACTATAGTTCCGGGAAAGAAATTGGGCAACCGAGTTAGGATTTGTGGTGACTACTAACAAAGCGTGAACCCTAACCTCGTCGTGACCAAGCACCTACTGCCGACTGTGGACGAATTATTCGATTCCCTAGCTGAAGGAACAAAATTCAGCAAAATCGATCTCGTCCAAGCGTTTTAACAGCTAGAAGACGCCCCAGAAGATCGTGAGATCCTTACGTTATCGACTCATCGTGGCATGTACCGCCCAAATCGCCTTATGTATGGTGTAGCATCGGCCCCTGCAAACTAAACGACTGCGGAATACGCGTGAATAAGAACGAGTGTAAATTTTTTGTTGACTCGATCGAGCATTGCGGTTATGTAATCGACAAAAATCGCATTGCATCGCAAATCGCAGAGAAAATGGCAAATATACACCGAAGAATAAGGATAAAGTTCGATCATTTATCGGCTTAATCAATTACTACGGGCGGTTCTTTCAAAACCTTAGTACAGTTTTGTATCCTATAAACAACTAACTTTTTAAATACCGACGTACCGTTTAAGTGGACAAAACAATGCGAAGATTTATTCAATCAGATGAAAGAACAGATGCAGTTCGACAATTGTTTGGTTCATTATTCATCAGAATTACAGGGTTTTCGAGGATTATATAGACATGTTCAGCGAGTTTTAGATTCGTTCAGGTATATAATAGACTCTTTCAGCGAGATATAGAATTGTTCGGATTTAGGCGTAGACATATTCGGTTATACTGTGGAGCTGGCACTATCGTACCCCTTGCACTGCAGCTTGCATCATTTGAATAAAAATCAAAGATTATTTGAAATACCATAAGATTTCGAGCAGATGATATCATTCGCAAACCCTCGCAATGTTTGACGGGTATATTTCGCCTTCTTAGTTTGTCTTGAAACCCTTCGCGTTTTTAGAACGTTACTAAACAAATTTGAGATTTTATGACCTATGCGTCGGGAGTTGTTACAGTTTACGATAAGTTACAGTTTAGTTTTATCTTTGCATTTGCTACATCATAGTTACAAATGGATTTAATTACTTTGCTGTTCTAACCAGATGTGTCAAAGTTTTAACTATTTGATCTGTGAAATGTGATAGTTTCCAGATGGTTCCATACTTGTATAATTTTGTATAGCAAACATATAACATAGAAGACATAAAACTATTTGAAAAGGTAATAGTTCACTTTTTTTGTACTGGATCTTGTATATTGGACAATAACCTTATGATGTGTTTTAGTCATGACTGATTCTGATATGGATATCGACACTAGTGCGCAGGATGAATCGATGCAGACTTGAACACGCCCGCCATGCAATTGACAGCGATTTGCGAGGGCGCGCGAGCGCACGCCATACAAGTTTAGCGCCCCAGACCCCTCGCATTAAAGAGCTTGCGAGCCTTGGTAATTTTTTTACCCCTTAGCAGATATAATTATAGCACCCCAAGAGAAGGTATACCAGTGCAAATTGTAGCATACAAAACTACTGAATTTTGTCATTTTATTTAAAAAAAAATCCACAAAAATTGAAATAGTGACCTTTTCGACAAATACTACCGCCAAACAAAATTATCCATGAATAAAAATCAAAGATTATTTGAAATACCATAAGATTTCGAGCAGATGATATCATTCGCCGGGTAACAATGTTTGACGTATAATGTTTGACGGGCGTAACAATCGTACAACAACAAAACAAGAACGAAAACGAATTAAAACAGCTTATGAAAAAGGACTAAGCATTGCAAACATTTGTACATCGTTCGATTTGTATCGTAACAAGGTGTACACAATTTAACGAAAAGTAACAATGATTGGTGAAATAGAACCTGGAATGCGAGGAGGTATGAAACCAAAAAAAACTGTGTGATGAAGCCATCTGCAATATAAAGTGGTGGATAGACGAAGACTGTACTTTTTCGATGCGTGAAATACGACAAAATAAGACACTGAGCATAGTGTAGTCGTTAGCATTACCTCAATAGGAAGAGCCATTAAAGGATTTAATTATTCCTGCAATCGTGTACATCGACAGCCGGAGAAAAGGAACGCACTTTCAAACATTCAAGTACGCAAAGATAAGGCGATTCAAATAATGGCATTGCCTCGCCAAATGAGTGTGTTAAACATCATATACATAAATTAAGTAGAAATGAATGTTAGCATGAGAGCATCGACGGGACGGTCGGCAGTTGGCAAACCGGCAGTAGTTATTATAATTAACATTCTGAATGCGTCTGCCATGACAAGGCAAGGAATATTTCACTATGATGCGAATACTACAGCCATCAACCGCATTTCTTTAAAGGATTTTTTAACAAAGCTGCAAGTGAAAATGGTCTAAAAAAGTATACATGCACCTATAATGGTTATGGACAACGTAGCATTTCACAAATGCCAAAAAATTAAAGAGTTGATAACACAACAAAACAACAAATTGCTATATCTTCACCGTATTCGCCATTTCTCAATCCCATTGAGAATATGATCAGCAAATGGAAGAATACTGTGAAACAAAAAAATCCTCAAAATGAAATCGACCTTATGACAGCAATTGAAAACGGTGCATCGTTAATCACACAAGAAGATTGTGATGGCTGTGTATAGAATATGTGTTCTTACGTAGAACGAAGTATTTAGGGAAGAAGATATAGAAAACTAAATTATTTGCTCGTCACTTATATTATAAATAGCACTTTTTTCAGGCCGAACGATCCAAAAATGCCTTGCATATTATGCATAGCATATTGACTAAACCAGAAATGAAAGATGGCTGTGAATTTTATGTTACAACTAGCTGGCCCGAGAAACTGAGTTATTAGTTAAAATATTTTCTTTCGTTAACCGTAAGAGGAAAAATGCAAAAATCCCGTCAGTAATGTCACTAGACACCGAGAAAGCCTCAAGTGAACTTGAAATCAGTCAGCTCTTTGCCAAAAAATTTAGTTCAGTTTTCGACCTTCAATCTTCGTCACCAATTAATATTGCAACTGCCCTGCAGCACACACCCGCGGATGTTCTAGATATGTCTATAAATGATATTGTCATCACAAATGAATCGGTAGAAAATGCAATCAAACAAATTAAACCCTCATTTATCCCGGGTCCGGACGGGATTCCAGCAATAGTCTTACAGAAGTGCTCAACTTATCTTTCAGAGCCACTGGTCCATCTGTTTAAGCTTTCTCTGCACAGTTCTACATATCCTACTATGTGGAAGTCTTCGTGGATGACACCCGTTCATAAAAAAGGTCCGAGACATGTTATATCTAATTATCGTGGCGTAACTTCCCTATGTGCATCAGCAAAAATACTCGAAATTCTTGTCCAGGAAGCGTTAGTCAGGGGTGGCTTGAATTATATCAGTCCAAGCCAGCACGGATTTGTTCCCAAACGATCGGTGTCGACCAATCTCGTTCAATTCGTGTCTGAATGCCTTACGGCAATGGACGGCAAGTCACAGATTGATACAATTTATACTGATTTCATGTCAGCATTTGATCGGATTAACAATGACATACTCCTTACGAAACTGAGCCGGCTTGGCTTTCATAATAATCTAGTCATATGGTTAAAATCATATTTAAACCAAAGATCATACTGTGTTAAAATCAATAAGTGCTTGTCCAATGTGTTCGTTAGTTCGTCCGGTGTACCACAGGGAAGTAACATTGGCCCAGTATTGTTTATCCTATTTATTAATGATGTTGTATTTGCGCTCCCAAATCAGTGTTTGCGTATGTATGCGGACGATATCAAGATGTATGCGACCATTAGAAATGATTCGGACAGCTCGACACTCCAGCACAGCCTAGACGAATTTAGCAATTGGTGCTCTGCGAACTCGCTATCCTAGTGTGTCAAAAAGTGTTGCGTGATTAGTTTTACTCGTAAAAAAGACCCTATCAAGCGAGACTATAACCTTGACTCGTGTATAATCCCACGTAACATAGAAACTAAGGACCTCGGCACTATTCTTGACTCATCACTCTCCTTCCGTCAACAATATTCGTACGTCATCGACAAAGCATATCGGCAGCTTGGTTTTATTCATCGTCTGACATCTGATTTTAATTACCCTTTCTGTTTAAAATAACTGTTCGTCGCCTTAGTCCGATCCGTACTTGAATTTAATGTTGTAACATGGTCTCCACACACTAACAACTGGTCCACACGAATTGAGCGAATTCAGAAAAAAATCACAAAAATAGCTATAAGAACCTTACGGTGGAACATGGACCAGCCTCTAACCTATCAAACTAGACGGCTTCTTCTAGGATTGCAGTCCTTAGAGAGACGTAGGGAAGTAGCACAAGCAGTTTTTGTAGCAAAATTAATAAAAGTCGAAATTGATGCTCCCGAGCTTCTTCTTAAAATAAATTTGTACGCCCCTGACCACGCACTTCGTCCTCGAAATTTTGTGATCAAAATAGACCGGTCCCGTACTTCCAGAGAAGCTCATGATCCAATTATTTCAATGTGTAAAGCTTTCAATAAGTTCTACTGCTTTTTTGACTTCAACATTACAGTTGCCACGTTTAAATGTTCATGTCTGTTTTCAAATATATAGCAAGTAAGGTTATTTTAAGTATTACTTTATTTTAATATTGCAAAGGCCCCTGCGCGCGCCACGCAATTATCTTCAATAAATAAATTACGAAAAAAACAAAAATGTTCCATTATTGCTTGTACAGGCTTAGGCACGGAAGCCCTAACGAAACACGAAGATCATTCGTTGAGTTCGGAGCGTTCGGGCACGATCGATTAGTTTATAAGTATAAGTGAATTGCGTGAAATAAACTCTCTTCTAATTGTGCAATACAAGGAACAACACCCGGTAATTATAAAACGCTAGAAAAAGTTACACCGAAACGCGAAAGAACATTATCCGAAATCGTAAGATTGAACATTGCTTTTTTACTTCCCATATGACAATGGGGATTTATTTCTATGGCAAACAGGGTGTGAGGTAGAGAGAAACAGGTTGCGACGAGGGAGAAGCAGGATATTTTTGGAGAGAGAGGAATGAAACCAAGGGGGAAACGCAAGGTGGATTTAAAAATATCACGTGGTGGACTCTAGTGCATTTTGACAATTCGTCACTTGACGTAAGGTCCCCAAGATTCAAACTTTGTTTACATTTATTAAATTTGATCATATAATTTATCTACCCCATTTTTTGATTAAACATTCTTTAAAAATATATTTTGGACTTCGCGAGTTCTTATTTAACATTAAAACATGGAGTAAAGTGTGTTATTTTGTGTTATTCCGTGAATTTATTCTATAATTCATTGTGTTTTCGACATTTTTGATGATAAAAATTAAGAAAGCATTATTTTTTTCAATTTTTACATTAATTCCTCATTATCTACGAGCCGCATGGACAATTTACGTGAGATTAGAACTCTTACTCACATGATTTTAAATTTCGTGCATAAACAAATCATCAAATCTTTTGTTAATATGTCTCATTTTTTCGATAAAACCAATAGACACACAAAAATGCACATAATAACAAAGAAATCTGTTCTATTTGCTAAGCTTTGTGTGCGGAAACCAATGGTTAACGGTTCTAAAATGACGTAAAGTCCCTCAACTATGGCGACCCCCCAAAGGCCCTAATCCACCACCTGATATTTTTGATCCACCTTGGGGAAACGAAGAGCCTCACATACGGAGAGGGAGAAATGTCAAAACACACCGTTCGAAACACATTCAAAACAAACGAGGACGCTTCGCGAGCCGGTGTTTGTGAAATTTATATTTTGTTATTTTAAAGTGATTTTAAGTGTTTCAGAGAAGAAAATGGACCAAATAAAGCAGTTGAAGAAGAGTGGGCTGTTAAGGAAGCGAGCACTGGCAAGGATGGGTGAAATGAAGAAGAAATGGGTGGCTGAAAATCAACCCGGTCCGAGTACGAGTATGGAAGTGCAAGGTAAGCTATTTTCATCATCTTTTACGCACGTTAAACTCGGTATCAAGTTTATATTTAATAGTTGTTTTAAAAAGAAACCATATTTAGCTGTGTGTAACTCTGAGTATACGAAGTGCGTATACTTTTTGTGCATTTTGGTGCACGCTCTGGGCCGGTGACCGTACGAGTTTTTGCAAAACATTTCTGACCGTTTTTAAGTTTTGCGTCAGACCGCAAGCTCAAAAGTGTTTTGCTGAACGCACAAATCACAAATGCACTATTTATGTACGCTTTTATGGACGTATTTAGTAACAAAGTCTTTTAGTTTCAGGTCCGGAAGCTGTGGTTGATGGCGTTGCTGAGGAGTGCATGATGGATTTCCCCTTGTCGGAGGAGGAGGATGTATTCATTTTATCCGATGATGAAGATGAGGATGAAATAATCGAATACATCGAGAACGAGAGCGAAGAGGATGATAAAGATGAAGAAAATCATCTACTGAATGAGGAAAATAATAGTCCAGCTCAACATCCGATGGCCAAGCGGTTGAGAGTTTGGGCTTTATCTCATAAGATACCTCATTTAGTATTGAATGATCTTCTTCGCTTGGTTCGCGAAACAACGGACATTCCTCTTCCTCTAGATTCTAGAACGCTCCTTAAGACACCGGTTGCTGTGGGCAAGGAAATACACGCGGTAGCTGGCGGTGAAATGTGGTATCATGGCATTGTGAAATGTATGCAAAGTTGTTTCCGGTAAGACAGATTGTGCTTAGCTTGATAACATGTACCATGTAATGGTATAACTAATGCATAGGTAACATCTACTGTGTTTCATTTTAGGAAGCTGACTCCTTCGGTCAACGAAATATTAATAAACATATTCGTAGATGGGCTACCGTTATTTAACAGCGGGCCAAAACAGCTATGGCCCATATTGGTGAAGCTTGTGAACGTCCCAGAAGCTCCCATATTGGTGGTTGGCGTGTTTTGTGGCTTATCCAAACCGGAAAATGTCGAGGACTACTTGCGCCCACTCGTTGAT
The DNA here is from genome assembly GCF_016920715.1 of Anopheles arabiensis. Taxonomy (NCBI): domain Eukaryota; kingdom Metazoa; phylum Arthropoda; class Insecta; order Diptera; family Culicidae; genus Anopheles; species Anopheles arabiensis. Next base: position 58,518,611 of record NC_053518.1, read on the forward strand.
GAATTGAATCGCCTACACGATGACGGAATTGTTATCAACAACAACAAAATAAAAATCACCCTTAAAGCTTTCCTGGCAGATTCTCCAGCACGAGCATTCATCAAAGGTAAGCAATGTAGAATAATACAGAGCTGAATAAGTTAACAATATTTATGTGTCTTTTTTCCAGGTGTAACATACTTCAACGGCGCTTGCGGTTGCATAAAGTGCAAAATCGTAGGAAAATTTGACAAGAGCGCACGGAAGATGATATTTGAAGGCGTTGCTGAGGAGAGGATCGACGATGATTTTCGCGATGGAAACTACCCAATAGGACACCAGAAGCACCATACTCCGTTATTAGACTTAAAAGAATTTAATATAGAAGTTCAGATGTCAATTGCAGACGATTTACACTTGTTTCATCTAGGGGCATTGAAGAAATTGCTTAAGGGTTATAAAGGAGGTTATAAAGGTCAGCAGCACAGCAGGAAGAGATAAACAAGATTTTAGCTAGAATAGAATTGCCAGCAGAGATACATCGAGGTGTAAGGTCTTTAAAATACGTGGATTATTGGAAGGGGACCGAATTCCGGTCTTTTTTAAATCATAAATCAAATCATATAAGTATCCCTTTGTTCTTAGGAAGAATCCACGATTCAGCGTATGATCATTTTAAACTTATTTATGTAGCTCATACTTTCCTTTCGAATTCTTTCTTCAAACAATATTGGACATACGCTGGTCAATTATTAGAGAAAATTGTTTTAGACTACAGTTCAATATACACCAAATATAATTTAACTAGTAATGTCCATAACCTTTTACACGTCACAAAAGACGTTCAAAATTTAGGTCCCCTTCCAGAAATTTCAACATATGATTGAGAGAATACGCTGCAGTTTATGAAAAGGCTAGCTAGACCAGGACCGAGAATATTAAATCAAATAGTTTGCAGGCTTGCTGAGCTTAGGGAAACACAAGCAGCAGTTAGAAAGGAGGAAAACCAGTATCCCATTTTCAAATGCAGAGGAGAGGAAGTAATTTTATTCGTTAAGGAAGGTTTAATGCTAAGGAAAGGTAATAGGAATGGATGGTTTTTGACGAAGGATAGGGAGATCATCAGGTATAGTGCAGCATTAGAAGAATCTGGAAAGGTTTACATAATAGGACATTTGTTAAAGAAGAAGAAAGTCAGCTTTAGTACTCCGTGTAGTTCAGATATCATATTTAATTATGAAGGTGAAATAGCAGATTTATCAAAAGAATTGAGTAGGGTTCCTATAAATAGTGTGATGTGTAAGCTTGTAGCTATTTCATTAGATGAAGGAATAGGGTATCATTTCAGTCCATTACTACATACTTTAGCTGTATAGGTTAGATAGGGTTTCATTAAGATAGCTTAAGACGTTTTATTGTTCCATGCAAGGCAGCAATGCTTCGATAATTTTCCTTTTTTTTTCTTTTTCAGCTGGCTAGCAAATGCTTTGACGCTTTTATGCATCTTTGAACTCCTATCCCAACCTCCACGTGGTGCTAGCTGGATTATATTTATTGCAGAATTTGTTACATTAATTCTGCAATTTTTATAAACTAATAGGGAATAGGGGGCTTTTAAAACTGGTAATATAAAGGACTAATAAACGATGATTACAACATGTCAACCATATAAATACTAGCAGTTCGGTTATTTCATTAAACTTATTGCTACTAGATTTTAACAATTGAAAGAAAGGGGTTCTCTATAATTGGAGCTAGTTGGAGCCTGGCAGTTGGGTGATTTTCATTAATAAAATATGAGCCAATTGGTATGAAAGATCATGATTTCATTAGAACGAAGTAAACGTTTGTTGTAAAAGTTCATTTGTTATTCAATTATATAGCTCTTATTACTTACATAACTAGTTAACAAACCATCACATCTTTTAAGAAATTCATCTTTGTCATCCTTTAACAATAAAACAAAATCACAGCAATTCTTCGGTTTATCGTTTTTTTGCTTGGCTTGCAGTCAACGCATTCCCTAGTTTCTTCATAAGAAACTTTTTTACTAATGTATCCGTAGCCTCAAGATAATCGTTACCTCCTACAACTCTCAATAAGTGAAGTACGTATATAAATCGATTGAAATCTATCTTACGTGCATCTACACTACTTTTCCCCGTCCACTACAAGTGGACAAAAATTTGCGATCGAACATTACTTCTAAAACTAAGTTGAGTCTACCTTCTATATCTTTAGCACTTGTAACATAAAATATAAGTTTTTGTGCAGTGTCTAACATAAAGATGCTATCAGATTTTAACCTTTCGTTAAAATTAATCAATCCTGCTTCATCAAAAAAAATTTTAATTGACACTTTTCTGGCTGTGGCATTTTTGTGATACATTGTATCGTAAATTAAATCTACCTTCATGGACATTTCTATCATAATGTCCGTCAAAGCTTCCACGGAAAAGGGAATAGTAGATGAAGGCATATTCGTTTTAGGTGTTTCCAATTGTACAGATGGAAGTACGGGAAGCCGGGATTTCGACAAATCACTGGTATTAGAAATCGATCCAGAAGATTGAGGCAAATTCAAAGGTTCCACAATTGGTCGGTAGACTGTGGGAAGGACCGGAAGGGGCTAATGGGGTGCCTTAAAACTAGAGGAAGCAGATGAGTATGTTTGCATAGTAGGAAGACGGGTTTTCGATGAAGCACCAGCGTCGAGCAAATTGTCTAACGGACGGGGTACACATGCATTTTGTACTAAAGGGCTGGTTTCGCTGATTACCAGCACAGGAAGTCGGGATGTAGTTAGAGTGCCAGATCTGGAACAGGAGGAGGAAAGCGATTTTGATGGCATTATTTTATCACTTCGCGAAATGACGTTGGATGATGCAACTGGCACATGATGTGGTTCGATGGTTTTAGAATCCATATCTAAAAGAAACGAAAAACATGTAACATTATTTTGTTCACTGATAGCGTAGGAAGATGTGTGCCACCCAGTAGCCGACAACAGTGACCACGGGAACAGCGCAACACCGGTAAGGTTAATACTTCTAATTTCTACTTACAGTCTTCTCTGTCTTTTCTCCAAATACAGCAATCAAGCAAGCAAAATCGCAGCATGGCAGATGGGATGGATGCGAGAAGATCCGCCTACAAATCACAGCACTCACAAAAGTAAATAAAGATGGCAAGCCAAGCCAGGTGCGCACAGTAACACACACACACATATCCACATTGACAAAGCGCGTACATAAAAGCGCGGCTTTTTTATGCAATCTTCGAATCGAACATGACATTCGAAAACAATTTCGAATGTGTGAAAATATACGATCCTTGGTAAACACGTACCTTGGATTATATTCACCTTGATACATTCAAAATGACAGCAAACCTCTTGTTTTGCTGAAATCAAGAGGTTTTGAGGTGAATTTGTGGTGAAAATTGTTATATGGGTTGGGATAGTTACAGGGTTTACCAGTCCAATAAACAACTGTAATAATGTTTATAACAGTCGTCTCCTTGAATAGGCACCACCGTCTACCACTTGTACACAAGTCAGATGGTGTAAGCTACTCTGTCCAAATGAATATCACAATAGTTATTTTCAATCGCACAGCTGTCAGAATCGGAATCTAGTCTATATCTTTATTATGTACATGTACATGTACCCCTATCTTTCTATATTGCGTAGTTTATAATACGCAGGTTAGTTCTTCGAATGAAGTTTTAACACTGCAGGGCTATTAATTAACGCAATTTGAGCACTCGATCGTGGCCGGTAAACAAAAATTGGAAATTCGTATAAATATTGCCTAATGTCAAATCAAAAACAAACTGCTACCTTAAAACCACGGCAGTCATTCAACAGTTAAAAATACTTAAAGTATTACATCAAAAGAAGGTGATTATATTCGGAAATAGAATGGTAAGTTAGTATTGAATGCGGGAATCGTGATTAACCTTTGGTAACGATTAGAATATGTGTTTTAGGCATATTAGAACAAGCGATAATTCCGTGTAGTAATGACGAAGAAGAGCAGCCAACAACTTCCAAACGTAGAGCTACATCGCTGGAAGACCGAAAAAGAGTTGTTGCTGCTTATGAACGGGGCCAAACGGTGCCAAACATATGCGAGATGTTTGGTTTGAACCGTTTTACGGTGTACAGCATCTTGCGCAAAGTGAGATAGACCGGTGTAGTGGAAGCTAGAAAACGTGGTGGGACTAAACCCAAGAATTTTTTTTTTTTTTATTGATTTTTATAGAGACTTTGAGCCTTTCGGCTTCATTCGCCTCTTCGTAAACTACTTAAACCTAACAATCTTCTTACCCAGGGCATTTCCTCCCTGTGTAAACCTTAATCCGAGTTTGCTCGGTTACTTTAAAACTAAGCTTAAAACTAAAAGGAAGATCAATTTATTAAATTATCAATTTAAGATCAATATTAATTTACGACACATATTATTCTGATAAACTACATTTCTTCATAAAGGTTTGTCATACGGAGGAATTTGAGGAGTTTTCGCTGACATTTGGGGTCGGGTGATAGGATGATGTCTATGCTGGTATCAAGATGGCATAAGGCGCGTTCGGTGGTGTATCCATGGCAATCAGTGAGAATATGACGAACAGTAATGTTTACGCCACAAAAGCTGCATAACGGTGGGCTGGACTTTTCTAGGAGATTGGAATGTGTAAGCCGGGTGTGTCCAATCCTGAGGCGTGATAGCACTCGTTGGTTCTGGCTGGAGTGTGTGTCTTTCCAGGCTGTTGTTGATGGTTTGATGGTTCGAAGAATAGAATTTTGTTTCCGGTGCCAGGTGAGGTTCCATTTTTCGTCAACTATTGTTTTGTTCCATTTGTTGAAGTCTCTGCGGGCTATGGTTGTGTTGTTTTCTGGAGGACGGAGCCGACCCTGGTTTGCAAGTTGGTCAGCTTTTCTCGTTTCCGCTGATACCCGAGTGACCAGGTATCCAGCAGAATGTTATAACCGGGGAGTTATCTAGTTGATCTAATAGTTGGATGTGCGGATCTCGGATGTTACCATGTTCTAGGGCGGCTAAAACACTGGCACTGTCGGTGAAAATAATATTTGGTTTATTAAGGCAAATACCTTCTTGCGCGGCGACTATCATGGCTATTGCTTCAGCTGAGAATATAGAGGTATGGTCTGGTAGTTTGATGGCACAACTGTTGTTGGAGGAGAAAATACCGAAACCGGCGGATTCATTAAGGACAGAGCCGTCGGTAAAGATATGATGGTGATTCTGGTATTTGCTTTGGATGAGATTGGTAAAATGATGGCCGGCGATATGGCTGCAATTTCCTGCACGTAGTTTATCTTTTAAAGACCAGTCTATTGTAGGCGGTTGACGATACCAAGGGCGTCCTCCGCGTCCGGTAAGCTTGCTGATAATGGGAAGCTGGTTGTTGGTGAGGGCATGAAATTGTGCATTGACTCTGTTGATAAATGATTCGGCTTTGATGTCCTTCTCTATGATGCGTCCTGCTGCTGCTGTTAATCTGTTGGTGATAATGTAATCAAAAGGAAGAAATCCGCTCTCACAAAGTAGAGAGAGGATTGGACTGGTGCAGAAGGCTCCAGTTGAAAGGCGGATGGCTGTATGGTATATGGGAGCAATACGCTTCTCAAAGTTTTCTCGTTGGCGAGAGACAATCTCAATACCGTAAAGAATTTTGGGAAGCAGCCAGCTATTGAGGATCTGCAGAAGTGTTAGACGTGATGCACGATGTTGTCCAGCTCCTAACATCCTAAAGAGGTTCAGTCTGGTTTTTGCTTCTTTTCTTATCCGGTTGGAGTGGGGAATGAAAGTAAGTTTTGTGTCAAATGTAACACCTAATATTTTCGCTGAGTTTACATTTGGTATGATGTGGTCGTGAAGTTTGATTGGAAGTTTGCGATGAAAGCCCATTTTGCAGATATGGAGGATTTGAGATTTGGAATGGGATATTTCATGACCTGTCCACCGAGACCATTGCCTTATCTTGTCAACTCCTTTTTGGAGAAGCTGACGAGACGTGCTAACAGATCTCGATGAAGAGACCAGAATGATATCATCGGCATAGACAAAAGGTTTGATTTCATATGGAATGGAGCAAAACAGAGATTCTATACTGATAAGGAAAAGTGTAGGAGAAAGGATGGCGCCCTGAGGGACACCGTTTTCTAGAGGATATGGATTAGAAACACTATTACCGATTAGGACTCTAAATGATCTGTCTGTAAAAAAATTGTCTATGAAATTAGTGAGCCGGCCACCAAAGCCCCAAAAAGCTAGTTGAGAAAGAATGGAATGGCGCCAAGTGCGATCAAAAGCTTTGGAAATATCTATGATGGCAAAGTCTATGTGATGATCCTGGTCTATTGATTTTTGAATAGTATCATCTAATTTGGCAAAATATGTTTTCCGTGCCCAACCCGCTCCGAAAAGCGTGTTGGTCAGAGCTAAGCAGGTTTCTGTCTTCTAATTCTTGCGAGAGGCGGCGATTAACCATGCGTTCTAAAACTTTACCCATGCAGCTAAGGAGGGAGATTGGACGGTAGCTATCAACGTTGTGGTTAGGTTTGTTAGGTTTGGGTATGGGGATAGTTAAACTACTTTTCCAATTATTAGGAATATTACCAGAAGACCAAATACTATTGTAAATGTTAAGAAGGGTGGATTTAGATTCTACAGGGAGGTTTTGCAGTAAGGGATATCCTATGTTATCGGGACCAGCAGATCTACCTTTACATTTCCTTAATGCCCAATGGAGTTCAGTTAATGTGAAAAGACTGTTGTATCTATGTTCAGTGGCATCAGGGAAAGAAATTGGAACAGATTCAGTGTTAAGTTTATGGGTTTGAAAATTACTCGGATAATTGTATGTGGCAGAAACATCAGAAAAGTGGATGGCAAAGGCTTCAGGTACTTCAGCAGGGGCTATGATAGTGTCCTGGGTTTTGAGAACTATCGTGGAGCTTTGTTGATTTTTACCATTCAAACATCCGACTCGCCTCCACACTTCCTTGCTAGATAACTGAGGATAGATTTCATTAATGAAATTATCCCAGTAATTCTTTTTGGCAAGACGAACTGCTTCCTTGGCAAGTCGATTGGCTGTACGATATTCCTCAGCAAAAATGGGTGTGAAAAAGTTATCCGGATTTTTGCTAGCTCGGCGGAATTTGCGCAAAGCAGCTCTGCGAGCTTTAATAGCTGCAGCAACTGTTGCGTTCCACCATGTTGGTTCACATCTTTTTCCAGGTTTTCCAGTTGTACGGGGAATACTCCGAGAAGCGGCGTATTCAATGCATGCAGTTAAGCGAGAGAGAGGGGGATTTTCATCAAGTGGAAGATTGAACATTATTTCTCTTTGATATGCTGCCCAATTGGCCTCTTCATATTTCCACCTGGGGCGGAGAAGTGGCCGCTGGGGATTTAAACTACTGTGGATTAAAAGTGGAAAATGATCACTACCATGAGTGTCATTAGAAACTGTAACTGTGAACTGCTGTGCCATAGAAGATGACACAGCGCAGTAGTCAAGTATGGAGCCTTTGCCGTTTATGGGAGAAATACGTGTAGCGGATTGGTTTGAAATTACTTCCAGACCAATTGTTTCAAAAACACAAGCAATGCTGTTCCCTCTGTTACATGAGGTCGAGCATCCCCAGGTGGTGTGTTGGGCATTAAAATCCCCTAAAACAATTAAATTATTATTTATTTGCTGAAAGGTACTAGTGAGATCGGAAATTATTGTAAAAGGGTTGATTGAATGAGAAAGATATAAACATACTATGGAGCATTGTACGGGAGAAGAAATTTCTACAACTACTGTGGGAAGATTAGTGGATATAGCTATTCTATTTGATGGAATGTGTTTTAAAATGCCTACAGCTACACTATGATGAGGTATGGTTGGGTGTATGTTAGTGTACCAATTGTATCTATTAAGAGGAGAGCTGAGGAGAGAGGGAACTGTCATTACTTCTTGAAGGGTGATTATTGTTGGATCGTGTCTATTGATTAGTAGTTTTAGTTCTTCTATATTTTGGTTCATGCTTCTGATATTCCAGGATAATGCAAATATGGATGAATAGTTATTCGATTGATATGATGAATTGAATTATGTAGTAAAGGAAAAATGGATAAAAGTTAATGCTTATAATCAGAAGGATATTGTTAATATTGAAATTATAAACTAATCTACAGATTTCGTGTTAGACCTAAGAGTTTTTTTAGAGGCAACAGAGGGAGAAGGATTGGATGCGGGAGGGTTGGGGGATTGGGATGAGGGAGAGATGGGGATGATTTTTCGGGGTTGGGATTCCTCTTCCGAGGAGGGGGTGTTCTTTTGGTGGGAACGTTTCCGTTTGTTAGTGGTGTTATTTTGTTCGTCTGCGTCATTTTGTTTTACATGTTTTACTTTTTCTACTTTTTCGTCTTCATTATCTTCTTCAGTTTCTTCTTCAGTGCTTTCTTCCGTGCTTTCTTCCGTGCTAAAATCGTCTAATTCTTCTTCACTTTCATCCTCTTCAATTTCCATTTGAGATTCTATTTTCTTTTTTTCTAAACTCTTTTCAAAATTCTTGCACATTCTTTTCATAGTTTTATCCTGATCTTCAATTTTTGTTGTTAGATTAGTTACTGTTTGTGTAAGCAAAATTATCATTTTTTCTAGAGATTCATTCTTTTTCTTGAGTTCTTCAATTTGGGTGTCTTTTTCATCTACTGTGTGTGTCTGTTGTGCGTATGTGATGCGGTTTTGAATGGGACTAGAATTTGTGGAATGGGTAGCATTAAGCAGAACTTTACGTGCCTCACCGTAAGAACAGTTGTTGTCGATCTTGTACTTGATGACCTGTTCTTCTTGTATGTAGCGGGGACAGGTACGAGACGTGGTGCTGTGGTTGTCCTTGCAGTTTATGCACACGGGATCTACGGTGCACTCTCCATGCGCAGGGGTACCACAGTTAGTGCAGGTAGGCGACAGTTTACAGTGAATCTGTGTATGTCCAAACTGTCCACACTTAAAACACTGCATTGGTTTCGGGTAATAGGCTCTTGTTTTCACTTGTAAAGCACCAAGGCGAATAAACTCCGGAATGGAGGTAGCATTGATTCGAAGCAGAAAAATGTTTGTTGGCACAATTTCACCATTCACTTTACGCGTAAAACGCCGAACATTCATTACTTTTTGGTCACTCAAGTTCTCCAAAATATCTTCATCACTTAATCCTTTTAGATCCGGGGCAAAAAATTACACACTGAACACTATTGAGGGTCACATGAGGAGCAACTTTCACAAGGGATCCATCGATTAACTTTGTAATTTTTTGAAGCTTCTCGAAGTGGCTTCCCCGCTGCAAAGAACTCCCTTAACAAGTCCCTTAAGAAGTCCCTTAACAACACTATACTTGTTAAGGGAAATGAAATCTCTCGTGAGTGATTTTGAGTGCTTTTTGAGTGCCCCCTCACTCGTTTCTCCTCACCGCACCTACCTGGCTTCCCCTCCCACCATTCATTTTCGCTTCCCTTTCTTCTCGCCCGACAATGTCATCATATAATGAATAAATATACACTTCGATGTACAATTCTATCCGCAGTCCTTTTATTGTTCTATCATGCTTTGTTTTTGTTGTTGTGATACACCTCCTGAAACGAAAACAAAACAGAAAATGGAAATTATTGTAGAACGAACACCATTTCAATACAATGATGCCGTACACAGAATGCCGCAGTATTGCTTGTATTACAATCAGTTTTGATTGATGATGGTGATGTATAAGGTTGCCACAGTACTAGTTCGACTTACCTCAGCTATTAGCAGCATTGTTTTAATCGATTCGCACTGAAAAAACAAATTAATTATAAGAGTGTGTTGCTTGCTGCCACAGATGAGCAAACATCTGCCGGTGTGTAAACAATGTGGTCGCGTGACAGCGCTGTCAAAAGTTGTTCATATCGATATGTCAAATTGATTTGACAATAAATGACAACATTGAAATTCAAAGAAGAGAGGTGTATATTTTTGCTGGCTCAGAATCTAGTGCTAGCGGATTTGTATTTGCAAAATTATTGCATCTAACTGTGAGTAAATCGAAAAAGAATTATTGTCTTCAATGTATATAACGCATATGTTTGCAATTTTAATGCATTTGTTTTAGATATCAAATCATGGAAACACAATCAATTCTTGATGCAATCGGGATATGTGATCAGCGAATCGAGCAGAATCTTCGTCAAACGCATAAACTTACCACTGCAGTAGTAGATGTAAAACTGCAACTTAAGAAAATGTGCCGGACAGAGCTGGAACAGCCTGTCGTCACTGCATCCATTGCACACCAGCCCCCAGCAATGCAGCGACCAGTTTTCCTCGCATCAGAATTGGTGTGCAAGGAAGAGCTGGATGCGTTGGAAAATAATCTCTCTCTCTCGGAAAACTTCCAAACAATGGTACGTTGGATTACCGACGAGATTACTGCTACCAAAGAAAAGCAACGAATTCATGACGCTTTGGGAAAAATGTTTTCAAGACCTTTTTTTGCGAGTTGTAGCTGGGCTGGGGCTGTTAAAAAAGGATATAGACCTAAGTTGGGTTTGAAAAAATATCCAAAAGTTGTAAAAATACTGAAGGTTGTTGGTGGAAATATTGACCAGGCAACTTTTCAAAAACATTTGAAAGATAAGCTTTACAATAGGAAAAGTGCATGTAATATTAAAGGGATAAGAAAAAGTGTAGTTCATGCCGAACATAAAAGAAAGGCAGTGATTAATAGTTCTAAAATAGTATGGGGTTTTCATGTTATCCGTGCGGTGAAAGTTTAGTGAATTATTGAGGTTCGAAGAACGTCTGAATTTGAATAAAACAATATGAATTCGTAAAACATGTATTACTTTAATATAATAAACAAAAGTGTTATTTTTAGCTTCTAGGAGATTGGCATGATACAAGATCTGATCACCAACAGGTTCTGCTACACCTTATCTTGCCATCGAAATAATTGTGCTCTCCTGCGCACAGTGGGGAATGTGTCAGGTATTCTCATAACATATCCCATTACGTCTTGCGTACCAGCGCCAGTATCAGAAACTACAGTTTGATGTGCAACTCATTAAGCTAGTGGTTCATCTTTCACTTTCACTCTCCATGCTCGAAAATTGGGAATGCGCAGTGGCACAGTTCCATCGTAGCAAGGACAGATTATCCGGCTGCGTGATACTGAAAATGTCTGGAAAGTCGTAGGATGCCGGCATGAAGGCGTAGGTATTTAAACCAATAAGAAGATGGTCCTGAGGATGCGTCCCTTAAAAAATCTCGATTCAATATTAAACTAGCAAAATTTTGGAAGTACGTAAGTGTCTCTTTATTATACACTTTTTTATCACAAACAAATTTCATAACCATATTTTTCATTTTATATTTACTTATAAAAGTACTTAGTAACCTACAATACTCTTCTAGCTTTAAAGTTCTCCTAAAATTAAATACTTCTAGGTAACTAATGCATTACTAATTAGTAAGTGTGTAGGAGAGGGAACAGTACCATTGAATCGGGTTGTGGGGAGCGTTCAACAGGAAGCTGGGAAAGAGGACGACTTGGAAGAAAAATAGGTACTAATTTACATTTAATATTACTTGAAGAAACCTCTACACGGGTGGTATGAACATTTGTATGAATTTTAAAGATATTTAAATTGATTGATGATACATCGAAATCCAATACCCCCGCATTTGTTGATGAAATGTCAAAATATTGCTCCCAAGAACTAACTTCTACACCTAAAATATTAAATGCATCGCTTGTAGTTGATTTGGTAGCTTTTATAAATCTTCCATTTTTTTTGTTTTGTGTAAGAAACCAGCTATCTTTGAATTCGGGTCCTAATTGGTAATCGGCTCTTACTTGTAAACGTCCTTTTTTCTTTAAATGTGGATAATTCGTTTCCGTACGATGACTGGCTTTTTGAACAATACTTTGTTCTGTTAATCTAGAAGCCACCTGTTCCACAATTTTAGTTCCCGATTTGACGCATGGTTTTACAAATCGCATATTGTTCTCAAAATCATATGCAGAAAAATAATCCAACGGCCCTAAATCCTCAACATCATCGGCAACATGTTGGAGGTTATGGACGTTGCTTGTAACATTGGATGCACCATAAAAGTGACTAAACTGTCTGACAAACTTTTCAAGCATTCTTTTCGCCACAGGCCAAAGTTGTTTGTATTCTACAGTACTAAGTATAGTTATGCTACAAAAATATAAAAGATAATGATTATATGCCTCACTTCGCATAAAATCTTTGAACACTACAATACTTATATAATGCAGAAAAATCTTAAATTCTGTGGCCTTCCACAAAGCAAGTTCTTTTAAGTGCCGCATTCTACGGGGCACTTCAGAAGGAAGTCGTGTCTTCATAATAAAAGCAGAAACGACTTCCCTGTGTCGGGGTGTCCAAACTACAAAATGAATGTCACCAAACTTATTATGTATTATGCCCTCGTCGATTTTTTTACTAACACCTTCATCAATTAAATGAAGACGGTCACTGGGAGGGACGCCTTTGACCATATTGAAACGATATTTTTTTTCCAAAGGTGACGTTTCTGTGTGATGTTCAACACAATCCCTACCTCTAAAACTCTCGTTAGTACGCGGCGTGGCATTGACAGTATTAAAAGTCATAACTTTACCTCTTTTGGAAGGTACTGATATACCGACTGCTGTGCAATACAAGCATCCATGTTTACCATTAAAATTAATGGTAGCTGTGGTGATATGAAGGAAATGATGAGTTATTATGATAGATTATTCAAATTTTTACAATTGGGCATCATATTCTTACAAACCTTTAAGAAATGCTCGCATTGGTGCATCAGCAACAAAAACCCTCATGAAAAATGGAAACATTTTATCGCCAATGTTAATTCCATTGTCTATGAGGTTGTTAATGACCTTCACTAATGGATTCAGGAATTCTTCCAAACAACCCGGCTTTGACAATCCACCAAAAACACCGACCACAAATACCGGGATGCTGGACAATTCTACCACTCTTATTTGAATCGGAATTAAATTTTTCCGACTTTTCCTAAATAGTGGCAGTCCATCAATGGACACATCGATTGTGATTTGTTCTACATCTGGACAAATATACCTACAAGCAAGCAAGAATTTTATAATCAATATTACATTAAACATACACTCAAGGGATGTAAGCATACTTACTCAAAATAGTTTTGTAGCACTGATTGTATTCCGCGGTACCACATTTGCCCACCGCTTATTGGGAAAATTTGCTTGCCAACTTGAATTGGTGTTTTCATCAATGTTTGTGATGATTTTGGAACAGGAGCTTGAAAGTGTTTTCGTATTATAGCAAGGATAGCTCTAATAGTGAAACGGGACAGGCGACTTATAATAGCTAGATGTCTGAGGGCATCATTTAAAGAAAGCTTATGAACAAAACTTAAATCATCGTCCTTTTCCACTTCATTCTCGTCTACATAGTCGATGAAACTGTCGTATACACCTTCACCACTAGAAGAGAATGCAAAAGAAGTGTAATCTGCCAACAGTTCTGGAACTTCTACTGGATGATTGTCTAAAAAGAAAACGACGATTAAATATATAATACAATTTACAAAACAAAAGGCACACACTCACCTACTAAGAGATCCGGCCATGGAATGTTCGATGAGGCAAGATCAACATTAGCAAGTTGCACATTGCATATTCGGTCCAATTCTTCTAGCTCCCGCTTTCGCTCGCGATAATAATTTCCATCATATCGCTGCATTGTCGAACGTAGGTTTAATTTCTACTAGTTTTTCACGAAAATAATGTAGCAATGTGCAGATCTTTCCCATTCACCAACATACCGGTCAAATGTAAACAAGTATTATAAACGCGATTCAAAACTTGACAGCAAAATACCGAGCAAAAAAAAAAATGACAGCGATGAATCAAAAGAAACGTTATTTTTATTTTCTTTATTTTTATAGAGACTTTGAGCCAATTGGCCTCAATCGCCTTTTCAAGAAACATTATCATTACCTTCGTTTCTATGACCAAAAATGCACCCTTATCTTTATGACCACCTACGCGAGTAGATTATACATTTTGTAAAGGAATTCGTATTTTTATTGGTGAAAAAATACATTATTTAACATTATTATACATTATTTATAATAACGATACTTCTTTTTATGTTATAAATTAATGATGTTTGACTTTTAGTTACGTAAATTGAATGCGCAGTAAATAGTTCAACTTCCACCAATAGACCACCATGTTGTTCCAGTTGTCGGGGCAAAAATTCAATTTATATGAATTTAGAAAAAATATTTGGAGTTAGACACCTTTTGGAATAGGCTCTATAAATATAAGTTTATCCATTGCTATACATATCATTACAAAAATAACGAGTTGATTTAAACCCAAATCTCTTATTGTATATATTACCTATCCGGAATAGGTGGTTATAGAAATGAAGGTTAAAAGAGGAAAAGATGACTTACAAATTGTGCGTAACTTGAAAATAATCTCTCGTTCTTGATTTTGAATTATGTGGTGAGACTAGAAAGAGTGAGTAAGCTGTGTGAAGAAACATTTCGATTGACAAGCGGGGTGTAGCAACGGGTGGAAGGAACATGAAACGCATGGAAATTGAGTGCAGGCACTCATTGTGAGCGACTTTTTCCGCGGGGTTTGGTTCCTAGTTTTCAGCAAAAGCTTCTTTCCACTGTCGATTTTACGGCCAAACTCACTAAGATCACTGCCAACGGCGTCCTTGATGGTTTTACCTACGATGAACGGGTTTACGGGCAAGACAGAATCATTTGCCATTTGAAGCACCAAATACTTTAATTCACCATTCTCATTGTCTTTGTCCATCCACGGGGGCATAGGTCTCACTCTACGAGTGGTCCCGGGAGGGGGAAAATTCCCCCCTAAGGGGGGAGGGTCTGACATGTTGTCAGCCCAATGTAAAAATGTATCTTTTAAAACAACTGTTTATTTCAATTTCAAATCACTGTTTAAATCACAGAATCACCACACCAACAAACACTTCACTGTGATACAGATATTAACCCTAACCACGTAACACCAGTCCTGAAAAGGACTGCATTGAACGGCTAAAAGTAACACTTCACAACAAGGTCGCACACGAAACAAAGAGGAAAAATACCGGGTAACAAATCACAGACTACAGAGCAGGAGGTATAAGAAATACGTCCGCACACTTCAGCTGTCACAAGTCGAATCGACGATCACGAATGCTAAACCCAAGAAGCTGTCGAACGATGTAATTGACAGCATTAAACGTTGGATTGACCAGGATTGCACGATAACACTACGGAAAATGCAGCAAAAATTGGAGCAGGAACATAACATACAGGCCAGCATAACCACCATATCACGAGCGATAGAAGGATTTCATTATTCTTTCAAACGTGTGAATAGACACCACAGAGAAGAAACGCACCTTCTAACATTGAAGAAAGGCGAAAATATGCCGTGGAGTTTATGTCGCTTCCTCGTGAATATAGCGAGAGAAATATAATCTACATAGATGAAGTAGGCATGAACGTAAGCATGCGTGCAACAATGGGGCATTCGGCAGTCGGCAAACCTGCAGTGGTAGTAGTACCACAGCTTCGGAGCCGCAATATTTCCATCGTTTGTGCTGGCATGGTATTGTGCATTATGTAGCCAAAACAACTGCGATTGAGCGGGTTTCCTTTAAGGATTTTATTTTACAACTGAAAGGCAAATTGGAAGAAGTTGGAATTTTTGAACCGGTATTGGTAATGGATAATGTGGCATTTCATAAATGCAATGAAGTCAAGGAATGCATTACCCAACACATTAACGCTAGATTGCTGTATCTTCCGCATTACTCTCCTTTTCTCAACCCAATTGAGAATATGTTTAGTAAGTGGAAGAACATTGTGCGACGTGCTAATCCGGAAAACGAGAATGATCTGATGACAGCCATTGAAAATGGTGCTTCTCTAATAATAACATTCCAAGATTGCGAGGGTTACTTCCGCAACATGTGGGAATATATCAATAGATGTTTAAGTGGAGAACAAATATGAGATTAATTTTAGATTTGTTGTGCACATGCTTTTTATGTAACCACTGAGAGAGGAGAGAAATTTCCATCACACCTTCTACGCGGCTTAATCAATGCAACGATTACGAAGTACCTGTTTGCCGGGTTATTCACCCAAACGTCTTTCGTTGTAGGTTCGTGCTGGAAGATCCTGATGTGCACCAGTAACACACTAACACCATGCAGTCGATCGGTTTTCTGCTGAATGACCAGCCCCATGCCGTCATCTGGCGCTTTGCCTTTGCCTTTTCTCATTAGGCTACTTGCTTCACCGAAAAGGCTGCAGAGGGGTACTAGTCAATGAGCTTAAGGTACATGTTTTTTTAATGCAATGCTGTGCATCTTTTTATTCAAAATAAATTCATGGTAACATAATGGTAACGCAATTAGAATAACACAAATACGAATAGGAACATAATAATAATGAAGTATTAGTAATTCATAATAATTGTAAACGTAAAAGTTTCACGTATTGTTTCGTAGTTCACAGATAACCCAATCATATTGGTGTGTAGGAGTTTACATAAAAAGCATGTGCACAACAAATCTAAAATTAATCTCATATTTGTTCTCCACTTAAACATCTATTGATATATTCCCACATGTTGCGGAAGTAACCCTCGCAATCTTGGAATGTTATTATTAGAGAAGCACCATTTTCAATGGCTGTCATCAGATCATTCTCGTTTTCCGGATTAGCACGTCGCACAATGTTCTTCCACTTACTAAACATATTCTCAATTGGGTTGAGAAAAGGAGAGTAATGCGGAAGATACAGCAATCTAGCGTTAATGTGTTGGGTAATGCATTCCTTGACTTCATTGCATTTATGAAATGCCACATTATCCATTACCAATACCGGTTCAAAAATTCCAACTTCTTCCAATTTGCCTTTCAGTTGTAAAATAAAATCCTTAAAGGAAACCCGCTCAATCGCAGTTGTTTTGGCTACATAATGCACAATACCATGCCAGCACAAACGATGGAAATATTGCGGCTCCGAAGCTGTGGTACTACTACCACTGCAGGTTTGCCGACTGCCGAATGCCCCATTGTTGCACGCATGCTTACGTTCATGCCTACTTCATCTATGTAGATTATATTTCTCTCGCTATATTCACGAGGAAGCGACATAAACTCCACGGCATATTTTCGCCTTTCTTCAATGTTAGAAGGTGCGTTTCTTCTCTGTGGGTGTCTATTCACACGTTTGAAAGAATAATGAAATCCTTCTATCGCTCGTGATATGGTGGTTATGCTGGCCTGTATGTTATGTTCCTGCTCCAATTTTTGCTGCATTTTCCGTAGTGTTATCGTGCAATCCTGGTCAATCCAACGTTTAATGCTGTCAATTACATCGTTCGACAGCTTCTTGGGTTTAGTCCCACCACGTTTTCTAGCTTCCACTACACCGGTCTATCTCACTTTGCGCAAGATGCTGTACACCGTAAAACGGTTCAAACCAAACATCTCGCATATGTTTGGCACCGTTTGGCCCCGTTCATAAGCAGCAACAACTCTTTTTCGGTCTTCCAGCGATGTAGCTCTACGTTTGGAAGTTGTTGGCTGCTCTTCTTCGTCATTACTACACGGAATTATCGCTTGTTCTAATATGCCTAAAACACATATTCTAATCGTTACCAAAGGTTAATCACGATTCCCGCATTCAATACTAACTTACCATTCTATTTCCGAATATAATCACCTTCTTTTGATGTAATACTTTAAGTATTTTTAACTGTTGAATGACTGCCGTGGTTTTAAGGTAGCAGTTTGTTTTTGATTTGACATTAGGCAATATTTATACGAATTTCCAATTTTTGTTTACCGGCCACGATCGAGTGCTCAAATTGCGTTAATTAATGGCCCTGCAGTGTTAAAACTTCATTCGAAGAACTAACCTGCGTATTATAAACTACGCAATATAGAAAGATAGGGGTACATGTACATGTAAATAATAAAGATGTAGACTAGATTCCGATTCTGACAGCTGTGCGATTGAAAATAACTATTGTGATATTCATTTGGACAGAGTAGCTTACACCATCTGACTTGTGTACAAGTGGTAGACAGTGGTGCCTATTCAAGGAGACGACTGTTATAAACATTTGTACAGTTGTTTATTGGACTGGTAAACCCTGTATCAGTCAATATCGGACTCCTGAAATATGAAGAGATTTTCAACTTCCCAGGTTTCTCTATGGCAATCAGAAAATGCATCATAATAAAACCTCTATGGCAATCAAATCATGTATCATCATTAAACCTTCTCGGTTTTTTTCCTACCTTCTCTCTATGCATGTATGCATAAAAAAGATTTGAAAAAATACAAAAACTGTAGTAGTCGTAGAAGAAAAATCAAACATGGTTATTTCAAGAAAACTGAGCTTTCAATTCCGCACAATTTAAGTTAACTGGTTAAAATAAATGAAAATTATGTTATACCCTTTTCGACGATTGAGCATAACAAATATTTTATGAACAATTCTTAAAAGAAACAATTCACGGTTTAGTTTCAACCTCAAACAAAATCGTCCATGTCTTAGTCATATGTATGTAGTTAAGGAATATTACGTTTTTGTTGTTAAGCCATCAATCAAGGCACTTGGCGACAAATTACGCAATTTTTATTGTAAAAAGACATGAACAAATTAACAAAATCACTCACCCAACAGAATTTAAAAACGCATGGTATATTGTTTTGGAAAAGGTCGAACCGATCTTTAGGTGTACTGTAGATAGAACATTATATTTCTCATTTTCTGACTCTAGGCAACCAAAGAAGCACGGGAAATAAAAGCTACTTCCAAATTCTATTTTTCTTAATGCAGTAGAACGTCGATTATCCGGGGACGGATTAACCGGCGGACGGCTTAACCGTGCGCATAAATCTGACAGCTGTTCATACGTACGGCGAAAGTTAGTAGCGATAATCAATTGGGTAACCAGTTTCTTGTGCAGCTCGGTAGTGTCCAGGGGTATTTTCGAAATTCATTTTTGTTCATGAACAGTTGTTAAACCTACAGTTATTGATTAAAATAATATTCTACTAACGATTAATCGATTGATTCTAGGTGAATTAATAATAAAACTAGTGAATTTCATATGTTTTATATGCGTTTGACATTTCTTGGACCATTATCCGTGCAAATCGATTAACCGGCAACCGTCCGGTCCCGAGCTGCCCGGTTAATCGACGCTCTACTGTACTTCGCAGTGTTTTGAATAGATTCCAAATTCTTTATACTCCTCTCTTGTTCTTCCTCCCCCCACTGCCTCATTTTCCCAAACTGATCTATTTTTATATAGATTATCACTTCCATCGACGGCGTGTCGATGTGACGATGTGTGTCGTTCCGTGTGTGTTGTCGATTTGGTCAGAAAAACTTTTACTTCACAAAAACAGGCCTATTATTTTACTCGAATATATCGTTTTCGCCATTCGAATCGATGAGCTTCGTCGACATTTTTGTTATAGCATCTGTGTGTTTGACAGTTGGTCGAAGCAACCGGCGGTCGGACTGAGTGTAAACAAACGGATTCAGCACTTCTTTGAAATCATGTTTTTACCATAATTTTATTGAAAATAGGGTAAATATGAGTGATGAGAGTGTTGATCAATTAATGTTAAACCTAATTACAAACGTAGACAGTGGCTTAAATTCTTTGTGTGGTTGAATTTGTACGTTCCCGACAGCTTGAGCTCAAATCTCTCGAATGCACCTTCCTGTTCGAGCAATACGGTGCCGATTTTTACTTCGTCGACTCGAATCTGCCGATGAGTTACTCGAAGCGGAACGTCGCTAGCAAAACGATACGAAAATGAACAAATTGAACGTGCGAATGAATCTTCTCGAATGCCGAACGCAATATAATAGACCTGAATATACTCCAGCGCTCACGCAAGAGAGCAAGCAGGCGCGGTGTAGAAGATAGAGATAGAGAGACATGCGATTATTTTGCTCCAGGCTTTCTTCTTTTGTCCCATTGCGGGGTCGAAGTGTTGAAGTCAGAAAAATATAGAACATGTGGGATCCATAGAGTTATGACACGGGAAAGAGTGTGACCTAATAGGATACTTGATCGTATACACAATCTGCTTCATTTCAGGGAATCAGCCATGGCAGTAAACAATTTATTTGGGAATTTAGAACCAACCCAAGGAAACATTTTGGACCTAGCTTGAACAAAAACTGGGCTGTCTTGCTCTATCTTCTATACCGCACCTGCTTGCACTCATTCACGAGCGTTAAAATATACTCTCTCGATTTCATGTTCTCGCGAATTGCCTGCTGCTGTAAGAATGAATGAGTGAATGTGCAGCGTTTTTCTCTGTGCTTCTTCTTCTCCCCCCTCGTTCTTACTCCCTTCTTCCATCGATCCGATGCGCGATTCCTTACACGACCGCGCAATAACATTTGTAAGGTTCCGCCGCAATGAGAAACTGTACGGAAATATACAGAGCATTTCCTTTAAGCATCCGTGGTCCACACGGAACGCCGATGAACCAAACATCACCGGCCAATTTCAAATTCTCGATATTGGCGGTGACTGGTGAATGCATGTCCCTCCCCTCCCTCATCAACTTTATTTCACTTACTTCTCATCTCCTTCCCTTTCCCCTTCTCCTAGAACTCATACAAATGGAATTCTAGAGATAAGTGGAGAAGAGGGGAGGAATCAGCTTTTAGCTCTCTCTCAAAAAATAAGTCCAAAATTGTCTGCCTTTGGGTACCAGTTTGGGTACTAAGATAGGGCCCCATCTCAGGTCCATAGTTTTACCCATTCATCGCGTTTTGGACGTTTGGGCTACTGCTTCTTCAATTGCTCGACTTGAGGCGATTCAACGTAAGCTCACGCGATATGCCCTACACCTTATCTTCCTCCGTATGCTGCGCGGTGCTGTCTTCTAGACCTTGAACTTCGGTTAGAAGACGCAATGCACAGTGCTCTTTCATCGCTGGTTTGCTAAATGGCCATATCGACTCATCGCCTCTGTTGCATCGAGTCGATATCTATGCACCATCCCGAACACTTAGGTCTAGAGAAACTCTACGGCTCGCTCAACCCCGTTCCAGTGCTGGTCGGTCAGACCCTATGTTCCGCATGTCGCCTGTTTTCAACACTGTTTCGAATTGCTTCGACTTCAACATCTCAACTCAGTGCTTCAAGGAACGTCTCCGGCTTAAGCCTTTGCCGTAGTGAATTGCGATACAAATTTTGCTATGTAATTTTTTACTTATCATAATTAGGCCATACGTCCCGTTGAAGATTTAACAATTAATAATAATAATGATAAAGATGTGAAACTTACACGGGTAGGCGGTCGTACACATGACGGTTAAACGTAATCTTCAAAAAAAATGTTATTTGCATTTTGAAGCCGAGATTTCAGCAACAGAAAATTAACCAAGATCTTTGCCGATATCTCAGTTGTGCAGATCGCGGCAAAACTAAACCGAGATTCGGCATTTTTTTTCAACAGAGTGGGATTCTTCCAAACTATTATCAATCCAACCGATTCATGCTTTTAAAATGTTAGTTTAAATTGTATTCTAAAAAAATATAAAACTAGGTGACAATTACCTGGTTTTCAAGATCCCGAAATTGTGAAGGCTGTGAAAACGTTTAGCCCGGTGCTAATGTTCATCAACATTCCATTCCGCCGGCTTCTAGAACGCAAACAGTTGATTTGAACCAAACATCTTCTTCTCTGGCACAACAACCGTTGTCAGTCAAGGCCTGCCTGTACCCACTAGTGAAATGAGCTTGGCTTTCAGTGACTTATTGTTACCATAGCAGGCGGACTATCCTACGTATGGGGGCACGGTCTATCCGGGGCTTGAATCGATGACGGGCACGTTGTTAAGTTGCACGAGTTGACGACTGCACCACCAGACCGGCTCAAACCAAACCAAACATACATGAAGAAAAAATTAGTTTTTTCGATACAATTCAACTCATCTTAGTTCATCAGTACTGATGAGAGTGAGATAAGGTTTTTATCAACAGCAATTATTCTTAGAACTCTATTATTTTACTTGTCCAATACTACTGTTCTTGCGAGTATAGCACATTTATTCACAATGTTTGATGATTCCCAGCAAAAGACCAATGGCAGGCCCCTGAGCCTGCCACCAGCTTACGGGAAAGTTCACTGACAAGACCTGAGGTTTGCCACCAGGCTGAACGTGTTAACTTGAAATCAGTCAAATGTGTTTTTATGAATTGCTGTAAAATTTTTAATTGAATACCTAAATAGACATGAGTGTCGATTTTGTTTACCCATTTCAATACTTTTTTTAAATATCAATACATTGAAGGTGTTAAAATACTTTGATTGTACAATTCCCGCTGTGCAATGGAGTGATGAAGTTTTTTTCTAATTTCGTCTATAAATTTCTTCGTACCAACAAAAGAATAACACATGGGGTAACTGTACCAGTATTCGACAGTGTACCTGTTTTTGGCAGGGTAACTAAAAACGTGTAATTGCGCAAAAACGCGTTGAAAGTTGTATCAACACATGTTTTTTAAATAGAGATTTGCTCATTTGTCATTCATGTACGAAGTATCACATCATTTCCTTGCATATTTTTCAAAACATCAAACAAAATGTGCGAAGTTCACAATTTTTCGGCAGATTTGCTGTTAGCCTAAGAGAACCAGAGCACTTAAACAATGAAAGTGTGGTTTTATTAAAGATTCTATGGTTGCTGAATTTATACTATCCCGCTTGTAATTTTAAAGTCATTAAAAACAAGTAATTATTCACTTTAAATGCTGCCGAAAATTGGTACAAGGTTAATGTTGATTTTTACAGTTCAATGCTGTGGGCTCCTGCCGAAACTTGAAACAATACAGGAGTTTCCAATTGAGTTTAGACTAGCCGCATACTTTTTTTGAAAAGTCGCATTAGATTCTTGACTAGCATCCTCTATTTTTGATTACGAGCAATGGATTATTGACTAGGAGCAATTGATTTCAGCAGGTCCCTGCATTACAGCCTAAGAGCGTCGCGTTTATAACACCCGGTATGACAGATCGACTTGAATAATAATCTGTGGATAATATTTAATTTCATCCGCTCATTAGTTTAAAGCGTTTGTTTTACTGCTATATATCATCCACAAAATAAGATATATTTTATCTGATAGGTTTTTGGTGCTATTGTTTTGATTTTATGAATGCACAATACAACACAAAAGCACTTAACGGCTGAATTGAAATATGCAGTAGTGAACCCACAGGCATAACCGAACCAATAGCTAAATTAAGCAAGTTTTTCAGAGTGACCATATGTAGTTCTATCGATTTTCGATCGAATATCGGTTTACAATTGAGCACACTAATCCTCAGTTTTTCTAACCAAAAATCAAATATTTTTCTAAGTATTGATCGTTTAACCATAAAATTGGAATTTAATAAAATTTATGAGTGAATAAAAAGTTGTTTTTACTGAAAATTACAGAATTTGCTTTAGATTTCCTACCGATAACCTCTAAAAACAATCTGGTCACTCCGCGCCAGCAACCGGTCTGCTGAAATCAATTGCTCTTGGTCAATAATCCATTGCTTGTAATCAAAAATAGAGGATGCTAGTCAAGAATCTGTGGCGACCACGTTATAGCCTCACCACAGTCCGGAGCTGACGTCAACCGTCAATTCAAAATATCGGGCACTCTAATTCGAACACCCTAATTCAAGCACCCTAATACGAGCAACCTTATTCGAGCACCCTAATTCGAGCAATAGTTACCAACTTAGCCAGACTAAACTATTTCCCGTTAAAAGATTATAAAAGCCGTCGTTCCCACCACGCGTTCTCTTCTCTTTTCGTTCTCATCCGCTAGTGGACGTGCTCCCGTAACTGCGTAACCCGTGATAAAAACCATTGTAAAAAATTGTATTTTGTGACATCTTGGGAATCCAAATAAAAAAGTGGTCTACCCACGAGGAAGCCAAAAATCTATTGCAACTATTCAAAAAAAGTATGCTGCTAGTCTAACCTCAATTGGAAAACCCTGTAACACACTTTTGATTTGTGATTAGAAAACTGCAATGCGTATGTCGACACCAAAGTGAGCAAGAATAATGTATTTAGAAGGTTGATTTTTACCGCTTTTGCTGGGCGACATTGTGGGGGACATCTGTCACTCTCTGCATACAAATTTCATTACCCCGCACCTCCCCGATTTTTATACCGGAGCCCCAGGAAGAGAAATGTCAAGTCGAGAAATGTCATTTTGCTCTGAACAATTCACCTTGTCATTTATAACACCTTGAAAGTGAGTGCATGGATGGGCTTATAGTGTTCTTCCTCACCAATACATCTGTGGTGATTACAATATCGAGCATAACGGCTATTCCGGATCGGATTGACTCGTACCGATTGGATACCAATCCGGACCGATCGGGCGGCTGTCAAACGAAGGATGACGAACAAGATTATTCATGTATGGAAGCCATCGAGAGCAGACGCGATCTACGGTACCACAAATTGGCGACGAGGAGAAAGTTAAAATAAATTGAAGTGAAGTGAATTAGAAAGTGTTAAAAGAAAGGTTTGCAAATAAATGTGATAGTTGTGAAACCCGTTCAAGTAAATGTGTATTGTGTATTGTGTTATTTGTATTGTTTCGATGGTTGATCGCAGGAGAGCGGCAGCCGGGTAGAGAGGGTTGCCTGAGAGCAACATACAGGAAAGAAATGCCGGAGCGCATGTAACGGGAAAGAAACGGTTGGAAAACAGCGGAAAACAATTGAGAAAGGCCGGATAGCTATATATATATTAGAAACTGTCGGAGAACAGGGAATAATAGAAAATGGCCGGAGAGCCATTGTTGAAAAACTGCCGGAGAGCAGGGGGGGAAACAGGACGAATAGAAGAAAATAGAGGCAGGACAAAAGAGATACAATGGTAACTACGTTTTATATTACAGGAAAATGGACCAGTGGAATGTTTCACCGTTTCTTTCCAAGGCAATGGAGAGAAATGCCATTAGGAATGAATGGATGAAATACCGTCGAAATTTCGAGTACATCATTGCAGCAACGGAAGAAAAGGATCGGGCAAGGATCAAAAACATTTTTCTTGCGAAAGCCGGGCCGGACGTGCAGGAAGTTTTTGCATCGATCACAGGCGCGGAGATAGAGGAAGCTGGTGGAGAAGAAGTGGACCCGTATTTAGCAGCGATAGAGAAGCTAAATAATTATTTTTGTCCTAAACAGCATGATGTTTTCGAGAGGAATAGATTTTGGACGCTGAAGCCGGAGCAGGCGGAATCTGTGGAGGAATTGGCTTTCCGTTGCCACAGCCTGGCCCAAAAATACGTGTTCGGGAAGACCGAAGACGAAGCGAGGTCGATCAGTGTAATAGATAAAGTTATACTGTTTGCACCATCAGAACTGAAGGAGAGATTATTGTCACAGAAATTTCTGGATTGGGATCAAACGATGCAAATGATAACTTCGTTTGAATCCGTGAAGCGACAGGCTCGAGCGTTGGCAGCTCCCGAGAGAGATAGCGTAAAGAGCTGGAACACAGCAACCGAAGTGAACAGGGTAGGAACACAGAAGGAGGAATGTTCTCGGTGCGGAAAAAGGGACCATACGGGAACTGACCCACAATGTCCGGCAAAGAACAGTGAATGTTACAAGTGTAAAAAATTAGGTCATTTCGGGGTCAAATGTAAGGCACCGCAAGACAGGAAACGTCGGTATGATACATTTGTACAGGGTGGGAAACGGCCAAGAGTGGAAAGAGTACATGCCATAGAGAATACAGAACATGAAACATATGAAAATTTTATTTACAATATCAGCGACGGTGAAGAGATGCTGTGGGTTAAAGTAGGAGGGATAAAAATGCAGCTGCTAGTTGACTCAGGCTGCAACAAAAACATCATATCAGAGAAAGCTTCGGAGTATATTAAGCCATGCCAAGCACAAAGATGGGGTGAGACGGAAGAATGTAGGGAAACGTTCCTTCCCTATGCGGATAGACCAAAACCACTGACAGTCTTGCGGAAGTTTTTCGCAAAAGTGGAAATACAGGATAAAGGGAAAATCATAGAAGTATCGGCAAGTTTCTATGTTATAAAAGGAGGCCGACAATCGTTATAAGGTAAAACAACAGCTATAGAACTAGGAGTGTTATTCGTCGGACTACCTAGCACGCATGGGATAAGAGCGATTGAAGGGGGAAAACAACAACCATTCCCAAAGATAAAAGGAGTAGAAGTAAAGATAGCAATAGACCGTGATGTGCAACCGATCTGCCAACACCCTAGAAGACCACCTATAGCTCTTTTAACAAAAATTGAAGAGAAAATCCAAGACCTGCTAGATAAGGATATTATTGAGCCAGTAGAAAAAGGGTGTGAATGGGTGTCGCCGTTGGTTCCTATCATTAAGGACAATGGTGAATTACGTCTATGCGTCGATCTGCGCCGTGCAAATAACGCTATAATGAGGGAACGACATTTAATGCCAACGATTGAAGATTTTTTACCGCGGTTCACTACAGCTAAAATATTCAGTCGTTTGGACATAAAGGAGGCATTCCATCAAGTTGAGCTACATGAGGTATATCACGACATTCATAACGCATATAGGATTGTTCCGGTACAAAAGGTTAATGTTTGGAATTGTTGTAGCGCCGGAAGTTTTCCAACGCATTATGGAACAAATTTTGGTAAAATTTACTAAAAACGCTGTTAACTACATAGATGATATATTGATCTATGCGGAGTCAGAAAAGATACACGACAAGATGTTAGAAGATGTATTGCATGTATTAGAAGAGAAAGGAATTCTGCTTACTGAAGAGACATGTCAGTTTAGGGTCCCAGTGGTTGAATTTTTGGGACATAAAATTTCAAACCAAGGTATAGAACCGGGCCAAGGAAAAGTAGAAGCCATAAAGAAATTTCGGGCACCTTCAGAAGTTCGAAGTTTCCTTGGTTTAATAACATACCTTAGCAAATTCCTACCTAATTTAGCAACCATAACAGCACCGTTACGCCAGTTGACACATACAGGGGTAGCATTCTCGTGGGGTGAAAAAGAAGACAAGGCATTTAATAAGTTGAAGGGCATGGTAGCGGATACGAGGAACTTGCAGTTTTTTGACAATCATATGAGGACACGTGTAATAGCTGACGCATCACCTGTTGGTCTGGGAGCGGTGCTTGTCCAGTTCGCAGGATCTCAAGATAATGATCCAAGACCTATAGCGTACGCTAGTAAAAGCCTCACGGCTACCGAACTCCGTTATTGTCAAACGGAAAAGGAATCATTAGGTTTGGTTTGGGTGGTAGAAAGATTCTCACCTTATTTGCTGGGATGCACTTTTGAGCTACAAACGGACCATAAGCCATTAGAAGTTATATTTAAGCCCGAGTCAAGACCATGTGCGCGAATAGAACGATGGCTACTTAGACTATAATCATTCAAATTCGTAGTTAAGTACCGGAAAGGGAAAGGGAATATTGCGGACCCATTATCCCGATTGTTGCCTGACAAAGAAGAATACTCTTTTGATGAAGAGAGCAAATTTTTAGTTGGCGCAATCATGCAGTCAGCAGCGATAGATATACAGGAAATGGAAGAAGTAGTGAAAAAGGACGAGCTAGGAACGTTAGGTGAAATGTTAGTTAGGGGAAACAAACTATTTGTTCCAATAGCACTTCGATCCCGGATGTTGGAACTAGCACACGAAGGACATCCGGGAGAATCGGTTATGAAGCGACGTTTAAGAAACCGGGTATGGTGGCCAGGCATGGATCAGGAGGTAGTTAAAAAGGTGGCAGCATGTGAAGGGTGTCGGTTAGTAGAAGCGCCAGGGAAGCCAGAACCAATGGTACGACGCTCATTACCTTTGAGGCCATGGGTAGACGTGGCTTTAGACTTCCTAGGCCCGATGCCATGTGGAACGTATCTATTAGTGGTGATAGATTATTTCAGCCGTTATAAAGAGGTTGAAATTATGAATAGGATAACAGCGAAGGAGACAGTGGGAAGATTGGGAAAAATTTGCACACGGTTAGGCTATCCTAGAACGATCACGCTCGATAATGCGAAACAATTGATTGGAACAGAGTTGGATGATTTTAATAGAGAACATGGGATCTATTTGAATCATTCCACACCCTATTGGCCACAGGAGAATGGTTTGGTCGAACGTCAAAATAGATCATTACTTAAAAGACTGAAAATCAGCGCAGCTTTAGGGCGAGATTGGAAGAAGGATCTAAACAAATACCTCATGATGTATTACACCACTCCTCATTCCACGACTGGGAAGACACCAACGGAGTTAATGTTTGGCAGGACCATAAGGTCGAAAATTCCATCAGTAGAAGACATAGAAACATGGGTTGCACGAGAAGAAATTATAGACCAGGACAAATCAAAGAAGTGGCTAAGTAAGAAACATGAGGATAAGAAAAGGAATGCTAAACAATCTTCGATAGCCGAGGGTGACACAGTTCTGGCAAAGAATCTGAACCCAGGCAACAAACTCCAAACAACATTTGGACCTAAAGAATTTTTAGTAGTTGAAAAAGAAGGTGCTAGAGCTACCATAGTAGACCCAGAAAGTAGTAAAATCTACACAAGAAACACAGCTCACTTAAAGAAGATAAAGGGAAAGATTAACGCGCAGGAAACAGACAAAGAATCTAAATAATGTGCAGAAACAGAAGGGACCGAAGATAGCAATGAACTGGAGAGGAATCGAGAACAACGTACAAGAAAGACCCCGGCTAGATTAGAGGATTTCATAGTAGGGTGAAGGGATTTAACATGGAAACAATATGAAATAATTAATTCGGATAGACAATTATAGGAATACGGGTAGATCATAAGCCAATAGATAAAACGAAAAAAACGAGTGATGTGGTGATTACAATATCGAGCAGAACGGCTATTCCGGATCGGATTGACGCAATCTACGGTACCACAACATCGACACACAATTACACAGTTTGTTCCATAACAATATCTAGTATGCCTTGACCGTATTATTACACGATGCGCAATCTCAGATTGCGCATATATTCGTTTTATCAAAACATAAGTCATTTCGAGTAGCCAACCCTGAGCTATAAACGTCATTTCCATACATTTTCAGATTGCGCCAAGATTGCGCACAAATTTTCAAGATTATATGTCCGAGATATATATTTTTTTTACGGATAAATATATCAAACCGACCCGTTTGACAGATAAATATATGCGCAATCTGAGATTGCGCATCGTCTATTGCTACGGTGAAGTTTAAACAGCATCTTGCAGAAATGGTATGTGGTTTTACTCAGGCGTAGCACGAAGAAAGAAGCCAGAAGACTTACGTGACGGCCAGTTCTTGGATAAACACGATGATCTGAATATTACTGGATTCCAACAAAACATTTCCTTCGCAAAATCTGATGTATATGAAACAATTATTGAATCCATTCAATCAGCAAGCAAGGAGCAGTGTACCAACCGAACCAAATACGGTATCATACTTGAAGTAAGGAACTCTTAAAGCTATGGCTAGATGATAGCTACTTGTATGCGGCTACAAATGACAGCTATCGATTTCCTTTGTTCTAGAACTGTCAGCTTGTCGCCGCTCGTAACCCGATGTATGCGGGTTACGAGCGGCTACACAGTGACATATCTGTTATCGCTCATGGAAACACAATTATTGAAAAAATATCTTGTTTTTGTTGGGCACACATTTGGGGCTATTATTATCAGTTTTCTTAGGAACATCCAAGACAGACATAGTTGGTACGCCGGTCAAAGATAGCATCGACAGATTAATTCGACATGGAAACACTAATTGGTTCATATGAAAATAAAAAACCTAAGTTTATTTGTTCTCCCAAATAAATAATCATTATTGTCCTATAATTCCTTTGTTTTTAGCCAATACAAGCAACGGAAAAGGTATTGCACCTGATCCAACTGGTTGGAACATATCCATGTCTGTGGAAGGATTCCGAGCGGCAGTATAAAAACCACGAAATACGCCACCAGGCTTGGCGATAAATTGGAGCAGCGCTAGACGAAAAACCAGAGGACGCCCAGAAAAAATGGAAAAACCTGATGACACCTACAGACGCATCAAAAAAGAAATTGCACGAAGCCAAACAACCGGCTCCACACACTTTCCCGCTCCAGGAAGATATCGGTCATCCAGCAGCGCCTTTCGATTTCCTGTTGATTTTCTTCTTCCTCCTCTTCAATAAGAAGCATCATTAAAGTAGCCACTTCAGAAGCAATAGCTGGTAGAAGTTGAGTTTGATCAATTTTATTGTCGTCCTTAACAAAACAATAAAACATATGGAGCAAAGCACAAACCAATCAATCGCTACAAGTATAAACACAAATCAACCATAAATGACAAGCGCAGTATGACAGCAAACTAAACTAGCATAGCTGGGCTCCCAAACGATAGCTACATTCCGCAACTACATTTGACATTAAGAACAAAAAAATTGGTAGCTGTCATTTGTAGCCGCATACAAGTAGCTATCATCTAGCCGTAGCTTAAGAGCTCCTGTGCATATATCCATTTTTTCATTCAACAGACCATCGATTGTTCTCAAATATCGTGTAAAATTGTGAAAATTTGAGATAGACTTACAAAAAAGGGTATAGAAAAATCATCAAAGCACCCAGTTCGTTATGGATCTGACTGTCAAACCAGGTGTTCTTCCTATTTTCGTTTTTAGACGTCAAATTACACTGGATAAGCCCACCTGATATATCAACTCACTTTGATCGACACATAAAATGATATTCCTTGTATCAAATATCACCAATTACAATATAAATAGTCCAATAACTTGAGAGAAAAATAATAATTTGTGAGCCAGTCGGAGCCGTACTCTATAGCCGTAAGGCAGTCTCATTTCTCCAATGCCTACTTTTTTTCAACTCAAATCAAAATGACTGTAAAAATTGCCAGCAAAATGCCCTAAATGGGCAACATAAAATTAATAATTTAAGTACTTTTCAACACCAATCTTAGAAAAGTGAAAGTGTAAAACTATTATAAACATATATGTTTACCTATTGGCATTAATTAAAACATTTACCGACCCGTATTCGCGTTGCCGAAAATAGGAGCTAACTGCCGAAAAAAGGAACAAAAACAGTGTTTGCAGTTTCACGCATATCTCTAAAGATACATTTAAATCGGCAAATAAAAATTAGCATAACGTAATACATTAGTTTATCGTTCAAAATAATGTCTCTTTCATGAAAAATAATAAACATTGTAAGTGTACCAGCAGTTTTAGTGAAACTCCTGCACTAACCTGCCCAATACTGGTACATTTACCCTATTTTGGAATAAATAGTACAGTACACTAAGGATAATCTTCACTAACATTTTACACCGAAGTTTTAACAAAATTATTGCAAGAAACACTATAGAAACTTGATGGAAAGAATGATCCTATCAAAATAGTTCTGAGAAATACATTTTTTGGAACAAACCAAACATGATACACACTCACACAAACAAAATCGATCGGTTATCTAAATCACTAACTTTCCACAAGACGGAGAATTTATTGTTTTCACGAGGACAAAAGCAAATGTCCTCATCACAGTTCAGTTGTTGCGAATTGAAAACATGGCGGGTTTTTTACGTGCGTTTCATCGTGCTGCAATCTAGTTTAAGCGGTGCTCTGGCACCAATCGAACAAGGCATACAGACACGACTTTGTTCGAAAGGCGCGCTGTCACCTGTTCGATCCCAAGTACAGTAGAAAGTCGATTATACGGGCAGCTCGGAACCGAACCAAGGTGGATTAAAAATATCAGGTGGTGGACTCTAGTGCATTTTGACAATTCGTCACTTGACGTAAGGTCCCGGGATTCAAACTTTGTTTACATTTGTTAAATTTGTTCATATAATTTATCTACCCCATTATTTCGATTAACCATTCCTTAAAAATATATTTTGGACTTCGCGAGTTCTTATTTAACATTAAAATATGGATTTAAGTGTGTTATTTTTTGTCATTCCGTGAATTTATTCAATAATTCTTTGTGTTTTCGACATTTATGATGATAAAAATTAAGTAAGCATTATTTTTTTCAATTTTCACATTAATGCCTCATTATCTTCGAGCCGCATGAACAATTTACGTGAGATAAGAACTCTTACTCGCATGATTTTAAATTTCGTGCATAAACAAATCATTAAATCTTTTGTTAATATATCTCATTTTTCGATAAAACCAATATACACACAAAAATGCACATAATAACAAAGAAATCTGTTCTATTTGCTAAGCTTTGTGTGCGGAAACCAACGGTTTACGGTTCTAAAATGACGTAAAGTCCCTCTACTATGGCGACCCCCCAAAGGCCCTTATCCACCACCTGATATAATTAATCCACCTTGAACCGGACGGATGCCGGTTAATCGATTTCCACGGATAATGGTGGAAGCGGATCCAACTAAAGTCAAATTCATATACAGGCGTCCCCCGAGTTACGACCCCCTCTAGTTACGACGATTCGCAGATACGACGATTTTGATTTTGACAGTTAAAAGTTGTCATTGACAAGAAATGGATGTATTTTTTTGAATTTCTGGGCTAATAACCGTTATACACACATTTCCAAAGATTCCACAACTACTCTATCTTGCATATCTATATTGTGTACGTATTTTAAAATATAATTATTACATTATCGAACATTATTTTAAATAAAATACACGATATTATAGATTCCAACTCTTCAACTTCGGTTATACTACTGTGTCCAAAAAGTAAGGTGACATTGGACGTAAAATTTAGCGCGCCAAAAGTAGCCCCATGTTTTTATTTTTCAATTGTCAATATGTATGTTTTTTTTCATATCTGACAAATTTCAAGTCACTACATCATCCCGGCTAGGAGTGACAAATTGTTTTCGGAGCTGCGTCAAGTACCAGTGTCGTCGGTCGGTCGGTGGATGGTCTCCCCGAACGGACGGTCGCCAAAGCCGGTCGAAAATCATTTTTTTTCGCAAAAATCGCAAAAACTAGCACCCATATTGAAAGATTTGGCACCAGACGACTTCTGGCTATTCAACAAGCTAAAATTGGGTGCTAGTTTTTGCGATTTTTGCGAAAAATTGATTTTCGACCGGCTTTGGCGACCGTCCGTTCGGGGAGACCATCCACCGACCGACCGACGACACTGGTACTTGACGCAGCTCCGAAAACAATTTGTCACTCCTAGCCGGGATGATGTAGTGACTTGAAATTTGTCAGATATGAAAAAAAACATACATATTGACAATTGAAAAATAAAAACATGGGGCTACTTTTGGCGCGCTAAATTTTACGTCCAATGTCACCTTACTTTTTGGACACAGTAGTATAACCGAAGTTGAAGAGTTGGAATCTATAATATCGTGTATTTTATTTAAAATAATGTTCGATAATGTAATAATTATATTTTAAAATACGTACACAATATAGATATGCAAGATAGAGTAGTTGTGGAATCTTTGGAAATGTGTGTATAACGGTTATTAGCCCAGAAATTCAAAAAAATACATCCATTTCTTGTCAATGACAACTTTTAACTGTCAAAATCAAAATCGTCGTATCTGCGAATCGTCGTAACTAGAGGGGGTCGTAACTCGGGGGACGCCTGTATATGAATTTGACTTTAGTTGGATCCGCTTCCATCCGCTTCCACCATTATCCGTGGAAATCGATTAACCGGCATCCGTCCGGTTCAAGGTGGATTAATTATATCAGGTGGTGGATAAGGGCCTTTGGGGGGTCGCCATAGTAGAGGGACTTTACGTCATTTTAGAACCGTAAACCGTTGGTTTCCGCACACAAAGCTTAGCAAATAGAACAGATTTCTTTGTTATTATGTGCATTTTTGTGTGTATATTGGTTTTATCGAAAAATGAGATATATTAACAAAAGATTTAATGATTTGTTTATGCACGAAATTTAAAATCATGCGAGTAAGAGTTCTTATCTCACGTAAATTGTTCATGCGGCTCGAAGATAATGAGGCATTAATGTGAAAATTGAAAAAAAATAATGCTTACTTAATTTTTATCATCATAAATGTCGAAAACACAAAGAATTATTGAATAAATTCACGGAATGACAAAAAATAACACACTTAAATCCATATTTTAATGTTAAATAAGAACTCGCGAAGTCCAAAATATATTTTTAAGGAATGGTTAATCGAAATAATGGGGTAGATAAATTATATGAACAAATTTAACAAATGTAAACAAAGTTTGAATCCCGGGGACCTTACGTCAAGTGACGAATTGTCAAAATGCACTAGAGTCCACCACCTGATATTTTTAATCCACCTTGGTTCGGTTCCGAGCTGCCCGTATAATCGACTTTCTACTGTACTTGGGATCGAACAGGTGACAGCGCGCCTTTCGAACAAAGTCGTGTCTGTATGCCTTGTTCGATTGGTGCCAGAGCACCGCTTAAACTAGATTGCAGCACGATGAAAC
Organism: Anopheles arabiensis; assembly: GCF_016920715.1. Classification (NCBI taxonomy): domain Eukaryota; kingdom Metazoa; phylum Arthropoda; class Insecta; order Diptera; family Culicidae; genus Anopheles; species Anopheles arabiensis. The sequence continues at coordinate 58,553,230 of NC_053518.1, forward strand.
GCACGTAAAAAACCCGCCATGTTTTCAATTCGCAACAACTGAACTGTGATGAGGACATTTGCTTTTGTCCTCGTGAAAACAATAAATTCTCCGTCTTGTGGAAAGTTAGTGATTTAGATAACCGATCGATTTTGTTTGTGTGAGTGTGTATCATGTTTGGTTTGTTCCAAAAAATGTATTTCTCAGAACTATTTTGATAGGATCATTCTTTCCATCAAGTTTCTATAGTGTTTCTTGCAATAATTTTGTTAAAACTTCGGTGTAAAATGTTAGTGAAGATTATCCTTAGTGTACTGTACTATTTATTCCAAAATAGGGTAAATGTACCAGTATTGGGCAGGTTAGTGCAGGAGTTTCACTAAAACTGCTGGTACACTTACAATGTTTATTATTTTTCATGAAAGAGACATTATTTTGAACGATAAACTAATGTATTACGTTATGCTAATTTTTATTTGCCGATTTAAATGTATCTTTAGAGATATGCGTGAAACTGCAAACACTGTTTTTGTTCCTTTTTTCGGCAGTTAGCTCCTATTTTCGGCAACGCGAATACGGGTCGGTAAATGTTTTAATTAATGCCAATAGGTAAACATATATGTTTATAATAGTTTTACACTTTCACTTTTCTAAGATTGGTGTTGAAAAGTACTTAAATTATTAATTTTATGTTGCCCATTTAGGGCATTTTGCTGGCAATTTTTACAGTCATTTTGATTTGAGTTGAAAAAAAAGTAGGCATTGGAGAAATGAGACTGCCTTACGGCTATAGAGTACGGCTCCGACTGGCTCACAAATTATTATTTTTCTCTCAAGTTATTGGACTATTTATATTGTAATTGGTGATATTTGATACAAGGAATATCATTTTATGTGTCGATCAAAGTGAGTTGATATATCAGGTGGGCTTATCCAGTGTAATTTGACGTCTAAAAACGAAAATAGGAAGAACACCTGGTTTGACAGTCAGATCCATAACGAACTGGGTGCTTTGATGATTTTTCTATACCCTTTTTTGTAAGTCTATCTCAAATTTTCACAATTTTACACGATATTTGAGAACAATCGATGGTCTGTTGAATGAAAAAATGGATATATGCACAGGAGCTCTTAAGCTACGGCTAGATGATAGCTACTTGTATGCGGCTACAAATGACAGCTACCAATTTCTTTTGTTCTTAATGTCAAATGTAGTTGCGGAATGTAGCTATCGTTTGGGAGCCCAGCTATGCTAGTTTAGTTTGCTGTCATACTGCGCTTGTCATTTATGGTTGATTTGTGTTTATACTTGTAGCGATTGATTGGTTTGTGCTTTGCTCCATATGTTTTATTGTTTTGTTAAGGACGACAATAAAATTGATCAAACTCAACTTCTACCAGCTATTGCTTCTGAAGTGGCTACTTTAATGATGCTTCTTATTGAAGAGGAGGAAGAAGAAAATCAACAGGAAATCGAAAGGCGCTGCTGGATGACCGATATCTTCCTGGAGCGGGAAAGTGTGTGGAGCCGGTTGTTTGGCTTCGTGCAATTTCTTTTTTGATGCGTCTGTAGGTGTCATCAGGTTTTTCCATTTTTTCTGGGCGTCCTCTGGTTTTTCGTCTAGCGCTGCTCCAATTTATCGCCAAGCCTGGTGGCGTATTTCGTGGTTTTTATACTGCCGCTCGGAATCCTTCCACAGACATGGATATGTTCCAACCAGTTGGATCAGGTGCAATACCTTTTCCGTTGCTTGTATTGGCTAAAAACAAAGGAATTATAGGACAATAATGATTATTTATTTGGGAGAACAAATAAACTTAGGTTTTTTTATTTTCATATGAACCAATTAGTGTTTCCATGTCGAATTAATCTGTCGATGCTATCTTTGACCGGCGTACCAACTATGTCTGTCTTGGATGTTCCTAAGAAAACTGATAATAATAGCCCCAAATGTGTGCCCAACAAAAACAAGATATTTTTTCAATAATTGTGTTTCCATGAGCGATAACAGATATGTCACTGTGTAGCCGCTCGTAACCCGCATACATCGGGTTACGAGCGGCGACAAGCTGACAGTTCTAGAACAAAGGAAATCGATAGCTGTCATTTGTAGCCGCATACAAGTAGCTATCATCTAGCCATAGCTTTAAGAGTTCCTTACTTCAAGTATGATACCGTATTTGGTTCGGTTGGTACACTGCTCCTTGCTTGCTGATTGAATGGATTCAATAATTGTTTCATATACATCAGATTTTGCGAAGGAAATGTTTTGTTGGAATCCAGTAATATTCAGATCATCGTGTTTATCCAAGAACTGGCCGTCACGTAAGTCTTCTGGCTTCTTTCTTCGTGCTACGCCTGAGTAAAACCACATACCATTTCTGCAAGATGCTGTTTAAACTTCACCGTAGCAATAGACGATGCGCAATCTCAGATTGCGCATATATTTATCTGTCAAACGGGTCGGTTTGATATATTTATCCGTAAAAAAAAATATATATCTCGGACATATAATCTTGAAAATTTGTGCGCAATCTTGGCGCAATCTGAAAATGTATGGAAATGACGTTTATAGCTCAGGGTTGGCTACTCGAAATGACTTATGTTTTGATAAAACGAATATATGCGCAATCTGAGATTGCGCATCGTGTAATAATACGGTCAAGGCATACTAGATATTGTTATGGAACAAACTGTGTAATTGTGTGTCGATGTTGTGGTACCGTAGATTGCGTCAATCCGATCCGGAATAGCCGTTCTGCTCGATATTGTAATCACCACATCACTCGTTTTTTTCGTTTTATCTATTGGCTTATGATCTACCCGTATTCCTATAATTGTCTATCCGAATTAATTATTTCATATTGTTTCCATGTTAAATCCCTTCACCCTACTATGAAATCCTCTAATCTAGCCGGGGTCTTTCTTGTACGTTGTTCTCGATTCCTCTCCAGTTCATTGCTATCTTCGGTCCCTTCTGTTTCTGCACATTATTTAGATTCTTTGTCTGTTTCCTGCGCGTTAATCTTTCCCTTTATCTTCTTTAAGTGAGCTGTGTTTCTTGTGTAGATTTTACTACTTTCTGGGTCTACTATGGTAGCTCTAGCACCTTCTTTTTCAACTACTAAAAATTCTTTAGGTCCAAATGTTGTTTGGAGTTTGTTGCCTGGGTTCAGATTCTTTGCCAGAACTGTGTCACCCTCGGCTATCGAAGATTGTTTAGCATTCCTTTTCTTATCCTCATGTTTCTTACTTAGCCACTTCTTTGATTTGTCCTGGTCTATAATTTCTTCTCGTGCAACCCATGTTTCTATGTCTTCTACTGATGGAATTTTCGACCTTATGGTCCTGCCAAACATTAACTCCGTTGGTGTCTTCCCAGTCGTGGAATGAGGAGTGGTGTAATACATCATGAGGTATTTGTTTAGATCCTTCTTCCAATCTCGCCCTAAAGCTGCGCTGATTTTCAGTCTTTTAAGTAATGATCTATTTTGACGTTCGACCAAACCATTCTCCTGTGGCCAATAGGGTGTGGAATGATTCAAATAGATCCCATGTTCTCTATTAAAATCATCCAACTCTGTTCCAATCAATTGTTTCGCATTATCGAGCGTGATCGTTCTAGGATAGCCTAACCGTGTGCAAATTTTTCCCAATCTTCCCACTGTCTCCTTCGCTGTTATCCTATTCATAATTTCAACCTCTTTATAACGGCTGAAATAATCTATCACCACTAATAGATACGTTCCACATGGCATCGGGCCTAGGAAGTCTAAAGCCACGTCTACCCATGGCCTCAAAGGTAATGAGCGTCGTACCATTGGTTCTGGCTTCCCTGGCGCTTCTACTAACCGACACCCTTCACATGCTGCCACCTTTTTAACTACCTCCTGATCCATGCCTGGCCACCATACCCGGTTTCTTAAACGTCGCTTCATAACCGATTCTCCCGGATGTCCTTCGTGTGCTAGTTCCAACATCCGGGATCGAAGTGCTATTGGAACAAATAGTTTGTTTCCCCTAACTAACATTTCACCTAACGTTCCTAGCTCGTCCTTTTTGTATACTATCGCTGCTGACTGCATGCTGGCGCCAACTAAAAATTTGCTCTCTTCATCAAAAGAGTATTCTTCTGTCAGGACAATCGGGATAATGGGTATTATTCCCAAACAAAAATTTCCTCTCTTCATCGAAAAGATTATTCATCGTTCTATTCGCGCACATGGTCTTGACTCGGGCTTAAATATAACTTCTAATGGCTTATGGTCCGTTTGTAGCTCAAAAGTGCATCCCAGCAAATAAGGTGAGAATCTTTCTACCACCCAAACCAAACCTAATGATTCCTTTTCCGTTTGACAATAACGGAGTTCGGTAGCCGTGAGGCTTTTACTAGCGTACGCTATAGGTCTTGGATCATTATCTTGAGATCCTGCGAACTGGACAAGCACCGCTCCCAGACCAACAGGTGATGCGTCAGCTATTACACGTGTCCTCATATGATTGTCAAAAAACTGCAAGTTCCTCGTATCCGCTACCATGCCCTTCAACTTATTAAATGCCTTGTCTTCTTTTTCACCCCACGAGAATGCTACCCCTGTATGTGTCAACTGGCGTAACGGTGCTGTTATGGTTGCTAAATTAGGTAGGAATTTGCTAAGGTATGTTATTAAACCAAGGAAACTTCGAACTTCTGAAGGTGCCCGAAATTTCTTTATGGCTTCTACTTTTCCTTGGCCCGGTTCTATACCTTGGTTTGAAATTTTATGTCCCAAAAATTCAACCACTGGGACCCTAAACTGACATGTCTCTTCAGTAAGCAGAATTCCTTTCTCTTCTAATACATGCAATACATCTTCTAACATCTTGTCGTGTATCTTTTCTGACTCCGCATAGATCAATATATCATCTATGTAGTTAACAGCGTTTTTAGTAAATTTTACCAAAATTTGTTCCATAATGCGTTGGAAAACTTCCGGCGCTACAACAATTCCAAACATTAACCTTTTGTACCGGAACAATCCTATATGCGTTATGAATGTCGTGATATACCTGCTTTTCTCATGTAGCTCAACTTGATGGAATGCCTCCTTTATGCCCAAACGACTGAATATTTTAGCTGTAGTGAACCGCGGTAAAAAATCTTCAATCGTTGGCATTAAATGTCGTTCCCTCATTATAGCGTTATTTGCACGGCGCAGATCGACGCATAGACGTAATTCACCATTGTCCTTAATGATAGGAACCAACGGCGACACCCATTCACACCCTTTTTCTACTGGCTCAATAATATCCTTATCTAGCAGGTCTTGGATTTTCTCTTCAATTTTTGTTAAAAGAGCTATAGGTGGTCTTCTAGGGTGTTGGCAGATCGGTTGCACATCACGGTCTATTGGTATCTTTACTTCTACTCCTTTTATCTTTGGGAATGGTTGTTGTTTTCCCCCTTCAATCGCTCTTATCTCATGCGTGCTAGGTAGTCCGACGAATAACACTCCTAGTTCTATAGCTGTTGTTTTACCTTACTAGTTAAAATGGCCCGGTTACAGAGCTACGCAACGTTTATTGGACCGTATACGTCTTATCAACGATATAAGAATTGCACTTCAATCAATAATTTTGTTGTAGAATTATTTGTAAATGAAATTTTTTGTGTGCTAATATTATTTCAAACAAACATTGCAGTGTATATGATTATGATTTCATAATTTTCTTTTATTCAATATACTACAAATTGCATTGTGGATGGTGTACCGGCTGGAATAAATATTTTTTATCAAAATTAACACTGTTTGCGATAAATTTACTTTACCTTTCGGGTCATATGTTCTAGGTAACATCAAGTCCCGTGATATCTTGGCATACGCCTTATCGAATCCCGGGAATGTCGTATGCCGTACGTCGTATGACTCACGTTGATGCAAAGCAGAAATTTTGCAAACTCTTTCCGCTCTTCAGCATCTTGAACAGTTTAGGCTGTCGGCACACGTATGTTTTCCCGCAACACAATACCTTACATTTGCCCCTCAGCATTCAGCAGCAGCATATTAAACATATTAAACATATTAAACATAGAGTGTAGCGTACGTCCCCCGGTCAGTAGCAGAGCAGAGCAGAGCAATTCCACTCGGATTCACTGCGATTGCAATTTCCGATTAGAATCGCGTGTACGCAAGTATAGTTTCGAACAGAAACGGCTTCCCGGTGTCCATCAATGAAAAAGATCTGTCCATGTGCCTACTCTCGGCTGGATTGTTCTGTCAAACCGTAGCTACCCACTGCTGCGGTAATTACATCGTAATTCGTTATTCGTTGTTTAATCGGTTCACGTATACTAATATGTAATCCAGCACATCGATAGCTTAAAAGTGCTCGTCCACCAATGAAAATATTTCGGCAACGGCAACGGATAAGGCGCATTGTAGCAGGTCTGGTCCTATCTGCATAAAGTCGAATAACTGCGGCATACAGGAAACATCGTCAGCGTCTTCTGCGGCGCGATTTAGCGCAGGTGCTGATCAATGAGTCGCTGCACTTCGAGGTGCTTGACAGTTCGCAGCAGCCGATTCTGCTCCGAGTGTGTACAGTGCACCGGCTCTGATTTTGCCCTTCAGAAAATCGTTTCACGTTTGCGTCCTACAATAAAAGAGGATTCTGGGACATTCCCTGCGACAATATAAGGGCAAATAGGTGACGCAGATGTTGAGAATTTCAAATGAAACTGCTTCCTGTAGGGTGCTGGATATGTTGGTGTCGTCCTGTCGCAATCCAGACAACAAAAGTACACCATGCGGCCAGTGACGATATCAGTCTGGCAGCGGTGCGTGATCCACTTTCTGCCCGTACTAACATACCATGGAAGCTGCTGCAATAAATTTTAAGCTTACTTGTACGTATTTTATCTTTAAACTATTTATATCACTTCATAAACATTACACAACATATTATTATTCGTATGTTTGTTTGAGGTAGACATGGTTGTCGTATTACGTCCAACGCCTGCATTGATGAATCGCTACGTCGGTGCAAAGTGTGCAAGAAAACCAAAACGGTACAAAAACCATCCAAGTTATCCGTACTTAACATCAACTCACTAACCAACATCGTCTCACTATAGAGTGAAAAAGTAACGCTCTATAGTGAGAGATTGAAAATGAGAACCTTTTTGTAAAATTTGTTATAGGATAACGATTGTCGGCCTCCTTTTATAACATAGAAACTTGCCGATACTTCTATGACTTTCCCTTCATCCTGTATTTCCACTTTTGCGAAAAACTTCCGCAAGACTGTCAGTGGTTTTGGTCTATCCCCATAGGGAAGGAACGTTTCCCTACATTCTTCCGTCTCACCCCATCTTTGTGCTTGGCATGGCTTAATATACTCCGAAGCTTTCTCTGATATGATGTTTTTGTTGCAGCCTGAGTCAACTAGCAGCTGCATTTTTATCCCTCCTACTTTAACCCTGTTTACGTTTCATGTTTTTAAATGCCCATAGTTCCGAGTGAAATATTTCAATTGCGTTATTTGCATATGCGTTTCACCGATAAACGAAACGATTGACAGGTGCTGTTTTTGTGTGTATTGGTAGGGAATTAGATCGCGGGAATAAGCTGCCATAATGATATTCGTTCTCGTAACCGACCACGAAGGAGAAACGGCTCTCGACAGCGCGCGTTATAATAAAGTTTTGTAAAAATTGTGAAAGCGTGTTCTGGTTTTCATAAAAATATAACACAACGTAGGGATTTGCGCGATCATAAATTGGAGACGTGACCAGGATTGCTGCGGAAATTTAATTACATAACTTTTGTGCCTGTTTGTCCGTTTATTTGGTGCTCCGTCCCTTCACAGTACCGTCTTTCTGTGAACATTTGTGACACTACTTTCTCCTTCGTGATTTGTGAACATTCTTTTCGTTTAAATCGTGGACCTTACACATCGTTATTTTGCTTGTTGCTGATTCGCGTTTTTTGGTTTAAAGTGTTTGTGCGCCCGTGTTTTGTCCTGCTACGTCTGTACATTTGCTGCGTAGCAATTGCGACAGTTTTTCGGCCACACCTTTTTTGGACACCATTTTCAAAAATCAGGACTAATATTTTGTGCGTTACGTTTTCCGTGAGTTTTTGATTTATTCGTCGTGTAAATCGTCTTCTACGTTAGGATACGATTCTTTGAACATTTACGCGTTCGTGTTGTAACCCCGTCCCGTGTTCCGCGTCTCGCATCCGATATTTCCGTATTCTACACGTCGGTTAAAGTGTCGAGTGGTTTCGCGCGCAAAATCGTCATATTAGTTCATCGTCCTCAGCGCATCAAAAATGGACAACATGGAAAGCTCCTGCTTTCCCGCCGCTTAACCCTGGAAGAGAAATTGAACCGAGCATCTGTTTTCGTGTCGAACTACGTTCCTGCTAGAGACTGCTCCCAAGTACCGTTTCGGATTACGGAACTTGAGAATCTGGCGGCCGAATTCGACAATGTTCAGCAGCATTTCGAAAACTTGGCAACATCAGAGTTACGTGGAGAAGAAGGCCAAGTTCGTGCTGTCATCGAAGAGAAGCTGTACGTCACGAGAGCATCATTAAGTGCGCTTTTGCCGCACGCGTCCTCCGCTACTTCATCTGCCAGCAGCGTAGCAGTGTCCGGCATACTGCCTACCATTGCCCTACCGGTGTTTAGTGGAGACGACATGCATTGGGCTGCTTTTCGTGACACGTTCGAAGCGCTTATACACAACAATTCCGAAGTAATGGAAATTCAAAAATTCCATTATCTTCGCGCTGCATTAAAGGGTGAAGCTGCGAAGCTCATTGAATCGGTTCCATTATGCGCAGGAAATTATCAGATAGCTTGGAAGTCTTTGGTAGATCGCTACGCTAATGACTATCTGCAAAAGAAGAGACACCTGCAGTCAATATTTTGTATGGCTCGTGTAACTAGGGAATCTAATGTGGCCCTGCATAAGCTCGTGGACGATTTTGATCGTCATGTAAAAATGCTGCAACAACTCGGCGAGAAAACGGAGCATTGGAGCACCATGCTAGAGTATGTGCTGTGCACCAAGCTGCCATAAGAGACCCTAAAAACGTGGGAAGATCATGCCTCCACATTAGAAACGCCTGACTACAATACTTTGATCGAGTTCCTGCAACGAAAAATGAGAATACTTGAGTCAATCTCCATGAACCACCAATCGAGCAGAGAACCTACCTACCCACAGATGAGACGAACGCCAACGCATCTTTCTTCTTGCTCGTGTAGCATATCTGCTATACAGAACATATTGTAATACACACTATCAGCCATAGACACATTGTAACACACTTTGGAAAGCCAAGCCACACCATTGTAACACATTCATTATAACACACTCAGTAAATCAGATCATACCATACACACCCGGAAGAGCTCAGGCCACACCGTTCATATAAAAACAATTGTGACACACTTATCAGAACCAACCGAAACGTACAACATAAGCAGGAACAGTTTATACATTTTAACCCAAAGCAGGAGCAAAGGAAACTCAAAACAGGAACTTAGTGACAAGAACCATCGTTCTTGTCAACAAAAGACAAACGAAACTAGCTGAGTGAAAACAATAACTTTCCAACATAAAAACCCGGAATCAAATGTGAGAAACCTTTAACTTCATTTGAGTATAAATAAAACCAATTCCGACCATGGCAGGCCAGATTCGTTTGGACTGCCAAGATAGGACATTACGCTGCCAAAAACCTTCGCCTTCCAACTTATTTCAAGAGTTTAGTTATGTCCCCCTTCCCAAGGTAAGGCTTCTAAACTCAAACGTTTCCAGTAAGGGAAACTCCTTTTGGGTTTCTATGATCGCCAAGTGTTGAAAAGTCCGCTTCGAACAAAGTATGATTCTACATCGATACATGTCAGCGAAACACTGACCTATCGCGACGCTACTCGAGGTACAGTTGTACGATCGTCACATTACACTCGTCTGTTGCGAGTACTACGAGAAAATGCCCACACTGCCAACATGACCATCTGCTGGGAAACTGTTACAAGTTTATCCGCCTTCCGCTGTCTGAACGTATGCAGATAGTCCATACGAAGAGGGTATGTAACAATTGTTTAAAGGTAGGACATGTAGTACGTAGCTGCCCTGCGGTACATAATTGTAGACATTGTGGAGAGAGGCATCATTCTTTGTTGCATCGCGGTTCGAATAGCGCACCCGAAAGCCGAACGGAATCTAGTATGGCGATGTCAGCCTCTCCCAGTCCTCACAAAGCCACAAATGAAACTGTCGTGCACAGCCAAAATGCCGCTGGAGGCATCGAGATAAGTGAGCATGTTTTTCTTCTCACTGTGCGATTAGTCATTGTTGACGCATTTGGCCAGGAACATCCGGTTCGCGCTCTGCTGGATAGCGCGTCGCAGCCGAACTTAATGACCAAAAGGCTCGCATGTTTACTTCAACTACCGCGAGAGAGAGCTAATGTAAAAATCAACGGTGCTGGCAGTTCTACATCTCATGCTCGAGAAGCAGTCGTAGCTGAGGTGGTGTCGAAGAAGCAACCATTTAGTTGCACAATGAAGTTTTTGTTGATGGACAAGTTAACTGCCAACCTTCCTGCTCAAGACGTATCTATCGCTGATTGGAAAATACCAGAAGGAATCGTGTTAGCAGATCCTCAATTCAATAAAGCCCAGCCAGTTGACTTGATCATAGGGGCTAAACACTATTACTCTTTGTTCCCCTCCTCTGCGCGTTTGCAGTTATCTGATCAACTTCCGTGGCTGATTGAGAGTGTATTTGGTTGGATCGTAGCCGGCTCAGCAACTGTACAATTTCCTCCTCATTCTCCTGTGTCACAAGTATCTGCAGCCGTGTGTATGTTGTCGCTGGAAGAAAGTATGGAGCGGTTTTGGAAGATCGAATCGCTGCAAAATAAAGATGGATACTCTCCCGAAGAAAAGAGGTGTGAAGAGCTGTACCAGAAGACGACGGAGAGAAATGAAGAAGGTCGATATATCGTACGCATGCCACGTCATCCTGACTTTGGACTGAGGCTTGGCGAATCTAAATCAGGTGCACAGCGCCGGTTTCACCTTCTGGAGAAAAGGTTTGAACGCGATTCAAAAGTGAAGGAGGAGTATCACGCGTTCATGAGAGAGTATCTGGATCTTGGGCACATGACTGCAGTACGTAAAGGAACGCCGGAACCTACAGAATGTTATTATTTACCTCACCATCCAGTATTTAAAGAAACAAGTACCACGACCAAAATACGAGTAGTATTTGATGGCTCGGCGAAAACCACAAGTGGCTTCTCTCTTAATGAATCGCTTTGCGTTTTCCCAGTGGTGCAAGATGATTTGCTGGATCAATTGTTGCGTTTTCGCACATACCGTGTTGCATTAGTAGGAGACATTGCCAAGATGTATAGGCAAGTGTTACTGCACCCTGATGATCGGGCTCTTGTACGCATTTTGTATAGATTCTCACCACAACACCCTTTGCAAGAATATGAGCTGAATACCGTAACGTATGGACTGGCTCCTTCTTCGTATCTTGCGACACGAACGTTATTGCAATTGGCAGAGGATGAAGGTGCTGGCTACGCTCTAGCTGGATCCGGGCTGAAGAAGAATTTTTATGTCGACGATTTTATCGGTGGAGCGCAGTCCATCGAAGCTGCCATCCAGTTGCGGAAAGAGTTGAGCGTTCTACTGAGCAAAGGAGGTTTCGAGCTGCGAAAATGGACGTCCAATCGTCTAGAGGTGCTTGAGGGTTTGGATAGTTCTCAGATCGGTACAAAATCATCGTTGTGTTTCGCTACCCATGAAACGGTGAAAACCCTTGGCATCAGCTGGCAGCCTCAAGAAGATGTGTTGCAATTTGATTGCATGATACAGCCAGACAGTGCAGTCCCAACAAAACGGTCAGTACTTTCCACTATATCTAAAATGTATAACCCTTTAGGAATGATGGCTCCAATAATCATTCGCGCCAAAATCATCATGCAGGAGATGTGGGTGTCTTCGTGCGATTGGGACGAACCTTTTCCTGATTGTATTGTTGCTAAATGGAAGAAGTTTCAACGCGAGGTATCTTCTTTGATCAATTGTAGCATGGATCGCTATGTGTTGCTTCCTAATGTAACCAAAATGGAACTGCACACGTTTGCTGATGCGTCCATCGCTGCGTACGGAGCATGTACTTATGTGCGGTCGGAGGAAGCTGGTGTTGTTCGTGTGGTGCTACTGGCATCGAAGAGCAAAGTAGCACCACTGAAGCGTTTATCCATCGCTCGACTTGAGCTGTGTGCCTGCGTCCTTGCAGCGCACTTACATAACCGCATTAAGCGTGCTATCGACATGAGGATAGATGGATCGTGGTTTTGGACCGATTCATCAATTTGTTTAAATTGGTTAAAGCTGCCGCCGAATACATGGAAGACATTTGTTGCCAATAGAGTTTCCGAGATACAGCATTTTACCGCCGGATTCAAATGGAAACACGTTGCTGGAATTGAGAACCCAGCTGATTTAGTATCTCGTGGCATGTCAGTTGCTGATTTTAACGAGAGTCGATCGTGGAAACATGGGCCTTCGTGGCTCGCGCTCTCAGAGAAGTTTTGGCCCGTATCCGATCCTTCTGAAGGAGATGATGAGGAGAGAGCGCTGAAGGTGTTGCAGACATCTATGCATACGGCGCCGAGTTACAAATGGTTTTTCCTGCGTTGGTCATCGTATACTCGCCTTGTAAATGTTGTTGCATATTGTTTACGATTTGCCACGTACCTTCGGCAACTTGTTCAGCAAAAAAGGAGCAACAATTCTGCGGCTATTTCGACGAATGAAGTGAATGAGGATGCAATCTCTGCAGAAGTGCTCACCGTTCAAGAGCGAGTAGAAGCCGTCAATGTTTTAGTCCGTCTTGCGCAGCGTGAAGTATTCGCCGAAGAATTACGGGATCTAAAAGAACGAAAGCAAGTGAGAAAACGTTCGGTTTTAAATCGACTTACCCCGTTCCTTGACGAAAAGGAAATCATCCGAGTAGGCGGTAGGCTAAACTTTGCGCAACTGCCCTTCCAAACCAAGCATCCTGCGGTCCTCCCAAAACATCACCCGTTGGCTCGTTTGATTGCTGAACATGAGCATCGTGTATTGCTGCATGGTGGAGGTCGTGTATTACTTTCACACATCCGTGAGGAGTTTTGGCCGATGAATGGACGGATGCTTGTCAAAAGCATTGTGAGAAGCTGTTATCGATGCAATCGTTACCAACCTGCACTTGTGGAGCAGCAAACTGGTCAGCTGCCATCCGGAAGAGTGCAGCCGAGTCGACCATTTGCAGTTACTGGGATTGATTATGCTGGACCGTTCTACTTGAAACCAGTACATCGTCGTGCCGCATCGTTGAAGGCGTACCTGTGCGTGTTTGTCTGCTTTGCTACAAAGGCAGTCCATTTGGAACTTGTTGGTGATTTGTCCACGCAAGGGTTTTTAGCTGCCCTAAGAAGATTCTGTGCAAGGAGAGGCTTACCAGAGCATTTGCACTCAGACAACGGGAAGAACTTTGAAGGAGCTAGGAACGAATTGAAGGAGTTATTCGAACGGCTGTCCAATGAGGCCAAGATGGGCGCCATCGCATAATCATGTGCTGAGCAAGGTATCCGATGGCACATGATACCACCGCGAGCACCACACTTTGGCGGTCTCTGGGAGGCTGCCGTGAAGACAGCAAAACGTCATCTGTTTCGTCACCTTGGGAGCACACGCCTTTCCTTCGAGGGCTACTATACGGTGCTGCATCATATCGAGGCTGCTATGAATTCTCGTCCTCTATTGCTGGTATCTGATGATCCTAATGATATAGCTGCACTAACCCCGTCTCATTTTTTAATAGGCACGTCCATGGTTGCCTTGCCAGATCCCGATTTCCAACACGTACCTATGAGCACTTACGAGCACCTGCAGAAGCTTCAACTACTAGTGCAGAAGTTTTGGAAGCACTGGCAGAAGGAGTATCTCCAGGAAATGCAGAAGGTCCCGCGATCGAACGCACGAGCTGATGACATCCAGCCTGGAAGGATGGTGATTGTGGTCGACGAGCTACTCCCTACCACACGTTGGCCGTTAGCGCGTATAACTGATATTCACCCCGGACTAGACGGACTTGTACGAGTTGTAACGTTGCGTACCGCCAAGGGAACGATTAAGCGTCCGATTACAAAAATTTGCGTTTTACCAACTAGTAACCACACAGATTAGAGAACGTTTAGCGGAGAGCACATGGTAATTAGCAGCGGAGCCGCCTTGACAGGTGAAAGTTTGTTATTGTTTTGCTGTTGATGTCCCATCAAGGCGGGGAGTATGTTTACGTTTCATGTTTTTAAATGCCCATAGTTCCGAGTGAAATATTTCAATTGCGTTATTTGCATATGCGTTTCACCGATAAACGAAACGATTGACAGGTGCTGTTTTTGTGTGTATTGGTAGGGAATTAGATCACGGGAATAAGCTGCCATAATGATAATGATTCTTGTAACTGACCACGAAGGAAAAACGGCTCTCGACAGCGCGCGTTATAATAAAGTTTTGTAAAAATTGTGAAAGCGTGTTCTGGTTTTCATAAAAATATAACACATCGTAGGGATTTGCGCGATCAAACCCACAGCATCTCTTCACCGTCGCTGATATTGTAAATAAAATTTTCATATGTTTCATGTTCTGTATTCTCTATGGCATGTACTCTTTCCACTCTTGGCCGTTTCCCACCCTGTACAAATGTATCATACCGACGTTTCCTGTCTTGCGGTGCCTTACATTTGACCCCGAAATGACCTAACTTTTTACACTTGTAACATTCACTGTTCTTTGCCGGACATTGTGGGTCAGTTCCCGTATGGTCCCTTTTTCCGCACCGAGAACATTCTTCCTTCTGTGTTCCTACCCTGTTCACTTCGGTTGCTGTGTTCCAGCTCTTTACGCTATCTCTCTCAGGAGCTGACAACGCTCGAGCCTGTCGCTTCACGGATTCAAACGAAGTTATCATTTGCATCGTTTGATCCCAATCCAGAAATTTCTGTGACAATAATCTCTCCTTCAATTCTGATGGTGCAAACAGTATAACTTTATCTATTACACTGATCGACCTCGCTTCGTCTTCGGTCTTCCCGAACACGCATTTTTGGGCCAGGCTGTGGCAACGGAAAGCGAATTCCTCCACAGATTCCGCCTGCTCCGGCTTCAGCGTCCAAAATCTATTCCTCTCGAAAACATCATGCTGTTTAGGACAAAAATAATTATTTAGCTTCTCTATCGCTGCTAAATACGGGTCCACTTCTTCTCCACCAGCTTCCTCTATCTCCGCGCCTGTGATCGATGCAAAAACTTCCTGGACGTCCGGCCCGGCTTTCGCAAGACAAATGTTTTTGATCCTTGCCCGATCCTTTTCTTCCGTTGCTGCAATGATGTACTCGAAATTTCGACGGTATTTCATCCATTCATTCCTAATGGCATTTCTCTCCATTGCCTTGAAAAGAAACGGTGAAACATTCCACTGGTCCATTTTCCTGTAATATAAAACGTAGTTACCATTGTATCTCTTTTGTCCTGCCTCCATTTTCTTCTATTCGTCCTGTTTCCCCCCCTGCTCTCCGGCAGTTTTTCAACAATGGCTCTCCGGCCATTTTCTATTATTCCCTGTTCTCCGACAGTTTCTAATATATATATAGCTATCCGGCCTTTCTCAATTGTTTTCCGCTGTTTTCCAACCGTTTCTTTCCCGTTACATGCGCTCCGGCATTTCTTTCCTGTATGTTGCTCTCAGGCAACCCTCTCTACCCGGCTGCCGCTCTCCTGCGATCAACCATCGAAACAATACAAATAACACAATACACAATACACATTTACTTGAACGGGTTTCACAACTATCACATTTATTTGCAAACCTTTCTTTTAACACTTTCTAATTCACTTCACTTCAATTTATTTTAACTTTCTCCTCGTCGCCAATTTGTGGTACCGTAGATCGCGTCTGCTCTCGATGGCTTCCATACATGAATAATCTTGTTCGTCATCCTTCGTTTGACAGCCGCCCGATCGGTCCGGATTGGTATCCAATCGGTACGAGTCAATCCGATCCGGAATAGCCGTTATGCTCGATATTGTAATCACCACAGATGTATTGGTGAGGAAGAACACTATAAGCCCATCCATGCACTCACTTTCAAGGTGTTATAAATGACAAGGTGAATTGTTCAGAGCAAAATGACATTTCTCGACTTGACATTTCTCTTCCTGGGGCTCCGGTATAAAAATCGGGGAGGTGCGGGGTAATGAAATTTGTATGCAGAGAGTGACAGATGTCCCCCACAATGTCGCCCAGCAAAAGCGGTAAAAATCAACCTTCTAAATACATTATCCTTGCTCACTTTGGTGTCGACATACGCATTGCAGTTTTCTAATCACAAATCAAAAGTGTGTTACAGGGTTTTCCAATTGAGGTTAGACTAGCAGCATACTTTTTTTGAATAGTTGCAATAGATTTTTGGCTACCTCGTGGGTAGACCACTTTTTTATTTGGATTCCCAAGATGTCACAAAATACAATTTTTTACAATGGTTTTTATCACGGGTTACGCAGTTACGGGAGCACGTCCACTAGCGGATGAGAACGAAAAGAGAAGAGAACGCGTGGTGGGAACGACGGCTTTTATAATCTTTTAACGGGAAATAGTTTAGTCTGGCTAAGTTGGTAACTATTGCTCGAATTAGGGTGCTCGAATAAGGTTGCTCGTATTAGGGTGCTTGAATTAGGGTGTTCGAATTAGAGTGCCCGATATTTTGAATTGACGGTTGACGTCAGCTCCGGACTGTGGTGAGGCTATAACGTGGTCGCCACAGATTCTTGACTAGCATCCTCTATTTTTGATTACAAGCAATGGATTATTGACCAAGAGCAATTGATTTCAGCAGACCGGTTGCTGGCGCGGAGTGACCAGATTGTTTTTAGAGGTTATCGGTAGGAAATCTAAAGCAAATTCTGTAATTTTCAGTAAAAACAACTTTTTATTCACTCATAAATTTTATTAAATTCCAATTTTATGGTTAAACGATCAATACTTAGAAAAATATTTGATTTTTGGTTAGAAAAACTGAGGATTAGTGTGCTCAATTGTAAACCGATATTCGATCGAAAATCGATAGAACTACATATGGTCACTCTGAAAAACTTGCTTAATTTAGCTATTGGTTCGGTTATGCCTGTGGGTTCACTACTGCATATTTCAATTCAGCCGTTAAGTGCTTTTGTGTTGTATTGTGCATTCATAAAATCAAAACAATAGCACCAAAAACCTATCAGATAAAATATATCTTATTTTGTGGATGATATATAGCAGTAAAACAAACGCTTTAAACTAATGAGCGGATGAAATTAAATATTATCCACAGATTATTATTCAAGTCGATCTGTCATACCGGGTGTTATAAACGCGACGCTCTTAGGCTGTAATGCAGGGACCTGCTGAAATCAATTGCTCCTAGTCAATAATCCATTGCTCGTAATCAAAAATAGAGGATGCTAGTCAAGAATCTAATGCGACTTTTCAAAAAAAGTATGCGGCTAGTCTAAACTCAATTGGAAACTCCTGTATTGTTTCAAGTTTCGGCAGGAGCTCACAGCATTGAACTGTAAAAATCAACATTAACCTTGTACCAATTTTCGGCAGCATTTAAAGTGAATAATTACTTGTTTTTAATGACTTTAAAATTACAAGCGGGATAGTATAAATTCAGCAACCATAGAATCTTTAATAAAACCACACTTTCATTGTTTAAGTGCTCTGGTTCTCTTAGGCTAACAGCAAATCTGCCGAAAAATTGTGAACTTCGCACATTTTGTTTGATGTTTTGAAAAATATGCAAGGAAATGATGTGATACTTCGTACATGAATGACAAATGAGCAAATCTCTATTTAAAAAACATGTGTTGATACAACTTTCAACGCGTTTTTGCGCAATTACACGTTTTTAGTTACCCTGCCAAAAACAGGTACACTGTCGAATACTGGTACAGTTACCCCATGTGTTATTCTTTTGTTGGTACGAAGAAATTTATAGACGAAATTAGAAAAAAACTTCATCACTCCATTGCACAGCGGGAATTGTACAATCAAAGTATTTTAACACCTTCAATGTATTGATATTTAAAAAAAGTATTGAAATGGGTAAACAAAATCGACACTCATGTCTATTTAGGTATTCAATTAAAAATTTTACAGCAATTCATAAAAACACATTTGACTGATTTCAAGTTAACACGTTCAGCCTGGTGGCAAACCTCAGGTCTTGTCAGTGAACTTTCCCGTAAGCTGGTGGCAGGCTCAGGGGCCTGCCATTGGTCTTTTGCTGGGAATCATCAAACATTGTGAATAAATGTGCTATACTCGCAAGAACAGTAGTATTGGACAAGTAAAATAATAGAGTTCTAAGAATAATTGCTGTTGATAAAAACCTTATCTCACTCTCATCAGTACTGATGAACTAAGATGAGTTGAATTGTATCGAAAAAACTAATTTTTCTTCATGTATGTTTGGTTTGGTTTGAGCCGGTCTGGTGGTGCAGTCGTCAACTCGTGCAACTTAACAACGTGCCCGTCATCGATTCAAGCCCCGGATAGACCGTGCCCCCATACGTAGGATAGTCCGCCTGCTATGGTAACAATAAGTCACTGAAAGCCAAACTCATTTCACTAGTGGGTACAGGCAGGCCTTGACTGACAACGGTTGTTGTGCCAGAGAAGAAGATGTTTGGTTCAAATCAACTGTTTGCGTTCTAGAAGCCGGCGGAATGGAATGTTGATGAACATTAGCACCGGGCTAAACGTTTTCACAGCCTTCACAATTTCGGGATCTTGAAAACCAGGTAATTGTCACCTAGTTTTATATTTTTTTAGAATACAATTTAAACTAACATTTTAAAAGCATGAATCGGTTGGATTGATAATAGTTTGGAAGAATCCCACTCTGTTGAAAAAAAATGCCGAATCTCGGTTTAGTTTTGCCGCGATCTGCACAACTGAGATATCGGCAAAGATCTTGGTTAATTTTCTGTTGCTGAAATCTCGGCTTAAAAATGCAAATAACATTTTGTTTTGAAGATTACGTTTAACCGTCATGTGTACGACCGCCTACCCGTGTAAATTTCGCATCTTTATCATTATTATTATGTATTGTTTAATCTTCAACGGGACGTATCGCCTAATTAAGATAAGTAACAGTACACGAAAAAAAAAAAAACTTAACAAAATCAAGATTTGTATCGCAATTCACTGCGGCCACGGCAGAAGCCGGAAACGTTCCTTGAAGCACTGAGTTGAGATGTTGAAGTCGAAGCAATCCGAAATAGTGTTGAAAACAGCCGACATGCGGAACATAGGGTCAGACCGACCAGCACTGGAACGGGGTTGAGCGAGCCGTAGAGTTTCTCTAGACCTAAGTGTTCGGGATGGTGCATAGATATCGACTCGATGCAACAGAGGCGATGAGTCGATATGGCCATTTAGCAAACCAGCGATGAAAGAACACTGTGCATTGCGTCTTCTAACCGAAAGAGGTTCAAGGTCTAGAAGACGGCACCGCGCGGCATACAGAGGAAGATTATTGCGATCCTGCCAGGGAAGTAGGCGTAGGGCATATCGCGTGAGCTTACGTTGAATCGCCTCAAGTCGAGCAATTGAAGAAGGGGTAGTTAGGTTCCAGACTACGCACGAATATTCCAGAACCGAACGAACGATACAGTTGTAGACAGCTTTGATGCACCGGATGTTGTTTGGTGTTTTCGAGTTTAAGGTGATCGCGCACCTCGCGAATTAACCAATCCAATCCAATCATTATTGGATATATTATTACATTTTAACCGCCTTTAACCAAACCCAATCACTTCCAGATGATTGCAGTATGTATCACTAAAGTTTCATAATGCTAATACGATACAAAAACAGTATGATGTACCTAGACTTAATAGTTCAATTAAACACGAAATATTAATTCATTGATTGCAAAATTCATAGCAGTTGATTTCATACAGCAAATAATAATAAACATCATATTCTAAAGATTTTGATAAGATAAGAGAATTCCAAAATTATTTACAGGTTTCGCATTCTAACAAACAAGTTGCATGGAACCATTGGAAGCAAATACAACATTTTGTCCAAGCCTCGCAATTTTTTGACGTGCTAAATACATCGCCGCAGTTATAGCAAAATACATTTTGTATCAAAGTGTGATTCATTTGCTGAGTTTTAGATTTTTAAAAATATTTGATACATCTTGTAATGCCACTTTTTGTAAAAGATTCGTCCTGTATTTATCTGAAATTAGCTCTGCAGATTGTCCTTGTCGATTGTTGTCGGTGTGGTTTCAATTGTTTTTGTGCTGGTATGCAGACAGGTGGAGAAATGATTATATTTTCTTAGTCTGCTGTGTCTAAATTAACAAATAGTAACATGATGTTGAATAACATACAAAATTAATTCAAACGAAAAAATAATCATTTTTAATACATACCCGAAGGGATTGACATAGCAATCGATAAATCATCAATTTGATCATTGTTTAGTGTAGCTGGCTCTAATGGTTGTACAGTTGATATATTTTGCTGTGTTATGAAATTGTTGACAACAAAATCATCTTCAGTAAAAATCGATAGATTGAATGGATGTATCCAGATGTATCCAGGAAATCCGTTTCTTGCAGTTGATCTGGTTGCAGCTGTTTCAAACGCTTCTTTTACTAGCGACGGAGTGTTATAGAATGAAACTGATTTTGCTACGAAACATTAGAAGAAGACATACATTTAGGAAAAAACAGATAATTGGCGTTGTTTATCCACAAATTTGACAAATGCGTTGCGGCGAAGTGAGAGAGAAGGACATGTAACGCCGGTCGAAAAGGTTCATCCCGAAGAAGCTTCACGTGCAACGGATGAACTTGCGCAAGCTAAGTTGAACGACCGAAATTTAGTTTGTGCGTGGTTTTAAAAGGCACAGAGACGATAAACGGCCTCTTTCTACCATAGTGCCAAGAAGATGGAAGTCAGTGTATTTTTTAACTTTGATTTTAATTAAAATTGGAATTGAATAAAAAAATTATGTTTTCGTTTTTCCACTGCGCAAAAGAAAAAGCTTTGTTGCTAGACACAACAATAGGTAACAATGCATAATAAATACCTGGGTTATTTTTCATAAAAGTTCCAATATCAGATGAATAGTATGTTTTTAATGGCCCCATAAACGTTACATCTAACGGCTGTAGTTTATAAGACATTCGCATTTGCATCATCGAGGAGTTTAGACGTGCTTTTGTGCCGCTCTTGCTTTGCACTTTGGACTGGTTGTTTTTGCGTGCGTGGATCGTGAATTGAGGAGTCACCGTTGAAACGGATTGTTGCTGCTGTTAGTGAGCTTGCTGTTCCTGCTTTTAAGTTGATTTTATTCTGTTAAAGCTGCTAATTTGCTGTGCGTTCGTGCGTTCGGTTGCGGTTCGCCATCTCTTGATGGTGTCGTTGCCCCGAGACCGCTCTCACTACTACACCTCACGCATTGCGTAGAACACTCTCTCATCGCAATGGATTGTGCCATCTGCTCTTCTACCATCACCAAGGATCCTGTTCTCTGCTGTGGAAATTTGCCTTTCTCGAAATGCAAGGCTGCGTTTCATCCAGAATTCATTAAAATTGCTGCAGCTTGTGTCAAAGAGATGGCCCGTAATCGTGGCCTTTGTTGGATGTGTGAAAAGTGTCGTGAATCTAGAGCCGTCTTCGTTTCTTTTATTTCTGGTTTGATGATCTGAAAAATGAGATGAGAAATGAACTGTTTCATGAGCTAGATAAAAGGTTCACGCGCTTGCCTTCATCCAAATTACAATCCACTAAACCTACAAATACAGCTACAAGTGCACCAAAGCAAACTGGTATCCCCACTGCAAGTTTATTAACCGGTAACGCATACCATACTGATCCTGACAATATAGAGTCATCCACGCCTGAATCCGTTAAACTAGACACTATTTCACGCACACACCCATCAGAGCTTACCGAAACGTCGATCACTGAATTCTCTCACCCAGCTCTTCACATTGGCACTTCTAACGACTTGACCATGAACAGCGCTATACAGTTTATACCAGCACCAGAACCAAAAACATGGATTTTTATTACGAGAGTTGCACCAAAAGTTACCGAAGAAAGCATGAAAACATTTATTCATGGGAGATTGAACTGCACTAACTGTTCCGTGAAACGTATTTTGCCCAACGGCCGCAATCCAAACGCTCTCACATACATATCATTTAAAGTTGGTGTACCTTCTGAACTAAAAGAGATCGCGCTCTCTCCCACGACATGGCCGTGTGGTTTTGTTTACATAGAGTTTAACTTTCGCCCAAGCGCTCCCAAAATATCCACACCATATTCGGGATTCACCTTACCTGCTCCGCTTTTTACTCAATCAGCTTTTCGGGAACCTGCGAAAACAAACACTACTCACCAGGACATGAATCTCACCAACACTATCACATCACCACAGCCGACTACTTCTTACTCGATCTCTACCGCGGTTATACAAACAAACGCTGCATCAACAACAGAACCGCAAATAAATATTGATGGCAACTCTTCCGGATCACCTTTTTTACACAAACAATAACGTGTCTGCGCCGACACGATGTTTCACTAAAGGATCCTTTCTATATCTTCTATCAAAATGCTAGAGGTTTACGCACAAAAAATACCGAATGCTTTACCAGTACAGCTATTTCCGAGTGGGATGTGATCGTTCTCACCGAAACCTGGCTCACCGATAGTTACCCATCTTCTCTATTGTTTGACAGCCACCGCTACAATACTTTCCGATTGGATCACTCTGCCATAAATAGTGATAAATGTATTGGTGGAGGAGTTCTCATTGCCA
This sequence comes from Anopheles arabiensis, assembly GCF_016920715.1. Classification (NCBI taxonomy): domain Eukaryota; kingdom Metazoa; phylum Arthropoda; class Insecta; order Diptera; family Culicidae; genus Anopheles; species Anopheles arabiensis. Next base: position 58,576,167 of record NC_053518.1, read on the forward strand.
CGAATATCAAATATGCGGCTTCGCTGTGCACTACTAATACATCATTAATTGAGTGTCTTTGGGTGCGTGTAAAAGTTTTGGATGTTTCCCTAGTCATCGGCTCATTCTACCTCCCTCCTGACCAAGCTGCCAAACCCGGAGTTATAAATACTTTCTGTACTACGCTACATTAAACTAGGGAAAAATATGAAGACGATTATTCTCGGAGATTTCAATCAACCCTATCTTAAATGGATTACTGGAAATGGAACGATTTTCCTTCGCTTGACTTCAGCAACACCCGAATACATCCTACCTGCCAAATTCTCCTCGATGAAATTAATTCGGCCGGCCTTCAGCAAGTTAATTAAATCACTAACTGTAACAATACTATTTAATTTTTGCGGATGACCAGACCGTTGAACGATTGAGCCCATTAGAACTGAGTTTAGAATCCATAGTTGAACCTGATCCACATCACCCTGCTCTTCTTACCAGCTTCATGGTTCCGCAACAGAATTTGTCGTCTTCTGAGTCCCCAGAACGGAGAGATTTGAACTTTAGACGTACGAAATTTGATGAATTAACAATAGCGCTAACTCTAACCAATTGGGAATTATCAAAGTCTAACCACGATATCAACGATAGCGTGTTAAGCTTCACAAATCATCTAAATCATCTAATTATTCGAACAGTTCGTTCCTGTTATGTTCTTTCAAATATAAATAAACACGATGTGTTAAGTTGGAGCTTGGACGCTAAATCTGAAACTGACAGCATGTCAAGACGGATCGCTATCGCTTAAACCGTGCACAACGGTTTCAGATCATGGCAATATTGGTCATAATGCCATAACAGTTCCCTGCTTTAATCCTCCATCGAAACCACCGTGGGCTAATAATGCACTACGCGTCGCCAAACGCCGGAGATCTAATGCCCAAAAAAAAAACTGCGCAGTCTTCGAAACCAAGCAAACTTTGCTCGCGCTGCTCGGATTTACAAAAAGTTAAACCGTTTTGCGTATGCTGACTACGTTAGAAAGATCGAATTCAGATTCGAAAAGGATCCACTAGCATTCTGGAAATTCATACGGAATAAGAAATCCTGCGACCGTCTTCCAGCTGTAATGAACTTCAAGGGAAACATCATTTCGGGTGAAGATGACCTCTGCAAAGGTTTTGCAGAACATTTCGCTTCTGTGTACACCTGCAATTCTTCGAAACCTCTCAACCTATCTTCAGCACTTTCCGCTATCAACGACGCAGTTGACATCCACATCTATTATCAGTGAAGATGAGATCGATGCTGCCATATCGCAACTGAAGCTTTCGTACGCCTCTGGGCCGGACAATATTCCCAGTGCAATTCTTATTCACTGTAAGGCTGCTCTTTTGCCTATTCTAACTCAACTTTTCAACAAATCCTTACAGTCGAAGTGCTTCCCGCAAATATGGAAATCTTCTTACATGTTTCCTGTCTTTAAAAAAGGAGACAAATCTGATATATGTAATTATCGCGGAATCTCTATGTTATGTGCTTGTAGTAAGCTGTTTGAAAAAGTTATGTTCCGCCCCATGTCCTACGCTTTCCTGCCTGTTATATCTGTTATGCAACACGGCTTCATGCCTAAACGTTCGATTGAAACCAACCTGCTTCATTTGCTTCAATTTTGCTACTTCAATATTGACAAGGGCCTCCAGGTTGATGTCATTTATACCGACTTCTGCGCTGCATTTGACAAGGTCAACCACTACTTATTGCTTGCTAAATTATTAAAATATGGTGTACACTCAAATTTTTTAGCATGGTTAGAAAGCTACCTAATGAACTGTTGCATTAATGTAAAAATTGGAAAAACTTTTTCTGACCCTTTCTGTAACTTTTCTGGTGTTCCACAAGGAAGCATATTAGGGCCATTATTATTTATTATATTTATTAACGATATTGTGTTTGCTGTTCCCAACGTCAATGTTTTACTAATGTTTGTGAATGTACAAAAATGTAACTGCATTACTTTCTCGAAGAAAAGGATTCCAATAACTTTTAATTACAAAATTGGTCAAGACAGTGTGCTGCGGTCATCTGTAGCTCGTGATTTAGGAATAATGTTAGACAGTAAACTTATATTATCGTGCCATTTCCACACAATCGTCTCAAAAGCATTAAATATGTTAGGTTTTATTCTACGTGCTTCTTCCGACTTTAAAGATCCTTTCTGTCTTAAATCGTTATACTGTGCCCTAGTCCGTCCTATACTAGAATTTGCTTGCGTTGTTTGGTGTCCAAACCAAGTGACCTATATAGACATGATAGAAAAAGTTCAGAAAAAGGCGACACGCGCTATGTTTTATCGTCTTCCTTGGTCAAACCAAATGCCACGCCCCCCGTACCATGTCAGGTGTCAGTTATTTGGTCTCGAAACTTTAGAACACAGGAGAAAGAATGCTCAATGTATATTCATGCATAAATTATTAAATGGGCTTATTGATGCACCTGAAATTCTAAATCTGATTAGCTTTTCTGCACCTACTAGGGATCTTAGAAGCAGGTCTTTAATCAGGATCCCATTTCGATCTTCTTCATTTGGCGCTAACGACCCTTTAATTAAAATGTGTGTCAGCTACAATAGACTTGAATCATCTGCAGATTTTCATATCCCTGTTTCTCACCTTTGTCAGTTGTAAAGGGCTAGTGTTATTTATGTTTAAGTTGTTTACTAATTAAGAATTTGTATTCGTTATTTAAGCCTATTGCCCGATAACGTAAATAATTAAATAAATAATAATAATAATAATAATAAGACGTGTGTGGTGGGATTGTTATAATTCGAACAAAGCTGTTTTTTGCTTTTTCCAACAACGGCCAGTTTTTTGTGTGGCTTGAATGTCCGTCCATTATTAGCAGTAGGGGAAGTCGTGGTTGGTTCGACACTGCGGGTAAGTTCGACACCTTGCTGTTTTTGTATTTATAGAACTTTTTGAAGACAAAAAACTTATACATATTATTTATGTCAACTATTTCGAATATTTGAGACACATTTCACTGATCAGAAACCTGTCAATTGTCAAAAAACAACAAAATAAACACATGGTGGTTCTGATTGACAGCCGATGTAAGTTTTTACTTCTGGGACTTAAGGAATTGTGGCGTTATTTCAACAAAATTATAGTTTCCGTGTTTATAGTATTGTTTTATAAATACTATTGATTAGTTCTGTATCACAGGGCGTAATTTTTATATTAAACTTTATAATATAAAATGTCACTAAAACTTGTGCGGCCAATGGGGGTAAATTCGACACCCCACTTGGTAATGCTTATTTGTAGCATGTTAACTTTGTTTATATCGTAATTTGAAAGTGCCTGTATTTTATAAAGATGTTCCTTAACGATGTACGACAAACGTAATAATCAAGCTGAACAAACACGCAATTAAAAATACCGTAGAAGCTTAAAAATTCAAGATGTCAACAAACCTAGGAAGTTATAATTATGGAATTTAGCTATTATTCTCTCAAAGAACGTTTGCCAAACTCGGACTCAAAACATGTACTTTGTATATGGTTTAGGCTTATGAAAATTAATATTGTTATGGCTTTGACCGTATTTTAGGCAGACTTTAGGCCGGGTAGGCTTAACTGAAGAAAAAATAGTCGCTGGTTTGGAATCACATTGACCGATGTTCGCCTTTTGGCTTTCGAGTTGGCAGAGAAAAATAAAATTGAGCACCCTTCGATTTTATTAAAAAAGAAAAAGATTACTGGAAGATAGCCAGGTTATTTTTTTAATGGAATCTTAACCAATTATTCCGTAAACCAGATGCTATTGCTGCAGCTTCTACTATATGGAGTCTGGTCCGGTGCTATTTGTAATGAAATTTTTGTTCTTGCTTGTATCTTCATTTTTTTCGTATATTTCACAACTGTTTTGTGTTAATTTTTCATAAAATTGGTACGAAATACTTTGTTGAACTTCAATGGCAACTACAGGCCATCAGAGTTTGTTATTTTAAAAGCTAAAACCAATGTGACGAAATCACCCCCAAGGTGTCGATTTTACCCCATCATGGTGTCGGACTTACCCGCACTACAGTCGTGACGCAACAAAAAACACACTTTTTTATTTTTATCAAAATGATATCAAAATCAATCCAGGAACCGTATTTTCTCGTAAGATGGTACATAATACACCAAAAAAGCTTTTTCGATGTCTACTAGTAAGTTTACATTGGCAAAAGTATTGCAATCAGAGGAAAACCTTAAGGTGTCGGAGCTACCCCCAGTTCCCCTACCGAAGAATCTACAGTTGGTCTTGTAAATGCCATAAAATGGTCAAACCATTCCATGCACGTTTCCATAGCGCTCCAGCCATTCTTACTGCAACCGAATTTTGATCCTTCTGAAGCACCAGTTTTTAAACCTTCGTTAAGTCTTTGCCTAGCAAAGATAAACATCGGAGGTAAATAGTCCCCCGATGCAGACATGGCCATAATTAAAGTTAGTGTTAGTGCCCCTTTCACTGCTAGATATCACTCCAACTTGATGTTCTCCCCTCTTGGCAAGAATTTGTTCTGTTTTGTTTGTACCTGAAATGATTGAAAGAGATGCAATAAATATGCTTTTTATAAAAAAAAACATACTGTGGAGAATCCTGTTTCATCCATGTTCCATATTTTGTGTGGAGGAAAATCTTGTTCACTAAATACCATGTCCAACACATCAAAAAATTGCTTCACGCTTTCTTTGTTAAAGCCTCTAACCCTAGCCAAAGATGTATTTTCAGGTGTTCTCACTGTAATATTTGAATGTTGATCCCTGAATCCTTTCAACCAATCCACTCCTGCGAGCCTTGGAGTTTTATTGAATGGATGCGCTATATTGTTCGATTCGGCTACCCCGAAAGCAACACTTCTCATTTCACTAGGCGACAGCCCATAGCATTGTTTCGACATGGATATGATGTGTTTTTTCCAGCAGTAGTTCTTGAGCATTCGTTTGGACAGGTGAATGTGAACCCAGGCTCAATTTAGACTTCTTGTCTTTTTTCAAATATATTAAGTAGTCTTAGGAATACCAAATTCCCGAGCAACGCTTTGTTCGGAAGAGCCAGGTTGAACTGCTAGAATAGCTGTTTTCAATTGTTGGTCCGTCCATTACTGACATTTGGATTTTCTAACATAATTCCCCACCATTTTTTACTATTACACTAAGATTCATTTACTTTAGTGAACTTTTGATTCCTGATATGTTTTAACAACCCAAGGGACATTTGCTCGAAACTGTTTCCCATATCTGCTCGATTAGTACTCGATACGCTTGAAATTTTGGATTAGTATGTGGTCAAGTGTGTTGAAAGCGCCAAAATTTGGTGCGTTCGTAAATTAGACGTTCCTCTATGGATGGACGATGCCGTCGAGGTCATTTTTCATTCATAGCTATGGTTTTTCGATGAAAAACAAAAGCTAATTTTGTGTGATGTTATTTTATATAAAAAAGATATTATTTAAGTATTAAATGGGAACATGGCCTACTAAAACGATAGGAAATATCATTTCCGAGCGAATGTAGAAGAAAGTAACGAAAACGCTGCATCACAGTTGATTTTAAAGGACTTTCTGAATTCCCTTAAACTGGTGCATTTGGGGATCGAACCCATGACGGGCATGTTGTTAAGTCGTACGAGTTGACGACTGTACTACGAGACCGGCTCAGTTTTATTTGTATTATGTTTAAAACCACCGGATCGTACTGAATTATTTGTCTCCACCGAGTCGAGGGATATAGATCATGAGAAGATTTTCCGAAAAATTTGTTATTTTCTGTAACTTTTCCTGTATTCATGTTAATTGCAGTTGATTCGTGAGATTTAAATTTACATAAAAATGCATACGCATCTTCTAAACTTTCTGGTTTTGCTGCTTGCATATACCCAAAATAGGGGTGAGAGAGACCAGCGATAAAAGCTGCTAAGCTTGTTTCGTCTATGAAACTATGTGTAGCCACACAACTGTTTTTATATTTTGCGTTTTGCTTGGCTATCATTTTTATGATTTATATTACCTCTTTCGTTTGAAGGTAATAATTTTTAATGATTGAGTTGTGATTCATTTTATTTTGCCACAAATGACTTATATGAGTTGATAGATCATGCTTATCAGAAAGACTTTGTGTATCACGGCAAAAGCACAACCGGAGTGATCTCCGCATAATATAAACACAACCAACTATGTTTGACAACCACAATATGACAGCTGAACATACAGGTGTCCCCCGAGTTACGACTGTATTTGGGACCGAAAAAATGTCCCAAAGCAAGGTATAAGTCGAAATAGTCGTACGTCGAATATTTGTGAACATAAAGTTTATAACCAAAATTGTACAGTAGGAATCAATGAAATCGAGTATTTTATTTCAAATAATGTATGATAATTTGTAAACGGCTTTTGGGGTAAAATTTATACGATACAGATATTCAAGACTGGGGAGTTGTGAAATCTGTGGAAATGTGTTTGTAACGGTTATCAGCACAGAAATTAAAAAAATATATCAATTTTATTTCAATGACAACTTTAAACTGTCAAAATCAAAATCGTCGTAACTGCGAATCGTCGTAACTCGAGGGGGTCGTAACTCGGGGGACGCCTGTACACGGATTGAAAAGGTGGATTTAAAAATAACAGGTGGTGGACTCTAGTGCATTTTGACAATTCGTCACTTGACATGAGGTCCCCAGGATTCAAACTTTGTTTACATTTATTTAATTTGTTCATATAATTTATCTACCCCATTTTTTCGATCAAATATTGTTTAAAAATATATTTTGGACTTTGCGAAATCTTATTCAACATTAAAACATACATTAAAGTGTGTTATTTAACTTCCTATTAACTATAACGATAGGAAACATCGTTTCCGAGCGAATCTAGAAGAAAGTAACGAAAAAGCCGCATTACATTTGATTTTAAAGGACTTTTTCTAAATTCCCTTAAACTGGTGCAGTTTAAGGGAAGTTTAAGGCTCCAGTTTAACCTTTAAGTTGGCAACCGGATACCCGGGTATTTTTTTCAACTTCGAACTGCAATAACTTTTGATTAATTGTTTTCATTGACCTGAAATTTTCCGTAGCCTCCCAAATTTTAATTTCTTATTGTTTGGTGCATAAATTGTAATTTTAAACAGTCTGTAAGTATTTTATTTTGATTTTTTTTAAACTTTACCACGTAAGTTGGCAACCAGCGTACCCGGCTATTCCATACATTTTGTATGGAGAATGACGTTTCTCTTCTTCCTCTTTTCGTATTGTGCTTATTTTCGAGTCAAATTCAAGCGATTCCAAATTTGAATTTGACCGTTATTTTTATAATAAAATGAGAAAACTTAATGAATTTATGAAATAGAAGATAATATATGGTCGGCATTACTTGCTTACAGCATTAAAATATTGAAAGCATTGTTTACTTATGAAAATCGTTATTTTTTTGCATAAAAACATGTGGAATACCCGGGTATGCCGGTTGCCAACTTACGTGTGTAAATCTGGTTGCCAACTCTACGGTTAAGTGAATTTGCTCTAATTCCAGATAATTCGTGCTCGAAAATGTCAATTGGGAATTGACATTTTCGAGCACGAATTATCGGGAATTCGAGCAAATTCCCTTAAACTGGAGCCATAAATTTCCCTTAAACTGCACCAGTTTAAGGGAATTTAAAAAAAAGTCCTTTAAAATCAAATGTAATGCGGCTTTTTCGTTACTTTCTTCTAGATTCGCTCGGAAACGATGTTTCCCATCGTTATAGTTAATAGGAAGTTAAATAACACACTTTAATGTATGTTTTAATGTTGAATAAGATTTCACAAAGTCCAAAATATATTTTTAAACAATATTTGATCGAAAAATGGGGTATGTAGTACCCTGGAGATTTGACCCCTAATTAGACCATAGTGCCGGATCGGAATATGACCATCACCGCGACAACTGTGCGATAATCCGAATGTCAAAAATAAAGATCATTCGTTTACGGATCGTTGTACTGACAACACCTTCAGCCTTCTGTTTATTCTTCTGCCTTCCGATTTTGTGCCTTTTATAAGTTCAACGTTTAGTTCAAATTAGTAAAATTCGAGGTTTACATCTCAGAAGTGGGATTGTGCCATGCCGTCTAAAGAAGATATGTTGTGTGCGCTGGAGAACGCGAAAGTGCCGGTGCCTCCAATCGCTACGATTGCTCAAATCCGCATGTTGTACGAGGAGCTATTTCCTAGAAGTCACGTTGTAGCCGAACAAAAGCTTGCGCCCGAAGTAACGCATGAAAGTATTGATACTGGGGATTTGGCGATAAAGCAAATGAATGACGAGCAAGAAATTGTCAAGACAGCTAATTCTGGCGGGTTAGAGACGGAATTAGAAACACTGCAGAAGGAGCTGCAAGTGCTCGAACTTCGTCAGAAAATCGCTATGCTGAAGTCATCTAACATCGCTTCGACTTCGCTACCATCATCATCATCACCACCACCGCTGCCTTTACCTACAGCGCAGCCAGTGCCGCCATCTTTAACATCGTCACCACCGCTCCCTTTGCCGCTACCTACAGTGCTGCCAGTGTATGTACCCAACTTTGAAGACTTCATAGGAAAATTTAGTGGTGAAAGAGGAGGAGTAGGGGTGGAGCACTGGTTTCGAGAATTTGAACAAGTATGTAGCTTGTACACACTAAACGACCAGCTGAAATTTTTCTGTATGCGCCGCCTGCTCACCGACACCGCGCCATTTTTGCTAAAACCTCAGGCGCATGCACCTATGAGACACTGAAAGCTGACCTTATTAGTACTTTCACATCAAAAACTTCACTAGAAGAAGTGTTTAAAAAACTAAGGGCACGACATCTCTCGCAACATGAAAGCATCACAAGGTATGTGTTGGAAATGCAGCAAATAGCGGGCACCGTCATTCCAGAGGAAGACTTGGTCAATATTATAATTGACGGAATTGATGATCCTATTAATACGTCATCCATACGTTTCGCTGCAAAATCGCTCGAGCACCTTAAAACCCTGCTGAAAAAATACGAAACTTTTCGTCAAACTCGTGGCGTGACTCCTACACCAGCACCGTTACGCACTAAACCCCCAGCTCCACCCCGCAGCACTGGCCCCTCGCGTCAATGGGCGCAGAACAACAATAATGAACCGGCCAGATGCTTTAACTGTTCTCAATTCGGCCATTATCAAAGCGCTTGCCCAATGCCACGCCGCCCCAAGGGATCCTGTTTTAAATGCCACCAAATGGGACATACACATCGAGAGTGCCGAAACTTCCAGCCCGTTACGACTGCTGCGGTGCACCATCTGGGTTCCCATGGATTCGATGAGGAAACTGCGGACCAAATACTGCTTAGCGAAATTGAAACGGTATGTGTTAGTTTCAATATCCAACATACATGGAGCGAACAAACGTTTTTACTATCACTTTTTGATACAGGCAGCCCTGTAAGTCTAATAGCAGACAATGTAGTACCAGGTAACTTTCCGCATCAACCTACCCCTTCTGGGTACCGAGGATTAGGAAATACTATGCTCACGACGTTAAGTCGAGTGGAGTGCAGGATCATAATTCGTAATATTAGTGTGACACACTCGCTTATCATTTTACCTGCTAGAAGTATGCCTTGGCCATTCATAATAGGTCGTGACCTTTTAGGAAAATTTAGAATCTTTCTTACACACTACCCAAGTATGATTCCCGCACATTATGCTCGCGAACCGGAGGGTAATTCAGATTTCGAAAAGATACCAAAACCTGTTAAGTCCCTTGATGTAGGTGATCCTTTTAGCCACATTTGTGTGTCGGAGATATTTGACAGCCCCCTTGAATTAGATATCGGGAAGCAACTTTCGCCTAAAGAGTCTGCTGCCATTTTGTCCGCATTTGATCATTGCTACACTAACTATCCTATTGAGAATATAGAATATCCTCAGTATTCCATGAAAATTAATCTCGTTCATGATACCCCTATTTATGCAAAGCCACGTAGACTTTCCTATGGGGAGAGGAATCAAGTGCGACAGATAGTAAATCAATTGTTAAATGATAAAGTCATTCAACCAAGTAATTCCCCATACGCTTCTCCCCTTGTGCTAGTTAGAAAAAAAGTGGTGAAGTGCGTATGTGCGTCGATTACAGGCCCCTGAATAAAATAACAGTAAGGGATAATTTTCCATTACCGTTAATTGAGACATGCCTCGAACACCTGAGTGGTAAAAGTGTATTTAGTTTGCTTGATTTAAAAAGCGGTTTCCATCAGGTAAAGATGGATGAAAGCTCAATTAAGTACACCTCCTTCGTAACACCTGATGGGCAATATGAATATTTAAAGATGCCTTTTGGGCTTAAAAATGCCCCCGCGGAATTTCAGAGATTCATAAATTCAATATTACGCGAATTTATAGATTCCGAGAAATTAGTTGTCTACTTGGACGACATCATAATAGCTTCTAATGACTTTCACTCTCATCTTGAGACGTTGAGTTCTGTTCTCGAGAAACTTAAACAAAATGGACTTGAACTGCGCATTGATAAATGCAAATTTGCCCACACTAATTTGGAATATCTTGGATACGAAGCCTGTGCCTCTGGTATACGACCTAGTGGAAAACACCTTACATCAATATATAACTTTCCTATGCCTACTAATGTCAAACAGTTAAGAAGATGTTTAGGGCTCTTTTCTTACTTCCGTAGGTTCGTTCCATCATTTTCTCATATAGCTAAACCTCTTACAAATCTTCTTCAGAAAGATGTGCCATTTGATTTTGATAATTCCTGCATCCAAGCATTTCAAACCCTTCGTCCAGTCTCCTGTCTTGGCTATATTTAATCCCAAATATGAGACGGAGCTGCATTGCGACGCGAGCTCATTCGGTTTTGGTGCAGTCTTATTCCAAAAACAGAATGATGGGAAACTTCACCCAATAGCATATTTTTCTAAAACCACCTCTAAAGAAGAATCAAAACTTCATAGCTACGAGTTGGAAACTCTATCCGTAATATATGCGTTGAAAAGGTTCCACTCGTACGTCCATGGATTACCCTTAAAGATAATCACGGATTGCAATTCTCTTGTACAAACGCTGAAAAATCGTAACACTTCTGCGAAGATTGCCCGGTGGTCCCTATTCCTCGAGAATTATGACTATACTATTCAGCATCGCTCAGGTTCCTCTATGGCCCACGTGGATGCTCTGAGCCGGACTGAAGCAATTGGTGCTATAAGTGAACTTGATATTGATTTCCAACTACAGCTAGCCCAATCTCGTGATCCTACTATTGAAAGCATTAGGTCCCAACTAGAACTGGAAAATTTACCTGGATATGTTTTGCAAGATGGTTTCGTATATCATGAGTCACCCTCAAAAGAGCTTCAGTTTTATGTCCCCCGCGAGATGGTAGATAATATCATCCGCCACACACATGAGAAAATAGGTCACTTATCGGTTGACAAAACAATTTCAAAAATTAGCTGTCATTATTGGTTTCCTTCTATGCGGAATAGAGTTGAGTCTTTCATCAAGAATTGTTTGAAATGTATCATATATTCAGCTCCCACTAGAACTAATAATCAGAACATCCACAGTATACCGAAAGCTCCCCAACCTTTTGACACGCTTCACATTGATCACCTGGGACCACTACCTCTTACGAAATCCAAAAAGAAGTATATATTAGTTGTGATAGACTCATTTACGAAATTTACTAAGCTATACGCGACTCGTTCCACTGGAAGTCAGGAAGTATGCAATGCTCTCAAACAATACATTTCCTATTACAGCCGACCCAAACGGATAATTAGTGACCGAGGTACCTGCTTCACGTCCAACCAGTTCGAAAATTTCCTTAGATCAAATGAGGTACAGCATGTACTCAACGCTACTGGTTCACCACAAGCAAACGGACAAGTCGAAAGGGTAAACCGCGTACTTCGACCCATCCTCAGCAAACTTTCGGACTCTTATGATCACGATGATTGGAATTTGCATTTACTGGATGCTGAATATGCGTTGAATAATTCAAAGCACGCCAGTACGAAGTTTTCACCCTCAGTTCTCCTGTTTGGTATTGAACAACGGGGTCATTTAATTGATGAACTAACGGAGTTTTTAGACGAGCGTCGTGGAAGTACACTAAATGATTTAAGCGACATTCGGGCTGAAGCATCGGCAAATATAATTAAATCTCAGCTTACCAATGAGGCATATTTTCGTAAAAATCATAAACCAGCAGCTAAATATGAAGTTGGAGATTATGTAGTAATGCGGAACATTGATAGCAACACTCAGCAGAATAAGAAGTTGATTCCTAAATATAAAGGTCCGTACATAGTCCATAAGGTATTGCCTAACGATCGCTATGTCATTAGGGACATTGAGGGCTGTCCAATAACTCAGATGCCATATGATGGCATATTAGAATCAAACAAGTTGAAGAAATGGAGTGAGCCGTATGAAACCGTTAACGAAATTTGAATTACTAATATATTTACACATAAATTGAGGTCAATTTGTTGGTTAGGATGGCCGAGCTGTAGTACCCTGGAGATTTGACCCCTAATTAGACCATAGTGCCGGATCGGAATATGACCATCACCGCGACAACTGTGCGATAATCCGAATGTCAAAAATAAAGATCATTCGTTTACGGATCGTTGTACTGACAACACCTTCAGCCTTCTGTTAATTCTTCTGCCTTCCGATTTTGTGCCTTTTATAAGTTCAACGTTTAGTTCAAATTAGTAAAATTCGAGGTTTACAGGTAGATAAATTATATGAACAAGTAATAATAAATATAACATTTATCACCTCAAGTGACGAATTGTCAAAATGCACTACCCAGTCAGACAGCCTTCTGTTAATTTACCCATTCGAGCAGTTTTCTGTCTGTCATAACAGTAATTTAAGAGCAATTTAGCGGTACGAAGTGTTGTCGTTTGTTGTCAGTAAAAAGATATAAATGAGAACAAAAAGAGTATTGTTTTAATGATATTTTAGTGGAAGAAGACGTCGGCGGTGTGTTTAAAACTGTAAAATGTAAAAAAACAGCTGAGAAATAGTGTTTATTAGTGCTATTTGTGCACCACCTTCTCCGGGTGAAGCGGCTGTTCAAGTCGAGTTTGCTATAAAAAATTCATTGTAATCGTTTGTAAAAGTTTAGGAAAATGATTGAATATAACCATTAAACTGTAATATAATAAATTTAGCCGAAAAAATTAAAAACAAAATAAAGGAAGGAATAGGGTCGGTCAAAACTCCTCGAATGGGTAAACTAACGACTGCTTATTTACCATTAAATTACTCTTAAATTACCGGTAATTTAGCAGTAAGATAGGGGTAAATTAAGTCCGATTTGTCTGACTGGGTGGTTGTGTTTATATTATGCGGAGATCACTCCGGTTGTGCTTTTGCCGTGATACACAAAGTCCTTCTGATAAGCATGATCTATCAACTCATATAAGTCATATGTGGCAAAATAAAATGAATCACAACTCAATCATTAAAAATTATTACCTTCAAACGAAAGAGGTAATATAAATCATAAAAATGATAACCAAGCAAAACGCAAAATATAAAAACAGTTGTGTGTCTATAAATAGTTTCATAGACGAAACAAGCTTAGCAGCTTTTATCGCTGGTCTCTTTCACCCCTATTTTGGGTATATGCAAGCAGCAAGACCAGAAAGTTTAGAAGATGCGTATGCATTTTTATGTAAATTTAAATCTCACGAATCAACTGCAATTAACATGAATACAGGAAAAGTTACAGAAAATAACAAATTTTTCGGAAAATCTTCTCATGATCTATATCTCTCGACTCGGTGGAGACAAATAATTCAGTTCGATCCGGTGGTTTTAAACAAAATACAAATAAAACTGAGCCGGTCTCGTAGTACAGTCGTCAACTCGTACGACTTAACAACATGCCCGTCATGGGTTCGATCCTCAAATAGACCGTGCCGCCATACGTAGGATTGACTATCCTGCTATGGGGGGAAATCAATTAGTCACTGAAAGCCAAAGCCCACTAGTGGTACAGGCAGGCCTTGACCGACAACGGTTGTTGAGCCAAAGAAGAAGAAGAAGAAGAAGACAAATAAAACTAACCACATGGAAACAAATTTCCCCGTCCCCATGGAAACCGAATGCACAAGGACAAGATAAACGTTAAATACTAAAGGAGTTAATTCGAATGAAACGTGCGAGCAAGACGATCATAATAATTGTGAACAAGATGAAGACATAATTGATGCAAATTTTTGCGAAGCATTACAAATAAAAACAAAGACATAGACTTTTTACCGTATATTTTAGATACACATCCTTATTCTATGAAACAAATTAAATTACTTGTAGATACCGGCGCTAACAAAAACATATAAAAGAGCGGAAATATTCCTCAAATTCAACCTACTAACACTATTGTGAAAAACATCAGTGGCTCACATGATGTAACACAAAAAGGAATAATTAATTTACTAGGAGACAATCTTCCGGAATAACTATTTTACGAAATGGATTTCCATGCTTTTTTTGACGGTCTAATCGGATCCGAGTATTTAGCAATGTGTGAAGGCACTGTCGATTATAAAAAAGAAGTTATTCACTTGTTGGATGAAACTTTCCCTTTTCATAAATATTTTCCTACCAAAAAATATTATCATCACATAGTTTCAATAGAAACTCAACAAAATGGCGATTGGTTTGTGCCATACCATCAAACACTATGTGAAAATATTGTAATAGAACCAGAACTGTAGAAATCGGATGGATATAAATCAACTATTAACATTTTAAGTCAATCTCAAATTGCACCAAACACAAAGAAAACTTTTGATTTGAAAGTTAATAATTTCGAAACCATAAGTCCGATCCCGCTAAGTTCTGACGAAGAGCTTAATAAAATATCAGTTGAAAAGCTAATTCGTACCCAACATTTAACTACATATGAAAAAGATGCTTCACTAAATATTATTCTAGGAAATCAAAAAGTACTGCTAAAGCGCCATGAGACACTTTCATCAACTAATGCAGTCAAACATAAAATAATAACAACGGATAACGAGCCAACTTATACAAAAACATACCGTTTTCCTAACCATTATAAAAAAGATGTCGAGGAACAAATTAAAGAATTGCTCGATAATAGTATAACTGTTCCTTCTAACAGTCCTTATTCATCTCCCATTTGGGTAGTCCCAAAAAAATCTCACTCATCTCAAAAACTATCAATGACAAATTCCCTATTCCTCAAATAGAGGAAATTTTGGATAGTTTGGGAAAATCTACTTACTTTTCAATCCTGGACCTCAAATCTGGTTTTCATCAGATAGAAATGGAACCTTCCCACCGTGAAAAAACGGCCTTCTCCGCATCCCAGGGACATTTCGAATTTACGAGAATGCCGTTTGGGTTAAAAATGCCCCAGCAACTTTCCAGCGTGCTATGAATCATGTGTTAACTGGATACATTGGTTCGATTTGCTTTGTCTACCTAGACGACATTGTCGTTATTGGATGTAATTTAGAATCACATTTGGAGAACTTAAACAAGGTTTTAAAAAGATTATCCTTATTTAATTTAAAAATCCAAATCGAAAAGTGTGAATTTCTAAAGAAAGAAACTGAGTTTCTTGGTCATCTAATAACACAACATGGTATAAAACCCAATCCCGACAAAATTCTAAAAATTATTGAATGGGAGCTGCCATCTAATCTGAAAGAAATCAAACAGTTTCTTGGGCTTGCAGGCTATTACCGTAGATTTGTGATGGATTATGCCAAAATTTCGAATTATTTAAAACAAGGAGCTATTTTCTCAAATGAAGATATCGAATTTATAAAATCCTTCACAGAACTGAAACAAATTATTGCTTCAGATCAAGTACTAGCGTACCCTATTTTTGAGCTGCCCTTTATTTTAACAACAGATGCTAGTAATCATGCTTTAGGAGCGGTTCTATCTCAAATGCAGGATAGTTGTGAAAGGCCGATAGCGTTTGCAAGTAGGACTCTGAATAAAACAGAGAAATTATGAATTATCCTGCTACTGAAAAAGAAGCATTAGCAATCATCTAAGCAGTAAAAAAGTTTAAACCCTACTTGTACGGGCAAAAATTTACCTTGATTGCTGATCATAAGCCGCTTACTTTTATAAAAACTTCATTTCAGAATTCAAAAATACTCAATTGGCGATTAGAATTGGAGAACTTTGGGTACGAAGTGAAATACAAAAATACAATACAAAGAAGGAAAGACCAATGTGGTGGCGGATGCTTTAAGCAGGAGGCCTGAAACATTACCAGATATTAATATTTCTTCTATTTCAAATCCGGATACAAGTATAACGCATAACAATGACACAAGTGATTGTTCAAGTAATGGAACAACAATTCATTCGGCTGATAAATCGAACGATTATTATATTCATTACACGACGGGACCTGCAAATTTCTTCCGAAACCAACTCGTATTGGGTAAAATGGGTTCCACAAACTCAATAATTCCTTTTCGGCACAACCTCTCGAGTCGAGCGGACGCGTTTTACCAAGCCCGGACGTGCTTTGTCAAGAGCTAGTTGGTGTTGGTGCGTGTGTGTATTAGTCGCGATTTTGGAGAAAATTCTTTGATAGCGTCGCACATCTCGATGGTCGAACAATGGATCATAGCAACTGTAGCAGATTTACTGCTAACAGGTGAACCAACTCTTAAAGCCACCTCAACATAATCGTTGCTAACCAAAACCATCCAACTAAAAACACATTCAAATTAACCAGCAATCAAATCAGGTGAGACAGAAAACCTACCATGCAATAAATGCTTAGCACACACAAACCGTAGGACAGGAAGCGCGAACCGACAACTTATAAAAACATAACACGGCGGTAATATGAAACGCGCCTCGCAACTCAGAACGGCTGCAAAACGATTGCGCAACAATAACACCAAGGGACAAACAAACAACCGGACATTGACTTTATATTTTGATGAACAAACCTCAAAACAGGAAGGTTAGCAACCACATAATGAAAGTAGGTCAATATTAGTCGTAAACATAAAATAAGTGTAAAAAGACATTGTGTCATCACTGTTTAAGAATGCGTTATAAATAAAGCTTATTAGAAACAGTGAGACAGTTCACTAGTTTCAGACACGTAGATCACTCGTGTTTAGTGTTTCTCCCCATTAAGCAGAAGCCGCCGAAGGCTCTGCCCAATTGGTAACCGCGTTTGGTTATCAGCTGTTCAGTCGGTTGACCGATCAGCAATACCCCTTCTACGGAAGAAGTGCAAGTTTGCACCTTAATCGGTTAATACTCCCGCAGCGTTTTAACGCCGCCTGGAATCCGATCCATCGCGCAAGTAAAGTCCCGTAGTTCCACCCATCCGTTGCATAAGTGTAACTTGACCATCTCTTCCTAACGAAGTGAACGAATGATATAATTCATTCGCAATTAAAACCAACTACGGTACGTTCTCGCCTCGATACCCCGCCTCGTTCTGCACTCTTCCTCCACATTCCGCGCATCGGCTTACCGCACACGGTTCTGGTAAGCAAAGTGCGCGCCGAACCTACCACATGGCGACCGTGACAGCGTAGCAAAGAACAAAAGCTACAAGAACAAAAGCTACAAGAACATTAAAAGTGGAGTGAAAAAGTTAAAGTGCTGTGTAAAGACTCTTGTTGTGAGAACTTACCTTACACTTACATGCCCCAAAAATCTAAAAAACAGTGCCAGTTAAGTGCAAATACACATTGTTGTGAAAATCTATCTAAAAATGCAAAAGTGATGAATGCTTAAATAATCAGTTTTTAGACCTAGAGTTTCAACTCTAAATGACTCATCAAGACGCTAACTTAGCAAAACAAATACAAAGTGCAACCAAATTAAAGAAAAATGGGTAACGACGCATCAAAGCCGAAAGCAAATGTAAAGGGTGATAATGACCTTACAATTATCCAGACCCAAAATGTTCACTCAGAGCAACACGAAAGCCACGAAATAAAACTGAACATTGTGCTAATATTGCTTTCAATCATACTCATCCAAAAAGTCGTAAAAGTACTTTTCAGAATAGTGAAAATACAAGCAAAAAAAGATGCAATGAACAAATTACAGCTGACTAAATAGTTTGCGTTTTTACAATGAAAACATTTCTAATTGCAAGTGATTCGAGTCTAAAATACAAGACAATAAAGTGGATGAAAAAACCACGGATCACTAGAGGTAACCAGCGTGATTTTATTGTAAAATAATTCCCAACGTGGAAGACAACATATCAAGGCGAGAATAGACAGAAGTAACCCCAAGCGACATCGACTGATGACATCGTAAGAAAACACACCAAGCTCCGAGCTTACACCAAGCACCGAGTAATACCAAGCGCCGAAACATGTTCAACGAGCAACATCGTCAGCAGCAACCAAAACAAATACATGTTATGTATTTCAAGAAGGTAATGTAAAACACATCCTCAAACGACTTAAAAAAGCAAGTCAGACTTTAGAATTTGCACTGCATTAAATATGCGAAATTGCAAAATAAACATAGAAGAACCGAGAATTATCAACAACTAGAATCAAATTATCTCTGGCCAACAATGAAATAATTAGTTAACATATCTATTTCTGACAAATTGTAGTAAATAATCCAACTAGATGGATTACGTAACAGGCAAAAAGGTTTAAATTAATTCGAGATATGACTCTTTCAAAACCCTTGTTTGCCATATGAATGCAATACAGATTATTCATTAAATAGGGAAACAATATTAACGACAAGAAGTACGCTTAAAATGTTTACAATAGTGAATTATAAATAAATCGAAAAAAAAAACATAAAAAATCGTTCAAAATTTAGAATTTAAGAACGTCAGAAAAACTTATAACAAAATGAACTCTCTGGATATTATACAAATGGCAACCAGTGCCATACCGACATTCAGCGGTAGAGATGACGAAGCTAAGGCAATGCTAGCTGCGTTAAAAATGCTAAAGGAAGCAGTCGATGAACAACATCATCGCATAATTGTGCAAGCTGTTCAGACCAAATTAAAAGGACGAGGAGGAAAGATTGTAGGAAATTTGGTGCACAGTATTGACGACATTTTTAAAAGAATCAATGAACATTTTAAGAAAACTGAATCACCCGAAGACATTGCAATAGTTATCTATTCCATGAAGCAAAAAACCACAGTGAAGGATTTTGGTGAAAAAATTCAGGATTTAGCAGAAGAGCTAAAGCAAGCCTACCTAATCGAAAATGTCACCCCAGAGCTGGCTAGCGAAAAAACAAATAGGATAGCCATGAAAGCTTTTGGAAAAGGGTTAAAAAACGAGATCCATCAGGCAATAGTTCTGTCAGGTATGATTCCTACCTTAGACGCTGAAATTAAGGCAATTGTCAATATTGACAATATAAATAAAAATTCGCAATAAATGAATCTTGATAACAAACAAAGTAGTCAGGAAACCCGATATAATAGCTCATACCAGCTTCAGGCAAATAATCCGATTAAGTACGAGCATCGATCAAATAACAGCAACTGGAGGTCTCAAACTCAGTAAAGCAATAATAACTGGAGATCTCAGGCTCCACAGAACAGTAACTGGAGAAAGAAAAATGTAGCAAATGTTCAAAATAGACATCCACGTGAGGCAAACGGGTACAATATTCAAAATAGGAAACCCACTAACACAAATATTTTAGAGCAACGCGTTCCGAAAAGAGCAATTTACTGCGCTCAAGCAAATGATCAGCCCTCAGAAGAAACAGAAAACACAATGGCCAGAATCCCACTAACACAAAACAATAATGATACTAATCAACGGTATAAAAGTCACATTTACAATCAAAATGATAAAGAATATATAAACATTGATCAAAAGAACAATCAAGTGCAACTTGAACAAGATTATATATATTTCAAAAATAGAACTAGCTATGATACTAAATCTTATGAATCTATGAAAGATCAAACAATTTATGAAATGAAAAGATCAATTAACGACTCAGAAATAATAATTGAAGAAAATAAAGAGTTAACTAATGAAAATCACGACGAACATATACATAATCAGGATATAAACGAAAATTGTAAACAAACGATAATCGTCAATGATATTAGTAACATAAATACGGTCGAGAAACCTATAACAGAGGTTATAAAACTGCTAGATAGCGGAGAAAGAAATAATAAGATGATTTGTAAAGACATTCATGCAACTGAGCTAAATAATGCAAAGAAAAGAAATGTATGGGGACAACCACTTCAGCTTCGATCTCGCACTAACCTGCTTCCCTCGTTGTATATCGACCAGCTCTTCCGCGAACGACTCCTGTTGTGCTAGCTGGCACAAACGCAGCTCGGCTTGCTGTAGCTCCTCTGCTGTAAGCGGTGGAACGGAGTGCAGCAACGTCTTGATGTCCGCTTTTACCTTAACGCGCTTGCACGATGATGCCTTGGTTGCCCTAAGCGCTGTGATGAACCGGAGCCGTTGGTGCGGAGCCGGCTCCGGAGCCGTCGGAGCAGAGCCGGCTCCGGAGCCGTTGGTTGTCCCCATACATCAACGCACAGGGTGTGTTACGTGTCGGTGGCCGGCTAGGTAATGCCAACATCCCGGAGGCAACGAAGCATCCAAAAGTCCTTGCAGCATCACATCGTCTGTCAGTGCTATTGGCAGAAAGGGTCCATCAGCAGGAGATGCACGCCGGACCACAAGCAATGTTAACCATACTGCGGCAGAAGTTTTGGTTGATTGGAGGCCGACATATGGTAAAGCGTGTGTATCACCAGTGCCACACTTGCTTTAGAAACAAGCCGACGTTGGTGAAACAGGCTGTAGCGGATTTGCCTGAGTCACGGGTAACACCAACAAGACCGTTTGTGGTGAGTGGGGTGGATTATTGCGGTCCGTTCTTGTTGAAGTCTACCATCCGCAATCGCAGTCCACCAAGGCGTATATCGCAATATTCGTCTGCTTCGCGACCAGGGCAGTTCATATCGAACTGGTGAGTGATCTCACATCGACTGCATTTTTGGCTGCGTTACGTCGTTTTGTCGCGCGGAGAGGGAAAGTTGCGGAATTGCACTCAGATAATGCAACAACATTCAAGGGGGCAGCGCATGAACTGCATCGTATCCATAAGATGCTGAAAATCGATGAGGCTGATAGGAGAGAGATTTTTGATTGGTGCGCCCAAAATGAGATGGTGTGGAAATTTAACCCTCCGCGTGCACCTCATTTCGGAGGTCTTTGGGAAGCGGCGGTAAAATCGGTCAAAAAGCACCTTCAAAAAACAATAGGAGTTAGTAGCATTACACAGGAGCATATGCTTACCCTTTTAGCTCAAGTTGAGCAATGTTTAAATTCTCGCCCGTTGGTACCGTTATCCGACGAACCAACTGATTTGGAAACATTAACCCCGGCTCATTTTCTGATAGGTTGTAGTATGCAGGCAGTACCGGAGGTTGATTCAAGTAAGCTTTCTTCCAATCGGTTAAAAGAGTACCAATTAGTGCAAAAGCATTTACAAGGAATTTGGTCCCGGTGGTACCCAGAATATTTGCAGCAGCTGCAAGCCAGAGCCAATGCGCCGGTCAAGCTAGAAATAAATCAGCTAGTTATAGTGAAGGAAGCTAACGTTCCACCTACCGTTTGGCCGAAAGGGAGAATAACTACTTTACATCCGGGTAAAGACGGTGTTGTTAGAGTAGTTACACTACGAACAGGCACGGGAAAGGAAATAGTCAGAGCAGTAAATAGGATCGCATTGCTACCTAATCCCATTGAGCAGCAAAGGTTAGAATGTCGCGCAGCTTCACCACGTGAAATATAGTAAACAAACCTTGTTGACATTAGCGAGATGTCAAGTGTTAAAGGTCAACCAGGTTTATACTTTGCTCGCTCACTTCTTTATTTGAATTTAAGGCATTTTTGAATTTTTCTCACTTGTTTATTTGAATTTATGGCATTTTTGAAATTTTATAAAGAATTCTCTTTTGGTGGCCGGAATGTTTGAATTTCAATGTATATATTTAATTGAATTTTATTATAGCATGTACAAATGAACTCAAACGGACAAGTGAATACACATTAGCAAAGTGAAAGTTCAACCGCCTACACGTTATTTTCTTATTCCCAAAATATCACAAGTTTTCCTCCAATTTCACACCCGGTGTAATTTTCTACATTAGTTCAGATTATATTAGTTTCTAATATTTTCTATATTAGTTCAGATTAACTGATCTTTAATCCATACCAGTCTTAAAACCAATCATGAACCCATACCGGTCCTAGAGCCTATCATCAACCCAAACTTGCCCCGGAACCTATCATGAACCCATACATGCCCTAGAACCTATCATGAACCCATATCGGTCTTGAAACCTATCACGAACCGATACTGGTCCTGGAACCTATTATGAATCTATACCGATCTTCGAACCTATCATAAACCCGTACAGGACCTGGAACCTATCATGAACCCATACATGCCCTGTAACCTAACATGAACTCATACCTTCCCTAGAACTTATCATGAATCCATACAAGTCCTGGAACCTAATATGAACCCATACCGATCTTTGAACCTATCATGAACCCATACATGTCCTAGAACCTATAATGTACCCATACAGGACCTGGAACCTATGATGAATCTATATTGGTCCTGGAACCTATCATCAACCCATACTGATCCTGGATTCGATTATGATCCTATACTTGCCCTGGAACCTATTATGAAATCATACCGGTCTTGGAACCTATCATGAACCCATACATGCCCTGGAACCTATCTTGAACCCATACATGCCCTGTAACCTATCATGAACCCATACCTTCCCTAGAACCTATCATGAAATCATATCGGTCTTGAAACCTAGCATGAACCCATACATACCCTGGAACCTATCATGAATGCATACCTACCCTAGAACCTATCATGAGCCCATGTCGGTTTTGGGACCTATCATGAACCCATACAGGTCCTGGTTTTGATTATGAACCTATACCTGCCCTGGAACCTATCATGAAATCATACCGGTCCTGGAACCTATCATGAACTTATACTGGACCTGACACTGATATTGAAGCCATACCGGATTTGGAACTGACACTAGTCCCATACCAGTCCTAGAACTATAGATAAATTTATTTTAGTCCTGGAACTGAAGGTAAACCTATGAAAGACCTGGAACTGATTCTGAACCCATACCGGTCCTGGAATTGATCATGAACCCATACAAATCCAGAAATAGCTCTCGATTACATTTATTTTCAGGAACAATACCGGATTCGGAACGACATTTGGACCGGTGCGGGTATGTCTGCGATACAATACCAGTCTCCTCGCATCGTCACTACCACGGTGTGTATCTCTGTTGGCACCGTTCATACTTTGCGCCATTGTTCAGCGTGTTGTGCCCATGCTTTCGACAGGTGAGATAAAACACGTGGATCACCTGTAGAATTTCAAATAAACCGTTACACACCTCCAATTGCTTTTCATCACGATCCGAAGGTAAGGCATGCGTGTGGAGAATACTGTTTGTGTTAGAAACTGGCGCTCTAACCAAAAAATAAGAGAACAAAGTGAATTTGTTAGGTAAGCACTGAGGGTGCACCAAAAAATTAGTTTATTTCTCTATTCTCCGTTATCTTCGCTCTTGGGTGTTTTTATCGCAATTATCCCATTTTGCGCGGTTTTCTCCCTTTTTATGCCTATGTCCATACACAAAACATCGCCTTAGCTGACAGTTTGTTGGAACCTTATAACAGTTTCCAACAGTTTGCATGGAGATTTCACATTTTAAACTTTATCATGTTAGATGGATGGAGCAGCACCATGCTTACAGGAGATTTAGCTTTTGTTTGAGAAAATATAATTTAAGAAAAAATATCATTTTTAACTCTTCAGTATGCTTTGTGTCTATTACCGTTGAGGTTTAATAAAAAACTGAAAAATGTCCAACTATTTAATATGATTGTTATTTCCCTAATGTTGGGTTCGAATGTGATCGGGGATGAAAATATTAATTAAAATTAATAAAAATCACCAAACAACAGTTGCTTTTCAGGTGCCTCACAAGAGACACACCTTTGTAGTTGAACTCATCTTTATTGGTAATTCACATCGTTCGTCATGGCACATCGGGTGTCTCAAAAACGGGCTCAATTCGCATCTTACAATTATCTTACGATTCGTCCGCTTGGCGCTGCTTGCGCGCAATGGATTCGTCGTCGCTAGCCGCCTGCTGGTCGGCAGCGGCGCGGCGTACCGGGTGCGGCGAGAACAAACCGCTGCGCGCGTCTTCCCACTCCACCGCCGCCATGTCGTCCAGCTGGGGCATCACCGTCTCGCGCCCCGTGCGCCCGGATCGCCGCAGCTGCCCGCCTGCCGCCGTCGATGTGCCGACCGTACTGTGCCGACGATGCCGGATCGCGGCCAAACCACTACCCGTCTGCCGCGCCGGTGTCGGCGGGGGCCCCATTGTCGCGCTGCGGCCCGCGGCACCCATCGGCGGGGGGGGGTCGACGATTACCAAAATCGTGTCGGGCCGCGAGTTGGCCTCACTGTAGTAACGCTAGATCAAGCGCGACCTCACGTTGTCCTGCTGCATCACTACCGGGCGCCTAAAGGATGCTGATGCGTGCACCGGCCCTGCCCCGGTCTGCCCGTTCTGCCCGTTCTGCGCGTCTGTGGGCGCGCCGGTGTGCGCGCCGGTTGCCCGCCGCCCATCGACAAATTCATTGGCTGCTGCTCCGGGGACGCCGGCAGCGGCGGAATGGGTGAGGCCGAAACCGCCGGCCCGTCCTCCGTTTCCATCGTCGAGATTGACATAGCCGGCCGGTCCAGCTCGTACAAGCTCGGCGACGCCAAATCAAACTCATCGTTCGACGAATCCGAGCCGGTGGCATCTGTGTGAATTTGTGTGGTTAGAAAATGGGCGGGAAAGTGGACCGGGGACCACCCGGGCAGGGCAATCATTGTGAGAAAACTCTTCCAAATTGTCCGCTTTTTTGCCTACCTTTGTTGCTATGATCCATTGTTCGACCACTGAGATGTGCGACGCTATCAAAGAATTTTCTCCAAAATCGCGACTAATACACACACGCACCAACACCAACTAGCTCTTGACAAAGCACGTCCGGGCTTGGTAAAACGCGTCCGCTCGACTCGAGAGGTTGTGCCGAAAAGGAATTATTGAGTTTGTGGAACCCATTTTACCCAATACGAGTTGGTTTCTGAAGAAATTTGCAGGTCCCGTCGTGTAATGAATATAATAATCGTTCGATTTATCAGCCGAATGAATTGTTGTTCCATTACTTGAACAATCACTTGTGTCATTGTTATGCGTTATACTTGTATCCGGATTTGAAATAGAAGAAATATTAATATCTGGTAATGTTTCAGGCCTCCTGCTTAAAGCATCCGTCACCACATTGGTCTTTCCTTCTTTGTATTTCACTTCGTACCCAAAGTTCTCCAATTCTAATCGCCAATTGAGTATTTTTGAATTCTGAAATGAAGTTTTTATAAAAGTAAGCGGCTTATGATCAGCAATCAAGGTAAATTTTTGCCCGTA
Organism: Anopheles arabiensis; assembly: GCF_016920715.1. Lineage (NCBI taxonomy): Eukaryota > Metazoa > Arthropoda > Insecta > Diptera > Culicidae > Anopheles > Anopheles arabiensis. The sequence continues at coordinate 58,601,778 of NC_053518.1, forward strand.
CAAGTAGGGTTTAAACTTTTTTACTGCTTAGATGATTGCTAATGCTTCTTTTTCAGTAGCAGGATAATTCATAATTTCTCTGTTTTATTCAGAGTCCTACTTGCAAACGCTATCGGCCTTTCACAACTATCCTGCATTTGAGATAGAACCGCTCCTAAAGCATGATTACTAGCATCTGTTGTTAAAATAAAGGGCAGCTCAAAAATAGGATACGCTAGTACTTGATCTGAAGCAATAATTTGTTTCAGTTCTGTGAAGGATTTTATAAATTCGATATCTTCATTTGAGAAAATAGCTCCTTGTTTTAAATATTTCGAAATTTTGGCATAATCCATCACAAATCTACGGTAATAGCCTGCAAGCCCAAGAAACTGTTTGATTTCTTTCAGATTAGATGGCAGCTCCCATTCAATAATTTTTAGAATTTTGTCGGGATTGGGTTTTATACCATGTTGTGTTATTAGATGACCAAGAAACTCAGTTTCTTTCTTTAGAAATTCACACTTTTCGATTTGGATTTTTAAATTAAATAAGGATAATCTTTTCAAAACCTTGTTTAAGTTCTCCAAATGTGATTCTAAATTACATCCAATAACGACAATGTCGTCTAGGTAGACAAAGCAAATCGAACCAATGTATCCAGTTAACACATGATTCATAGCACGCTGGAAAGTTGCTGGGGCATTTTTAACCCAAACGGCATTCTCGTAAATTCGAAATGTCCCTGGGATGCGGAGAAGGCCGTTTTTTCACGGTGGGAAGGTTCCATTTCCATCTGATGAAAACCAGATTTGAGGTCCAGGGTTGAAAAGTAAGTAGATTTTCCCAAACTATCCAAAATTTCCTCTATTTGAGGAATAGGGAATTTGTCATTGATTGTTTTTGAGATGAGTGAGATTTTTTTGGGACTACCCAAATGGGAGATGAATAAGGACTGTTAGAAGGAACAGTTATACTATTATCGAGCAATTCTTTAATTTGTTCCTCGACATCTTTTTTATAATGGTTAGGAAAACGGTATGTTTTTGTATAAGTTGGCTCGTTATCCGTTGTTATTATTTTATGTTTGACTGCTTTAGTTGATGAAAGTGTCTCATGACGCTTTAGCAGTACTTTTTGATTTCCTAGAATAATATTAAGTGAAGCATCTTTTTCAAATGAAGTTAAATGTTGGGTACGAATTAGCTTTTCAACTGATATTTTATTAAGCTCTTCGTCAGAACTTAGCGGGATCGGACTTATGGTTTCGAAATTATTAACTTTCAAATCAAAAGTTTTCTTTGTGTTTGGTGCAATTTGAGATTGACTTAAAATGTTAATAGTTGATTTATATCCATCCGATTTCTACAGTTCTGGTTCTATTACAACATTTTCACATAGTGTTTGATGGTATGGCACAAACCAATCGCCATTTTGTTGAGTTTCTATTGAAACTATGTGATGATAATATTTTTTGGTAGGAAAATATTTATGAAAAGGGAAAGTTTCATCCAACAGGTGAATAACTTCTTTTTTATAATCGACAGTGCCTTCACACATTGCTAAATACTCGGATCCGATTAGACCGTCAAAAAAAGCATGGAAATCCATTTCGTAAAATAGTTGTTCCGGAAGATTGTCTCCTAGTAAATTAATTATTCCTTTTTGTGTTACATCATGTGAGCCACTGATGTTTTTCACAATAGTGTTAGTAGGTTGAATTTGAGGAATAATTCCGCTCTTTTATATGTTTTTGTTAGCGCCGGTATCTACAAGTAATTTAATTTGTTTCATAGAATAAGGATGTGTATCTAAAATATACGGTAAAAAGTCTATGTCTATGTTTTTATTTGTAATGCTTCGCAAAAATTTGCATCAATTATTGTTTAATTGTTTATTACTCGTTCAATGGATAACAATGGATCCGTGTGAATGTTCTTAAGTCTAATATTAGTTTAAAATAAGTAGTAAGATCATCTTAATAATTCGCTTCTAAGGCTGTTTTTAAAGGATTGCACTGAGGTTCCAAAATCAAACAAATGACGAACTTCGTTAAACATCCTAATCATGGAGTTGAGGGGGTCTCTAGATCCATATCCAGTTCGACTACGGTTCAAGGCAAGTAACGGACGAGAGCGAAGCTGAACAGCAGGCGCGTAAAAGTTTAACTGCTGGAGTAGGGAAGGACAGTCGATGTTACTTTGCAGTACACCAGCCACAAATAGTTGTTGTGCGGTACGGCGTCGGATGTGGAGCGGTTGCAGTCCGAGGAGCAGAAGTCGCGTTTCATAAGGTGGTAACTGACTGCCAGGTGGCCAAGGTAACAAGCGTGTTGCGTATCGGGATAAGCGACGCTGTATCGATTCCATTCTCTCAGAAAGTCTTTGGGTTGAGGGCTTCCAGACGACACAGGCGTATTCGAGTACCGGGCGGATAATACCACAGTATAACGCTTTGATGCAGACTGGGTCTTTGAAATCTCTTGTTATCCGAAACAACATGCCAAGCAATTGATTACCTCGGGTGTTTGCTGGTCAAATGACAGCTTTGAATGAAGTATGACTCCGAGATCCTTCATAGCATTAGTGCGTTCTATTGGTAAACCGTTAACTGTGTAGCTGGTGTTCTTAATTTCTCGGGCTCGTGTGAATGAAATGACTCGGCATTTTTCAATGCAGAGGCTCAGGCGGTTTCGATTGCACCATTGGTGAATTCGAGAAGGTATTGTTGTAGCTCGGAGTGGTCTGTGTCTTTTTTTATCGTCATGTAGATTTTAATGTCATCTGCATACATTAAATGATTCGCTGCTGGTACTACATACGATAGGTCGTTGATGAACAGTACAAACAGTAGTGGATCCAGGTTGCTACCTTGTGGCACACCAGATGATGCAATGAAAGACCTTGAATGGCACCGTGAGAAAGATACAGCATACGATCGATTGACAAGGTACGATTCTAACCAGCATATTAAATTTCGCCCAAGTCCCAACTTATTCATCTTGGCTAAAAGGATGTTGTGATCGATGCTATCAAAAGCAGCCTTTAAATCCATATAAACTGCATCTGTTTGCATCCTGCTATCCATGTTACGGAGACATTGTGATGTAAAGTCAACAAGGTTAGTAATCGTCGACCGCTTTGGAACGAAACCGTGTTGTTGAGGGCTAATATAGTGATATGTAGCCGTGAGTAAACTTGTTTGGATCACTTTCTCAAAAACTTTGGCTCCAGCACTGAGAGATTTTATGTTTCTATAGTTGGCTGCATCTTCCTTGTCACCTTTTTTTAAATATGGGGACAATCCATGAACTCTTCCAAATAGAGGGGAATTCTCCTTGTTGCAGTGAAAAATTAAAAATTTTGGTGAAGATCGGCGCAATGGACTCACAGCATCGGCTGAGAATGATGGCAGGAATACCATCTGGGCCAGGACTAGCTTTGAGCTTGACTGCTTTGAGCACATTTAGAACAGATTCTTGCGATATATTAGTTAAATTAAGGTCGATGACATCATTAGGAGTATTAATTAAAGCGTTGGTGATAATATTGTCGTCAGTAGTTGAGATTGTGTATGCCTCCTCGAATCTACACGCAAATATATCACAAATATCTGAAGCAGTTGAACCAGCTCGGTCATTGTGGTAAATCGATTTAGGTGTCACATTTGTACTATTGTGTTTCTTACGAAAACTCCAGAGAGCTTTGGGCCTTTTGATGAAATTCTTCTCCAACCGAGACAAGTAGCCACCGTAGCGTATTTTATTGTAACTACGGTACAAGCGAGTTGTTTCATTTAATATGCTTTTGTTAACAGGTGATCGGTACTTCGTATATCTTTTTAATGCAGCTTCCTTAGCTCTTTTAAGTTTTTTTAGGTGGCGGTCAGACCAAGCAGGGCCGCTCTTTGGTGTGATAATTGGTACACACGAATCAAACGAGGATAAAAGAAAGCGTATAAATATCGATAAAGCTTCATCGACAGAATTAAACTGGCTAATTCTGAACTGGCTATTAAAATTAGCTATGAGCTCATCAAGCCGAGTAAAATTGGTTTTATAAAATTTCATCCTAGGTCTACTTGCTTGAGTCAGTGTAGGATTAGGCATTGTGCTTGGAATTCGAACCATTAAATCGATGGCTGGATGGTACAGGTCAGGAGAGACTAGTGGTGTTGGGCAGGGGTGCAAATCGATGCAGTAAGTTGCGGCAATAAAATTTGCGAATACTAAGTCGAGCTGCCGGTTAAGCGAGTTTTTGATACAGCTTATTTGATAAAGATCGGGATCTGACCGAAGATGATGAATTTGCCACATAGTGCGCGAACGATGATGAGTGACCAAATGTTTGTTGTGATAGTGACACCACGATACTGCCGAAAAATTAAAATCTCCAAACAAAAATATTAGATCATTAGTTTTTGCATGGTTTACTATTGCACTTACACTTTCAATCACAGATGTAAGAGTATCTGTGTCGTTAGCTCGATTAGGAGGAATGTAAACAGTCCCGATGAATATCGTGCAAGATGATAGGCGAACGGTAACCCACACTTGCTCAAGTGAGTTACGAGGTAGAGTGAGTTCACGGGTGTTCAATAAGGATGAGCATGCGATCAGTGCGCCACCACCACGAGTATGCATACTATTAGACAAGCTACGATCACATCTATACACCGAATAGCCCGGGTCAAACAGTAGCGATGATGGAATTGAATTGTCAAGCCAGGTTTCGGTGAGTATTATTATCTGATATTTAGCGTCCAATGTGTTCAATCCGAATTCTGTGAGTTTGGTACGTAGTCCTCTAACATTTTGGTAGTGAAAATGTATATCACATGGTTTCAAAGCAGCGTCAGTCGGTTTGGCATGTGAAATGTTTTTAATATCGCGAACTGAAAACATTTTCAAGTGAGTTGCTGTGTTAGTGCGTGCGTGGTCATTACATGAAGTGTTAGTGTGCGAATAGCGACTGGCTGATGCTTCTTGTGTGAGTAAGCTTCATGGGCTGTGTTCGTGATGGACGTCATTGTTTTGAGCCGTACGATCAGCTGGGATAGGTGAATGCTCCATATCGTGCACTATTGGGTGTACATTACTAGGTGATGAACTATTTGGCTTTTCATTGATGGTTTGCTCTGCCGGTTTCGGAATATTATCGATAGGCACTACATTGATGCTTTGAAATGGGGTTTCATGTGCATTCATCGGTGTGAGACAAGCCAAAGTATGGGATGAGGCTGGGCGGTTATCACGTAGTATAAATTCACGTACACGTAGATTAGAAGGCCAAACCGAGGACGATAACGCAGTTTCACGAAGGTGAGCCGGGATGCGAACCTTAAACGACATCGGTCTAGCCAAAGTGGTGTCGAAATTTTTGCCCATCAAGCTAAATGCAATGACGTCGGTTGTGGCCAGCAGTCGTTTCACAGATTCCACGACTTGTTCACAGGAAATGCCAGGAGCAATGTTAGCTAAATGAAGCCACATTTTGGGTACAAAGCGGTTTTGAACGGTTGGAAGGTTTGGAGAATCGTTATCCGTGCCATAAATAGCAATTGGCTGGCGAGAAGTGATGTTATTTGTGATGTTAATATTGTTGTGCTCAGCAAGTGACGGTACGGCTATGTTATTGTTGATATTGTTATTATTGATGTTTGTTGTTCTTTTGGCGATAGCAGGTGAAGAGTTTGTAGCACTGACCAACTCGGAGAATAATCTCTTCGCTGGTAAAACTCTGCGCAATTTGGCAGGAGGGACTGCTCAGTGGTGTTCTCTTCTGCGATTCATTAAGCTGCGATAGACCAGTACGAATTTCTTTTGCTAGAGGTTCAAGTGCAGATTTGAGACTATTGGCGACGGCATCCATTGTTGTTTGTATGCTCGACTGGGCCAAAGCTTGTTTGATGTATTTAGTGCGAGGATTAATAATCACATTGTTGCACGCTAGGCAGCACCAGTGGAGTTGTTGGTATTCGTTGGTTAGCTTCAGTGCATTCTCGGGAATGCGCGAACAGCGGATGTGGAACGGTGAGTTGCAAATATAACAGCTAATCAGGTCTTCGGTGATCTCGGTTGCGCAAGAGTTGCAAGTATGCTCCATTTTGAAAAGGAATTCACAGGTCGATGCCTTGACCGGTTAATAGACGCACTACGCGGGTGATGCGACCGACGAGCAATTGAAGAAGAACTATGTCTTCATCTTGTTCACAATTATTATGATCGTCTTGCTCGCACGTTTCATTCGAATTCACTCCTTTCGTATTTAACGTTTATGCATTCGGTTTCCATGGGGACGGGGAAATTTGTTTCCATGTAGTTAGTTTTATTTGTCTTCTTCTTCTTCTTGTTCTTCTTTGGCTCAACAACCGTTGTCGGTCAAGGCCTGCCTGTACCACTAGTGGGCTTTGGCTTTCAGTGACTAATTGATTTCCCCCCATAGCAGGATAGTCAATCCTACGTATGGCGGCACGGTCTATTTGAGGATCGAACCCATGACGGGCATGTTGTTAAGTCGTACGAGTTGACGACTGTACTACGAGACCGGCTCAAGTAGAATCCTGTACGTGCCAATTAACTCAATGTGTGCATACAATCTGAAAAACCAAGGAAGAATAACTGAAACTAATATAGTTCCTATCGTTATGCTAAACCGATGCAAACATGAAATGTAAGGCGTACAAACAAAATAAATGTCATTATTACTATGAACTATACGAATAAGTTTATTTTTATAAATAGAAATTATCTTAAGCAATACGGTCTTTTTGGACAGTAAAAACAGAAATTTCGGATTTTCACAGTTCATGGAAAATAATTACAATGCTCAATTCAGTAATTCACAAAAAACATTAATTCCAAAAACACTTAAACTATCTTAACAATACATATTACATATCAATACATAATTCACTTATTCATAAAATTCTTAAATTCCAACAAATACTTAAACTATGTTTACACTTAAATTTAAAACCTACAGATATGCATGATCATGCATCGAGGAGGCATGTTGGTTCGCATAAAATTGATCAATTTGATCATTCATGACCGTCGTTATGGACCTGATCAGTTTAGCACAGAACTCTGGATGTTTGACTTGTGCCTCTACAAAGTTGCCCAGAGCCCTGGCTTTTGTACAAGGTGCAGCAGCAGTAGCAGTATTAGCAATGCTTTCAATGGTTGTCAAGCATTCGCTAAGCTGACTGGATCGAGTCGTTTCACTAAACTTTCTTTTGCGTCCTTTGGACGCTGTACGATCCTCTAGCATGCCACTAGAGGAGCCAGTGGAGGATGTTGTGGCAGTTGTCGTGGCTGTTGTTGTGGCAGTTGAACTGCATGAAGCGGCGGTTGCAGGAGCGGTCGAGATAACAACAGGTTCCCGAGAAGTTCCTTCAATATTTGCTGACATGAGAACAGAAACGCTATATTTATTTATTCCTCCACAAAACGATACATAAACACTGTCTATGTTGCGACGATCATAAACAAACAGAGTAGAACTGTCACCGCGGCTGACAGTCAAATATTCAGCACTTGCGATCGCGAGAGATTCCACAATCTCACCTACAGAGGGCACTGTAACGGGTTCGGGTACAGGGAAGGCGAATGACCTTAGGATTAGGAATCGGGTTCCTCGCCATCGCGATTTAAACAGTAGCATCACGACAGCGAGCGAGAATAGTCAAAAACTTTTTAAAGGTGTACAAAAACCGCGACAGAATAAAGTTTCCACCCAAAGCGAAACTCAGCGTTTTAAATATTTTTTGACTCCTATGAGAAAATAATTTCTATTCCGTTACGCGACTAGTTCGGGAGCTAACAGTCTACTTACAGTATTGATTGTACGACGTGGAGCTGTCGTTTCATGTAGAAACTACATATGCTCGTAGGCATACCAAACCTCCTTCAATAGCTCGCTGAAACCTGACTGAAACGATCTTAACAAATATGAAGTAATAAAATAGCAAAATGTACACACCGGAACCTGTTGTCTGACTCAAAGCGATCTCCTTTTTTGTTCGCTGGTAGGAATTCATTAAATTCCTCGATTTAGCATGAACGCACTGCCCTACGGACAAAGAGCGGGTTATTTTTATCATGGTGTGCGTAAAAACCTAGAATCAAGCCGATGGAAGATTTCGTAGGCTTCAAACAATGGGAGAGAATCGGTACCACGGTTCTCTCCCGATCCCATATAAAATACACGGTGCGCTCTCTCGGTTTCCGAGGCTTCTTTTCTTTCAATGTGTGAGTGAAATGTCGAGGCTCTGCAATGGTGTGTGTGTCAACTCTGCCTTTATTCGAAGCTGTCAAATTAGATGTTTACATTTTCATACCGTAAAATTTCATATACGCGTAGGAGTGATTTTAAACTGTGAAAAGTAAAAGAGTAAAAAAATTATTAAAAAACATTACAAGGTAACTTTAGTTAAATGTTTATGGTAGAATAATGCCAACTAACCTTTAAATACTGTCTTTCGTAGTTATTTTGGTGCTATATATCAGTGGGTCAGTTTTTTATAAACTGCGAAGGAAGAAGAAGAAACAGTGAGTATAAGTTTCATGAATTGTGGTATTAACTGTGAGTGAATATTAAAACATTATAATACACTGTTGTTATTCATTAGATGTCGACACCAGCAAAGCACGCGCGGCTAAATCCTGAAGGCGAAGAAATGGTACATTCGCATCTGCGTGAACCGTTACTAACCGGTGATGCACCTGTGGTGCATGGTTCACCTGTTGTGCCTTCGACTTCAACACGATTCCCGCGTCCTATCGGCACGGTGTTACGGGCTAATATACCGTCGGAGCCGTGTATTGCGGCGTCTGCATATGGTGCACAAATGCCGTCATCGATTGCAACAATGCCAAGTTCGACTGGCTCATTATACTCCATGACGCCACCGACTTCAGTTGCAGTCACGTCTTCGATTGTGTCTTCAACAAGAATGGCCAAAGCAACTTTGCTTCCATCGGGGACATTCATTAGAACGGTTGCACCATCCACGCCTGCGCAGGCAACATATGTTGTAGCTTCATCGACTGCGACGACATCAACGGTAGCATCATCTCATTATATGCATTCAGCATGGCGTGCGCCCCCACCGACATCCGCACCCATTTTTTCGATGCAGCCGACCTCAATCAAGTTCCCTTCTGGGACCATAATACGGATGGTTCAACCTGGAGTAAATCCGCAAACCAATCCAACTGTGCCTGTGCCTTCAATTGGAATGCCTTCCACAGCAAGGCTTCCATGTGGAAGAACGGTTCAGATCGGCCAACTAGCATTGAATGGGCAGGGTGCATCAGTTATGCATTCGTCTGGTACGGCTACGATTTCGACCGCGCAACCATCGACCAATCCAGGATTGGTGTCTGTGCCTTCGCTGGGAACGTTAACTGCTCCTATGCTTCCTTATGGAACCACAATCCGTACCATTGTACCATCTGGAACCGTTAAATCTCCGTCAACTACAGTAACAGCAACAGCCCAGCCAGGCACTTCTTACTCGGACGATAAATCAGCTTCGACTTCTACCGTGTATGCAACTTCGTTGCAAATGGCTGCATCATCACTTCATTCACCGGTGTCAGCGCTTCGACCTTCCGTTAAACCACTGTCAGGAACGACTAAGGCTGTTGTATATTTGCGAATAGATGTTTGCTTTGTGCGAAGTTGCAGTGTCAGAGCACGGTATAACAGTGCTTTGACAGAGCGCTGCGTATCTGACAGCGGAGTAATGGCGCCATTGCGAATAGAGACACCGACAAAAGAGGACGATAAGCTTTTGTGCATTCTATAAACTATTATAGAAAGTGAAATAAATGTCTGAGGTAACAGAAAACATGGTGTCAGAAGTGGTCAACGGTTGAAATATTGTTCGACGTCATCTATATCGTCGTAAACCGTTTTAAAACAAGAAAGGAAATAAGCTGAGAGAAAAGCTTTCATCAAGTAGCGACAGTACGCCATTTTGGATTCGAGACGGCATCACGAACTAGAAAATGGATGCGCAACAGTTTGCTCAATTTTTGGATCACCAGACGAAAGCGATTGGAAACATGATGAAACAACTAAACATCCAGAATACAGCGGGTCCTAGCAAAGAGTTGCTACATGTTCCATCAGTACCGATGCCATCACCGCTATTGTTAGAGGGAGATATAGAAGAGAATTTAGATTTCTTCGAAAAAAGCTGGAATGACTACGTGAAGGCTACGGGAATGAACAATTGGCCAGCGACGCAGGGAGAACAAAAGGTGAGCTACTTGCTATCGGTTATCGGAGAAGAAGCTAAAAAGAAGTACTTTAACTTTGAGCTCACTAAGGAGGAACGTGCCTCTCCAGAAACAGCCTTAAGTGCGATAAGAAAGAAAATTGTGCCGAAAAGGAACATTCTTTTAGATCGAATGGATTTTTTTAACGCAGAACAATTGGGCAGTGAATCTATTGACGAATTTTCCACAAGATTAAAACTTCTTGTAAAAGTAGCTAAATTGGGCCAAATTAATAACGAATTAATAATGTATAAACTCGCTACTGCTAATAAATGGCCCCACTTGCGACAGAAAATGCTTTGTATGACCGATTTAACAACACAAACAATAATGGACATTTGTAGAGTGGAAGTAGTTTCATTGAAAAGAGTAAATGCGACAGATGGTAAATCATCAGTTAACAAGATAACCAAACATAACGATAAACGTGGAAACAATCTTCAATTTAGAAAATGCAAATTCTGCGGTAATTAGCATGAGTTTATAAAGGGTGCCTGTCCGGCGTATGGAAAAAAGTGTCGTAACTGTAACGGAAAAAACCATTTTGAAAAAGTTTGTCGAAAACGCTCATTCAAGGTAAAGGAAGTGAAAGATATGTCGTCAATAAATGATACCTCATTTGAGGATGAAGAACTGTACATGGTTGGTAAAGTCATTGATAATTCTTACAACGGAGGGAATGTACAAGCTGAATTATTTTTTAAATATGATAACAAATGGAAAACGGTACTATGCGAAATTGATACGGGAGCAAGTACATGTCTAATTGGTCAAGATCATCTTAGGGATCTGTGGAAATCTAGCTTAAAAATATCGTCGTCACAGAAACGCCTACAGGCGTTTGGTGGATTTCCTATAAAGGTTATGGGTGAAATCAAAATAGCATGCCGTAGATACGGGAAATGTTACAACATCGTGTTTCAAGTTGTGGAAGGTGATCATTGTCCATTACTTTCAGCCAAAGTTGGTCGAGAATTAGGTCTGATAAAATACTGTAATAGTATTACGGTACATGAATCAATTTCTAATACAAAGAATTTAATCAGCATTTATCGAGCTAAAGCTCACAAGATAGCCGAAGATCACCAGGAACTGTTTTCGGGATATGGTAAATTAGAAGGAGAAATCACTTTAGAAGTTGATCTGTCCGTCACGCCATCTATACAACCACCAAGACGTATTCCAATCGCAATGCGGGATAAACTCAAAACCGAGTTAGTAACTCTAGAAAGGGATGGAATAATAGCAAAAGAAACAGCCCATACAGATTGGGTAAGCAATATCGTACTTATACAAAAGGGTGATCCAGAAAAAAGAAATATTCGGGTGTGCTTAGACCCAATCCCTTTGAAAAAAGCACTCTTAAGACCCAACATCCAGTTTTCCACATTTGATGAAATACTTCCCGAGTTGGGAAAAGCAAAAGTTTTCTCGACGGTAGATGCAAGGAAAGGATTTTGGCATGTTTTATTAGACGAAGATAGTAGCAAATTAACTACCTTTTGGACGCCATTTGGCAGATATCGTTGGCTAAGAATGCCGTTCGGAATCGCTCCAGCACCTGAAATTTTCCAAAGGAAAATGAAAGAAGTAATAGAGGGTTTGGAAAATGTCGAGTGCATAGCAGACGACTTGCTTATTTATGGTACAGGAGAAACGTTAGAAGAAGCTTTGATAAAACATAACAGATGTTTAGAGAAATTATTTTGCCGACTAGCAGAACGTAACGTTAAACTTAACAGAGATAAGTTAAATTTATGCCAAACTTCGGTTAAATTCTTTGGTCATGTTTTGACTAACCAAGGTCTACAACCAGATGAAGCAAAAATATCGGCAATCCGAAACTATCCAGCACCTTCTGATAGCAAAGCAGTCCACAGATTTATTGGAATGGTGAATTATTTAAGCCGATTCATACCGAATTTAAGCACAAATTTAACGAACCTGAGAAAACTTATCATAAAAGATCAACCATGGCGATGGACGCAAGAGGAACAAAAAGAGTTTGACTATGTAAAATCTCTTGTAACTGATATAAGCACTCTAAAATACTATGATGTGAACCAACCGTTAGTAATCGAATGTGACGCAAGTGGTTTTGGGCTCGGCCTAGCAGTGTATCAAGACAATGCAGTAATTGGTTATGCATCAAGAACGTTAACCTCTACCGAAAAAAATTATGCTCAGATAGAAAAAGAGCTATTAGCCATTTTGTTCGCATGCATCCGCTTTGATCAACTAATTGTCGGTAATCAAAACACAATAGTAAAGACCGATCATAAACCACTAATCAACATCTTCAAAAAACCACTTATTACAGCTCCCCGTAGATTGCAGAGAATGTTGTTGAATCTTCAAAGATATAACCTCACGATACAATTTGTCACAGGTAAAGATAATGTTGTTGCAGATGCGTTGTCAAGAGGTCCAGAAGTAAAAAGTCAACTTTGGGACCAATACAAGAAACTGAATATCTATCGAATATTTGACGAAATAGAAAATATCCCATTACAAAAGTTCTTGAAAGTATCAGATACTCGTTTAAAAGAAATTGAAGAGGAGACTAAACAAGATCAAGCTATGCAATTATTGATACAGTTTATTCGTAATGGGTGGCCTGATAACGTAGATAAAGTGCCAGACATAATTAAACAATATTATGGATATCGTAATGAACTTGCAGTACAAGATGATATAATATTTAGAGGAGATCGCATTTTGGTTCCCCAAAGATTACGTCATAAATTCATTGATCGTTGCCACTGGAGCCACAATGGCATTGAAGCTACACTGAAGTTAGCAAGGGCTAATCTTTTCTGGCCCGGAATGAGCTGTCAAATCAAGGAAGTGATAAGCAAGTGTAATGTGTGTGCAAAGTTTGCAGATTCACAACGCAATCCACCAATGATGACCCATATCATCCCAGTACATCCTTTCCAAATAGTGTCCATGGATGTATTTTTTGCGGAATATCGCGGAAACAAGCGAAATTTTCTAGTTACTGTTGATCATTATTCCGATTTCTTCGAAGTAGACATTTTAAAGGATATGTCACCACAGTCTGTCATTGCTACATGTAAAAGAAATTTTGCTCGACATGGCAGACCACAGAGAATTGTTACGGACAATGGAACAAATTTCGTCAACTAACAAATGACATCTTTTGCAAAAGAATGGGATTTTGAACACGTAACATCAGCACCACACCATCAACAGGCAAACGGAAAGTCGGAAGCAGCTATTAAAATCGCAAAACGATTACTAAAAAAGGCTCAAGATTCAGGAATCGATTTTTGGTTAGCGCTACTGAACTGGAGGAACATTCCAAATAAGATAGGATCTAGTCTCGCTGCTCGCCTCTTCTCAAGATCGACCAAATGTGGCGTTCCCATCACGGGTAACAATCTGCTTCCAAAAGTGGTCACAAACGTACCCTCGGCTATTGAAAACCAACGGAGGAAGATAAAGAGGCATTATGACAAAAAAACACGGACACTACCAGAACTCAAAATAGGTTCACCTGTTTTTGTGCAACTAACACCAGACACAACAAAACAATGGTCACCTGGATATGTTTCTGAACGTCTTAGCTCACGGTCGTATGTCGTTGATGTAGATGGGCGAAATTATCGACGTACGTTAGTCCATTTGAAGCCAAGGCAAGAATCCCCTGAACGTACGATATCAGAAGCAATCATCGAGGAAGAACAATCCATTCAGTCTCCCGATTCCTTCCAATCTTCATTAACTGTTGAAACACCGATGACATCACAACAAGTTCGACCTAAACGTAACACAACGTTGCCGTCTAGAATGAAAGACTACATTATGTATTAATTTGTTTAGTGTAAGGAGGATGTTGTATATTTGCGAATAGATGTTTGCTTTGTGCGAGGTTGCAGTGTCAGAGCACGGTATAACAGTGCTTTGACAGAGCGCTGCATATCTGACAGCGGAGCAATGGCGCCATTGCGAATAGAGACACCGGCAAAAGAGGACGATAAGCTTTTGTGCATTCTGTAAACTATTATAGAAAGTGAAATAAATGTCTAAGGTAACAGAAAACAAAGGCAACGCCAATCTTATCTTATTCATTTGGTAGAAGTACAGCACCTTCCATTCACATTACTTCAATAGAATTACTTCCTTCCTTGACCATGACACCACCAGAGTCACCACAAATAAAATCAATCGGGTCAGATTCGGCCACATCGCAGCTTGCCATATCCCGGTGTACGCAGCCATCAACATCCGGTATACTCATAAAAGATTCATCGGTTGTGCTTACAAAATCAAAAAGTGCAACAATTACAGAAAACTTACCTACTGCTGCCATAGTGTCGTCGGAAACATCTCAAAATCTGGACTCGAGCATCAGCAGCCTGGAGTCTATGGTAGATATGTTACCAGATTTCGATAGCGATAATGATACGATCCCAAAAAACCAGGAACACATTGCAAACAAGCACACTTGTTGTGCTTTGTGTCAGCGACAACTGCGGAAGAAAAAAAGCAGAGAACTACAAATATTTTTAATGGTTAGCGAAATTTACAATATTTTGAAGGACAAAAAAAAAGGTAGTCAAAGCACAAATGCTACTAGCATAGAGAAAATTAAGACCGTTGACGAACTTACTGTTTTTGAAGACAATTTGAAGAACGAGGATTTTTTTTAAATAACATAGCCCAACGCTTGGATGCAGAAATTGATTCTGAAGATGCAAATAGCAGAATGCATCAAGCACTTGATTTACTGTTTGATAAACAGTTCCTTGCTACTTATAGCTGGGGGAAAACAGAAAACAAACATAAATTCAGTGGCCATACAAACATGTTGCGTTTGTTCCAAGTGATTGCAACTAATCACTATGGTACAAAGGTAGATTACGCTCATGTAGAAACATATATTCATGGGAAATTAATTAGAGCACCAGCAAGAAAGCATATCAATAGTGATATAAAAACTGATATCAAACGAAGATTTTATACTCACTAGTCAAAGAGATTTAAAATCGAATAGATGTAAATAGTAAATTAAGTTAATCTTTAGATGTAAGGTATTGAAGCAATTTTGGTGTTTAACAACTTTATGTTAAAACACTATAATCATCTATGGTATAGGTAATATGAAGTTGGGAACAGTATTTATTAATTATTATTAATTATTTTATGAGAACTTTATAAAAAAAGAAATATACATATTTATGAATAAAGCATGCAACTATAAAAAAGCATTTACTGTACGAACATTCACTTTTATTTAATGGTTACTTGTTTTTCGGTACAGCTTTTAAGTAAATTAAATTTACATTTTACTATATTTTGTTAGGTGTTACTTTCTATTGTTTTATATTTATTATAATAAAGTATGAAGCATAGGTACAAATACTAAATTGCTATCACTAGTTTTAATTGCAACCATTTTGCATTTTATATCCGAAACATAAAAAACCATTTCCTCTGTAGAAAGATCGCTTAATTTCGCTTCATATATATCTTTCATCCACTTGGAAAAGTAATATCAGGTAGTTTCACTTATGCAACCAAAAGCCTTACCGCTAATGGTAATATCTGATCCTTCCATTTTGGCACTGCAATATTTAACAATATAGAAATCATGAATTAGAAACCAATTTGATTGTTCACTAGGATAAAGAGTAATAATTGAGTTAATGTGTACAACTGCCCCATAACGTTTGGATTCAATATAGGGAAATGGGGAATTTTTACTGCTTGACGGACGTATTGGAATCTGTTCCGATATCCTGTTTGCAGCCTGAACTAAAACATTATGGCCATTTCTTAGGGATCTACCCACATCGTGTAACTTGGCTTCATATCGATAGGATGAAAAATTTAGAAGTGCTCCAAATTTCTTTACATCTTCGTACACATGCAATAAATTGTGCACATTGCTGGTTATGCGATGTTCCCCGTAAATAGTACTGGCCAATGCTCTCTGTAACATTCCGAAGAGAATAGTCTAATCGCACAATAGTATAACATAAAATGTTCATACTGTTCTTTAGACAACACTTCCTTCAACACTATGAAACTAGCATAGTTCAAAAACATATTGAATTCACTGGCTTTCCATAAACCAGCATCTTCAATACTACGCAATATTATAAATTATCAATATTATTATTATCGAGAATATTATAAATTCTGTTTAATGTTTCTTGACTCCATTTGAGACCTCCACAAAACTTGCCGGATTTCCAGCCGTTAATAACCGTGCGTGTAACGAAGTCAATCAGGTGCAATAGGTCAGCAATAATTACATTAACGATGATATCGAAGTGAAGAAGGTCTATAAGTGGCGTTGTTTCCCTGTGATGTTCACCGTATTTAGAATCCTTGAAATCTTGATGCGTTCTCGCTGGTGCGTCAATTCCGGGAAAACACATCACTCTTGCAGTTTTGTCAAATTTTCCTTCAACAGCACATTTCTGGCATCCTTTTTTGTGATTGAAGTAGACCACGCCTGGAAGTAAAAGACGAAAAGAAAAAGAAAATTAATATGTTGCAATGGGTACATGCCAACGATAGGACCGTGCTGTAACACTTTTTTTTTAATTTAATAGCAAATATGTTATAATTCAAACGTGTTTTAACAACCTACCTTTTATAAAAGCTCGTGCAGGTGAGTCAGCGATGAAAGCCCAAACGCGTACTTCGATCAGCTTATTGGCGATTTGTATGCCATTCTCCATCAATCCGTTGAGCTCTTTTACAAGCTGTCGTAAGTACTCCTCCACACTTGCAGGTTTTGACTCACCCAAAAAATTTCCAACCATTAATACTGGAACTTCAGGTAGCTCTTTAATACTCATTAGTATCGGCCAAAACTGATTGCGAGAACTTTTGTGTAATGGGAGTCCGTCGATGGAGAAGTTTAACGAAAACTTGCTCACCCGTGGTTGAACATTACCAAATTTTTTCTCCAGAGCTGCTTTTATTCCTGGATACCAAAATTCTCCTCCTGCTATTTATTGTACTTCTTTTCCACATTGCTTCGGTTTAAGCAGTGTTCGCGCGTCTTTGGGCAGCTTATAGCTGGTTATATCGCGTAATATTTCTAACATTCCGTTAATAGCCTTATGCGTCTGATAGGTTTTCAAAGCCCAATTTCTGACTCGCTCGGCCACTTCACTGCTACTTGGTTGTGTTTGCTGTGCACTATCAGACGCTGACTGTACTTCGTTTTTCTCGTCGTCGTCGATATTTTCATTCACTTGCATATCGTCACACTCGTCGCTATTTATCCAATCATTGGGCCTGATCGGGAACGAAAGTCGATAACGGAGTGGATAATTTAGTCGAAAATTCCAATGGTATCCAATTGCGTTTTCTCAATCAAAAACTTCGCTAACCGATCGGATTGCCAGTGGAGTGGAATGGCGTTTGCCGCCATAGCAACGTGGTTAAAAAGTCGAGCAGTGGGATATGCAGTTGAAAACTTCATATAAAAAAAACCATTTCAGTCGGATAGCCAATATCTACTGCTCCACCCCAGTTGATATAACAGTGGAAAACTTAATAATATTAAAAACCATGTTTAACAGCTCGCAAAAAATGATATTTTATCGCTGTTTGAGTTATTTGAGATGTTTTATCACTCGATTTAGCTAAAATATTCTTTTTTAGAAAATATAAATTTAGTGTAAACGTACCAATAATGGTGCAATTTGCAGCGGTACCGATGTGTTTTGATGGTTTTAAAGTGTTAGGAAGGATAATTTCTGAATATTTTAACACATAACAGTTGGAATATGTTTTATCTTCGCAATCACAACCATTTTTATCATGAAATACATCAAAATTACGAAAACATACATATTTTTGTGACAGCTTCGTTGTACCTATAATGGTGGTATGGTTCCTATAGCCGTCGTATTGTGCTCCTATAGTGGTGGTAAACAAAGATGCATCAAAAACGGTGTATAATATCTGTTCGAGTAGAATCACAGAAAAAAAGGGTTCTCACACAAGCACGTTTTTGCAGCTGCTTTATTGGTAAATTCACTTTTTCATTCCAAGTCCAAGTTTATTAAAACCAAAACGAAGCGCTCAAAAAAGGCGTGCTTCCTATCTCCCTTTTTCGATCCAACTCCCCGATGACGCGTTAGTTTTTTTGGCGCTTTCCCCTCTTCTTTAGGGTTACCTGATGGTAATCATCGCTTTCAGCCGCCGCGCACGTTTCTTCTTCTCAATTCCTCGGCAGTGATGCCATCATGCCCCAGCCCCTGCCATCCTATATGAGAGCAGTGGTGCCATCACTCCCAAGCCCGTCAAACATTTTTGGAACGATGCCAGTGATGCCAACAATATCAATGAAACTTAGTTTCGAAGCTGTTTTCGTATGAATAGCAAGGATTACTGCCATAATATAGGTTTCTTGCGTAATTTTATTGTGAAAAAATGTATAAATTTGATCAATGAAACTATTGACTAAAGTACTGCATCACACCTGTCGTAAACCTACACCCGGAAGAGTGTGCTTGATTTGAAGTCAATTTTTCATTCAGCCATATAAGCGAATTTTGGCCTGTTTTTGATAAATTACCTACATAAAACTCATTTCTGTTGCTTATTTTAGTGAAAACAGTACGACATAGCAAAAATATCCTTGAAAAAATCTAAAAAGACCTGTTTGTATTGATTTTATAACTAAGACCACTATAGGAACATGCCTGTTTTGTGTACCTATAATGGCACTATGGTAAAAAACACTTAAAAATGCATAAATATGGTCAAAAGGCAAATAATTTTAGTAAAACAATAACATTTCATAACAGTTATGTTGAAAAACTAATAATTACGTGGTTATGTGGTCATTTAGAACGTTAACAGAAATATGAGTTTCGTTACGAAATGCTAAGGATTTTGGAAAAATGTTGACACATTTCACAAAATAATGGATTTTTCGAACACTAAGTAACGGAATGACCCCATTTAACTTTGAAACCCTTTGTAAAAGGCTAAAGAACATTTCACACTAACGTAAATAACTTAATTACTTGTAATTTGCCGTATGAATCGCATTTTAGTGCAATACCACCACTATTGGTACTACCACCACTATAGGTACATTTACCCTACCTGTTTTTATAAACAATCAAAACACATAAATTTAGGTTTATGAATGGTATCTAGTTTTTATGGTTCATGCTAAGATATAAGAAACCAACAAAAGAAATCTTTTTCTGCTAATCCTTCTCTTTTATCCCGCCTTTTGTTATGGCATGTTAGAATCGGTTCCGACAGTAAATGCAAAGAGATTGAGAAGACCAGTAGGATCGCCAGGTACAAGAAAATATAAGCAACTCATATCCGTTGGAGCGGCGAGTTCCGGTCGGAATCGTTTGCGTTATCTAGCACCTATCGATGGTGTTGTGCTTACTTGTACTTACTTACTTACTTGAATGGATACAGCCCGGGAATGTTCGGATTGACTCTCACATCGCTAAGTTCCACGCCTCGTAACAAACGCGTCGCTCAATGAATTTTTGTTCAACCATTTAAACGAACATGTAAACTTGAATAGCATCTATACTGAATCACATAGATTACAATTTTAACGTAGTTATTTTATTTTACCAAATCTGACGAAATCATCATCGTATGTGTGGAAGAACACTCATTGTCGTATCAAGCTCGGCAGGCTTCAGTGAACAGGCCATCCCGCAGTGCAAGTGACAGCGATTTGCGAGGGCGCGCGAGGGCTCGCACGCCATACAAGTTCACAGCTCTAGAGGCCTCGCAATAAAGAGCTTGCGAGCCTTGGTAGTTTTTTCACGGGACATTTTTCATGTCATATGAGCGAGACAGCTGTATGTTCTGTGTATGGATATCTCTTTCTGGCAAGAAAAAAAGCTCCGGACAAAATTTAAATGGCCAAAATTTTTGACCACACACACTCTCTCTCTCCCGGTGCCTTCCCCTGTCCTCTCTTCCTTCAGGCCCCTTCCTCTTATTTGCGCGCGCCGCTCGCTTGTGTGCGATAGCTCATCAGCTGGTACTGGTATATGGTAGGGTTGTAGTTGTATCTTGAATTGGCGATTGGTACATATATATGTAGTGTATTTGGTTTTACCTGTGACCTTGACGATGCGAGAGCCGATCAATTCTGGTGTTGAAGCAATATTTGTGCTATGCTGGTGGTTGCCGTTCCGTGCCGTTTCCGATGTGGCCATTTGATCGCCATGTCGATCAACGGTTATGAAGCCAATTTCAAACGAGCGAAGGTGAAGGGATAGTTCCGAACCGGATTTTTTTTTATCATGTGTGATACTCCAATGTTGATCTCGACCCGATGTGAGCTGGTTTTATCGGCCGTATGAGATAATGTATTAATGTGTTAAAAAATGTCGCAAATATTTTCTATCCTGATTTTCCCGAAAATTGACCCACAATTCAATACGATTTGACTATTTTAATTGATTCCTCATACAACGCGTGGAAAGAGGTAAACTGGCTTCGCCAATTCATTTATGCCAGCCAGCCAATGCAAGCTTTAGCGTCTTGTTTACTATCACACACCCGGCTGGCCAGTCCTTTCTACGAGGGGACGGTCTATGAGGCTTGAACCTATGACGGGCATGATATTATCATCCTTTATGTATTATGTCCAGATACCTTTCCTTCCGTGTCCGCACAACCGTAATACAAAATGTGTGACAAAAGAACACATAAACGTCGTTCAACAGCTCTTTGGTTTATTTCTTTTAAAACATGATTATATAGCCACCTACATAAGGAAGAAGAAGAAGAAGAAAGCCTCATACAAAAACACACGCATTTCCGGAGGGAGGGGGGAAGGTGGGAAGGGGGGAGGAGGAGGAGAGAGACAACGGCCACTCTCGGTTCCGTGTCAAGAGGACATCACACGCTGACAGTGCCTCTTTCAACGGTGAGCCCTCAGGATCGGGCCGTGATCTGTGCACATCAGTTTGAGCGTGTAACCAACTGATAATAAAACGTTAGAAACGGACTCTCTCATCCGCAGGTACCTATCTTGTACCATCTGCTACACATTATTTGACACACCATGAACAGCTTCCTTTTGTCTGTCTTTGAGAACGACTATGGGCTGGATCGTTCAGTACCAGGAGTAGGACATGGTCTACCCATCGCGGACAGGCGAGTATGGTGCGCTACAAGCTACCAGATCCACCACGTTAATCCAATGATAAACTAGCAGCATCCTTGCTATTGGGGTTTGTAAAACACAAGACGAGGCAAAGCGACATGGGCAATCGAAATGCAGTCCGCAAAAATCCGCTAGTGAACGTGCATATGAACCTTCTAACAAACTAAATATATGCCATCATGTTCATTCCCCTTTTAAAAATGCGTAGTGTTTTATGAGAATATAAACTAGATTTATTTATCTAAAATGTAGTGTAAAACCCGCACATACGAGTGGATGCCCTAAGCAGTCGCATAAATGTAAGTTTGGTTTAAGCGTCTAGCAGGGAAATATTCTAAACTAGAGAAGGATTTAGTAGCAATTTAACTTGCGAGCGGGGGGTGGGTTCCTTTTTTGGGGCCCCTCAAGACCACGGGGCCCGACGCGGCCGCTTAATTTGCTTAGCGCTTATTCCGCCCCTTGACACACACGCGCTTGTCAAAACACATAACTTAAAATTAGGCATATCGATGTATGCCTTAAAGCGTACTTAAGTCTAATCTTAACTCGTTAACATCATCACAATAACACTATTAACGTGACGTCGTATAGATGTGCGAAAGTGGGTTAATGTTACCAATTTGCCGCTGGAGATGAGTGTTTGTCGCCTTTCCGGGGTTATTCGGTGGCATGTTGGTGCTGCCAGCGAGCGGCCGTCGATGAAATCGATACACCTGAGGGAATATAAAACATTTGTTTTAGAGAGAAGATAAAACAACAGATCTAGATGTAGCGATCGTGCATCTAAAAGGAACTCACTTGTGGGATTTTTTCTCCTGCCAGGAAATTTGACCGCAATCAGTAGAGCGGTCGGTTCGGTCCTGTTGCTGCTGCAGCTATTGTGAGGCAGAGGATAATGATCCGAAGGGTTCAATTCCTGCCCCGAACGTTGTGAACGGGCGCGCTCGACAAAGTCTGGCGGCGCAATCGGGGCACCCGGTGCCGGCTGGGCCTCTAGCGTGTTGTGCTGGAAGAGCCCGACTCGTCGCCGTACAGCTTCCGGAGGATCTTCTTGAACGGTTCCTCGTAAGCCCACGTTACAGGATAGAGGAAAATTGCCTGCAAAAAAGGAATAAACACAACGATTAGCATCCTAGTCGCTAGCTTCACCAAACAATCTTCTTCTTCTTTCGTGGCCCACTTACAACTTACCGAATTATACACAACGCACAGTCGCAAACACCTGCGGCAGGGCCATATCATTTCTGCATTATATCTGCAAGTAAAAAGAGGCCATAGTCTGTTCAAAAAGTGTTTCTTTATCATGATAATCGCTGGATAACACTTACCCGTTGTCTTGTGCTGTGTTGTTCACCACACCACTTTCCTACGCCGGTACATGCACGTAACGCTTCCGACGGAGCCAGCACACATTGGGCAGGACTTCTACCACTTTCTTTTGCTAAAATGGCACTTACTTACGTTAAATTAAGAACTAAATAATTAAAAAACTTACCGCACTTGATCAGCCAACAACACTGTTTACGTTTTTTTACACACACAACCTAACTTCTACAGTGACAGCAGCCGCATAGCACCAACACAACGAAAGGTGTCAGGCGAGACGTCAGACGATCTTAGGCGAGGGGTAGGAAGGAGATCGGTGGTGAGGGACGTGAAAGCTCAGCTCGACAGAATCACTATAGGAGGAAGCGAGGCAACTAGACTAGACTAAAGAAATTAGAGCGAGAGGTACCTCACCAACCCTCGCATTGTTTGCCGGGATGTTAAAAGCATGTAAACAAACGAATCAGATGTTGAGCGGTGGGAGGGACGGTGGTGGATTTCTTCACTTGGCTTTGAATCAAATACACTTTAATTTTTTTTCTTGGAGGAGTGGGGGTGTTGTTCGGGATCCCTCATATATGGGCGCCCTGTATAGTCTTTGAGTTCCTTCGTCCATGGAGCCTCTATCGCTCACGGAGGCCCGCGATGAGTCTACTGTACACACCATATATGCTGGACTTTGTATCCACGGATCCTCCCGCGGCCACTCAGTTTGCTTACCGTTAAATCCGCCATTGCGGAGAAGGCGTAGTAGGTTTAAATTTAAGTGGCCAGATGACTTGGAGGCATCATTCATTAAGGCCAGGATAATGGACTGGCGAGGGCGAGAGACCGTAAGCGGTTTCGGACATTCCTTATTGCACGGAATAATTGTACCGCGTTGTTTCAATATATTTTTGCACGAGGGCGTAAAATACGGACGTTCATGGATCCAACGTTTGCTGGAGTTGATGGACGCACATGGTACATGACACAGAACAAGTGTAGCAGATTTACTGCTAACAGTAGGTCACATCTAACTTAGCATTGCCAAAAGCCAGGTAAAAAGACGTTAACCACCAGAAGCGCAAGCGCATAGCCAGCAGACAGGTAAAGAAACGTTAAACACCAGAAGCGTAAACGTTCTCGTGTTTTACCCCAGAACATAAATAAGGAAAACGCGCCACAGATAAGCAATTAAACTTCCGTAAAACCCAGGCATAAACAGGAAAACGTTCGCTACATCCACAATGCACGGATAGTTGATAAAACACAGGCACGCTAGGTATAATTTAAGAACACCTGTAAAAACCCAAACCCGGAAAACCAAATGAAAGCTCACATTTGACAAACATCTGGTTGCCAAATGTGTCACAACTTTCACACCATCTTTCTTATAAATAAAGCTCTAATTGATGGCGAAGTCAGTTCACCTTCCATAGACACGTAGATCACTCGTGTTCTGGTGCATCTCACCAATTTGCAGATTCCGCCGAAGGCTCTGCTCATATTTGATAATCATTTTTGGTTATCAGCTGTTCAGTCAGTTGACCGATTCGGACTTAGCGTAAGTGTGAACAGGTTGACGTAACCGATACGCGACGAATGTGTTTACATTTTGGTGTCGCGTTCCGTACGATCCCCTTCCTCGTCCCACACCCTTTCACTGTGCTCCGCGCATTGACTCACCGAAACGGTTTGAGAAGCGCGGCCGAACCTACCACACAAGGGTCAACGAAGGTAGCTAGTTCAGAAAGAATTCAAACCTCGTCCTCCAGTTTATACGATTTTGTTTCATCTAGACTTGTTCTGCCAACAACCCGTTTTACACTTTACCCGAATCGTTTGAACAGGCCTACAGTCGGTACTGTCTAAGGCCACTTCTGGTGTGGATTCTTCACTAGATGGTCCGTAAATAAGCAAAATTTACTATTTAATTCATTCCGCAAAACAACACCTCTAAATGTAAACAAAAGTGTGATAGACAGATAGGCAATACCAATGACTACTCGAATCGGAAAGAGTTATCCACCAGTGGAGAAATTATCCTCCGGTGGAAAATAAATTCCACCGGTGGATTCGAACATATTAACCGATCGGATAAATTTTATCGACTTTTGTTGGCGATCAGGCCCATTGATTTGTTCTTCTTCAACGATCTGTTCTTCGACCAGGTATTCGATATATTCTAAATGATCACTTGATGACCGAATGATTGAAGCATTATGCATGTCTCCATCCGATACCACATTTATGTTATGAAGGCCAGATGTACTACATTCGCCCAACGATTCTGCCTCTTCTTGCTTCCTAATATTTTCGATGATTTTATACATCGAGCCTGTTTCACGCTTCCTTTTTGCTGCCATTGTAACAATACACACAATCCTCGTTAATGAACCACAAATAATTTGTTTCATACTAATCACAGTTTAACTTCACAACTTTAAGGAATATGACTGTCCGCATGTAGTGACTGCCCGAATGTAATTGACTAACGAACATTATTTGTTTTCTTTTATAAGCGCGGTAAGCGGTAAACAAAACGATATTGCGATACATCTTAACAGGTATTTATTTTATATCTGAACAACAGGTAAAATTAAATTAACATGCACCTTTTCACAGGGTAAGGATGATTTTAGAAAAGGTAGATTATTTTGAAAACAAAGCTAGCAAACACAAATTTAAAACAGGTACCCCAGGGTACAAGAAATTTTGCAATTCAAATAAACACAACACGAACGAAATTTATACCACATATGCACGACAATACCGCCGGGGTACAAGCACGCAATTAAAACAAAACCGCCACACGCACGAAATTATACCACGACCACCAGAGGCAAGCAAATATAGTTATTTTCTAAACTATACCATAATATTAACTAGTGAAGTCTTACAGGTATACATTTATATTTCAAAGCACATACAATAAAATAAACAAACACAAACCTCCCGAACTAGGATTGCTAAAGCACACACTTTTACCATTTTATAAAGCATTAGAACTAGGAAAACTGAACTTTTCAACACTAAAATAAACTTAATTAAAAATTACAGGCGCAGACGCAACCAGCTGAAATGAAAAAACTTCGCCAAGTGTTAACTTGTTGGTGTCGTTGAAAAATTATTACGGTAGCCAGAGTGAGAATGCTCAGGGTGCTTTGATTATAACTTGTAAAAGCAAGACAAGAAAACGAGCATGCCGCTGCGAGCGGATCAAGCTGAGCGAGCTGGCCGAAAATGAACGCACACATTTCCACATGTGTAACTGTGTTTGTGCAAAACTGTGTCGAAACCAAAACGCGCTCTCGCCTCCGTGTATTTCACACCGATTCTTCGCGGAGAGCGCGCTTAACTCTAGGTTTTTACACACACCATGATAAAATATCCCGCTCGTTGTTTGTAGGGTGTGGATCCTCCTCCAGCACGGATGCTATCTGTTGCCAGGCTTGATGCCTTATTTCGTTATTTTTATACTGGCGATCAGTATCTAACCAGATGCACCGATAAGTTTTAACTAAGACAGATGGACAGATAAGACAGATGGCCCCCACAATGTCGCCCAGCAAAAGCGATAAAAATCAACCTTCTAAATACATTATCCTTGGTCTAGGGCCAGCATAATATGCACATTCCTTGAAGGTCCGTCAAAATTTTATATGCGATTTGACAGATAACGTCAGACGACAAATCGCAACGACAGCAAGCGCCAAACTTCTTGTATAAAAAATTGACTACAAATAAAAACTCGCAAATCACAAATTATGTTTGAAAATTATATCAATCGAAGTACGATTGTAGATAAATTATATTAACAAGTTTAAAACAAGTAGACAATGGTTTTAATTTAAAACCGGGTTTTAAATTAAAACTTTTAATCCTAGGAATCTTACGTAAATGACGAATAGTCCAAATGCTCTAGATTTTTAGGTAGAATATAGAGGAGATGGGCCGGTCTGGTGGTACAGTCGTCAACTCGTACAACGTAACAACATGCCCGTCATGGGTTCAAGCCCCTAATAGACCGTGCCCCCATACGTAGTGCGTATCCTGCTATGGTAACAATAAGTCACTGAAAGCCAAGCTCACTTCACTAAGTGGGTACAGCCAGGCCTTGACCGACAGCGATTGTTGAGCCAAAGAAGAAGAGATATCTTCTGATGTCTTCTTAGATGTCTCTTATGTTTCAACAGCGTCGATGAGCCGCATCAATGCCGTTAAAGACGCTGCTGTCATTTTGGGTAATGGGTACAGCTGCGGAAAGTGGCCGAGAAATGCCACGCGCTTCTTGTAGAAGCGTTCCTCAAGACGTTCCCACGCGTCTTGGAAGGTCATCCAAGCGTTTTCAAATGCTTCGCAGCTGTTACGGGCTATTTCACTCCGTTCAAGGCATTGGATAAGGAAAGCATAGCGGTCTGTATCTTCTTGCAATCCAGCCACGCGTTTGTTGAATCGTCCTGCGAACGCGGGCCACTCCGATGGCGATCCAGAAAATTCGGGTAGGTCTAGCCGTGGAAGATGGTTCTTCTTTGCAGTGGCCGGCAGCATCGTCGCGTCGAGTGCTGGGATCGTAAATGTGTTTCCCGGGTGCAACTCGGCCAAGGCGCATTTTGCCGTCGCGTACAGGTGGAGGGGATCCACGTCTTGGATGCGGTCCCGCGAGACCCTCGAGCTGAGTATTTCTACCGTCGCTCCATAGCGACTCTAGGATTACGGCTTTTATGGAAGCCATAGTTTTAGAGAGCTTTCCTTCGCGAGCCTCATCGAGTATTGCCTTAACTGCACCTACCAACGCAGTTAGCTGACGCACTGCCTCGATGCTGTGCTCGCTATCACCCGGTGTCGTCATTGCTGAAGCACTTATGATAACTTACACACTTACACGAAGCACTACACTCGCGTTAAATCACGTCGGGGTCACCAAATGTTTTTGCACGAAGCCGTATTTCTTTCGATGAAAGAACCCGTACACGAAGCATTTACACACGGATAAAGATAAACACGTTTTATTTGCAATTAAAATATACTTGAGGTGATCTCCGTTCGCGTTGAGATCTATATGATAAGAGAGCGATCGATCCGCTGATCGATCGCTTTATAGATGATTCTCTCAGGAAGCAGGATAGCGCACTCTATCGTTACCACGTGCCGAACAATAACGCATCTAGATGCATGCGACAATTCGCATGCCGACGTGTCGGAGTCGACATCAGGATTACAATTCGATTTGACCGTTTATTGCGACAACCAGAGGGTATGTATTATTTTTTGTATATATAAATCGTTTTAGTTTAAAAAGTCAAATCTTTCATTGCCTGAGTTCGGTTCGTTCATATCTGTGTCCGCTATTTTGGTGTCACTTTTTTTTGTAGATTTGTTGGTTGTAGGGATATTTCTTGTACGTAAACGGAGTCCTTTGATCCGATAGAGGTATCGGATAGGGCATCCAGATCGTAGATGATTTATGTGTCTTTTGGGATATTTGTATTTGCATTATTTTGTGGAGCGGTGAGGGTGTTAGTGATGTGTTCTTTTTCTTTTGGTTGGTTATTTATTTCTGTGTTGGTGTTATGGTTGTTTTCTGTAGGTTTGGTATTGCTGTTTTTACTAGTGGTTGGTTTTGGTAATGGAGCGTTTGTCTTAGCTTTTGTTTTCTGTGCGTATGAGTGTTCTGTCGTGTTAATTCTTAGGATGGTAGGGCATTGACGTCTACATATGCGTTTAGTTTCTCCGTATATTATTCTGTTTTCGGTCTTTTTTTTATTGATTTCCATTAGGCCATGAAAACTCCAAGTTTTTGTCCTGTGTATTGTGGGCCTCCCCGCATGACATGCATATTGTTTCCTTGCATATGGTTTCACGTACCGGTAAGCTTCAGTTAGCACATGTTTTTTCGTTTTGCACCATTTTTTGTATGTCCCAATCTCATACATGTTATGCGCCTCATTGGTCGAGGGATGTAAAGCTCAACTCTTACTGGGTACAGTCCGAAGTCTACCATGCGTGGGATTTTGCCTGAGTTAAACGTAATGATGGCTGTTCGTATGTTTTTAATTCATTGTCTACTTTTCTCTTGAGGATATTGACCTCTACGATACGTTCTTCACTCAGTCCTTCCATAATTTTAACCTCTGTCATGAACTCTATATCAGGGCATCGGATTACTTCTTTGCTTGTGTTGAGGGTTGGATGTTCTTTTGTTAGAACATTTACCTCGCTTCGACTGTCCATTAGTTTTTTTTCAGTTCCTTTAACTTGCCTGTTTCTTCTTGGTTACCTCAATCAATAATTTGCCCTCTCTAAGTCGAGCTACTTTCAAGGCTTAAGTGCCAATTGCATTTTCAATATTTTTTGAGACAAAGAATGTGTTGACTTTGTTCAGATCTCTATTTGAATTAATCGCTTCCATAACCAAGAAGACCTCTTCTTCCGAACATTCGTTCCCTATAGCTAGCCAATTAACATTTTTCCCATTGTTAACTCGGAGGAGAATTTCGGATAAAGTCTTGCGCGTTTCTTTCTGTTTTCTATGCTACCAATAATTACCAATCTTATAACGACGATTTGCCAGAGAAGAAGAGAGCGAAGAAGCCTTTTCGCCATCTATTTATTAAATCTAAACCGCTAGTGATGTCAGCGTAAACAAGTTCAAAAAATGAACGGATTTATTCCGATCCGCTCCGAACTGCTCGACTCCATCAGTTGCTCCAACACCCATTTTTCCTTTTGGGTTCATTTTGCCCCTCCAATAGCTCGTAATTATTCCCGAAGAGAATGCCCCCTCCATGAGTC
Organism: Anopheles arabiensis; assembly: GCF_016920715.1. Classification (NCBI taxonomy): domain Eukaryota; kingdom Metazoa; phylum Arthropoda; class Insecta; order Diptera; family Culicidae; genus Anopheles; species Anopheles arabiensis. The sequence goes on from NC_053518.1 coordinate 58,631,303, forward strand.
TAGGACCCACCCCCATGTCTTCTACCTTGTGTCCACCTCTTGTGGTCTTAGTTGTTTTCCCTTATGTGATTTTTTTTAAATCAACTCCAAATCTGTAGGTGAATAACACTTTCCTTTGAGCTTTCGCTCACTCGTTCTAACCGTCACTTTGATTTGCACACGTCTATATCCTTCAGCTGCCAACTGTCGAATGTGATATTTCACAGAGTTTTCAACATCTTCAATCAACAAGAGCAAATACTTTTTCTTCGAATTGAGAACTATTTTTAAACAATAAGTTGAAACGCGGTTTATCAACGCGTTTTACCCGTTACATTTGGCATCCTCCAAATTAAATCTATTAGAAAAGTTTGGATACCCTTGCACTAGAGAACGGACACCAAACAATAGAATTAAACTCGAGGATGGAACGAACATAGGACTTATAGAGCTTTTATTAGTTAACAAGCACTGCGGGTCATTGACCTCTCGATTGTCGCCGAATAAATTCTAGCGGTTTGTAAGCTTTGTCTAAAATATCACAGTAATGTTGTCGGATATCTAGTTTGCCATCCAAGGTGACTCTTAAATCTCTGACCGTATTGCACCGCGGTAGTTGTGTCCCTGATATGCTATAGTTATATCTTATCGGACTAGCTATTCTAAAGAACGACATTGACGTACACTTATCAACAGAAATTAGCAGGTCGTTGTTGATACACCAGTCAGAGAAAACATCAATCGATCTTTGCAGTGAAAGAGAGTCTGAAGTGTTCCGTACGACACGAAACAGCCTAACATCATCCGCATAAAGCAGACAATCTGCTTCCGTAATGGCCAGTGGAACGTCGTTTTTAAAAAACGAGAGCAGCAATGGTCCCAAGTTGCTGCCCTAAGGAACGCCAGATGAACTCTCGAATACGTTAGAGGAAACACCATCGCTTAGTACGTAGTAGCTGCGTTCAGAGATGTAGGACCTGAACCAATTCACTAGTGGTCCAAAACAGCCGAAGTCATACAAAATCATGAAAAAGTCTGCGCCCTTTTGTTCCAGCATCCCCGCGAAGTTTACCGAGCCAAACCGAATAGTTGTGTTCGATCAACATGTATGCGTATTAGGTAGCAGCATTTGTACTACTTACCTGCCGTATGCCGCTGTGATACCGAGCGAGACGCATAGACAACGCGTTTAGAGGACGTGTGGAAACTTTTTTGTGTCGTTTGCCTTTTCCTTGCCTTTAGATTGGAAGTGACACTTGCCTGATAAGTGAAGCATGCATAACTTTCGGGTACGTTCGGGGTATAAGCCCTCTCCCTCTCATGTTAATGGTAAAGATAGAATAGTATGCAATCGGCTCTGCATTCGGGCGTGGGCAGGCCTTTGGGCGTCATGTGGATACTCGTATAGATATCAGACCCGTATATAAACAGAAACAGGAATGACACAAGACAACTGTGTCAAAACAAATGGAAAATAGTTATGCATTTTGAAACCGTTCTTGTGATAGACAAGTTTCGTAAAAAAATTCTTTCGTTAAAGCTGGGTAAGCCTTTTTCGATGTGACAAAATGTTTAAAATCAAAATAAAAAACGTAAATAGTTAATTTAAGACATTATCGTTTATCATGCTAATGTAGTAGATTGACTGCTAACAGTTCAACCAACCCATTGAGCCACCTTAGCAGTTACACAATTGTTGCTAGCCAAAACCGGACAACATAACATAACATTAAGAGTTGAGCCAACTCAAAAAGCCACCTCAACATAATCGTTGCTAACCAAAACCATCCAGCTAGAAAAAACATCCAAATTAACCAGCAATCGAATCAGGTGAGACAGAAAACCTACCATGCAATAAATGCTAAGCACAAACAAACCGAAGGACAGAAAGCGCGAACCGGCCGCTTATAAACGCGACGGTAATATGAAACGCGCCTTGCAACTCAGAACGGCTGCAAAACGATTGCGCAACAATAACAATAAATGACAAACAAACACCCTGTTCGCCCGCATCGCCCTCATGCTGCACATCCCACATATATGCGCATACGCATATTGTGAGCGTATGGTTTGTTTTTTGTTTTTCGTTTTGGGCTGGTGCTCCGTTTGCTGCTCTAGCTGCTGCTGCTGCTGCTGCTTCCAGGCTTTTTGTTATATTTTGATGAACAAACCTCATCAAAATATATGTTTTTGTTATATTTTGATGAACAAACCTCAAACCAGGAAGGTTAGCAACCACATAATGAAAGTAGGTCAATATTAGTCGTAAACATAAAACAAGTGTAAAAAGACATTGTGTCATCACTGCTTAAGAATTCGTTATAAATAAAGCTTATTCGAAACAGTGAGACTAGCTTCAGACACGTAGATCACTCGTGTTTAGTGTTTTTCCCTATTAGCAGATGCCGCCGAAGGCTCTGCCCAATTGGTAACCACGTTTGGTTATCGGCTGTTAAGTCGGTTGACCGATCAGCAATACCTCTTCTTCAGAAGAAGTGGAAGTTTCCACTTTTATCGGTTAATACTCCCGCAGCGTTTTAACGCCGCCTGGAATCCGATCCTTCGCGCAAGTAAAGTTCCGTAGTTCCACCCGCCCGTTGCATAAGTGTAACTTGACCATCTCTTCCTAACGGAGTGAACGAATGATACAATTCATTTGCAATTAAACCAACTACGATACGTTCTCGCCTCTATAACCCGCTTCGTTCTGCACTCTTCCTCCGCATTCCGCGCATCGATTTACCACACACGGTTCCGGTAAGCGAAGTGCGCGCCGAACCTAGCACACTAACAATGGGGCCCTTCACAATTCTAGTAGTTTTTTGTATGGAGTTTGACAGTTGGAGGCTGAAATCATGAACCTGCAATTTTCAGTCTAGATTATTCTAGCATCAAAGCTAGAATTAGATTCGAGTACCTGCTCGAAAAAATGGCAAAACAAGGTGGTGATTCCATTTATCCCACCCGCTGCGCAAAGCGATCGAAAACTCAGCGTCTCGCTCAATGTAGCTAGAGAGCAAGAACCAATAACGATAAAGCGTGGTAAAAGGATGGGGAAGAGGGGAAGGAGGGGAGAAAGAGAACGTGGGTGTGAACTATTTTTCAGCCATTATCATTTTTGCATCAACACCAGGGTGGCCACTCAACCGAGAAAACCGGGAATCAGCCGGGAATTTTATTTATTCCCGGGGAAAACCGGGAATTTCGCTTTAAAAACCGGGAATTTGTCACAGCTCTCGTGTACCAAGTGTATTTTCTGCCACCTGATTTCTTTTGTGTATTCTTCGCAACCTACCGCGGGCTTACCTACATTGTCGCACCAATGTGTATGGAAAACACAGTCTGTTTCATCGTCATATGATACGAATTTATTGTACTTCTCATTCGCACTGGTGCAAAACTTACGTTCGCCGAAACAGTACACGCATTTCCGTGCGCCTGTATTTTGTTCAACAAGCCGTAGGTTGCGGCAGTGGCGGATCTAACGGTGGGTGAAATGGGCGATCCACATTACGCCCCGTATTTGTCCAGGCGTTATGTATTATTTTTTGGGAACTTATTATCCCCCCTTCCCCCTTAAACAATTTCAACGTATCAACCACATATCACCAGTACATTGGCCTTTTACGTTTCGGTTTGGATGGTCTTTAACACTTTAAGCGCCGTGTCATATAAATTCGCATGACGGTTTTGCTCACCGTTCAGCTTTGCATCTGACGCTCAGTGATTCTCTTGAGAACGAATGAGGTAGGAAAGAGAGAACGAGAACGACATGTGCTACGCCGCTTATCGCAATGAGTCAAAAGAGTGATAACAATCGCACGAGAAACGGTCGCTCTCATCGCTCTCTTGCCATGCGCTACGTGCTCACTCAAAAACTGTGACGTCAGGCTGGCGGTCAAAGTGTTAACATCATTCCTCCCGATTGTGTGAAGTCTCAGAAATCATGCGCGCACGTTGATCTGCCTTTACTCCCACAGTCCAATTGTTGCTCTTTTGTTTTCACGGGGTTTTGCTTTAGCCCATCCATTCTGCTCTAGAAGTATGGATGAGTCTTGCGGCGTTTCCGTTCCCGAGAATGGAAGACAAACTGTTTCGATAGCGCATCCGTGATCGTGTAATGGTATGTGTATATCCCGGTACCAAAATCCATGCGATTTTTCGCTAACGGATTGATTAAATGGCGCCCGATTAGACGATCCGATAGAAGCACTTTTCAGGCTTAACGGATTGAGCGAGATACACCGTCGCGGCGACACGATACATGTTGCATACATGTGTACTACATTTCAAGAGCCCCTCCTCGCTTTCTTTCGGATTGAAATAAGTTCAGACACACTTAGAACTTCGTTTAACATATTTTATTTTATTTTTCACTTCCTTTCCCAAGCACATCCTTTCACACTCACACACCCCTCCCCCCTGATATTTTTCGTAGATTTTTTTTCTTCTTGAAAAAAAACTAACGCACTCAAAGAGACCCGCGGGAGAGTGCGAAACGGCATAGAAAAAAACACACAAACCTCCTCCTCTCCATGGTGTTTTTCGCAAGGTGATCTCGTAGGAGAACGAGAACGCAAACACACAGCCACGCACGCACGCACGCAGGCAAGCACACACCCCTACCCCTTCCCCCTCCTGTGTTTCGCTAGGTGTTTCTGTAGGAGATCGCGAAACCAGGGTTGCCACTCGAATCAGGATTTTAAATTCTCCGTTTTCCCGGTTTTTCCCGGTTCAATATGGCTGAACCGGCCCATCTTAAACAAGCATTGCCCCTAAAAGCTACCAAAGCAAATGTGTATTACGTACCTCTAGCTGTGTGATACAATAGAAGGTACAATTTTTCATTTCATTTGTGTTTACGGGCCTGAAATTAGAATAGAATAGATAAAAGGTGTAATATAGTATCAATAATACATTAAAATTAATAAAAATGGAAAATCAATGTGTTTATCAATATATAACATGTAATATATAAACGGCGATGCGGTTACAGCAACTATAAATAGGTCGAGCAATTCAACTAAATAAATATATTTTTATTTCTTCCTTCTATGGCAGCTTGTTTTAACATTTTCCTGCATGTTTACTCTTGCCAGTGCATGCGTCAGTTTTTATTATATATTCTTTAACATATTCTATATCTACTTCTATTCCCACGTGGTTTGTGGCGATAGACTATTATTTGAGTATAACTGTAAAATGCAAAATTATTTACAGCTATTTTTGCTGTTGATTTTTTCCATTGCTAAACTTTGCGCATTTCTTCTTATACCCTTCATAGGATTCAGTATTGTGGACTGCTCATTTAAAATCACCAATATCTGTGCGCTGCGTGCATCTATTTTCATTAACAGCATCCGACAACGAAGGTAGCAGCTTCCAGAATGTTCTGTAGAAGTAATTGAAAGGACTGCTTGATTTGCACCTGCTGCAGCCTGGTGTTCATCGTCGGTGATCATCATTATTGGCGACGAAGGCAGCACAGGTTCGTACACCGAAAACGTAGCAGAACTCGTTGACGGTTTCTGATCACTTTGCCTGGTTATATTTTCAGGCAAATTTATCACAACAGGAACAATCGCTGGTTCAGCCGTTATGTACAATGTACCGGCGCTTGCGATGGCTCTTGGTTACCACCATCAACCATCATGATCTGGCTAGGAACACCGGTAAAAGATTGCTCAGATATAGCAGTACTCTTCGATGGTTTTTTTTTAATATTAACGCTGATCATTTTAGCTGGTGTATGGCTCACAATACAAACAGATCCTCCAGCAGCCGCTATCACCGATGCAGAAGCACTGGTGGGTAATTGATATCTTACAACAGCAGTCATCATACCATGCTGATTCTTCGGGGCATGAGTATCGGCAAGCGATGCAATCGATGGTTCTGCAGATCCTGTCAATGCCTGTTGTCTACGGAGCTTCATGCCTGATTCCTGCGGTGGTAAATCAGTAACAGGTGCCAATGATGGCGTATCAGTACAAGTTGACAGTTGCTGTCCATTTTTGTTTTTTTTTTTCTTTTTTATAGAGACTTTAAGCCGATTGGCCTCATTTGCCTCTTAGTTTGCTGTCCATGTTACTGACCTGACGGAAGGGTTGGTGTAGGAACACGGACATACATGCTTTGTTGGACCGGCAAACCTGCAGGGCGGATGGTATGGAGAACGGCCACCGGAACCACCGATAACACTGCACCCGTCGACAACATTTTTCCAACAAGGATTGGTACATCTGACTGACAAAACAGTGCGTTAACTGCAGTTGTTGCTAGAAACGAGGAAGTGACAGAGCTCCTAAATGGCGTTTTTTTCACCAGCACTAACTACAGGAACAAATCGTCCTGCAGCAGTTGATGGTGATGGTGTTGTATATGACGATTGCACACCCGCAATGGTCGAAGGCATCAATTGTAAAGCAAATGGCACTAGAGACTCGTCCACAACTTCTTACTCCAAATGAAGACACGTTAGTTTATCTTGCATCGACATGGTGTAACTTCAGCACAATGTACGGAATTGCAATAATATTTTAAATTTACACAAAGAAACCTGAAGAAACATTTTTGCTGAAGCTGATGTTTTATTTTTAGACACTTTTTCAAGAGGCACTAACTGCCAAGATGTTTTAACTTTGGAGTCTGAAGTTGAACTTAAATAGGGTAACAAAATGTTAGCCCTTTTACAATCGTTGCCACCTAATTTTTCCACCTAACACAAAACCGCGGATAAGTGTTATCCAACGATGAATGAACCATTATTTTTATTAATCATAGTCTCTTTTGACATGCTGATTTAGTGCGAAACTATGCCACTGGTATTTGCCGCTGTGGGTTTCGATACGTTGTAAGCAGACCACCAAAGAAAAAGAAGATAATTTTGGAAAGCTAATGACAATTCTGTCCCCCAATGCAATTGACAACGATTTGCGAGGGCGCGCTTCAGAGCCCTCGTATTTAACAGCTTGCGGGGCTTGACAAGTTTTCCGCTCCTAGTTTTAACAGTTAAAATTATAGCGCCCGAGAGCAGGTATAACAGTGCAATTTGTAGCATACTAAACTCATTAATTCTGACATTTTACTTTGCAAAAATCCACAAAATTAGAAATAGTGTTCTGTAAGGCTTGTGCTTTACAATTACAACTTGTACAATTGTACGTGATAAATGCGATGAGAAAAAAACGTGATCTTTATTGGTCGGCGGTCGAAAGATAAGAGAGCGACGATCGGCGTATAGGGTTATGCGTGTCAACTACTAGCTACTTCGGATGTACGGATGTGCGGAATGATTTTTACTCACGTCTGGTTCGCTTAGCAGTCAAAATGAAAGAGAGCATTTTTATTCTATTTCCGATGCACGGTAATGCAATTATCCGGTTCGGTACGATTACCGAATTGAGCCGATTGCTTGCATGCGGTGTAACACAAGTGTGGTGTAACGCAGGTGTGATGTGTTAGCGCAACAACACACCTGTGGTGTGGTGCAGCTTGTGTGCGAGGTACGCCACAGGCGCATCCGATCGCCCGCAAGCTCGAGGATCACGACCCACCAAACAAAGCCGAAGTCGCTCGAACCTTTTACTCTGTGCCAGAGCGAGAAAGCATGCATTCTGCATCAAGTTCTACAGCTGCAAACACAGCGCGTGTAGATGTGTGTGTGCGCGGAGCGAATGTATAGATGAAGATGGGAAGCAGCGGGGTTTTCTCGTTCAGTTGAGGGACCCGAACAATTCCCCATGGTTTTATCAGTCCAATACCAACGCTGCTGAGGGAAGGGTGTGCTATTTTTTCGCGCGGTGGGATTCATGCTCATGATTATGAAAAACTGTATGTTCTTTGCAATATTTGCTTACTATGTTATTGTTTTCACCATTTTCTAAATTTTTCCCCACTTTTCAAATCTTCTTCTTCTTCTTTGGCTCAACAACCGTTGTCGGTCAAGGCCTGCCTGTACCACTTTTGGGCTTGGATTTCAGTGACTAATTGATTTCCCACCATAGCAGGATAGTCAATCCTACGTATGGCGGCACGGTCTATTTTTGGGGATTGAACCCATGACGGGCATGTTGTTAAGTCGGACGAGTTGACGACAGTACTACGAGGCACACCGCTTTTCAAATATTTCATTAAAATACACGTGAAAGTTTCTATAGATAATATTTTCATAGGAACGGTGCTAAAAAGCCGCATTGCTAAGATTGATTATATTATCGATTTAAAAAAAAGTTTCTGAACCCGTAATGAAAAAAAAACGAAAAACTTTTTCTAAGTATATTTTGAGTTGCTGAATCTAGCTCTCGAAGATCGTTTTTGGATACGATGAATAGTTTCAAAGATATTTATCAAAAACCTGTTGCTTTCTTCGAACACACATATTTTAAATGTTCAGCAGTAAGCGGGTATCTGTTCATTGCGCGGAAGCTAGCGCCTGTGATACTAGACAAAAATCAAACGATGGAAAAGATCCATTCTTATTTCATTAACAAATGGTTAAATTGTTTGACCGGCTGGTTTCAAACATTTCTCCCATCACAAACGCTGGATCAAGACCCGGCGGTAAGTACCCTTTAATCCATATACAAAAATAACTCTCCATCAGTTCACAGGCAAACAGGCAGCAAAGAGGATTCCACAAAGCACAAGCGGCTCCAGGCTTAACCTGCCGTCCACCCCACCTGGCCCTTGCCCCCCCAAGGCGAACGCGAAAAAAAGGAACGCCCCAAAATCAAACTGCACAGTGTGTGTGCGTGTGTTGTTTCCCAACCAACCAAACCGTGCTCTTTCGAAGTAAATTTGCTTCGATATAGCTTCGATAGAAGTTCTCTACCGAAGGTGTACCAACTTTGATAGGCAGTTCCTACCGAAGTTAAGCTCGGGTGTTTAGCCGAAATGTTACAAAAGAGAAAGAAAAAATTCTCTCGTTTGCTGCCGCGTTTCGCTCACACGCGCCCTGCCCCCTTTATTTACGTACGTGTTTATAGCCCCTTCTCCTCCTCCTCCTCCTCTCATCTATCTTCCTACCTTATGTGCAGTGGTTATGTGTTTTTAATTGAAATTGGAAGGAGAGATATTCGATTTATTTATTACGTGCGATTTAATCAGAGAATTGAAACATGGTACTTGGTGGATCTACTGTTCATCACAAGCGGGCCTAACACTTTAACTATTTGCTAATTCGCGCGTGAGGACGTAAAAGGCGCAATAATAATGGAGCGGTTCTAACGTAAACAGACAAAATCGCTCAGCTGAAAATTTGATAGAGCGGAATAGCATTTCATTGGAATAGCATTGCTAGTATATCATCCGCGCACCCTATGAACCGTACTTTTCCAAATATCTTAAAAAGTACGCATTGTATGAAAAAACCGTCTTTACAAGATCGATTCAGAATTTCAAAACACATTTGGAAAAAGTTTTTTGCTAAAAGTGACTTTTGAAATTTTACTCAGATTAATGTTTATTCCTTTAAATTAATTCATAAATGGGGTAAGGGAAATAATTTATACTAATACTAATAGACCACGACTCCATTGCCTGAAATATTTAGTGCCTCAAAGTAGTATATCCTCTTTGCCAAGCGTTTGAGTTAAACTGATTCTTCGCAAAATGTGAAGAGAGCGTTCGGCCCCCCTTCAAATGCTTCGAGAGAGTGAAGCTCCTCCCCTTCCTCCATTCGTCATCCATCAATTTTTCTCCGCGCACTCACACATCTACACGCGCAGCTGTTCGCATGGCAACACGTGAGATGCGTGACATGCTTTGTCGCTCATCACGAAGGATTTGCTTCGAAAGAGCTCGGCTTGGCTGGTTGGGTTTGCTTCTTTCCCATTCGAAACCCGAACTAATTTCGGCTTTTTGCACGAAGAAAGGTTCGAGCCATCGCTTCCCACCGGTCACCAGCACTCAGAGATCCGCTGAGATTGAAGCCCACCGGGCACCAGCACTCAGAGATCGCTTGAATACGCGCTTGAAAAAGAACTTGAGTTGGCGAAATTATTCAAGTGATCCGTCGGGTCCCGAAGCCGAAGCAAACCCGAAGCCGAAGCAAAACCCGAACGGGGGTCTGCACGAACCTTCGTTTTAATAGCCCCCTCCCCCTTTTTTTGCCAGGATTTCTTTCCAAAATGATACAGTGCACACCATTATACTATCGTAATTCGATTTATTGAATATCGAACCAACATAGAATACAAAAAACAGAACACTTGCACAACAATCACTGCACTTAATTCTAAATCAACGCACATAATTAACAAAAAAAAACACTTTTTACACTCGCACAGTGAAAAAAAAACAAATTCAGCACAGCACTTTCTGCTCCTCATCGCTGTTGCTCCTGGTTTTTCTCGCTGCACTGTACGGGCCACTGCTCCAACACTACGACACAGCCACAGGTTTTTGATGTCTTCGTTCGCCGTGAAACACACATGAAATGGAAGAAAAATGATATTAATTAGAAGAGGGGATGTTGGTTGATGATTTTAATCACTTTTACTTACCTCAAATTAAACAAAACTCAATTTTTTACGGGGTTTATCCGCCAAGCGCTGAAACACCACACGAGCACCAACCTCACTGGACTGAAAGTAAAGCCTACTGCGTGAATGTGTGTATGCGCTTCTGCCAAGCCAACCGCGCCGTACTGCGTGTGTAGCCAAGTACGTGTGTGTGTATATTTGCACCACTGGACACAGAACACAAACCTCACCGCACAGCAGAGCGTGTGTCGCCAAGTGTGTGCATGTGTGTATTTGCACCACTGAATTCTGAACGTCCACCGCACCGCACCACACAGCGTGTATCGCCAAGTGCGTGGCTGTGTGTAGTATCACCGTGGACTGCAGAAAACTACCTGCACTAGAACAGAGCGCTGGTATGGTCAAATGTGTGCATGTGTGTACTTGCTCCACTGAAAGCCGGTATCGCACCAGATTTCGGGTGTCGCCTTGTGCGTGTGTGTGTGCTATTGTCACAGCACACTCGTTCATCATTTTTTCGTTCTTTCGCTTGAGCCACTCGATTTCGTTCTTCGCTGATTTTGGCAGCGCACGAGGGGGTTTCGGCTTCAACTTCCAACAACAACAACCACACGAGGAGGCTCGGGGTCACTCATCAGGGGAAAATCGCTCAAATTAGAGCGAGAGACAGATAGAAAAAGTGAAAGGCCAATATAAAATCTTCGGCTTTTGACCGTTGGGTACCCACCCACCGGGCACCAGCACTCAGAGATCGCTTGAATACGCGCTTGAAAAAGAACTTGAGTTGGCGAAATTATTCAAGTGATCCGTCGGGTCCCGAAGCCGAAGCAAACCCGAAGCCGAAGCAAAACCCGAACGGGGGTCTGCACGAACCTTCGTTTTAATAGCCCCCTCCCCCTTTTTTGCCAGGATTTCTTTCCAAAATGATACAGTGCACACCATTATACTATCGTAATTCGATTTATTGAATATCGAACCAACATAGAATACAAAAAAACACAACACTTGCACAACAATCACTGCACTTAATTCTAAATCAACGCACATAATTTAAAAAAAAAACACTTTTTACACTCGCACAGTGAAAAAAAACAAATTCAGCATAGCACTTTCTGCTCCTCATCGCTGTTGCTCCTGGTTTTTCTCGCTGCACTGTACGGGCCACTGCTCCAACACTACGACACAGCCACAGGTTTTTGATGTCTCCGTTCGCCGTGAAACACACATGAAATGGAAGAAAAATGATATTAATTAGAAGGGGGGATGTTGGTTGATAATTTTAATCACTTTTACTTACCTCAAATTAAACAAAACTTCATTTTTTACGGGGTTTATCCGCCAAGCGCTGAAACACCACACGAGCACCAACCTCACTGGACTGAAAGTAAAGCCTACTGCGTGAATGTGTGTATGCGCTTCTGCCGTACTGCGTGTGTAGCCAAGTACGTGTGTGTATATTTGCACCACTGGACACAGAACACAAACCTCACCGCACAGCAGAGCGTGTGTGCATGTGTGTATTTGCACCACTGAATTCTGAACGTCCACCGCACCACACAGCGTGTATCGCCAAGTGCGTGGCTGTGTATCACCGTGGACTGCAGAAAACTACCTGCACTAGAACAGAGCGCTGGTATGGTCAAATGTGTGCATGTGTGTACTTGCTCCACTGAAAGCCGGTATCGCACCAGATTTCGGGTGTCGCCTTGTGCGTGCGTGTGTGTTATTCTCACAGCACACTCGTTCATCATTTTTTCGTTCTTTCGCTTGAGCCACTCGATTTCGTTCTTCGCTGATTTTGGCAGCGCACGATTTCGGCTTCAACTTCCAACAACAACAACCACACGAGGAGGCTCGGGGTCACTCATCAGGGAAAATCGCTCAAATTAGAGCGATAGACAGATAGTGAAAGGCCAATATAAAATCTTCGGCTTTTGACCGTTGGGCACCCAACAGTCAAAAGCCGAAGATTTTATATTGACCTTTCGTTTTTTCTATCTGTCTCTCGCTCTAATTTGAGCGATTTTCCCTGATGAGTGTCCCCGAGCCTCCTCGTGTGGTTGTTGTTGTTGGAAGTTGAAACCGAACCCTCTCGTGCGCCGCCAAAATCAGCGAAGAACGAAATCGAGTGGCTCAAGCGAAAAACGAAAAATGATGAGCGAGTGTGCTGTGACAATAGCACACACGCACGCACAAGGCGACACCCGAAATTTGGTGCGATACCGGCTTTCAGTGGAGCAGCACACATGCACACATGTGGCCACACCAGCGCTCTGTTCTAGTGCAGGCAGTTTTCTGCAGTCCACGGTGATACTACACAGCCACGCACTTGGCGATACACGCTGTCTGGTGCGGTGCGGTGGACGTTCAGAATTCAGTGGTGTAAATACACACATGCACACACTTGGCGACACACGCTCTGCTGTGCGGTGAGGTTTGTGTTCTGTGTCCAGTGGTGCAAATATACACACACACGTACTTGGCTACACACGCAGTACGGCGCGGTTGGCTTGGCAGAAGCGCATACACACATTCACGCAGTAGGCTTTACTTTCAGTCCAGTGAGGTTGGTGCTTGTGTGGTGTTTCAGCTCTTGGTGGTCAGCGGATAAACCCCGTAAAAATGGAGATCATTCTAATTTAAGGTAAGTAAAAGTGATTAAAATTATCAACCAACATCCCCCCTTCTAATTAATATAATTTTTCTTCCATTTCATGTGTGTTTCACGGCGAACGGAGACAACAAAACCTGTGGCAGTGTCGTGGTGTTGGAGATGGTGGCCCGCCCAACCGGCATTATCGCGCGATTTTTATGTGTATCTATCATTTTTCTTATTCTAACATTCAGAAAAATTTTCGTTCTGCCTCGCTTTTCTGGGTGTTGGTCTGGTTTTGCTCGCAACTTGGCTGTGTCACACCAAACATCCTCATGTTTCATATGGCTCTTCTCTTTCCATCGTTAGAGAGAAACTCTTGCGTCTCGCTTTTCTGGGACTTGTCCAATTTCGCTAGCTACATCAATCGTTCACGCAAGCGTTCTCCTCTCGCCCGCTATTTGTATCATTGTACAGGTACTCCCCGATATACGCTATCAATGCGGACCGGAGACAATAACCTTACCTCGAATATTAGCGAAAGTCGAATTTCGAGGTTTTCAGTCAAATTATAGCTAATTTTCGTATAATTTTGCATGAATTGGTAGGTTTTAGCCACTAAATTAGTTATTTGATCTGATATCAACTGAAAATTACAATTTTATACCTTTTGAAATGGTTTTTAATATTCAAAAAAAAAGGGAATTTATTTTGCATTCGACATTCGATTTCCCAAATTAGTACAATTTGCTCAAAGAACTGTCAAATATAGAAAAAAGCGTATAGCGAAATCGCGTGTTTCGAGTATGGCGTATACCGAGGAATACCTATATTCTCACGAGGAAGGCGCTGGTTCGCGTTCTCATGAAAAAGTGGTAGTGTGAAATCAAGTTTGCAAGCAGAAGGACGAGTCGATGCGTGCTCGTTTTTTCTCTCGTGAAACCACTACGGAAAAACTATTTGGCAAGTACAGCTTTTAATAACGGGTTACATCAATCTTTATCAAACAATGGTATTAATAATCGTGATATCAAATCATATTCATTTTCTATAGAAATCGTAACACACGCACAAACGGAAGTGAGCACGGACCACAATAGAAACAATATTCAATTGGTTGGTAAGTATTGCGCTTCGCGTTAAATGGAACAGCTGTTGGCAAAACATTTAATATTTCCCTCTATCCCTAGCAGTGCCGAAAACAACAGAACAGGAGAGGAAAGAAGGCAGGCACGATCCTCCAACGTGCTACCGCCTGGGAGAGGAGAAGCAGCAGGAAAGTAGGGACGATCATCCAGCGCGCTAGCGCAGCATGTGGGAGCAGCGAGAGGGAGGCAAGCAGGAAGAATTTTTAACGTGTGGACACCATTCGACGAAGACAACGCTGGATGAAAGGAAGAACGAGGAGAGAAGGCAGGCAAGACGGGTACGTGTGTATCCCGCACCGGTTTTCGGCAGTGTGAATTGTGTGAGTATGTACATTTGTATGTGTGAGTAAGAAGGTAAAATAAAGAGCGTAAGCATGTGCGGAATCGACAAATGAGAGTAAGAGCTTTGTAGGGAGAAAGGAGAGAATGAAAGAAATTGAGAAGGGATGTAGCATACAGAAACCAAATGTATGATACACGCTGTCACACGGTTGCAAAAACCTTCTCTATAGTTCTGCTATCGAGAATGATTTGACCGCGCTATAGAGAACACTTTTGCAATACAAAAAAAACCGGTTGCAACGTGACAATGTCGGTTGGGCGTACAGTGCAGCGAGAAGAACTAGGCGCGACAGCGATGTGGAGCAGAAAGTGCTGTGCTGATTTTTCTCTGTGCGAGTGTAAAAAGTGTTTGTTAAATTATGTGCGTTAATTTAGAATTAAGTGCAGTGGTTATTGTGCATGTGTTGTGTTTTTTTTGTATTTATGTTATATAAAATATTCAATAAATCGAATCATATTGATATAATGGTTCGCACTGTATCATTTCGGAAAGAAATCCTGGCAAAAAAGGGGGAGGGGGCTATTTTAACGAAGGGTCGTGCCGAACCCCGTTCGGGTTTTGCTTCGGCTTCGGGTTTGCTTCGGCTTCGGGACCCGACGGATCGGTTGAATAATTTCGCCAACTCAGCTTCAAAGCCAGCTTCAATCTCAGCGGATCTCTGAGTGCTGGTGACCGGTGGGCCATTTTTCTATTCCCGAACGTTTGTTGCGTTCTCGCTCATCAGGGTGTTCTTCAGTCAATTCTCTCTTGCCACACGAAGAGAATTCTCCTGCACACTTCGTTCCTGCGTAAAACACTGTAATACGTTAGGAGATAGTTACGGTCGCCATATAATGTGATGATCGTACAACTGTACCTCGAGTATATCGATCAACGTCGCGTTAGGTCAGTTTTTACTAACATGAGCCGAGGTGGAATAAAACATCAATCGAGCGGACTTTTCAACACTTGATCGTCCAGGCGATCATAGAAACCTTTAGGAGGTTTCCCTTACTGGAAACGTTGCAGTTTAGAGGCCTTACCTTGGGTAGGGGGACATAACTAAACTCTTTTAATGAGAAGTCGATAGATGTTGGGTGGGCATAGTCCTATCCTGACAGTCCGAACGATTCTGACTTGCCATGGTCGGAATTGGTTTTATTTATACTCAATGGGTTTCGTACATTTGGTTTTGGAATGTGTTTTTGCCCTAATTAAAGGTTATTGATATGAGTTGCAATTTATACATTGTATCAGAGTGATGTGTCTATCTATTTGTGCCTATGTTGCGCTTTTAGTGTTTTTACAAAGGTTTTGGAGAGTTTCAACTGTTCTAGCCAAGGAACGGGTGCGTTGGTCGATCTTTGCCTACGCAGCGCTTTTAGCGTTAAATTACTATGCGTTCTCTGTTTGTCTCTTTTTGCTGCAGTAACGCTTGAATTGCTTATGTTGCGCGTTTCGGTTGTTTTCGATAAATGTGTCTCAATTGTTTTTTCTATGAACGGTATGGTCTGGGTGTGTTAATATGGTGTGGATTGATTTGCTGATGTGTTATAATGAATGTGTTGCAATGGTGTGATTTGGCTTTCCGAAGTGTGTTACAATCTGTCTATAGCTGATAGTGTGTATCATATGTGTGTTCTGT
Organism: Anopheles arabiensis; assembly: GCF_016920715.1. Lineage (NCBI taxonomy): Eukaryota > Metazoa > Arthropoda > Insecta > Diptera > Culicidae > Anopheles > Anopheles arabiensis. The sequence continues at coordinate 58,647,474 of NC_053518.1, forward strand.
ATACCAGATATGCTACTCACGTTTACGCCGTCTAAAGCAAAACAAAGCGTCATGTTTTCGCTTTTACAGTACAAATGGTACTCAATACTCCAAATTAAGGTTCGTTGCTGCCCATAATGTATATAGAAGCTATAACAGACAACTTCATACTCGTTATCTCATCCGAGTGAAATTCTCGCTCATCAGACAACCAACACGATTCTGGAGGTATGTTGAATCAAAACGTGGTAACAGCTCGCTCCCCGATGTTCTTACATATAACAACGTCTCCACAAGCAGTAAGGAAGGCATGTGCAACTTATTTGCTGATCGTTTCAAGGACTGCTTCACTACGGATGATGCAAGCTTATCATTAGAAGCAGCTTTAAATAATGTGCCCCGTGACGTTGTTGACATTGATGTACGCGATATTATTATCTCGGTAGATACTGTACTACGTGCTCTACAACAGGTCAAAACCTCATACAACCCTGAACCCGATGGTATTCCTACGGCAATCCTTGCCAAATGCAGCGAATTTTTAGCAGAGCTTCTGTCTCACATCTACCAATTCTCTATGGTACAAAGTACTATACCCACGGCCTGGAAATCCTCTGTGATGTTTCCAGTGTACAAAAAAGGGGATAAAAACTCTGCTGAGAACTACCGCGGTATAACCACCTTGCCTTCTTGTGCCAAGGTGTTTGAGATCGTCATACAAAACTCGCTAATGTATCACTGTCGTTCTTATATTTCTACACGCCAGCATGGTTTCTTTCCTCGACGCAGTGTTACCACAAACCTGGTGGAATTCGTCTCCAACTGCCACGCAGCCTTTACTTCCGGAGCTCAGATGGATGCAGTATCCACTGATCTTAAGGCTGCGTTTGATCGTGTGAACCATCGCTTGCTGTTGGTTAAGCTCGCCCGGATCGGTCTCTCTACTCCGCTGGTGAATTGGTTCAGGTCCTATATCTCTGAACGTAGCTACTACGTACAAATCGATGGTGTCTCTTCTAACGTTTTCGATAGTTCATCTGGCGTTCCTCAGGGTAGCAACTTGGGACCATTGTTGTTCTAGCTTTTTATTAACGACGTCACACTGGCCATTACTTACTTTCTTACTTACTTATCAGGCGCTACAACCGCTTTGCGGTCTTGGCCTACCTCAGGAGTGTCCGAAATCGCTCACGGTCTCGCGCCTTCGTCTGCCAGTCCGTTATCCCGGCCTTAATGGCGGATGCCTCCACGCCATCTTGCCACCTCAATTTGGGCCTACCACGCCTCCCCTGTCCTTGTGGACGGCCTAAAAAGACTTTACGGGCTGGGTCGTCTGTTTCCATGCGTATAACATGGCCAGCCCACCGGAGCCTGGCGAGCTTGATACGCTGTACGACAGTGAGGTCGCCGTACATTTCGTATAGCTCGATATTATAGCGGCTTCTCGATTGTCCTTCCACACATACGGGGCCAAGTATCCTTCTGAGCATTTCCTCTCGAACGCAACTAAGAGGATTTTGTCAGATTTGGACAGTGTCCATGTCTCAGAGGCGTATGTGAGTACCGGAACTATATAGGTACTATATAGTCCCAGTTTCGTCCGTCGCGACAGATTCTTGGAGGTGAACTGATTTTTCAGGCTGTAGAATGACCGGTTGGCAGCCAGCATCCTTGCGCGCAACTCAGCTTACATGACCTTTGACCCAAGATAGATGAATTCTGGGACGGCTTCAAACGTGCGTTCACCATGCTGTACATCACGCCTACGTAAATTCTGATTACTTATTGGTAGGCCCGCTGATGTTGCCACCATCAGTTTGGTCTTTGCCTCGTTTATCTGCAATCCAGGTTGGATAGGAGACAGGCAAGCCCGTTCCCCTGGCGCAGATCCTTGGTGGTAGCAAAAGGTCCTGAGAGTTTTCCATCTACCCTCACTTGGCAAGTGACGTTGGTCATAGACATCCTAATTAGCCTCATCAGTTTGGCCGGGATTCCAAAAGAGCTCATAGCGTCTGTTACTTTAGTAACAATAAATTTATTTCCGATAATTTTCAACAACGGCGATTCGATCTTAATGCGCACGCTTAAAAATTTGTCCGGTCTCTCTCGTGTTTGCTTTCTAACTCCTTGCTGCTAATTGCGCCAAACTCGACCTTCCTTGACCCTTTCGCTAAGGTTTGCGACCTTAGCATGAAGCGCTAGTCATCTCGCTCTTATCACTGCCTAATCTCCTGATCGTACGCTAGCGCCAATCTGCGCTTGGTGGTGGAATCGCTCCGGTTAATCCGTTCGCTTCAACTCGCTGACAGGTGTTTGTTTACATCATACCGCGTGCCAAAACGTGTCAACAGCGTCATATAGTTTTACCCTGGCTATGCTATCATATGCGGCATTGAAGTCAATGAAGAGATGGTATGTGTCATTTCTTTATTCATCCATCCTCTCCAAGATCTGCCGCAAGGTGAAGATCTGATCAGTGGTTGATTTTCCGTTTCGGAATCCTCTTTGATAGTTTCCGACGATCTCTTCGACGTGCGGGACAAGACGATCCTGAAGGATTAGGGAGAATATTTTATAAAAAAAATATAGAATTCCTTTATTTTACAGGCTTCCCCTAAGAAACGAAAGATAGTAGCATTGAAAGGAAAAAAGCAGGTTGGTGGAATTACCTCCGCTGAGCGTGGGGTATCGACTACAGCAATAATGTGCATGTCAGCAGCAGGACAACACCTTCCTCCGTTTTTAACTTTTGTTCGTGTGTGAATGCATGACGCTTTGAAGAAAGGAGCACCATATGGAAGCAAACTTACTACGCACAGCAAGCACAGATCGCTTCACGTTCAACTAAGCGTACGTAAATCTTCGTGTGTGTATGGTGGGGTCAGTGGCTTGACTTTGGCCGTAATCATCCACCTGGAGCGCGTATCGAGAACGTCCGATTCGCTTCGTGGTTGGCGACATAATGATTTTGTTCATTACTGGGAAGAGAAAAGCGTAAAAGTAAACTAATCAATACACTTTAATCCACAGTCTAATGGAGCTGTCGAAAGACAAAATCGGAGAATTATCAATGCGTTTGCAGCAGCCAAACATGAAGGAAGTTTGAAGGAAGCCTTAAATTCATACCTTCATCTACATAACAACATGAAAGCACAAGCCCATCTAGCTACCTTTCGAATCTACCTTTCGAATTATTAGTAGGATGGCGATATCGGGGATACTTCTAGAGCCTTTGGAAATCCAAATTAGCTAACCAGGTCGATAGATGTAACGTACGCCAGCAGGAAACATTCTCTAAACTAGTAAGCGAATAATACGCAGACTCTCATCGAGAAACAAATTATTCTGACTTTGCCGTCGGAGAAGTGGTTTTTATTCAAACACCCAAGAAGAATAAGACGATTGCTACCTTTTCGTTACACAAATTTACAGTTTTAGCTTGACATGTTGCAAACATAGTTCACAAAACAAGCGAGCCGTACAATACATCAGGATCGTGGCTGATTGTAAGAAGGCAATGCAGACGGGACAACCAATATCAGAGACAAATCCAATGTTCTTACTCTATGCACGAAAGTACCCCGGAGCAGAGCAAGTACAGTTATCAGAAGATAAGCCAGAAATTATTTCACAAAAAAGACCAAGAACGGATATCAAGAAGCCGGATAAGCTGAGAGATATGGTTTTGTATCGAACCCGCCATGCAATTTTCAGCGATTTGGGAGGGCGCGCGAGGGCTCGCACGCCATACAAGTTCACAGCCCCAGAGCCCTAGCATTAAAGAGCTTTCGCGCCTAGGCAGTTTTTTCGTCCCTACCCGTCAAACATTGCGAGGGTTGCGAGTAGTATCATCTGCTCATAATCTTAAGATATTTGAAATAATCTTTATTTTTTATTCATATTTTTTTGTTAAGGTGTTTTTTGTCGAAAAAAAATTATTACTATTTTTGTGAATTTTTGCAAAATAAAAAGTCAAAATTCAGATGTTAAGTATTCCGTAAAACCTTTTGAGGGTTGCGGATGGTATCATCTGCTCGAAATCGTATGAATAAAACCAAAGTTTATTTAAAATACCACATTTTGTTTGTTGAGGTTGATCGTGCAAACCCCCTACGTTGTGCTTTTTACGTTTTACTTAAAACTGCTTTATTGAATTATAACGCGAAACTTCTGTGTGCTTCGCAAAGCCGTTGCTCTTGGTGTGTCGGTTCTTGCATCACAATTCGATCGATCTTTTCCCGCTATCCTAATCGCACCAATACATAAAAAAACAGAACTGTCAAATATACGCAGAGTCTGATAAAAACGCAAATCCGTAAAACGCAGTTCAAATAATTCAATTGCACGGGCTATGGGTAACCGTAACATACATTCCTAAACAGAGGTGCTACTCGTCGAAAAGAACCAGTTCGGCACCACTGGTGGTGTTGCGCTCCTGACGGCGTTTCCGAACTCATCACTTTCGAGCGTCAGACTATGGTAATATTCAGTTAGTGTAGGTAGATAGCGATGTAATCGTTATTTTTATTTTATTTTATTTTATTAATTGCTCGGCCACGTTGGGTTACAGCAATAGTGCTTACTGACTATAGTATACAATTATTCACGAAGAAGTTAGAAGGAGTTTATGGTACGGAAAAGGAGCGAAGACGGGATCGGTAGACAGGATAGGATATGTTGAAATCGAACAGATCAGAAGTACTATTAAAAGACGACATAGCTCTTACAAAAGGCTCATTGCGAGCAAAACATGTACGACATATAGGTAACTGGAGCCGAAAACGATAACGTAAGGTGCGACAAGGTGCATACAAATATAAGCGCGACAGAAGTGAAGGAGTATCAATCGTATTGAGCAATATGCCAGCGACGAAAGAAGCCTGAGCGACCGAGAGGCGGTGCTCCAACTTGGCAAGGCCTAATAGAGTGCATCTATCGTCATACGAAGGAAGCGGAATAGAGTGATGACCCAGCGACCTACGAAATACGATCCTTGTAAAACGTCTCTGGATCCTCTCAATCCTTTGGAGCAGAGATAGTTGGACAGGAGACCAGATGACACAGGCATATTCCAGTACGGAACGGACCCAACAACAATAAAGGGACTTAAGACAAAAAGGATCACGAATTTCAGTGGACATGCGACAAATATAACCAAGACTTTTGTTGGCCTTGTTGATGACATAGTCCGTGTGCTCCTTGAAAGAAAGACTCGGGTCAAAGAAGACACCAAGATCCTTAGACAAGGACGCACGGGGAATAGGGGCATCACAGACACTATAAGCATGAGTTATACTTGTAGAAGATCGGAAGAAAGACAAGACCGAACATTTTTCAGGACACAGGACTAAACCGTTACGGCCAAGCTACACGTACCGGACGACATCGGACGATGCCATAAATCCGTTAATGCCAACTGTCAAATCCCATACAAAATCGGCCCGCTGTGATCCGACACGGCCCGGCCCGACGTGAATCTCTTGTCTGCGGTGCTACGTTTTATAGCATCGTCCGATGTCGTCCGGTAGCTGTAGCTGTAGCTTGGCCGTTAGAAGCACACCATGTAGAGAATTTACAGAGCCAGGATTGAAGGACTAGACAATCAGCTGTAGAAGATACAGGAAGAAAAATGTTAACGTCATCCGCATATAGCAAGAAGCCGTTAGGAGGAAGGATCGAAGTACAGTCATTGAGGAAGAGAATGAACAGCAAGGGACTAAGGACACTACCTTGAGGGACACCCGAAGAACTAAGAAAACATTCAGAGAAAGAGCCACAGATTTTAACTGCATATGAACGATTCTCAAGATAGGAGTTGAACCACGGCAATATAGAGCCACCGAAACCTAGTTTTCGAAGCTTAGCAACAAGTAATGATAGAGGTATACTGTCAAATGCCGCTTTGAAATCGGTATAGATAGTGTCTACTTGCTTACCACTAGACAGATAGTGATATAGAGAAGACAAAAAACACATTAGGTTGGTGGACACTGAGCGATTGGGCATAAAGCCGTGTTGTTCCGTAGAAATATATTTTTTTACACAAGGCATTACAGATAAATGGACAATTGACTCGAGGATTTTAGAACACGCACAAATAATAGAAATGCCTCTGTAGTTTGATGCTAGTGTGCGGTCACCTTTCTTATAAATGGGAACAAGCCAAGCTAGTTTCCATTGACTAGGAAAAATCCCTACACTAAGCGAGCGAGAAAAAAGACGAGTGAGAATAGGAGTGAGGGTATTGCCACATTTTTTCAAAACACAGGCAGGGATGCCATCGGGGCCTGGTGAAAACGAAGTTTTAAGTTTGGATAAAGCGGATTTTACTAGGCTTTCACCTACAACGACTGAGTTACATGATATCACATCAGAGGGCGTGTAAGACAAGCCTACGTCCAAAGAAACCTTACAAGTACTAGGATCGACAAATACACTAGAGAAATGTTTGGCAAACAGGTTACATATATCAGGATTGGACGTAGCAGAGGACAGATCAAGAGACAGGGTGGATGGAAGACTAGCAGAGCCTCGCCGAGAGTTCGCAAAACGAAAGAATGACCCAGGATCAATAGTGAAGCGCATTTGAAGACGCCTAACGTAGCGACGATACAGATGGCGATTAAGAAGACGATAAGCCTTAGCCGCATATTTATATACACAAAGATTGTGTAAAGTATTATTTAAACGGTAGGCGCGTTGAGCGCGGTTTTTGTCCGATTTTAATAGACGTAAAGCTCTGTTCGACCACTTAGGATTAGGAGCGGGTTTAAGGAGAGGACAGCAGGAAGGGAAGGCGGAAGTGATTACATTAGTAAACGCTGCTACAGCTTGATTTATGTCACAGTCAGCATCAATAAAGGACCAATCGGTATCGGCTAATATACGATGAAGCTTTTGGTAGTCCAATTTCCTAAAATTGAACATACGAGCCGTAGGTATTCGTTGGGAGGATGCAGGGCGAGAGTGCGTAAGGAGCACGCTTGTCTCAAGAGCAGGATGATGATTGTCTAGCGCGACGAGTGGAACAGGTGAAGCTATGACGGGGGAGCAGCACTCCAAGAAGGCAGCATTGGCAAATAGAAGATCTAATTGTCTTCCGCGTATATTTTTTATGCCGGATAATTGCAGCAAACCGTTTACCGACATTCCATCAAGCAGAGAAACATTTTCACGAGATACACCAGTAGGAATGAACTGATTAACGCACGATGCCGACGGTTGCCAGGAGAGTGATGGTGAATTAAAATCACCAAGTAACACCATAAGATCATTTGGCTTAAGTTTGCCAGCAACGAAACTAACACTCTCATGTAAAACGTCAAGGACTACTTCGGAAGAACGCAAATCGGGTGGGATGTAAACGGCGCCGATATAGATTGCAAGGTTTTGAAGCTTAACAATTGTCCAAACAGACTCCAGCGAGTCGAACGGCAGTGATAAAGTTGACGTGTTCAGCACGGAAGAGCAGGCAATGAGTACACCACCACCACGGCAACGGTTACTGTTGAGAGAATTTCGGTCGCAGCGATAGATGACATACGCATCCTCCGAGATAAGAGAGGACGGAATTGAGCCATCGAGCCATGTGTTTCAGTTAACACCAACACATCCATATCAAGCTCAGATAGAGAGAGGCGTAACTCGTCTAGTTTTGTGCGCAATCCTCTTACGTTTTGATAGTACCAGCACCGCAAAATCCAAGAGATTTTAGCGTCGCATTTGGATCGCATTTGGGTTCCGTTCATCCCAGATACGAGTCATAATGTCAGTCGTATATGGCAGTATTTTGAGAGAGAATTGAGTGTTTCGTGATATCTGAGTGCTTTACGAGAGCATTTTGTGAGTTCTGCACGCTCTTTGAATTATAATTCATTCACGTGTCCTTGTCACACCTATGCCATTTAAACCGATCGACACGTGTAAAAAAATTATCGAAATGCGAGAGCCATTCGGCAAAAAAAGGAAACAAAAAACTCGATCGAAATGCGATCGAAGTGCGACCGAAAAAAGTTCGAGCTTACACTCCTCAACTGCTTCATTCTACACTTGCGCCCCTCCTCTCCTCCTCTTCGCTACCCTGCTTCTTTGCCCTGCTGCTCTACGCATACGATTGCGCTTATCATTTCTATTGCCCAAAGCCACAGCCACCGTATATTCTATTGCCCACAGCCAATCTCATTCTGCACATCAACGACCGGTGTACGATATATTGAACCAACCGAGCGATATTGCTAGTGCTAGTAAAGTTTGTTAGTGGTTATTTGATAAAGAGTGGTAAGTATTTATTTACATTTATGTTATGTTATATATATATATATATATATATATATATATATATATATATATATATATATATATATATATATATATATATATATATATATATATATATATATATATATACATATGTTCGCTGTGTGTCGAACGATTGATCGTTGCGGAATTGAACTGCTCTCCGTTTGGTATCTTTGATGTCGCCGATCCGATTCGACCATTTGACCGCGACAGCGTGGCTCGGTTAGAATTCTATTATAAATCTAATATCATAGTCTAATATACTTTACAGACTAATGTCGTTCGCAACTAATATGGAGCCTCAAGGAAAAAAATCAATGTACTGTCGGATGTGTTGCTCCTGCCAGGTTTGGGACATCTTACAATTCGAAAAATTATTGCCACCACAACCTTCACCGCCACTACCACCACCATCACCACCTTCAAAACCGCCACCACCGCACACACCACCACCTCCACCGCCACAGCCACCAGTACCAACACGGAGAACGCTACACCACCAGGCAAAAATCCTTTTGTTCCTGCTTCTGTAGTTGGTACAGGTGTGGCGCTGGACGAGCCTCACTCCGCCCCGTATGATCCCATGGCTGCTCGCACTTCATCGGTGATCGGTCGGTTGTTGGGGAAGCGGAGCCGTAACTCGTATGAAGAGCTCGAGGAAACGCTCGCCACACCCGTTGCTTCTCCCGCACCGATCACAACTCCTACACCCATCGTTACACCAATACCGGTCGTCACTACTGCTCCCGTCTTCCCTCCCGCTCCAGCTGCTGGTACTTTGATGAGCTGTCGTAGGCGCGGTAACAGCCTGAAGCGCAAAGCTTTGGGACCGCTCGATGCCGTTCCTGCAACTACCGCTGCTAACCAGGCTGTCGTTCCCGTTGTGGACCCGGTTGTCGTTTCAACTGAAGAATCCGTCCCATACTCCGTTGTGGAGAAATTGTTGACGGAATTCGCGATCGTCCGGTCTAAGCTGGATCGACTGGACGAATCCGTCGAGGGGATGCGGGGAGAGCAAAAGAAGCATCATGCTGAAATATCAAGCAAAATTTCGGCCATCGCCAAGTCGGTGCACCTGGCCGAAGTGCAGGTGGGGCAGATCAAAAAATCGATCTGCGTTGGCCAAGATGGATATGCTCCCCCCCCTCCCCGAGGACTTTAAACTTACGCTCGTCACAACGGAGGATGAGCTAAATGCTTTAGAGCAGAAGCTGGGCGATGCCGAGTGTATGCGGGATAGCTTAGCTTGGCTGCAGGCTGCAGGTGTTCGACTCCGAGCCACAAAAACGTCTAGACGAAGCAAGGGATCTTGTTTTCGAGTTTTTGCCTCGCTGCAGCTGGAGCGGGAGGAATGCAAAACTTGCTATAAAAAAATATAGCAACATTTTGCAGCTTTTTAAGAAGATTGGGAGCACCAATAAAGTTACTATAGCTCCCGGATTTGTCCGGGATTATTTCGGGAAAAAATTGCGGTACGCGTATCAACGCGTGCCAAAAAAAACTGGACCCTGTAGTGGATGGTGACGGGGATGGTGGGTACAATTTAAATATAATTTAGCTTATATTAAGTTAGTCTAGTTTAGTATTGATTAGATAGCTATAGGTGGCCAATTTAGCTTTGTAAGTTTAGGTTAGCATAGCATAGGTAAGCATCGTTTAGCATAATTTGGTATTCAAGCTGAATTGAACCATTAAATCACGTGAAAAAAAACCTTTTTGTTATTTCATAATGAATTAAAATGTACATGTATTTATTTATTCGTTTATTTTTTATATTTATCTCAACATGATGATCTCAATATGATTTGCCCTTTCATAAAGTAAATACTCTAACACGCGCAATCAAATGAAATGCGAGTGGCACGTTATGATAGGCTATGCTTTTCTTATTTGCTAGTGAACAAAAAAAATACAAAAAAATAAAATAAAGATGTTCTATTAATTGTCACAGTATTTTGGTTAATTTTGCGATGTAGTTCCTTTGTTGCAAATAATTATCTCTGTTGATGAAATTGGATGCGAAGTGTAATATGCCGTTTTCCTTCTAATTAAAAATGATACTTAACGAAAAGCTAGTCGATAAAAGTAGCCCGTTTCTTTCCTCAAATCAGACGACAAAACGACTTTCGGCTTAGTTATTTTTAGTTTGTTTATTTACCGTTAGGAAGGTATGTATTAATGGCACAAACAATTACTCGCCCTCTTTGGCGGTTTCTACAGCAGCAAGCTTGCACAGTATTGAGCTGCTCAGCGTGCGTTGAACTTGACCGGAATTAACGTCTTCAACACTTCCCCGAAATATCAAAACATGCTCAGAAGGGCAAGGCTGGCTAAAAGCCGAATATTTTTGTTTCAGGGCATGCCCTTCAACAATTAGCTGCGCGCCCTGTTGCGGTGTGGTACATAACGATGGTGCCATCATTTGCCATGTACCACTGATCGCGAAAATTGGTTCGCAACATCAAACCTTTCATCACAGTGGTAATTATCTCCTTGCCTTTTACCATTCAGGTGGAGCATTCTATTGCAGTTACTGGATTGCATTCTTTAGCAACCTCGATGTGCTCTAGCTCAATCAGTCGATGAACTGCTTGTGCTAGGCTGTTCCTCCCAGAATGGACCAATTTTCCCACATCGTGCAGCTTCGCCTCGTAATCGTATGCCAATGTAGTGTTAATATCCCCAAATCGAAATACGTCATCGTAAACGTGCAGCAGATTATGCACATTGCTGTTCACAAGCGTGGGGCTGTAAACATGAGCATAATCTGCCACAAACTGCTCCAGCAACGATACTGCATACTCCCATTTGTCCTCATGGTGCGACGTGAAGAGGAAAGTGATTGCAACAAACAACAGCATGAAATGCTGGTACGCTGCATCGCAAAGTCTGTCCTTCAGTACTACGAAACCTGCATAATGTAAAAACATCCTGTATTCGGATGCCTTCCACAGGTTTACATAATGCAAGTTTCGCAACCTTCGTTGGAAGTCTGAAGGCAGGCTTAGACGATGAAGATGTGCCGACATTTCACGCTGTTGCTGTCGGGACAGCTTAAACTTCACCTCTGGATGGCCGTTAATCCATATGTCCATTTTTTTGCCAGCACTCCTTTATCAATCAGGTGCATGCAATCCAACACAAAATCCATAATCATATCACAGTTTATCATGTCGGATAGTGGAGTAGGGCGGATGATATGGTCCGGGTACTTTCCAGCACAGAACAATTCATCAGTCCTTTCTTGGGTATCTGTACTGTATGGGAAATACATCCGGTGCCCACACATTTGCCCTTCCACCGTGCATTTGTGACAAGCGCTGTATGAAGTATGGCCTTTCACACCTATAAAATGAATTACAAAAATAAAACTCACATAAGTTGCGATACTAAATTTCTCCAAATAACCTTAAACCTACCTTTTATAAACGATTTTGCTGGTGCATTGGCAATGATGGCTCGCAAACAGACCCAATATAATTGCTGCCCAATTGCCAAATGATTTGTCTGAAGATCGTTCATCTCCTCCACAAACCGCCTTAAATACTCCTCCAGGGAGTGTGGTTTGGATTCGCCACAGAATATGGCCACCACCATAACGGGAGAATCGGGCACGTTAAAAACCTTCATCAAAATCGGCCAAAACTGAGACCGACTGCTTTTGTAGAGCGGCATACCATCTACAAAAAAATCGATCTCAAAACCCTTGACAGGAGGTTTTACATTGCTAAAATAAAATCAAACATACACACTAGTGAGAACACGGAACAATCCATTGATTGTAATGAAAAACTTAGTGACTTTTCAACACTTACCGATAATATTGCTGCAAACATGTAGCCACACCTCTGTACCACAGACTTCCTCCGCCGATGGACATTACCGCCGCTTCCATCTAAAATAGCCAAAAAAATTCATTAACAACACTTGGCACGACTTGGAACACTTTCGATCAATCCTTTTTTTTTTTGCTCTTTTTACATTACACTTACTCATTGTTGTGGATTGCGGAAGGCTAGCACGTGCACATTCCTCCTCCCATTCCTGCAAGCGCCGCTTCAGCAAACGATCACGTGCATGGTACACCATACCATTTCGCTTATCACGACGTGTTGCCATTATCACTGCACTTGCTTAATTTTCGCACAAATTGATTGAAAATTTCACGGGATCAGTAAGAACGGATTGTGGACTCTATGATGATCAAATCGCGTTAGAAGCTTCGATTACAATTTCTAGGCGCCAAACGCGATCGAATCAGACAACATCCACATGATAGAAAAGGACAACACGACATGCACATGTAAGGGAACACAGTTTGATAGGCGCTAATATAAGAACCATACAGTTTGATAGGACCGAATATACACGCAAGTGTGTTCGGTATACCGGCCCTAACCGAGAGAGTACACTCCACTCAAATCACGATTGGCAGCTAGCTACACGCGCGTAAAAGGGAACGATATAAAAGCGAAAGTGAGAAAGGATTAGTTTATGAGCGCCCGTGAGTTGCATGTATGGCGAAAGCCAGAGAATTGAGTGATTTTCCGATCGCATTGCGCTGCGGGTAGATGTTTAGTCGATCGATCGAAGGAATGAGAGAGCGAGATGCGCCGGGAGTGCTCTCGCTGCAACCCAAGGAAACATTTTGGACCTAGCTTGAACAAAAACTGGGCGTTCTTGCTCTATCTTCTATACCGCACCTGCTTGCACTCATTCGCGAGCGTTAAAATTTACTCTCCCGATTTCATGTCCTCGCGAATTGCCTGCTGCTGTAAGAATGTATGAGTGAATGTGCAGCGTTTTTCTCTGTGCTTCCTCTTCTCCCCCCTCGTTCGTACTCCCTTCTTCCATCGATCCGATGCGCGATTCCTGATTCGACCGCGCAATAACATTTGTAAGGTTCCGCCGCAATGAGATACTGTACGGAAATATACAGAGCATTTCCATTAAGCATCCGTGGTCCACACGGAACGCCGATGAACCAAACACCACCGGCTAATGTCAAATTCTCGATATTGGCGGTGACTGGTGAATGCATGTCCCCCCCTTCCCTCATCAACTTTATTTCACTTACTTCTCATCTCCTTCCCTTTCCCCTTCTCCTAGAACTCATACAAATGGAATTCTAGAGATAAGTGGAGAAGAGGGGAGGAATCAGCTTTTAGCTCTCTCTCAAAAAATAAGTCTAAAATTGTCTGCCTTTGGGTACCAGTTTGGGTACTGAGATAGGGCCCCATCTCAGGTCCATAGTTTTACCCATTCATCGCGTTTTGGACGTTTGGGAAGTTATTAACGTCGGAAGAGAGTCGGACGGATTGTGTGTTTTAGATGCAGGATTAGCTTCCATCAATTCGGGTAATGTCGGTAGTTCATGAAAATCTTCAGCCGGATCAGCCGGTTTACGCTTGCTGAAAGTACTGCGTATAAGGCAAGCTCATATGAACATGATCGGGCGAAATAGTGAAATCAGCGTTTCGCAGTTGTGTCGTGTGGTTGATAGAAGGTGGCGATGAAGGATGATCCGATTCACGAGTAATAGGCGCAGAAGGTGCAAGGGATGCTGCAGTAGTGGGTCGCCAAACATTGACGGAGCGGGGATTAAGGTCGATGAACTCCTTAAAAGAGATCCCGCGAGGCCAGGTTGAAGCAGCCAAAGCAATAGCCCGGTGCGAATCCGGTACACCAATTTTAAAAGATACGTAGGAGAGCGTAGAAAGATCCCGGTCGCGCCGTACAAGGCTGTATACCAAGATGTCGTCTGTCCCTATGTTAGAACAGGCCATTTCACGGATCGCTTCAATCGGAGTATCAGGAGCAATACGGGAGATAAAGACCCAAGTACGGGGTGGGCGTTCAGGAACGGTCGTAATATTATTGCAGGACAACCCTGTGCCCGATGAAAGCATAGCGCGTGTAACGGTATTGGTAGGCGATGGGTCGGGAGAGCGATCCAACAATCGACGTTTAGAAGGATTCTCACCAACAGCTGATTCTAAACGTGCACCTCGCGACGTTTGACGTTTAACTGTTCGGCCGCACTTTCGTCGCGCTCCGTGATTTTTCAGTAAATTTCTTGTGTTTTCTGCGTCGCATCGCATTGTTGCCTATTCTACGGACTATTAAACTGCTTCACATCATCGTTGCGTGTTGGCGAATTGTTTAGTTGCACCGCAACTGTGGTTTCCTGCTGTTTTTTTTTCCTGCTCGGCTTAGCAGTGTTGTGCTGTGATTACGCGTAATTTCGCAATGGCGGCTATTTGCTTCTCGTGTGCTGAACCGCTAGAGGCCACCGGCTGCATCATCAGTTGTGCATATTGTGACGCTACGTTCCACCGCGGCTGTTGCAAATTGCCCCCCGAGCTGATTGACGCAGTATTGTCCAATGTCAACCTGCACTGGAGCTGCATTGGCTGCTCTAACATTCTTAAAAATCCGCGCTGCCGTTCGGTAAAAGCAATAGGCGCCCAGGTCGGTTTCCAAGCCGCCCTCACCTCAGCTGTAGCAGCTATCGGCAAGCTCGTTGAGCCTATTGTCGCTGAAGTTCGCAGTGGTTTTAACCTCCTTCAAACTGCATCCACGCCTCATATTCGGAATCCTGATCCTCGGCCGGCTACTGGTAGAAAGCGGAGGCGCGTAATCGAGGATTCGGCATCTCCTGGTGTAAACAGAATTGTAAACAATCGCGGTAACATCCTTTGTGCCGCGTCATCGCCAAACGCATACACCAATACCACGATTGCCGTCCAGCCGGCACCTACACAACCTCATGAACTGGAGGGAACCGATCCGTTATCATCACCGCTTCAAGCTGCACCTCGTGAGCCATTCACAGATAGGATCTGGATCCGCCTATCCCGCTTATCAACAGCCGTCACTGTGGAACAAGTGGTCGCTTCTGTAAAGCGTCGCTTAGCCACCGATGACGTTATAGCGTATTGCCTGCTGAGAAGAGGGGTTAGTGTGGACAGCATGAATTGGCTTTCATTCAAAGTGAGAGTCCCGGCTATCCTTCGAAATGCGGCACTCACACCATCCACTTGGCCAGTCGGTATCGGTGTACGTGAGTTTTTTCCATCCCGTCAACACGACCACCAAACCTCATCTCCTATAGCCACCCGAAACCGTTTTACAACACGCACACCAGCTACTAGTACTGATCACCGCTACACCACACGCACACCAACAACGACTCACCGTTTAGCAGCACGCACGTCTACTCCACCTGGTCCTGAAACAACATCATCACAACAGTGTCACCCCCCGGTGAATGATACCTTGGAAGCACCCAACTCAACACTTGTTTCTGGACCGCCCCAAAACCACCGCGCTTCATCTCCGCACCTGCACCAGTCAACAATTGATCGCTTTTTTCTCAACTAGACGAAGTTCCGTTCATTGCACGCAACAAACACGCCAAGCCTCATGCTCTGACAACGCAGCTCAATTGACTTACCGTATACCCGCTTTATCCAACCACCACAATGACAACGCTACCGCTGAGTATTTAAGCTGCTATTATCAAAACGTTAGAGGTTTGCGCACTAAAACAAAAGAATTTCACCTAGCTGTATCGGAGGCTGACTTCGACCTTATCGCCCTTACGGAAACTTGGCTTGTTGACAACATTCCATCTGCTCTTCTCTTCAACAACAACTTCTCTGTTTACCGCTGTGATCGCTCTCTCAGCGGCTCTAGCTCTCGCGGTGGTGGTGTTTTGCTAGCCGTTTCTAACGCATACGAGTCGATAGAATTACCTTCCCGTGATCGTTCTCTCGAGTATATTTGTGTGCGCGTCACCTGCACTAACGCACATCTGTACATCATGGTAGTATACATTCCACCGCAGCTTAGCTCCGAGATATCGACTCTTCGCTCTCTACATGATTGTATCAGCGGCTTCACTCTCACACTGAAGCCTGCTGATCTGCTGTTTGTTATTGACGATTTCAATCAGCCTAGCATAAGCTGGTCCACAGCTGATCCTTCGTCCTCGCCAGCATACTCATCAATCACGCACTATGAACCAACTGCGCGCTCACTGGCCAACAACACCTTTGTGGATGGATTGATGGATTGGATGGAAATTTAACGGATTAGTGCAACTTAATCACATCAATAATTCGCACGGACGCATGCTTGACCTGCTCTACGCTAACAATGCTGCAGCTAAATTGTGTTCGCCTGTCTTTCCAAGTGTTGTTCCGCTTGTACCTCTTGACTCCTACCATCCGGCGTTAGACTTCAATATAAGTATTAACTCGTCGACCCGACGCAATTCGACGACTCGACAAAACTCGACGACAACCGCATTTTATCGTTATAACTTTGCTAAAGCTGACTATGTGAAACTGAACGACATGATTTCAATGTTTAACAATAGCTTTCATTGTTCCAATTTTATTTCACTTGACGAAGCAGTATGTTCATTCTCGTCCTTCATGCTGCAAGCCTTTGTTGTATGCGTCCCAGTTCAGCGTCCTAAACCTAACCCCCCCTGGGCGGACCGCACACTCAAACGACTCAAACGTGTGAAAAGAGCTGCTTATCGTCACTACCAAACGCGCCGCTGCCAAAGATCTCGCTCGATCTACTTTGACACGCACTCTTTATACTGCAGCTATAACAGGTTTCGATATCGCAGATATTTGAGTAATATTCAACGTTACCTCTGCAGGTGGCCTGATTCGTTTTGGCGTTTCTACAAGAGCAAAACAAAATCCACGCATACTCCGAAATCCATTACGTATAAAGGAGCAACAAGTGCCAACACTAATGAAATGTGCAATCTCTTCGCGGATCGCTTCGCAGATTGCTTTTCACCGGCCATGAATGATACCGATACCATTGATGCTGCTCTCGTCAACACTCGGCTGGCGCAATTAACATGAGCACTCCTTTCATCGACAGTGAGATCGTTCTATCTGCCCTAACGCAACTAAAGCCTTCCTTCGCTCCTGGACCCGACGGAATTCCTTCTACCGTGCTGAAACGCTGTCAAACAACCGTAGCACCTATCCTTGCAAAATTGTTCAATGCATCGCTAGCCAATGGCTACTTTCCGAAAACATGGAGGAAATCTTGGATGGTTCCTATTTACAAAAGGGCGACAGGACAGATGCCATCAACTACCGGGGTATTACATCTTTGTGTGCCATTGCAAAGGTGTTCGAACTAGTGATATACAAACATCTGCTATATGCATGCCGCAGCTACCTAAGCCCGTATCAACATGGAATCGTGCCAAAAAAAGTCGACTACCACGAACCTGGTTGAATTTGTAACCTATTGCACTAGTCAAATTGATGCCGGAGCTCAAGTCGATGCAATTTATACAGATCTGAAAGCAGCATTCGACTCTCTTCCGCACGCAATTCTTCTCGCTAAACTCGACAAGCTAGGAGTTCCCAGCTCGCTCGTACAGTGGCTTAAGTCTTACCTAATTAATCGCACATACATCGTGAAAATTGATAAGCACATGTCCAAAGAAATAGTCAGCAGCTCGGGTGTGCCACAAGGAAGCAATATTGGCCCGCTTCTCTTCATATTGTTTATCAACGATGTTACCCTGGCTTTACCTCCCGACAGTATCAGTCTGTTTGCCGACGACGCAAAAATTTTCGCGCCTATTCACAACACAGGTGATTGTACATTCCTGCAAGACTGCATCGAAATCTTCTGTTCGTGGTGCAAGCGTAATGGACTGACTATCTGCATCGAGAAATGCTACTGTGTGTCTTTTAATCGATGCAGGAGCCCAGTGACTGGGACCTACTTCATGGACGGCTCTGCAGTTAATCGACAGAATCATGCCAAAGACCTGGGCGTTCTGCTTGACTCTAGTTTGAACTTTAAACAGCATATCGATGACGTTGTAGCCAGAGGAAATCAATTACTTGGCGTGGTTATCCGGACAACTTATGAATTCCGCAACCCCATGTGCATCAAAGCTGTGTACAACTGCATCGTTCGTTCGGTTCTGGAATATTCGTGCGTAGTCTGGAGCCCAACTACCGCTTCTTCAATTGCTCGACTTGAGGCGATTCAACGTAAGCTCACGAGATATGCTCTACGCCTACTTCCCTGGCAGGATCGCAATAATCTTCCTCCGTATGCTGCGCGGTGCCGTCTTTTAGGCCTTGAACCTCTTTCGGTTAGAAGACGCAATGCACAGTGCTCTTTCATCGCTGGACTGCTAAATGGCTCTATCGACTCATCGCCTTTGTTGCATCGAGTCGATATCTATGCACCATCCCGAACACTTAGGTCTAGAGAAACTCTACGGCTCGCTCAACCCCGTTCCAGCGCTGGTCGATCTGACCCTATGTTCCGCATGTCGGCTGTCTTCAATACTGTCTCGGATTGCTTCGACTTCGACATCTCGACTCAGTGCTTCAAGGAACGTCTCCGGCTTTTGCCGTGGCCGCAGTGAATTGCGATGCAAATTGTGTTTTTGTTATGTATTTTTTTTTTTTAATTAACTGTTACATCTTAATTAGGCCATACGGCCCGTTGAAGATTAATAAATAATAATAATAATAATAATAATAACAGCTTGATGGGTGAGCTTAGAGGCCGCAACTGGAATCGTGGTCGTTGAGTGCGTAGCAGGAATCGCAGAATGGTGAGCACTCGATGTAGTAGTATGCGTGGCAAGATGAGAGTTGAGCTTGTTCATTAGTGAGTTGAAGGAAGTGAAAAACTCACGGTGCATGAGATCAAGCCCCTTGATGCCATGCTTAACTTCATCAAGCGTTGTGAGTAGTGGAGCCTGTGAGTAGTTGCGTTCCATTGAGTGAGAAGCAGTAAGTGAGTCGATGAAATCTTTCACGGAACGAATTGATGATGCTGATTCCTGTTTCATCAAAGCTATCTCGTTTCTAAAACAATCCAGTGAAGAGGAAAGTTCAAGTCGCAAGCCAGCTGATGTCGCCTGCACAGAACGTGAGATATCGCGGAAATCGGACTGCAACGATTCCAACAGGTAGGCAACATCACGAGAAAGGCCGTGCGAGAAGCGTAAAGTGTCAACGGCCCGCAAACGCTGAGCACAATCTGCGCAAGCCCAGAATAAATTTTGTGACTTCTTAAAATCACGCAGGAGCGGGGTTGAAAGTCCAATGCACTTATCGTGGTAATAGTGTTCACACAGACCGAAGCACGGAATTGGATCGTTGCTAATAGCACCTTCACATTTCTTACAGATCACGGACTCCATCGCAAAATAGCGCAAAGTTCAACTGCACAGTGAGTAGTCACAACAACCGCAGGCGGATTGCAATGTTTATATGTTGAACCGTACAATTCACAGGTGCCGCACAAATTTGTGATACGTGAACGCGCGAGTGCAAATTAACCGAACTAAAACAGTTCAGGCACTTAAACACCAAGAAAATCGCGGTAAAAAATCAACTTGGAAATAGCAGAGTGAGAAAGCACGGCTAAAGAGTAGAGAAGGCCCCGGGAATGTTGTACGATAGCCAGGTGAGGGCATTGCGTAGCACATACGCAAACCCCGATATCGTGTATGCGGATTGCATAACATATGGCGTATAACGATTGAAATGTAAATTTAAATTTTCGTTGGTGGTTATTTGCTTGAAATGTTTCGATTTTAATTGAAATTTATGCTTTGACTATCATTTCTAGTGATTAGGATTATAATAAAAAAAATAAAAAGGGAACATCAAAGCCATTTTGCTCCAGTACCTATTATTTTTTCATAATCTCTTTACTTAAACTCTAGTGAAGTTTGACGCTGAGTTACTTTCCTGTGGCTGTAAGATTGCTTTTTGCGTAGGATGTATCCAGTAAGATGACTAAGTTTTAAGTTCTTTGAGCAGAAAGGAAAGATTAATTTTTATTTCGTTACTTTCCGATGCTTCTGGGAAAATTTTAATATATACCGCTGTAAAAATGTCACGGCAACATTTTCTCGCTCAGAATTGTTGAGTTTAAATAAAAATAAAAATTTAATTTGGTTTTTGACTATAACAATTAATTCTTTTTAAAAGCGTTCCGTTAATATTCGTGTATCAAAAGAGTTATTTTTGAAATTAAGACTTATAGGACTAAACAGACTCACACATCACGCAGTCTTAGTATCACATAGCCCAGGGGTCTCCTAACTTTTCAATTCGCGGGCCGCATTGCTTCGCAAATAACGTTGTTAAAGGCCATTTTGACGTTACTTTTGGTCATGAGAACGTTTAAATCTCGTTTTCATATGAAAATACTTAATGAATATTTTTAAAAACTGCATTTTCTTTTATAGTACCTTGATTTTTTGAATGGTTTAGTAAAAATTAAAAATTTGATGAAAATTGTGAAATTAATCAGATATTTACATTATCCTTTGTAACATCACCGCGGGCCGCATTATAGGCTCTCGAGGGCCGCATGCGGCCCGCGAGCCGTAGTTTGGAGACCCCTGACATAGCCTGATGGTCAGTAAGTATCGCAAGATCCACCGATATTGCATCAACAGATAAACAAAAAGGAAAACCACTGCACTTGTTAGCTCCATGTCTGGTCACAACCCATTATGGTGTTAGGATCAGTTTCAGTTCTGATATATAATTGGAATCAGTTCCAGGGCCACTATGGGTTAGTCAGTTCTAGAAACGATAGAAAAAGCTTCCAGGATAAATATTGGGTCAGGATCATTTCCAGGACCGATATGTATTCAGTGTAAGTTTATGGAATGAGTTCGGGATCAACTAATCGACTTTGGTAGTACGATCGGTATGGGGTTAGTTCCAAAACCGGTACAGGTTTGGTAGCATTTCTAGGACCGGTATGAGACCAAAATCTGTACCGGGACAGGTGTCCGATCTGATGGAATTAAAAGACTGTTTTAGCGTCATAATCAGCATCAGTAAGTGAGCCTCATGAGTATTTTGTATTTTAGAGGCACATGGGAAATGCGTTGTTTAAAATGTGCACACCCTAATACCTTTTATAATTACCCTATTAATTAAATTACGTAGCTCAGTGACTAGTGCAGTTGAAAACAGAAAATGAATAAAAAACTAATTTATGGTATCCTTATGAAATAGTCTATAAATCGCTGTTATAATTTAAATGATATAACAAAACGAAAATGTTTAACACAAAGGTTTATTCTTCTACATACAGTCATGTTGATATTTCTTATTGTGATCTGTTTTGAATAGTGTTAAATTCTGTATCTCACTCCCTTTGTTACCAGTTTTGATGTGAATTTTCTGTTAATGAAAATGACTGTCAATGTTTCAGTAAATTTTGTTTGTTTATGGAATGTATGTGTCAGCCATGGTTAGTTAAACAAAAATTAAGACTAACATAAAAAAACAGACTGGTCTTAACAAATAGAAACAAAAGGTGATTCGATGTGAAGTATGTGAGTTCAAGGAGGCATGGAAGTCAAAAAGATGGAAGAGCTTATTGAAACGTCGAAGATAGACAAAAACGGATCAAAAGACTCGCCATTCGTTTTAGCACAGCTGCCACATTGTTTAAAATATTAATTCATTCCTAGTTTTTCAATAAAAACATAAAAATCATTTTTGAGCTCCATAGCTAACTGGAGCATGATTTAAATTGAATAAAGCATCAAGTGACCCGGTATATTGAGCAATTCTTAACCGACGAAAGATCGATGCCTAGCGTTTAGTTTGTGTAGTGCTATATATCCAATTGAAAACAACATCTCACTTTCGAATGAAAAATCAAAGCTCTAAAGTGAGACAAACGAATGTAAGCTTGCTTTTTTTAAGCAGTCATGTTATTTTTTTTGTAGTCATTTATAGTGTAAAGTGTAATTACAGTATTTCCTACGGTTTATCGAATCTTCCTCTTCTTCTTTGGAACAATAACCGTTGTCGGCGAAGGCCTGCCTGTACCACTCATAGATTTGGCTTTCTGTGACTCATTGATTACCATCACAGGTTGGTCAGTATGTTATGTTCTTTCAAAATATTAAATAAACACGATGTGTTTAATTGGAGCTTGGACGCTAAATCATGCGCAGCGCGAGCTGCGCATTCCTTTATTCGAAACTGACAGTATGTCAAGACGGATCGCTATCGCTTAAACCGTGCACAACGGTTTCAGGTCATGGCAATATTGGTCATAATGCCATAACAAGTATATATGGGGACCCGGTCCATTCAGGGCTTGAACCAATGACGGACATGTTGTTAAGTCGTACGAGTTGACGACTGTATCACCAGACCGGCCCCGGTTTATTTGTTGGTTCCCATAATTTTTTGGGCTCGTCTCACGATTTATTCGTCGTATCTTTTATATGTTTGGTTTGTTCCCACAATTTGTTGGTATCGTCCGATTTATTTTTTAAATTATTTGTTTAATTATTACGGCCCGGCCGATACGGCCTATGTCCGATTAGACATCAATACAATTGAACCATGCAAAGGATGCAAACGCTCTGGGCGTGTTTGAGCGACACATCCTCCGGACTGTCTTTGGCGGTGTGTTCGAGCATGGAGTGTAGAGGAGAAGGATGAACCACGAGCTTGTTGAGCTGTACGGCGAACCGAGCATCCTGACGGTGGCGAAAGCTGGCAGGATACGATGGCTGGGGCATGTCATGAGGATGCCCTACTCATGCCCCACCAAGAAGGTGTTCGACAGCGATCTCCAGTTCGGCATAAGGCGCAGGGGAGCACAGCGAACTCGATGGCTGGACCAGGTGAAGCGAGACCTGACGGAGATCGGGTGTCTGCATGGATGGGAGGCTGCAGCCATCACTTCATTATGGGTTTGCGCAATTTCTAAAATTTTTGAGACTGTCAAAGGATTAAACATATCATTCTTTATTTTCTTCTGTTTGGTGTACGATTAAAACTGAACGATTTCCGTAGCTTTAACCTGACGGAAAGCTATTGGACAAAAAACAGTCTCCGTTTGAGTCAGATAATGCAAATGACTTTCAGTTAGATTTATCAAACCAGAGACAAATTGAGTTCTCTAACATGGATCACAATAGAAAATGAGCATTTTTGATACTTTTTCTCAAACACTTGAGTCACATAATTGGCCCTATACTCTCGACAGGTTTAAGAGAAAAATATATTTTAACGATTTTAAGAAGTTTTTATTATAATTTTTTAACGTAGGTTTTACGAGTTTTATAAGAATAATTATCAAAATTATTTTTCGAACAAATAAAAAAATTGAAAAAAAAATTCTTTACGTGTATTGTATTGAAAATACAAATCGAAATATGTAAACATTTTTTTATAATTTTTAAATGGCCATGAGAACCATCAATTAATTAGTGAAGTATTTAGTATTCAATCAAATTAGTAAATAACGGTTCTAAACTGATTCGATCAAACAAAAGCAAAACAAAAACCTCAACAGCGATTTTTTGGCAGAATCTAATAATTTCCCTTTGTCACATACATATTTAAGGAATGTAATCCTAGCCCGATATTTTTTTCCCATTTTTCTACGATTGCTTAAACGTAGTGATTGCTAACACTCTTTTAATATTTCGCGCTCCGTTCGTGGGGCAGCAACAACGACTACACAACAAGGTGTTTGTTGCTCGGGTTACCCCAACTCGACAACCGAATACGAAATGCTAGGCTGGCTTTTATCGTTGGGCTTCTCAACGGTAGCATCGATTGTCCGGCTTCGCTCTCGTCGATACAGCTATACGTGCCTGCAAGAACCCTCCGCCCTCAGGCGATGCTGGCCATCCCAGAGACAAGGACCGCCTTCGCCTCTCGAGACCCGTTTTTGCGTATATGTCTTGCTCTGAATGCGGCATCTGATGCGTATGAGCCCAGCATGACGATAGCAAATGTGTTGAGTCGCATTAATTGACTTCGCGCATCTCGCCAGAATCTTTAGCGCCCTTGTTATTGTTGTGTAAAGTGTGTGACTATTTATGTTTTATTGTACTCTTATCTATATCGAGTGGGCTTATGAGGTCCGTCGATCATTTTAGAAATAAACAAACAAACAAATATATTTATAAAAAACGACGATGATTGTTTAAAAAAAAACATGAGTCCGTTGTTGAACAGGCCGATCTTGTAGTACAGTCGTCAACTCGTACGACGTAACAACATGCCCATCATGGGTTCAAGCCCCAAATAGACCGTGCCGCCATACGTAGGATTGACTATCCTGCTATGGGGGGAAATCAATTAGTCACTGAAAGCCAAACCCACAAGAGGTAAAGGCAGGCCTTGACCGACAACGGTTGTTGAGCCAAAGAAGAAGAAGAAGAGTCCGTTGTTACTTGGTTATGCTAATCTCGTAACGAGGAAGAGTCAATAAATAGGATTTTTATGTACAGTTCGACAACAAAAACCATTTTGTTCTTTTTTACTTACAGTGTATAAAAACTGTAGTGGAAATCATTTTTAATTTTTAAGTAAATTTTAAAAAAACGACGACATTGCTTTAGCCTGGATACCATTTCACTTGTATCCCGTTCAATTAAATAGAAACATAAAAAATAGAAACAAATGAAGTAAGTAGGATAAAGGAGAAGCAGATCACAAAATTGTTTCTCTGTGATTGGCTACACTGGACCCCCCCTATCTTGTGATGAGCTTTATAAAATATAGTTTTTTTTAAACTTTAAAACCACTAACGCTTGTGCAGCAGCACGATGGTCATATATACGGAGAAACGATGAACGATGGAAAAGGATCGATGTAACAAAATAATAAAAAAATATAAAAAACGAAGAGCGCGCTTGACGCAATACTGGCCTGTGCCGTATTACTTGCACATAAAGAAAATGTGCATCAATCAGCAGGAGGATCCAGCTACTAAAATTATATTTAGGAATGAAGCCACAATCACGGCACGAATAAATGCATTCATGTGATCTTGGAAATGTTATGTTTTATATTTAATTTTTCTTTTGTTATTTACAAAATGTGCAAAGTACGTTGAAAATTACAACGTTATTATTGAAATTAAATACGTCAATTAATGAATAAATACATATATAAATCCATCACTAAAACCAAAACTCGAACTGCCTGAGAGCGAGAGAACAGTACGATGTGTAGTTCGTGTATAATTCGCCAATAAAAAGTAAAACGTTTTATGTTCTATTATTTAATCTGTTTTTTTTTTTTACAAAGTTATTATCTATTAAGTTACACATTACATTCATTTCGGATTGTTGATCTCGTTGTTGTATTGTGGACTCGAATGACCTTCTAATTGTTTTCCTCTAAAGCCGGGTTTCCTCTCCCTACCTACCGAGACGGCGGGCACTCATGCTCGTCAGCCGATGAGAGATTGCTCTCTCGGAAAGCGCATCAGAGCGGAACAGCGGAATAACGCATCCAATACAACTGCAGCAGTTGGAAATCTTAAGGACGAAATTCGGTAAAAAAAAAAAAAAATTACCACGCAGTGTCTTCAGACATTTTTTCAAATCACGTCACGTTCGAACCATCGATCGCACTTTTATTATCTAATAGTAATGTCACGGTCGTGGGGTTGAGGCAAATTCTGTTTCCGAGTTGCGCGATTGGGCGCCCATCGGCGTCAGCAGATTGGTCGGTGGAGGGCGGATCATTCGACGGGCATGGCGTTGGGTGACCGATCGTGTCGTTGACGGTGCCGTGCTGTTAGCTCAACGCGAGCCCCAGGTGTTGAACCTTACGCTATGCTGTAACTGTGCTGATCGTGCAATCGGGCTGTGGGTTCACAGCTTTGTTCTTCGAACAACATACCACCGATGATTCGTACGACGCGTGCTGACATTTGTCGCAACAATAGAAATAGGTCGCTGGGGCCTGGTAGAAGAAACAATATTGCATGTTAATGGTTAGAATTACTAATCATGTGCTATGAAGAACTCACCATATTTACGATGTTACGATTCCGATACCGCAGCAGAGGAAGAAAACGTTGAGCAGCTTAGATGAAGTATCTGTAAGCAATATAAAAGAAAATGTGTCATATATTGTGACTACAAGAGCAATTGTTTTTCTTATTTTTAGTATTAACCACGTACCGTTTGCCACTCACTCCGCACACCGCATACATCATATAAAACCGTCCTTGATGAGAGTGTCGACAGGACATGATTCTGAGATGGATTGGTGGTTCGATGTCGCACATAAAAGTTACTGAAAAAATAGTTACAATAATTAGTTTGTTACAAAATGGAACGTAAGCATTATTGTAACCTTTGTTTTGCTGCAAGCAAAACTATAAATGTATCCGTTGATCGACAACAAAACGGTGATCTGGAACGACAAACAAAAACACAATACCCCCGCCCCAGTTGGTATACAAATGTTGCACATTTTGTGCAACAGTTGTAGTCCAGCCAGCACCACGTGGAGGTTGGGGTCGGAGTTTTGAAAATGTGTGAGCATGATTATTTTAATCGTGCTTTAAACACTTCTCAGCATTTGCTAGCCACCTTGAATGATAAAATGTGATTAAAATAGTCGTAAAAAATAAATGGATCTTGGTCCCTATGCTGGTCCTAAGCTGGGCCTACTCAGCTTTTAAGGCGAGCAGAACGCTTTCAAAAACATTCGTACTACACCGTTTGTACTCGTACTCTCTGATGTGCGAGATCAACGTCTTCTTGTTTGTTCCCTTGCTCCTCAAAAATGGCTTAATTTTACCCCATAAATTTTCTATAGTCTGTGTATGAATTTCCTATCTTCTGGATCTACAAAGCTAACTGAATGATTCACCTTTTTATGCACGTATCCATAATCCTCGAGAGTGTCGTATGCTCTCCAACAATCGGTTATGATTGTGGTGCCCCAATCAACACTCTCGAGGATTAGGTCGTGCAAATTTTCCCTAGTTCTCCTACCGACTATCTCTAAGAAAATTTCTTTACTTTCCCTACAAATACCCCCTACCAACCATAGCTCCCCAGTCCTTGGCAATCGGCCTCGGTTGTACTTACGTTTTACGATGAGGGACTCGTCGATCTCCACCGTTAGTCCTGGGCCTCCTATCAGCCGCCTATTCTCCTCAAAATACGCACTACATTTTTCCCTAAGAAGCTTAAACCATTCGTTAACCGTTTTGCGGCTAACACCTGACTCGGCCCTAGTACGCTTCACGTGCGAGTTTTGCGACCACTCGAAGGTAATGCGGAGAAGTTGTGCAAGCGACAATCTTGAGTTTTGGAACACACTACCCTTTCGGATAGAGCATTCCGAACCTTCACAATTGTCGTTTGCACAAATCCATTTGTACGCATTTCTTCTTTGCGTACCTCGCAAAACCATCGAGTGGTGGCACTTCTCACATTCCTGTTCTGTCCTTAACAATCCTGCATCCTGCATCAGTCGCACTACCTGTTGCCTATCCTGCGTTAAAACCGCTAACTGCCCTATCGACTTAACCTGGCTAAGCTCGCTCATTTCTTTATCTAAATTTCTTTGCTCTTCACTTTTATAAAATCAAATTTTCGATAACTGCTGAATAAATCACCGCTATGATTTTCAAATTTCCTAAACAATAAAAAAAATCGCACAAAACACCAAAAGACAGTTTAACACCAATCCAAAAACACCTTTGCTCGCGATGCTTTGACTGTGATTTATTGGTGAAGCACAACCGATTGTTTACATTGTGGTTTAACGGTTTAACTGTCAAAACATGCAAATGACCCTTTTGCCCCAACTTTAACCCCCGGGTAATTAACTGATAAAGCACATACCACCCACACGAACAAATAAATTATTATTAGCGTTAAAGTTAAAGTTCCACGTTTAACGTTTCAAATGCATTGGAAAAAATATGTTCTATTCAAATCACCGTATAAAATAAAATTACGATCGTAATTTTATCAGTTTATCAGTTAATTTATCAGTTAATTACCCGGGGGTTAAAGTTGGGGCAAAAGGGTCATTTGCATGTTTTGACAGTTAAACCGTTAAACCACAATGTAAACAATCGGTTGTGCTTTAGCAATAAATCACAGCCAAAGCATCGCGAGCAAAGGTGTTTTTTGGATTGGTGTTAAACTGTGTTTTTGGTGTTTTGTGCGATTTTTTTATTGTTTAGGAAATTTGAAAATCATAGCGGTGATTTATTCAGCAGTTATCGAAAATTTGATTTTATAAAAGTGAAGAGCAAAGAAATTTAGATAAAGAAATGAGCGAGCTTAGCCAGGTTAAGTCGATAGGGCAGTTAGCGGTTTTAACGCAGGATAGGCAACAGATAGTGCGACTGATGCAGGATGCAGGATTGTTAAGGACAGAACAGGAATGTGAGAAGTGCCACCACTCGATGGTTTTGCGAGGTACGCAAAGAAGGAATGCGTACAAATGGATTTGTGCAAACGACAATTGTGAAGGTTCGGAATGCTCTATCCGAAAGGGTAGTGTGTTCCAAAACTCAAGATTGTCGCTTGCACAACTTCTCCGCATTACCTTCGAGTGGTCGCAAAACTCGCACGTGAAGCGTACTAGGGCCGAGTCAGGTGTTAGCCGCAAAACGGTTAACGAATGGTTTAAGCTTCTTAGGGAAAAATGTAGTGCATATGTTGAGGAGAATAGGCGGCTGATAGGAGGCCCAGGACTAACGGTGGAGATCGACGAGTCCCTCATCGTAAAACGTAAGTGCAACCGAGGCCGATTGCCAAGGACTGGGGAGCTATGGTTGGTAGGGGGTATTTGTAGGGAAAGTAAAGAAATTTTCTTAGAGATAGTCGGTAGGAGAACTAGGGAAAATTTGCACGACCTAATCCTCGAGAGTGTTGATTGGGGCACCACAATCATAACCGATTGTTGGAGAGCATACGACACTCTCGAGGATTATGGGTACGTGCATAAAAAGGTGAATCATTCAGTTAGCTTTGTAGATCCAGAAGATAGGGAAATTCATACACAGACTATAGAAAATTTATGGGGTAAAATTAAGCCCTTTTGAGGAGCAAGGGAACAAACAAGAAGACGTTGATCTCGTACATCAGAGAGTACGAGTTCAAACGGTGTAGTACGAATGTTTTTGAAAGCGTTCTGCTCGCCTTAAAAGCTGAGTAGGCCCAGCTTAGGACCAGCATAGGGACCAAGATCCATTTTTTTTACGACTATTTTAATCACATTTTATCATTCAAGGTGGCTAGCAAATGCTGAGAAGTGTTTAAAGCACGATTAAAATAATCATGCTCACACATTTTCAAAACTCCGACCCCAACCTCCACGTGGTGTTGGCTGGACTACAACTGTTGCACAAAATGTGCAACATTTGTATACCAACTGGGGCGGGGGTATTGTGTTTTTGTTTGTCGTTCCAGATCACCGTTTTGTTGTCGATCAACGGATACATTTATAGTTTTGCTTGCAGCAAAACAAAGGTAGGTTTCAATAATACTTACGTTCCATTTTGTAACAAACTAATTATTGTAACTAATTTTTCAGTAACTTTTATGTGCGACATCTAACCACCAATCCATCTCAGAACCATGTCCTGTCGACACTGTCACCAAGGACGGTTTTATATGATGTATGCGGCGTGCGGAGTGAGTGGCAAACGGTACGTGGTTAATACTAAAAATAAGAAAAACAATTGCTCTTGTAGTCACAATATATGACACATTTTCTTTTATATTGCTTACAGATACTTCATCTAAGCTGCTCAACGTTTTCTTCCTCTACTGCGGTATCGGAATCGTAACATCGTAAATATGGTGAGTCCTTCATATCACATGATTAGTAATTCTAACCATTAACATGCAATATTGTTTCTTCTACCAGGCCCCAGCGACCTATTTCTATTGTTGCGACAAATGTCAGCACGCGTCGTACGAATCATCGGTGGTATGTTGTTCGAAGAACAAAGCTGTGAACCCACAGCCCGATTGCACGATCAGCACAGTTACAGCATAGCGTAAGGTTCAACACCTGGGGCTCGCGTTGAGCTAACAGCACGGCACCGTCAACGACACGATCGGTCACCCGACGCCATGCCCGTCGAATGATCCGCCCTCAACCGACCAATCTGCTGACGCCGATGGGCGCCCAATCGCGCAACTCGGAAACAGAATTTGCCTCAACCCCACGACCGTGACATTACTATTAGATAATAAAAGTGCGATCGATGGTTCGAACGTGACGTGATTTGAAAAAAATGTCTGAAGACACTGCGTGGTAATTTTTATTTTTTTTTACCGAATTTCGTCCTTAAGATTTCCAACTGCTGCAGTTGTATTGGATGCGTTATTCCGCTGTTCCGCTCTGATGCGCTTTCCGAGAGAGCAATCTCATCGGCTGACGAGCATGAGTGCCCGCCGTCTCGGTAGGTAGGGAGAGAAACCCGGCTTTAGAGGAAAACAATTAGAAGGTCATTCGAGTCCACAATACAACAACGAGATCAACAATCCGAAATGAATGTAATGTGTAACTTAATAGATAATAACTTTGTAAAAAAAAACAGATTAAATAATAAAACATAAAACGTTTTACTTTTTATTGGCGAATTATACACGAACTACACATCGTACTGTTCTCTCGCTCTCAGGCAGTTCGAGTTTTGGTTTTAGTGATGGATTTATATATGTATTTATTCATTAATTGACGTATTTAATTTCAATTGTAATTTTCAACGTACTTTGCACATTTTGTAAACAATAAAAGTTTTCTACGAATATGTACATACATGCTGTTTTGATCGTCATTTGCAAATCATAAAATATTTAAAAAATAAGCATAAAATATAAAACATTACATTTTTAAGAAAATATACATTAATTCATTCTTATCATTATTGTGACAACATTCACAATTATAATTTTAGCATCTCGAGCCTCCTGAGTAGTACTGCACAGGACAGTGATACGTCTCTCGCGCGCGCCTTGGACGATACATTCGCAGTTAAATTCTTTTTTTATGTCATGCGTAGAGACTTCGAAATGTTCGGACATCTAGCTATCGTGGAAAAACATACGCAAATTTCACGATATACACATGATGGCTCACCGGAATCGCACCCACGGCTCGGAATCGCTTCCGAGCATTGCTACTCATGCTCCGATTCCGAATAATTCAAACCGTCGATTCCGCCCGGAGCCGTCGGAGCCGTCCGGAGCCACTAGTCGACAGCTGGAGCATTCGGAGCCGTCCGGAGCTGTCGGAGCCGTCGGCGCCGTCCGGAGCCGTTGGAGCCGTTGCAGCCGTCGGAGCCGTCGGAATTGTCCGGAGCCGTCGGAGCCGTCGGAAGCGTTGGATTTATGCATATGATTATCCTCGATGGAAAGAAGCGACGCAATTTCTTTTGCGCTAACAAATCAAAGGTGGTTCTAAAGAACATACGTACGTGTAACTAACACCTTTTAGAAAACACAATGGATCACTTTTTGACCCCAATTTGAAAACAGCATCAAGCAGTCTTCTGAGTTGCACTCCTTACACAAGAAAGGATTACGTTATGTGGAGAAAACATTCGTTTCAATTAGGTCTAACGCCGTTCAACGCTGGGTGATGTGATCTATGTGATATGATTTGGATAACGTATGAGTTGGAGTGATGAGTTCTTTCTTTCTGAGTGATGAGGCAATTTCTTTGACCTGTACATAAATGCTCGCCTCACGAGTTAACGAGCAGTACGAGATGTTACAAGCCGTAGGTTATCCAGCCTCAGCTACAGCTGTATTACCTATTTTATATCGGTTATGCGGATTAAGTGATCGAACGCTACGTATTCGGCGTTTGCAAAAGCTGCTTTGAAACCAAACTCCATTGGATCACCATCTTAATCTACCGGGCAGTTAAAATAAGGATGATGAATCTTTATAATCAGCTGCTGTGAGCCAAGATAAAAAAAACTGTGACATATTCATACAGCGCTATTTGTTAAATATAGCCTTTATGACCAATTTGATTCGTAAGTATCCACCCATCCAGTTTGCATTATGGACCATGTATAAATATTTTCGTGTTTGGCCTGTTTCCATGTTTTTTTTGTGTGGCGTGTAAGGTTTGTTGTAGAAAATGTTGTAGCCGCAAGCCTTTTTAATGCTTTTATTAAGAGGAATGATTAGTTGTCACCATAAAGTTGAATGAAGGTATTACGAATTGTGATTACATTGATACATTGATACAGTCATTTTCGGGATTGGTTCAACCGCTTCAGTTCTGAACAAACTTGATTTAGATGATCAGCCTCAACTTTTATAATAAATTGACGATAAAACGACGTAAACGAGGAATATTTTACCAGATGCAATCAAATCGGGCATTATATAACTTAGTTTATAATGTATAAAGCGCTTCTGAATTTGATAATTTGCAATGTTTACACAGCAAACGATTTTATAAACAACAATGGTGCTATGCTGTCAATTTGCACAGTGGTATCACAGATCACCCAATTCAGTTGGCGCGATTATCCGGGCCCGTACCCGAACGTTCGTTTTTAAACATAATAAATAAATACCGCTTAAGCGAAGAAAAAGATATTCCTATCTATTTTCAGTTATTTTCTCTAATATCTAACTTTCAGTAGGAAAGACAAAAGCATCAACACATTGGGAAAGTCTGCAACCGAATACGATTTAAACGCCATAACGATGATTTTTTTCAAATTTGAAAAATTTCATGAAAATTTATGCGAAATATTTCAACCGCTTCAAACCCTTAGGCGCCGATGGCTATGCTATGCGCATAGCACAGAAATCATGCCCGAATAAAAAAAGATGGCCGACACCTGCCGTACTTTTTGCTCACTTGCATCCAAGTTGTGTGCAAGCAAAACTTGTAGGGCCTTCTCTACTCTTTAGCCCAAAAATCATGCCCGAACAAAAAAAGATGGCCGACACCTGCCGTACTTTTTGCTCACTTGCATCCAAGTTGTGTGCAAGCAAAACTTGTAGGGCCTTCTCTACTCTTTAGCCCATTTTTCTTACAGAAAATTTTTCATTCTGCCTCGCTCTTATGGGTGTTGGTCTGTATTTGCTTGCTACTTGGTTGTGTCACATCAATGATTCGCAGGCTAAAGAGTAGAGAAGGCCTGCAAGTTTTGCTTGCACGCAACTTGGATGCAAGTGAGCAAAAAGTGCGGCAGGTGTCAGCCATCTTTTTTTCACGCGGCCATGATGTTTGTGCAATGCGCATAGCATAGCCATCGGCGCCTAAGGGTTTGAAGCTGTTGAAATATTTCGCATAAATTTTCATGAAATTTTTCACATTTGAAAAAAATCATCGTTATGGCGATTAAATCGCCTTCAGTTGCAGACTTTCCCACTGTGTTGATGCTTTTGTCTTTCCTATTGAAAGTTAAGTATTAGAGCAAATAAATGAAAATAGATAGGGATATTTCTTCCTCGCTTAAGTGGTATTTCTTAATATGTTTAAAAAACATATTATTATTAGTCAAGAAGTTTTATCTGTTTATGTGTGTTTTCCTATTTAATGTATATGTGTTTCCTATTTGAATTCATATTCGAAATATCAACTGTATAAACCCAAAATCCAACATTACCGGCCACCAAAGAAGGCTATCACTGACAAGTGTCAAACATAAACAAGTGCGGAATAAAGGTGTGGTGTGTGCAAAAAACAATGTAGTGTAGTTCACGGCTTTACGCTACTCAGTGCCAGTGTCTCCTTTCTTTTCCAAGTTGCTGAGTACGTCGGGGTTTGGTAGAAGTGCCAAACGATTAGCTGCGTGGGCGATTTGTTTTCCGGCAGCTGTGCGCAGTTTAACCACGCGAACGACTCCGTCCTTGCCTGGGTGAACTGCAACGATGCGGCCCATCGGCCACGAGGTAGGATGCATGTTGTCTTTCTTGATGATCACAAGCTGGTTTTCTTGCAGTTACACCGATTGCCCGCTGCAGTGTTTGGCTCGCGCTTGCAGTTGTTGAAGGTGCTCCGAATACCATCTAGCCGCATGTTTCGCATGTGTTTCTGCACCAACTGGTACTCTTTCAACCGATTGTCTGGCGTTCCGGTGTGATTGACTTCTGGTACCGCTTGCATATTAGAGACGATGAGAAAGTGTCCCGGCGTCGAAGGTTCTAGATCTGAAGGCTCATCCGATAAAGGAATTAATGGTTGAGAATTCAAACACTGTTCCACTTGTGCCAGCAGGGTAAGCAAGTTCTCCTGTGTTATGATTTTCGTTACAATGGTTCTTATGATGTGTTTTTTAGCTGCCTTCACCGCTGCCTCCCATAAACCTCCGAAGTGTGGTGCCCGTGGAGGGATAAATTTCCATTGGATTTCGTTCATCGCGCACCGATTGAAATTTGTTTTACGGTCGTTCTGATCGCATTTGAGCATTTTGTAAATGCGGTTCAGCTCGTGCTCCCTTCAATGTAGTGGCGTTATCAGAGTGAAGCTCACTAATTTGTCCGCGACGTGCAACTAAACGGCGTAATGCATTTAAAAATGATGTTGTGGTGAGATCGGCTACGAGTTCAATATGAACGGCTCTTGTAGAAAAGCATACAAATATCGCAATATATGCTTTGATTGGACTCTTGTTGCGTATAATTGCCTTTAGGAATATTGGTCCACAATAGTCTACCCCGCATACCGAAAAAGGCCTCGTTGGAGTGACTCTTGACGTTGGTAGATCAGCGATGCTTTGTTTGACTAGGGTAGGTTTAGCTTTAAAACAAGAGTGACAACTGTGGTAGACCGATTTGCACAAATTGCGACCTCCTATGAGTCAAAATCGTTGGCGTAGTGTTGTAAGAAGCATTTCCGGTGTGTAGCTTTTTTAGATGCATTGAAACTGCCAGTAGTGCTGAGAATGGATGCTTAGTTGAATCTGCCAGCTGTGCGTTGCTGAGCCGGCCACCAATGCGTAGGATACCCTGACTATCGATGAACGGTGATAGCCATTCCAGTTTAGACTGTTTAGGGATCTCTTTGCCTTTTTGTAGACAATGTCTTTCATCGGAAAACGTGTCTAATTGTGACAAATAGCACAATTTCAGTTCTGCCTGTATGACCTCATCGACCGTGAGTAGTGGAACGGATTTAGCATTTGTTTTATTTTGCTGGCGGTGTTTTGTGTTGTGAATGAAGCGCAGTCAATATGCAACAACCCGTTGAAGCTTGTGGTAAACCGAATACCGTGAAAACAATCCGTTGCGAAACTCGCAGATTGTTTATGTTGTTGCAATCCGTGATGCCAACCTCTCCTCTTCTGCGTTCCCTGATGTGATGGTGGATCTTGTGGCCATTCTTCCATGGTCTTCGATAACCAATGTGGCCCGTGCCACCAGCGCTCACATACTAAGAGTTTTTCTGGCGTCAGACCGCGCAAAATATCATCAGCTGGATTATCGATGCCAGGAACATGTTTCCAGCACAGTATATTGGGCGTTTGTTGTATTTTAGCGACCCTGTTCGCTACGAATGGCTTCTATAGATTAGGGGCAGAGTTTAGCCAGTGTAGTACCGTCATAGAGTTCGTCCAGCAGATGGTAGTAGCAGAAATGTTAAGTGATTGTTGCACTTTCTGATGAAGGACTCGTGCTGCACACAATTCCAATCGAGCGATCGAATGTGAATTAGATAAAGCTACCACCTTTGATTTGGCTGTTAGCAATCGAACATTGACTCCCTCAATGCTTTCAGCACGAATATAGCAGCAAGCACCATATGCTAATTGTGAAGCGTCTGCGAATATATGTACTTGCACGTTTGTAGCTGTGCATTGGGAAATATAATGTGGAATGCGAATATCACGGAGTGATCCCAATGTTGAATGAAATTTTAACCATTCACGTTGTAGGTGCGATGGTAGCTCGCTATCCCAGTCAAATGACTTTCCATCCTTCTTAAGTGCCCATAGCTGTTACATAAACATTTTCGCAATGATGATAGTAGGACCAAGCAAGCCGAGAGGGTCGCAAACTTTAGCAATATAGGATAAAACTAGCCTTTTGGTTATTATGGTTGTGATAGGAGGCATATCAATACGGAACCGAAAGTGTCTGCTGTTGGTTCCCAAACGATTCAAAGTGTGGATACATGGTTTGACTCTTACCACTCATGCGTTGGATGGATTGCAATGTCTTCGGCAGGAATATTTACTAGTTCCTCTGATCGATTCAATACCCATTTTTTTAAGCGAGAATCCTGTTGATTCTAACATTTGTGAAATTTGTGTGCGCATTTGAATGGCTTCGTTAATGTCGTTCGATCCCGTTAGCAAATCATCCACATAAAAATCATTTCAAGCAGCGCTTATGGTTTGTGCGTATGTGTCGCTGTTCTCGATAGCAATCTGCCGTAGAGTTCTAGTTGCCAAAAATGGAGCAGATGCTGTACCATACGTGACTGTTTGTAGCTCGAAGGTGGATATCTCGTCTGTAGGACTCTCTCTGTATCGGATACGTAGCAGTTTTCTATCGTCAGGATGATGTAGAATTTGACGTTACTTTTTCTCCACGTCGGCAGTCAGGGCGATGGCATGTGAACGGAACCGAAGAATGATGATGATGATGATGATAAGTCCCACCTCTTACCCCAACACAGGTTTGAGAAGGACGAAAGTATCTATAAGATAATTCTACTCTAATAGTTGTTATGAAATAAAAAACGAGCAAGTGGTGGCTTCGGAAAACTCTCAGAGGAACCGTCCGAGTCATACACACACCCAAGATGACCAACATAGTTTCATCAAGAAAAAACGGGTCATACTCCATCGAATACAATAGTATTCCCTAGCATCCTTTACGTAGTCCGCCAAGAACCAATTCATGGATCCGGCGCACCACTTATCAGGACACAACTGCGACATGCATATGGCCAGTTCCACTAGTGCCAACCGCTGACTCCAGGGTCTCTGGCACCAACGGCTGGCTCCAGGGCACTACCTTCCGAAGCAGGAGAATTTAATGTATCCCTTACGTAGCTCGCCAAGAACCAACTAGTGGATCCGGCGCACTACTTATCGGAACACAACTGCAACATGCATATGGCCAGTTCCACTAGTGCCAATGGTTGGCTCTAGGGCACTACCTTCCGAAGCAGGTGAACCTAATGTATCTGGAATTGGCCACTTACAATCATCAATGAGTGAATCCTGTTGTGACCTCCCAGACCGTGTGCAAACCGTAAATTCCCCCAAATAGATCCCGAATGTCCACTTCAACGCGCGCGTGTCTCAAACCTGTGGTATCTCTTTCTTATATATATTTTTTTTAATTTAAATTTTCATATATAAAGAAAAAATCTTATCATCATCATCAAGATCGTGATGACAACTGTAGTTACACATTACATAGTGACATATTTCTAGACACATATTTCACGTTACACAGTTTGCTTAACATAAATGACGCACTTACGTTTGAAATCAAATAAGTTTCTCGCATTCTCAATTTCTCCGGGTAATCTGTTGTACCGTTGAATTCCTTTGAAGAACAAAGAGTTTCTGGCACTTTGTGACTGCAAGTTGGGTACCCTCGGCTCATTAGCCCTGCGTGTGCAGTGCCGGTGGACGTCGTACCCCCGAATTATGCTCTCCCCCAGATACCCAGGCAACAGGCCTTTTAACATTTTAAAAATAAAGATCATGGTCTGGTATACAATCCTCTGCTCTACCGACATCCATTGAAGAATATCTAGCATAACAGTGGTCGGCGTACGTCGACCGCACCCTAGTACTAACCTCATGATGCGATTTTGCAACCTTTGAAGCCTTTTAATTTGCCCCTTATTGCCAAGAAAAAGAATGGACGAGCAAAAGTCAAAGTGCGGCGATACCAATGATTTGTAGAGGTGAACTTTCCCAAAGAAGTCGAGATCCTTCGCCAATCTACTTATTACTCCACACTTCTTAGCCACTTTAGCGATGACCCAGTCAATGTGAGCGAGGAACTTTAACCTGTCATCTAGGATTACCCCTAAGTATTTAGCCTGTCTAACTCTTTCGATTCGTTCCGAATTTATCACAATAGATGGAGGTTCGTCCAATACACCCGCAGACATCACCATGTAACAAGTCTTATTAATGTTTAATGCCAGCTTTTTGTGCTTCAGCCATCCATCCAAAGCGTTTAAATCGATATTAATCAGAGACTCTGCTTGCTTGACATCTTTGTGCGAGATAAACAGAACAGTATCGTCAGCAAAAAAGATTGATCTCACAAGCCTTCAAAACCTGTTTCATGTCATTGATATACATGATAAACAAAATTGGTCCAAGAACACTTCCTTGCGGAACTCCAAGGGTATTTTCTATAGGCTCTGATACAGAGTTACCAAATAAAGTTCTCTGAGTTCTGTCTTTTAAATAACTTTCGAACCAACTGAGCTCCCTCCCCACAATACCAAAACGCCTTAAGGTACAAATCAATAATGGCCTAGATATTGTTTCAAATGCCCGTTTTAGATCCAAGAAAACAGCAACTATCGATTCTCTCCGATCCATCAACACCCTCCACCTCGCCAGTACAAGATTCAGAGCAGTCTCACAAGAGTGTCCTTGCCGATATCCTGATTGCTCTCGGATCAACAGCTCGCTTCCATTCAGAAACTGAACCAATTGCTCCTTAACTACTGTCTCCAGCACCTTTTTGAGCACATGCAACATGTTGATAGGACGAAAATCCTCCGCATTGGCAGCTCCGCTCACCTTAGGAATAGGTATTATCAATGATTCCTTCCATGTTTTTGGGAAAATTCCACTCTCTAGAGATTCATTTATCACTATCAAAAGGTCATCTCCTATCACATGAAAGCAATCCTGTATGGTTGTTGAACTCACGTTCCCTATACCTGTGGTTTTTTCAGGTTGAAACAAATAATCTTTAGCTGACTAAGAGTTATTTTTTGAAATCTGAAATGGTTTCGTGGAGATTCTCTATGCGACAAATAATAAGGCTCATTAACATCATCAATGTTTTGATTTATATCCAAAACACTGTTGACAAAAAACGAGTTAAACCTGTTACAGATGATGGAGTCTTCAGATTCGATCAAACCGTCAAATTTAACAATAGAAACATGTGCTTCATCTGGCCTTAACATGCTTTTTAGCACTTTCCACAATTCTCTGCTATCTCCCTTGTGCTTATTTATCTCACTGCTATAGTAATTTTTGCGTGAGTTTTTAAGATTTCTACTGTATAAATTTCTGAGTGTAGTATACTCAGTCCAATCATAATCTGTGTTAGTTCTAATAAATTGTTTGTACGCTTTGTCTCTTTTCCGTTTAATACGTGCAAGATCCAAAGTATACCACCTACTAGTTTCTCTTGAAACAATTGTCTTTTCTTCCACCAAGGTGTTCATTGCATTTTTCAACGTATTCCATAACAAGTCAGCTGCTTCATCCAAGTTGGACGCGACATAATGTAAGCCTTGTGACACATTGTTGCAAAGAGCAAGTTTCGAGTACCTATTCCAGCATTTAACTTTACGTTGAACCGTTTTACAATGCTCATCATTTATGGTCAAAACAAGTGTTTCATGATCCGATATTTTCAATAGCGGATCAGTAGTGACTTTGATTGAGTCAATACTACTGTAAACCTGATCAATCAATGTTCTGCTCTGCCTAGCAATTCGTGTGAATTCGTTGACTTTTTGGATCATATTTACTGAATCCATTAAGCTTTTCAATTTCGCAGATTTTTCAACATTTAACCAGTCAATATTGAAATCACCGACGACAATGTTCATTTTACTAAAATCCAGAAACCTTTCTAACCACTCTTCCAAAATGTCTACGAACCTTGAATCACTTGCACTAGGTGAGTGATACAATATGCTATAATTTCCTGCCGTCATACCCCGAGAAATCGCTAAACCGAGAAACCAATTGCCCTCTAATGACTCGTTTAAGATCACTTTAAGGACAATATCACTTCTGGCATAAGCTGCAACACCTCCTGTGTGACGTGAATGTGATAAACACGACACTACCCTATAACCTTTTATATAATATTGCTCAAATGCTTCCTCCTCGGTCACGTGAGTTTCCGAGATCAAGACCAACAAAGGTTGAACTTTTTCTACTGTCTCACGAAACATAGCATAGTTAGATGAAAGACCGGCAACATTGAAATATAAAATCTCTCTGAACCGCCCTAATTCCACCCCTCCCTGCTATTGAGAAAGTTGCATTCGTCTCTCTACCTGTTTTTTAAATAGCGGGCATTCATAGCTATTGGCTGCATGTTGTACCTGTAGTTTCTGGTTCCTAGATGTGTTAGCCAAAACACAATTCACACACTTTAGGATGGACGAGGTGCAATCCGACGTTCGGTGCTCACCACTGCACTTTGAGCAAGCTTCCTTATTTTGGCATTCAGTGCTCTTATGGTTAAACTGACCACATTTAAAACAACGCATAACATGTATGCTCCTAGAAATTTTACAACGATCAAAACCAATATTGATTTTATCGATTTTTTCCAAACATTTATCAGTCTCATTGTCGATTTCCAATACCGCGTTGTGTTTCTGGTACTTGTAGATCTTACTCTCAAACATTCCAATTACTTTCACCTGTTTCCAGGGAATTAACTCATTTTGAGATTTCAAAAGATCTACTAAGTCGGAC
This sequence comes from Anopheles arabiensis, assembly GCF_016920715.1. NCBI lineage: Eukaryota > Metazoa > Arthropoda > Insecta > Diptera > Culicidae > Anopheles > Anopheles arabiensis. The sequence continues at coordinate 58,688,241 of NC_053518.1, forward strand.
TCAGAATATTTTTCACTCATTCCAATAATTTTTACTCGTGCCATTGGCAAGGAAGTCAAATACCCGTCTCCTAAAATGCCTTCTACTTCATTTCTAACATTATCTAAATTCGCCTGAGCAGAACATTGAACATAAACTTGACCGTCCCTGCCATTACGGAATTCCGATATTTGCTGTCGCCTCGGATCCAATTTCGCGCGTAGATCAGCTCTTGTCGTATCGCAAGACTGAACCACCTTAGGAACAATAACCAGTGTTTTATTCTTATTTTTGTTTTTATTTTTTCCCATGGACTCCTTCATATCGTCATTTTTCCTAATTTTGGGAGTAACTTTATTGTTTCCCTCGTCAAATCTATTAATAATAGTTTGAACATTACTGTCCCCACTATTTGTCCTCTTCCTTTTTTTAGTGACTGTCGCCCATGATTCTAAATTTATTTCTTGCACTGTTTCGCTGGTTTTCATAGTGTCAGAAGTTGCACGCAAAGCCACCTTAGACATTTTTGAGGCTTCTATAGCACTTAACGTTTCACGCAATGTTGTCTCCAACTTACGCTCCACTTGCGCGCAAAGCTCAGTTTTGAGAGTCTCGATTCCTCTCTCTAAAGCGTTAGATATCCACACGCTCACATTGACCTCTAAATCCCTCAATGTTTGTGCAAGCAAATCATTCGATTTAGCTGCATCAATCTCCATATCAACCAAGCCCGCTTTTTGATCCAAACAGATGTCACAAATATATACAACATTGCGGTTCTCACTTAAAAATTTTACCGCAGGCTTATTGAGTGTGGGTGTAATACACCGACGGTGAAAACTAAACCCACAACTCCCGGCACAAACGATCGGGTCATCGCCGTTTACGATCACGGCGGAGCATTTCAAACACTCCATGCCGAAAAACAAATCACGGGCGAAACTATTATCAATTATTTATACTTACATTGATATCTACGCAGGCGTCTTCAAGCAAAAATAAACACACACTCTTCGGTGTCACACACACAACACAAACTACGGTACTAATTTGGTCGGACACAAACACAAACAAATATCTACACCGGGAAGGATCGACGTCTCAACGTACAACGCTGTTGACCACACAATCCACCCGTAATTTTGCACAATAAACAACGTACACAATATCAACAGTGACACCGAAAGAGTTTGCAAACATTTAACAGCACTTGTGAAATTTTTTGAGCGCTCAGCTCTTTATATCACACGTTTTACAGGAAAACACAAGGAGCTAAACAGTAACACAACTACACTTGTCACCAGTCACCAGAAGTGATGATGATGGAGAAAAGATCGTCCTGAACGACCAACAGCTTGTCATTCAACGAATAGCCGCTGGACGTCTTGCACGACGCGTCAAAATCGACCCGAACCTTCGTTGCAGTACTCGACTCTTTTACCACGGCATGATGAGGAACGTAATAATGCTGAGTCGAATCGTCTACCGGACCGGTAAGCTTCTTCATGTGACCCAACTGTTCATATTCCCGCATGAACTTAACATATTCGTATCTCATTGTAGGTTTATTCACCAAACAACGTTTCATACAACGGAGTCTACGATCGACTGTTGCTTTAGATTCCCCTAAAACGACATTTGGATTAGGATTAAAAGGGAAACTAACAACATACCTTCCCGCTGAATTTCGAATGGTTGTCGATGTGTAGTGTTTCTCGCAGGCATCCTCTTCGACCGATAGCACAGGATCCTCGGCTATGGTTTCGCTTTCCCAAAGGCGCTGCATAATTTCCTCCAGGGGGTTGTCATGTGTTGCGAGATGGCACACCCGCGGGCCAGTTGATGAATGCTGCGTGTTGCCGGATACCACCCAGCCGAAGTGCGTCTCCACCAGCCACGGTTTGCCTCTGCCAATAGAGCGCTTGCGACCGGTGTGAAGCTCCCAGAAAGTATCGCCTCCGATGACGATGTCGATATGCCCAGGCAAATTAAATTTGGTGTCAGCAGATGCCAATCGATCGCACTTTTATTATCTAATAGTTCGGCGTCAGCAGATTGGTCGGTTGAGGGCGGATCATTCGACGGGCATGGCGTCGGGTGACCGATCGTGTCGTTGACGGTGCCGTGCTGTTAGCTCAACGCGGGCCTCAGGTGTTGAGCCTCACGCTATGCTGTAATTGTGCTGATCGTGCAATCGGGCTGTGGGTTCACAGCATTGGTCTTCTTACAGCATACCACCGATGATTCGTGCGACGCGTGCTGACATTTGTCACAACAATAGAAATAGCTCGCTGGGGCCTGGTAGAAGAAACAATATTGCATGTTAATGGATAGAATTACTAATCATGTGATATGAAGGACTCACCATATTTACGATGTTACGATTCCGATACCGCAGTAGAGGAAGAAAACGTTGAGCAGCTTGGATGAGCATCTGTAAGCAATATGAAAGAAAATGTGTCATATACTGTGACTATAAGAGCAATTGTGTTTCTTAATATTAGTATAAACTACGTACCGTGTGACACTCACTCCGCACGCCGCATACACCATATTTAACCGTCCTTGGTGAGAGTGTCGACAGGACATGGTTCTGAGATGGTGGTACGATGTCGCACATAAAAGTTACTGAAAAAAATAGTTACAATAATTAGTTTGTTATAAAATGGAACGTAAGTATTATTGCAACCTACCTTTGTTTTGCTGCAAGCAAAACTATAAATGTATCCGTTGATCGACAGCAAAACGGTGATCTGAAACGACCAACAAAAAACACAATACCCCCGCCCCAGTTGGTATACAATTGTTGCACATTATGTGCAACAGTTGTAGTCCAGCCAGCACCACGTGGAAGTCGGAGTTCTGAAAATGTACACTAATACACTTCTCAGCATTTGCTAGCCACCTTGAATGATAAAATGTGATTAAAATAGTCGTAAAAAAAATGGATCTTGGTCCCTATGCTGGTCCTAAGCTGGGCCTACTCAGCTTTTAAGGCGAGCAGAATGCTTTCAAAAACATTCGTACTACACCGTTTGAACTCGTACTCTCTGATGTACGAGATCAAGTTCTTCTTGTTTGTTCCCTTGCTCCTCAAAAATGGCTTAATTTTACCCCATAAATTTTCTATAGTCTGAGTGTGTCACATTTCCCTATCTTCTGAATTAACGAAGCTAACTGAATGATTTACCTTTTTATGCACGTATCCATAATCCTCGAGAGTGTCGTATGACCTCCAACAATCCGTCATTATTGTGGTGCCCCAATCAACACTCTCGAGGATTAGGTCGTGCAAATTTTCCCTAGTTCTCCTACCGACTATCTCTAAGAAAATTTCTTTACTTTCCCTACAAATACCCCCTACCAACCATAACTCCCCAGTCCTTGGCAATCGGCCTCGGTTGTACTTACGATGAGGGACTCGTCGATCTCCACCGTTAGTCCTGGGCCTCCTATCAGCCGCCTATTCTCCTCAACATATGCACTACATTTTTCCCTAAGAAGCTTAAACCATTCGTTAACCGTTTTGCGACTAACACCTGACTCGGCCCTAGTACGCTTCACGTGTGAGTTTTGCGACCACTCGAAGGTAACGCGGAGAAGTTGTGCAAGCGACAATCTTGAGTTTTGGAACACACTACCCTTTCGGATAGAGCATTCCGAACCTTCACAATTGTCGTTTGCACAAATCCATTTGTACGCATTCCTTCTTTGCGTACCTCGCAAAACCATCGAGTGGTGGCACTTCTCACATTCCTGTTCTGTCCTTAACAATCCTGCATCCTGCATCAGTCGCACTATCTGTTGCCTATCCTGCGTTAAAACCGCTAACTGCCCTATCGACTTAACCTGGCTAAGCTCGCTCATTTCTTTATCTAAATTTCTTTCTTTCCTCTCTGCTCTACACTTTTATAAAATTAAATTTCCGATGGTTAAAGTCCAGATGGGCACTCGCCCGGGTTAGTACCGAACTTGATCCACAGGGGGCGCTGTGGTGCAACATTTCATCTGAGATTGCTCGACTATTTTTCATGCAGCTGAGCGGCTGTCAGATCGTTGCTGCCACAAATTGTAAATAAGTGTTTGTTTCACACATCTTCATACTCCTGCTCCTCTTGGTAAGAAATACAACTTTCCTAAACTAGTCGTGATAAATGTTGTTTAATGGTTTGTGGTTTTGCAGACACACATGGCTACTGCATCGCGTCACCCACCGCCGTCGTGGGGAATGGATAATTTTCACGCAAACTGGCCATAATGGTGTATAGTGGAACGGGCAAAGATGACGCTACCTGCATCCTGCTTGGCGCGATGGCCAATAACGATATTGATGATGTTCGACGCCGGTACCGTCATGCGTAACGAGTTCTGTTCCACGCGCCGGTAGAGTGTCCACGAGTGATTTCGTCGATCAGCCCTGCCCGAATTTAACTTATTTTGTCTGCAACTTTACACCCAGTACATCATCAACCAGTACGAGAATAAGATGCCGATTTCGGTGCAATCCTGGATCCGCATCGACGGATCGGGTAACATCGACACCGCTGGACGCAGAGCGATGACTAACCCGCAATCCCGTACCGGAAACTGGAACCTGCAGGCCGTCGAAGGCAGCGCTGGTACTGGTTTTCGCACTTGGACTGTCCGTTTGTTGGCGTTCACAACGACCTGAATCATCGTGCTCAATCAACTGTGGCCTGAAGAAGCCAACGACGTCAATGCGGCCCCAAGTCCATCGCTTTACGCATGTACCCCCCTCCCAGTGCTGGAGGAAAAAATCGCAAAATGGGGGAAAAGGTTACTACGGCCGTACTATCGGATGAAACTCGTGCCGAACACCGCGAAGGCGACAAGAAGAAAGCGAAGGAAGGTTCCAAGACGGCCTCAAAGGGTAAGACGCAGCGTTCGGTAGCAAGCAAAACACGGCCAAGGTGGAGGTGCAAGCTTTATACATCGCAACACCGGTCAAGGAGGAATTGAAGACGGATAATTCGACTAACTCTGGAACGGCTTTTCGCGCACCAGCTATTGCTACCGGGAACGACCGGCAACAGATAAGGTAGCAGGCAGGACAGTGAACAAAACGTCCAGAAAACCGGAAGTGCTGTAACGTTCGAGTGTGTGAAACATAATGCTTAAAACCTGTACCTAGAGCCCATTGATGCGGCGTGCTTTTCTTGCGTTTGATTTGTGATTGTACAATACAATTTGTACTACAATGTTTCAATTCATTTTAAATATTAAAACAAGCTGTGTGCTCTCTCTGAATGTCTCATAAATAACGGGTCAATGATTCATTTTTATCTTGGATCCTTGGTATTTTGTTTCACAAGTTTCTATGCATCGGAAGTGCGTTATTATGACGTTAACGGTAATCGGTAATAGCTGCTGAATGGTGCTAATGTGGTGAAACGATGGCGCCTTTTCACGGACAGATAACCAGCAGTGGGCAGAATACGAGCCAGCAACGATCATCACCGAGACGATGCGCTTACTTTGCGTGGTTCGTGGGTTGGACAGTGAGTGTCGCGTCTTGAGGCACCGTTGTTGGCGGCGATCAGAAGCAGCACACTCGCGGCAGCTGTGAAGGATGTCTTCAGCAGGACACACACTTTGCAGATGACATGCTCGTCGCGCTTTACTAATATTCATCTCGTTGCGCAAATGGTGTTAGGTGAAACGCTGTGCGATGCTGTGATGCTGCGTCGTTTATCGATTATGATAATGATAATGTTGTTTTTTTTGTATCGTTAAGTCATTGTCGTTAGTTATGTCCCTGTAATGTTATCGATCGTAGCGGGGCCGTCCAGGACCGTTTTGCGGGAGGTTAGTTTTAGGGGTACATTCTGAATGCTTATGAAATGAAAGTCGTAGAGGAGTTTTACAGCAAGCGTAACATCCTATCCTAATAGCCCGAACGAATCTGGTCTGCCTTGATCGGATATGGTTTTATTTATACTCAAAAAAGTTATTAATTCCGTACATTTGGTTGTGGTTTGTGTTTTTGTTCTGCTTAAAGCCAATTGTTTAGCTTCTGCCTGGTGTTGGACAAAACTCGGGTTTTGATACTGTAGGCCGTTCTATTTTCCGCGGTGTGTTTCTATGTGTTTTGGTTAGGTGCTATGCGTTGTGAGTTCACCTACTTTTGCATAAGTGTGTCTCAATCGTCTCATCTGCGAAATGTACAAAAGATGCTAGGGATAAAGGGATAAGTGGATGGTACATGCAACGAACGGCATAATTGCATGCAACCCAACCATGTAAAGAGAAAGACACGGAAATTTCTTCGCGTGAAAGTACGGTTCCATTCACTCTCGAGAGTTGCACCCAAAAATGGTCGCATGCAAGAATGCCCTTAAGGGTCACCGAGACTTAACAGTCATCATTACAAAACTTACCAGGTGCACCATCGTCTTATTTGCACGGCAGCCTCCTTGCGGGCGATTCACATGAGACATCTGCTTGGCTGGAAGAATAGTAAAGTACTTTGCATTTAAATTAGTAAGTTTTCATTGGTTCGATTTTGTTTTTTTTTTAATCAGGGAGGAAACCATGCATAGGGACCCGCATCCAGTTGGACGGCTGCACAGCAGGGACCACCCCCCGGGTACTGTCGGATGCCTTCCGACTAAAACCTCCCCGAGCCTTCACCATTTTTTGTGCAGAAAAATGGTATAGACGAATCAGCAGATATCGTCTCGGCGCCGCGCTGTGACGTCGTGGTTAGAGACGTCTGGCGTATGAGCCTTGCGACTTTGTACCAAATAGTGTAAGGGCTAATGAGACCCTTACACTACCGAGCACAAGTCCGCTTCTCCTGACACTGTATTTATTGACGGATGCACCCTATTAGATCCTCTCAACCTTTGCCAAGTTACATGAAAATCAGTGACTACTTTGCTCGCGTTGCCGTCAGCGCATTAAGGCTTTGGCCTGCTGCAGATGGTATGTGCAGGACTGCTCACGGTAGCCCAAAGGAAATCAAAGTAGACTACTGATTCACATGCAACTGGGCAACGGCAGCAAGAGTTTCATTAGGGGAAAAGGACGAAAGCAAAGCTGGTAAAAAGGGAAGCAACAGCGCTTCAAGCAAAAGTAAGTGCTGCGCAGAGTGCAGCAAATACGTTGTCCTTATGCTTCCGGCGAAAAGCATACTCCGCCAGGTAAAAATTTAAGTGGGTAGACCTATTGGTACCCTTTTTCTTAAGGAAGTGCTTAAGCCACCTCCATAAATTTTCCACCGTTTGCGTGTGGACAGTGTCATTATCTGGATTTATGAAATGCGTAGTGTGGTTCACGGTGGCATGCAAATATCCCACTTGGTCCAGTTGATTGTAACCGTGCCAACAGTCGGTTAATATCCTGGTCCCCGCAGCAACGTTGGACCGTATAAGGTTGCCCAATATTGGTGCGGTCCTCTTGGCTACGCGACAGAGGAATATATCTTTCGTCTCGCGGCAAATACCTCCAACCAACCATTCTTCGTTGGAGGGATTAATTCTGCCGCGATTGTATTTCCTCTTGACCAGCTTTGTTTCGTTTATCTCGACAGTTTTACCGGGACCACCAATCATCGATCCGGTGTACTGATCGAGATACATCAACTCGAAGCGGATTTTACGGTAAAACGACATCACAGTTTTTCCACAGTTCGACCCAGCGAAAAACGATCCATTTCGCACACTTAATGAGGCGTTTCGACAGAGCCGCTTCCCACATACCCATCTACATCCGTCAATACATACCCCTACCCGAAGATTCGTCCGGAGGTTCATCGGGTCACCGCATCGCCGGCATTCCTGGCTCGGTTTCAGCAGCTTCCACCGCAGTAGTCACTCCACAGCATCCAACGGCTATTCAAACCTCTCGAATCGAGCAATATTTGAATTCAAACTACTCGATTCGAGCTGTTCAGCTTGAGGTAATATTCGAATATTGCTCGATTCGAGAGGTTTGAATAGCCGTTGGGAATTAGGTGCAGCCGTTGCATTTGGCCGCGAATGTTAATGCTTGGAATTAGTTGCATTGATATTGCGCTACCGGTGCTGCATGTTAAGACGAATGCACCACATTATTTTCCGATGCGATAAAATGCCAAAATTACAGAAACGCACACCACAGATGAAAAGTGGATGTACTTGTTGGTGCGTGTTCGGTATGCTTATGAAGATCGTGAACATGTGTTGTGCTTGCTGTTCAATTGTGCTGCGATCTATTGCACCAGCAATCGAGGCATGGAATACCTGAGCATGAATCGAAAACGAGAAAATGAATGTTTGTCTCGCGCACGATAGCCCCAATGTAGGGAGTTAGTACAATCGAGCAAACTAAAATAACAAAAACACACCGATCTCATGTGCGTGTGTGTGCACATAACCCCACATGATTGTCAAGAGCTAATCGATCATAACAAATATACCGCCAAAAGCGTTTTATCCCCGTTCTATGTGTTTGAATAATCCCGCACGACAAAATGGAGCAGTTTTGTAGCTCAGATTTTCGATCGCTTTCCGCCAAAAGCGATCGAAAAAGCGAGCAGAAATGTCAGGTAAAACGCTTGGATTCCGATCGAAGAAATATATCAATCCAAAAATTTCAGCGCTGAAAATTTCGAAATATTTCATTTATAAATTTGCAACAATTTTGAATGCGAAATATTTCACAGTCATGCGCTGTGAAATATGTTTGCAGTTTGAGTTTGAGAAGTTTTCGATCGCTTTGCGCAGCGGGAATTTTGAATGCGAAATATTTCACAGCCATGCGCTGTGAAATATGTTTGCAGTTTGAGTTTGAGAAGTTTTCGATCGCTTTGCGCAGCGGGATCTCTGCGACAATTGTGCAAATTTTTAACATTTCCTTGGAAACAGCATGTAAGTATCATTGGTTTTTATTTTTCCCAATCCTACTACCATACGCTAACAAAGTGACAAAGGCGTTACGCATGAAAAATATTAATTAATTAACCATCTAAAAAATAAGGTAAGCATCCGAAGAGGCCGCCCCCACACGGCCATGAAGTCAATGTTTGAGATGCAGGCATGCCATGCGAAAGGAATCACTTCGAGTATGAGCCTGGCATATTTTTATTTTCCGCTAACAAAACACTAACATGAAATAAAAACAAAAAGACATGCAACCATAATGTTTAACACATCAACTAACTTAGCTGACTTAACAAATAATAACAAAAATTGCATTACGAATACGCTATTGTTCACACACACACATTTTATTAATATATTTGCAGGGAGCATATTCGGCTTATTAACATCATGCAGGATCTAGAGGATCCGCAGGATGCTGTGGAGTGACTACTGCGGTGGAAGCTGCTGAAACCGAGCCAGGAATGCCGGCGATGCGGTGACCCGATGAACCTCCGGACGAATCTTCGGGTAGGGGTATGTATTGACGGATGTAGATGGGTATGTGGGAAGCGGCTCTGTCGAAACGCCTCATTAAGTGTGCGAAATGGATCGTTTTTCGCTGGGTCGAACTGTGGAAAAACTGTGATGTCGTTTTACCGTAAAATCCGCTTCGAGTTGATGTATCTCGATCAGTACACCGGATCGATGATTGGTGGTCCCGGTAAAACTGTCGAGATAAACGAAACAAAGCTGGTCAAGAGGAAATACAATCGCGGCAGAATTAATCCCTCCAACGAAGAATGGTTGGTTGGAGGTATTTGCCGCGAGACGAAAGATATATTCCTCTGTCGCGTAGCCAAGAGGACCGCACCAATATTGGGCAACCTTATACGGTCCAACGTTGCTGCGGGGACCAGGATATTAACCGACTGTTGGCACGGTTACAATCAACTGGACCAAGTGGGATATTTGCATGCCACCGTGAACCACACTACGCATTTCATAAATCCAGATAATGACACTGTCCACACGCAAACGGTGGAAAATTTATGGAGGTGGCTTAAGCACTTCCTTAAGAAAAAGGGTACCAATAGGTCTACCCACTTAAATTTTTACCTGGCGGAGTATGCTTTTCGCCGGAAGCATAAGGACAACGTATTTGCTGCACTCTGCGCAGCACTTACTTTTGCTTGAAGCGCTGTTGCTTCCCTTTTTACCAGCTTTGCTTTCGTCCTTTTCCCCTAATGAAACTCTTGCTGCCGTTGCCCAGTTGCATGTGAATCAGTAGTCTACTTTGATTTCCTTTGGGCTACCGTGAGCAGTCCTGCACATACCATCTGCAGCAGGCCAAAGCCTTAATGCGCTGACGGCAACGCGAGCAAAGTAGTCACTGATTTTCATGTAACTTGGCAAAGGTTGAGAGGATCTAATAGGGTGCATCCGTCAATAAATACAGTGTCAGGAGAAGCGGACTTGTGCTCGGTAGTGTAAGGGTCTCATTAGCCCTTACACTATTTGGTACAAAGTCGCAAGGCTCATACGCCAGACGTCTCTAACCACGACGTCACAGCGCGGCGCCGAGACGATATCTGCTGATTCGTCTATACCATTTTTCTGCACAAAAAAATGGTGAAGGCTCGGGGAGGTTTTAGTCGGAAGGCATCCGACAGTACCCGGGGGGTGGTCCCTGCTGTGCAGCCGTCCAACTGGATGCGGGTCCCTATGCATGGTTTCCTCCCTGATTTAAAAAAAAAAAAAACAAAATCGAACCAATGAAAACTTACTAATTTAAATGCAAAGTACTTTACTATTCTTCCAGCCAAGCAGATGTCTCATGTGAATCGCCCGCAAGGAGGCTGCCGTGCAAATAAGACGATGGTGCACCTGGTAAGTTTTGTAATGATGACTGTTAAGTCTCGGTGACCCTTAAGGGCATTCTTGCATGCGACCATTTTTGGGTGCAACTCTCGAGAGTGAATGGAACCGTACTTTCACGCGAAGAAATTTCCGTGTCTTTCTCTTTACATGGTTGGGTTGCATGCAATTATGCCGTTCGTTGCATGTACCATCCACTTATCCCTTTATCCCTAGCATCTTTTGTACATTTCGCAGATGAGACGATTGAGACACACTTATGCAAAAGTAGGTGAACTCACAACGCATAGCACCTAACCAAAACACATAGAAACACACCGCGGAAAATAGAACGGCCTACAGTATCAAAACCCGAGTTTTGTCCAACACCAGGCAGAAGCTAAACAATTGGCTTTAAGCAGAACAAAAACACAAACCACAACCAAATGTACGGAATTAATAACTTTTTTTTGAGTATAAAAAAAACCATATCCGATCAAGGCAGACCAGATTCGTTCGGGCTATTAGGATAGGATGTTACGCTTGCTGTAAAACTCCTCTACGACTTTCATTTCATAAGCATTCAGAATGTACCCCTAAAACTAACCTCCCGCAAAACGGTCCTGGACGGCCCCGCTACGATCGATAACATTACAGGGACATAACTAACGACAATGACTTAACGATACAAAAAAAAAACAACATCCGGTGAACAACGTAGCGCAAGGAAACATTATCATTATCATAATCGATAAACGACGCAGCATCACAGCATCGCACAGCGTTTCACCTAACACCATTTGCGCAACGAGATGAATATTAGTAAAGCGCGACGAGCATGTCATCTGCAAAGTGTGTGTCCTGCTGAAGACATCCTTCACAGCTGCCGCGAGTGTGCTGCTTCTGATCGCCGCCAACAACGGTGCCTCAAGACGCGACACTCACTGTCCAACCCACGAACCACGCAAAGTAAGCGCATCGTCTCGGTGATGATCGTTGCTGGCTCGTATTCTGCCCACTGCTGGTTATCTGTCCGTGAAAAGGCGCCATCGTTTCACCACATTAGCACCATTCAGCAGCTATTACCGATTACCGTTAACGTCATAATAACGCACTTCCGATGCATAGAAACTTGTGAAACAAAATACCAAGGATCCAAGATAAAAATGAATCATTGACCCGTTATTTATGAGACATTCAGAGAGAGCACACAGCTTGTTTTAATATTTAAAATGAATTGAAACATTGTAGTACAAATTGTATTGTACAATCACAAATCAAACGCAAGAAAAGCACGCCGCATCAATGGGCTCTAGGTACAGGTTTTAAGCATTATGTTTCACACACTCGAACGTTACAGCACTTCCGGTTTTCTGGACGTTTTGTTCACTGTCCTGCCTGCTACCTTATCTGTTGCCGGTCGTTCCCGGTAGCAATAGCTGGTGCGCGAAAAGCCGTTCCAGAGTTAGTCGAATTATCCGTCTTCAATTCCTCCTTGACCGGTGTTGCGATGTATAAAGCTTGCACCTCCACCTTGGCCGTGTTTTGCTTGCTACCGAACGCTGCGTCTTACCCTTTGAGGCCGTCTTGGAACCTTCCTTCGCTTTCTTCTTGTCGCCTTCGCGGTGTTCGGCACGAGTTTCATCCGATAGTACGGCCGTAGTAACCTTTTCCCCCATTTTGCGATTTTTTCCTCCAGCACTGGGGAGGGGGGGTACATGCGTAAAGCGATGGAATTGGGGCCGCATTGACGTCGTTGGCTTCTTCAGGCCACAGTTGATTGAGCACGATGATTCAGGTCGTTGTGAACGCCAACAAACGGACAGTCCAAGTGCGAAAACCAGTACCAGCGCTGCCTTCGACGGCCTGCAGGTTCCAGTTTCCGGTACGGGATTGCGGGTTAGTCATCGCTCTGCGTCCAGCGGTGTCGATGTTACCCGATCCGTCGATGCGGATCCAGGATTGCACCGAAATCGGCATCTTATTCTCGTACTGGTTGATGATGTACTGGGTGTAAAGTTGCAGACAAAATAAGTTAAATTCGGGCAGGGCTGATCGACGAAATCACTCGTGGACACTCTACCGGCGCGTGGAACAGAACTCGTTACGCATGACGGTACCGGCGTCGAACATCATCAATATCGTTATTGGCCATCGCGCCAAGCAGGATGCAGGTAGCGTCATCTTTGCCCGTTCCACTATACACCATTATGGCCAGTTTGCGTGAAAATTATCCATTCCCCACGACGGCGGTGGGTGACGCGATGCAGTAGCCATGTGTGTCTGCAAAACCACAAACCATTAAACAACATTTATCACGACTAGTTTAGGAAAGTTGTATTTCTTACCAAGAGGAGCAGGAGTATGAAGATGTGTGAAACAAACACTTATTTACAATTTGTGGCAGCAACGATCTGACAGCCGCTCAGCTGCATGAAAAATAGTCGAGCAATCTCAGATGAAATGTTGCACCACAGCGCCCCCTGTGGATCAAGTTCGGTACTAACCCGGGCGAGTGCCCATCTGGACTTTAACCATCGGAAATTTAATTTTATAAAAGTGTAGAGCAGAGAGGAAAGAAAGAAATTTAGATAAAGAAATGAGCGAGCTTAGCCAGGTTAAGTCGATAGGGCAGTTAGCGGTTTTAACGCAGGATAGGCAACAGATAGTGCGACTGATGCAGGATGCAGGATTGTTAAGGACAGAACAGGAATGTGAGAAGTGCCACCACTCGATGGTTTTGCGAGGTACGCAAAGAAGGAATGCGTACAAATGGATTTGTGCAAACGACAATTGTGAAGGTTCGGAATGCTCTATCCGAAAGGGTAGTGTGTTCCAAAACTCAAGATTGTCGCTTGCACAACTTCTCCGCGTTACCTTCGAGTGGTCGCAAAACTCACACGTGAAGCGTACTAGGGCCGAGTCAGGTGTTAGTCGCAAAACGGTTAACGAATGGTTTAAGCTTCTTAGGGAAAAATGTAGTGCATATGTTGAGGAGAATAGGCGGCTGATAGGAGGCCCAGGACTAACGGTGGAGATCGACGAGTCCCTCATCGTAAGTACAACCGAGGCCGATTGCCAAGGACTGGGGAGTTATGGTTGGTAGGGGGTATTTGTAGGGAAAGTAAAGAAATTTTCTTAGAGATAGTCGGTAGGAGAACTAGGGAAAATTTGCACGACCTAATCCTCGAGAGTGTTGATTGGGGCACCACAATAATGACGGATTGTTGGAGGTCATACGACACTCTCGAGGATTATGGATACGTGCATAAAAAGGTAAATCATTCAGTTAGCTTCGTTAATTCAGAAGATAGGGAAATGTGACACACTCAGACTATAGAAAATTTATGGGGTAAAATTAAGCCATTTTTGAGGAGCAAGGGAACAAACAAGAAGAACTTGATCTCGTACATCAGAGAGTACGAGTTCAAACGGTGTAGTACGAATGTTTTTGAAAGCATTCTGCTCGCCTTAAAAGCTGAGTAGGCCCAGCTTAGGACCAGCATAGGGACCAAGATCCATTTTTTTTACGACTATTTTAATCACATTTTATCATTCAAGGTGGCTAGCAAATGCTGAGAAGTGTATTAGTGTACATTTTCAGAACTCCGACTTCCACGTGGTGCTGGCTGGACTACAACTGTTGCACATAATGTGCAACAATTGTATACCAACTGGGGCGGGGGTATTGTGTTTTTTGTTGGTCGTTTCAGATCACCGTTTTGCTGTCGATCAACGGATACATTTATAGTTTTGCTTGCAGCAAAACAAAGGTAGGTTGCAATAATACTTACGTTCCATTTTATAACAAACTAATTATTGTAACTATTTTTTCAGTAACTTTTATGTGCGACATCGTACCACCATCTCAGAACCATGTCCTGTCGACACTCTCACCAAGGACGGTTAAATATGGTGTATGCGGCGTGCGGAGTGAGTGTCACACGGTACGTAGTTTATACTAATATTAAGAAACACAATTGCTCTTATAGTCACAGTATATGACACATTTTCTTTCATATTGCTTACAGATGCTCATCCAAGCTGCTCAACGTTTTCTTCCTCTACTGCGGTATCGGAATCGTAACATCGTAAATATGGTGAGTCCTTCATATCACATGATTAGTAATTCTATCCATTAACATGCAATATTGTTTCTTCTACCAGGCCCCAGCGAGCTATTTCTATTGTTGTGACAAATGTCAGCACGCGTCGCACGAATCATCGGTGGTATGCTGTAAGAAGACCAATGCTGTGAACCCACAGCCCGATTGCACGATCAGCACAATTACAGCATAGCGTGAGGCTCAACACCTGAGGCCCGCGTTGAGCTAACAGCACGGCACCGTCAACGACACGATCGGTCACCCGACGCCATGCCCGTCGAATGATCCGCCCTCAACCGACCAATCTGCTGACGCCGAACTATTAGATAATAAAAGTGCGATCGATTGGCATCTGCTGACACCAAATTTAATTTGCCTGGGCATATCGACATCGTCATCGGAGGCGATACTTTCTGGGAGCTTCACACCGGTCGCAAGCGCTCTATTGGCAGAGGCAAACCGTGGCTGGTGGAGACGCACTTCGGCTGGGTGGTATCCGGCAACACGCAGCATTCATCAACTGGCCCGCGGGTGTGCCATCTCGCAACACATGACAACCCCCTGGAGGAAATTATGCAGCGCCTTTGGGAAAGCGAAACCATAGCCGAGGATCCTGTGCTATCGGTCGAAGAGGATGCCTGCGAGAAACACTACACATCGACAACCATTCGAAATTCAGCGGGAAGGTATGTTGTTAGTTTCCCTTTTAATCCTAATCCAAATGTCGTTTTAGGGGAATCTAAAGCAACAGTCGATCGTAGACTCCGTTGTATGAAACGTTGTTTGGTGAATAAACCTACAATGAGATACGAATATGTTAAGTTCATGCGGGAATATGAACAGTTGGGTCACATGAAGAAGCTTACCGGTCCGGTAGACGATTCGACTCAGCATTATTACGTTCCTCATCATGCCGTGGTAAAAGAGTCGAGTACTGCAACGAAGGTTCGGGTCGATTTTGACGCGTCGTGCAAGACGTCCAGCGGCTATTCGTTGAATGACAAGCTGTTGGTCGTTCAGGACGATCTTTTCTCCATCATTCTTCGGTTCCGTTCACATGCCATCGCCCTGACTGCCGACGTGGAGAAAAAGTAACGTCAAATTCTACATCATCCTGACGATAGAAACCTGCTACGTATCCGATACAGAGAGAGTCCTACAGACGAGATATCCACCTTCGAGCTACAAACAGTCACGTATGGTACAGCATCTGCTCCATTTTTGGCAACTAGAACTCTACGGCAGATTGCTATCGAGAACAGCGACACATACGCACAAACCATAAGCGCTGCTTGAAATGATTTTTATGTGGATGATTTGCTAACGGGATCGAACGACATTAACGAAGCCATTCAAATGCGCACACAAATTTCACAAATGTTAGTGTAACAGGTTGGTTCGTACGCGACGGGTAGTTCGACAATGCTAGACATTTAGGCATCGCACTCTAGGAATACTTTTAAAAGCACGAGGGGTGGAGTTTTCGGATGTTCCTGAATTTCATCGAGGTTTCAGGTGGAGGATAAACACAATAGAATTAGTTACACATTTCACTTAGTTTTTGTAAAGTCAAGACTTGACCGACAAAAGACTTTACAGCACGACTTCACCACTGCACGTACTGTGCGTAACTGTGATTCTTACTGTCTCCGACTGTCTGTCTCTGGTCTCATCTTACATCTTTATTTATACAGTACTTTTCTCTTCAATTAGATTTTGCGTTTACTTTCGCTTTCTGTTTTATGTCAGTTATGCTGAGGGTTAGGTTTTTGAGTTTACATATGGTTGCAATTATTCTGTAAGGTCAGTTCTGGGTTCTGGCGCTTACGCGGTGTTTTGTTTCCTACGCTTACGATTAACGGTTCTGTTTGTACACACGAGGTACGGTGTCTCCTATTTCATTATTTATTAACTGTTGGTTGCTATTATGCAATGCTGTGTTTTTACGCTTTACCCACCTGAAGCGTTTTGTGCTGGGTAAGGTTTTTTCGCACCTCCGGGGTTGTGTGTCGCTTGTGTGTTTTTTAAGTGTTTTTGGATAAAGGTTTTTCTGCTGACTTACAATTCCTGACGTAAGGTTATTTATGTGGTTTGGGTTGTGTTGGTATCTTGAGTGGTTGGAATTTGGTCTTTTTGTGTGTTGTGTTGTGTTGACAATTTTGTGTTTATTAAGTGTAATAAGAAATGTGTGTGAACTGATTGAAAACAGTATAGCATGTGCATGTGCATGCTACACCATCGAGTGGGACAATCTTGTTTTAGTTTTAGTTCAGGGTGATTTAAATTCGTTTGCATTTCAGAAAGCTTATTGGCAGCTTTTGAGCTTTTTTTGAAGTGCATGACTACATTTTTAACTTTCTCTAATGTAGACGAAATCTTAGGAAGTGCATCTTTAACTGCTAAATTTAAGGTATGGGCACCACACGGGAGATGAGAAATATTTAAAAGTGTTGCAGCTGATAGCATATTGCTAGCGTTATCTGTAACCAAAGTGACTAATTTGCTGGTAATATTAAAGGAGTCAGTTATATTCGTGATCAAATCAGCTACATTCTTCCCGGTGTGACTTGTAAAACTCAGAGCAATCTAATAACTGTGAACACAGTTCGTATTTACTGTTAATATAATGTGCTGTAACTGCACAAAAACGATCATTATTGATACTTGTCCAACAATCAGCAGTTAAAGAAATTGTTGATGCTGTGCGTAAGTTGGTTTGCACGAATTTGAGCGTATCGTTATAAAGCGCTGGTAACGCACCGTTTGGATTCTGCGCTCATAGCCTTATTGGATGGGAAATAATTGGCCTGCGGGCTGCTCACGTTTCTTTCTGCTGAGGTACATTCCAACGGTGAATCTAATTCAGAATCAGTTGTCGATGGAGGGTTATTTCTATGCAACGGAACAGTAGGATGTTTACGACTGAGATGCCGTTTCAAGTTAGATGTTGAGCCCTTAGTGTACGACACTACCTGTTGGCAGTAACGACATTTACCTCCACCTTCAGATTTCACGTAATGCAGCCATACATCGCTGGTTGGGAGTGCCATAGTGCGAAACTGGAAAACACACAATTCAAATGTATTTCTAGTTTACTAATACTTTTAAAACAGCGATCAATTTTTCCTTACCTATTACTCTATACCCTAGAAATGGTCAGAACGTCACCGCAAAAATTCAGCAATCACCGGTGCGCTAAAGTATCGTTCTTACAAACTTCACAGCACTTGTACTTGTACAGCTGAAACGCGATCTCTTTCAGCAATTCAAATGGTGAGAACGTTACCGCAAAATTTCTTACACACGCTCTAGGCTTTTGTACTTGTAGCTTCACATTGGTTGTTTACTGATCGACGGTGCACCAAAAGATGTTTCTAACACAGCTTACAACACTGACTTGCAATTATTTGTGAGAAGAAAAAAAACTTACTGGCGCTGGATAACTAAGCGGTATTAACTGACCCTGTTCACGCTGTTGTGTGCTGGTGCGATCTCTTGTACTGTTTTGGTCCTTCTGACCTATTCAGCGATCTTCTGGCTCATTAAATATCAAAAATTCTTAACGGTCAAATCGATCGCACACTACGAAAGAAGTTGGCACAGGACAGCAAAAGCTAGCCACACCGTGCGCGGGTGCAACAGTGATCGGCTTTATCAATGGAATTGAACACACACTCGGGGCGACTATACCACGCAAACAATGAGACCCCAAATTTTGAGTGATTCAGGCCGAGGGGTATGAGGAAGCTTGAGGAAGCACGGAGAAGCGCGCTGCGATGAGAGTTCGCATTCTGTTTTACACGCGCGCTTCACTAACACCAATACAAATACCGTGCTTTGACGAGCCGTCTGTGAATGTGTGTGTCTTCTTTCAGCGAGCTCAACTTGGAGCTGCTCGTCACATCGTGTTGTCTCGCTCACACTACAGCATCGAACCATCGCTCCGTATGTCCCCCCCTCCTACGCGTACAAAACCACCAGTACAGCGCGACGCTTTGACGGAGATGGTTGTGCGCGTTTTGTTCTATGTCCCACGCGCAGTGTTTGTGCGTTGATGCGCATTTCGTGCGCCGGTGTGTTTTGGTGAAGTGTGCAGTGAATAAACAGTGTGCACAGACGCACATGCAGTGCGTGGATCCACAGGTAAGAATTTACTGAACAGAGTCAACGCAGATTGTCGACAAGTTTCCCGCAGCCTGGCTCGACCCGGTATGACGTCATTGGATTCTAAATGTGTACTTTAGTGTGTACTTTATGTTTCAATAAAGTGTTTAATGTAATAAAAAATGACCGTGTTTGTGTTTAGTTTTAGAATAAGTGCATGAAAGAAAAGGAAAAATGAAAGAAACAACTATCTTTACATGTGTTGGTAGCATGGCTCGAAAGAACACAAACACATTGAGAACTGCAGAGCGCACCGTGCGTTACGGGTGGGGAGGGGAGGGCTCGCGCGAGGGTGTAACTCATTCGTCGAAGGGGCACTGTATTTCGACAGCGTAACTCAAATCACTCAAAAAATACACTCATTTTGCCGGACGGGTAGGCTTCGAACGACGAGATCCGTTCGCCGCGGTTGTCAGAAGGCGCTCACTTGGCGCTCAATTTTAAAATAACGTACCATTGAGAGACCGTAAGAAGCGCGCGAAAGAATGAGTTCTACCTGCCGGGGTCGAACGTTCCCGTTTGTATGGGGAGAAATCCGCGAGGTTTTGCGCTGCGGATTTGGAACGAATGTTGTTTTCAATGTAACGTTTTGCTTTAAATTTTGCTTTAAATGATTGAAGTGATTGGAACTTAGAGGTATGTAACATTTAGGAAATGTTTTGTTATCTATTTCCAATAAAAAAAGTTTTCATCAGTTTTGAAAATGTATATAAAAAACATAAAATATATCGGGTAAAATAATGTAATCATATAAATAAATTAAATATAGATATATATATATATATATATATATACACACACACACACACATATATATATATATATATATATATATATATATATATATATATATATATATATATATATATATATATATATATATATATATATATATATATATATATATATATATGCTATATATGCTGCATGCATATATATGTATATATATGTATATATATGTATATATAGATATATATGTATATATATGCTGCATGCATATATATATATATATATATATATATATATATATATATATATATATATATATATCATATATTACTAAATGAACATAAAATAAATTTGCTCAAATTACTCCTCAAATAATTTACCCAATTTTGTTCTGGCAATCCGCTGAGCAGAATCGATGTGAAACTGCACTATGGCCTTTATTGTGGTCAAAACGTTTTTCATTACATTTATAAATTAGAATGTTATAATGTTCGTATAATATAATACAAACAGATTATACAATTTATATCATTTTGCAATACAACAACAAACCAACAGGTTATCTGTACGTTTTTGTTAACTTCTGATATTTTAAGATAGATATTTTACTATTTTGGTCCAACCTCATAAAATCACCAACAGTGCAAAGCTCGTGCTGAAAATTTCCTAGAAAAACAAAACAATGCCACTTGACCATGCCGTTTCAAACCGTCGTACTCTTTTCCATGCGGATGGGTTTTGTGTTGGTTGAACCTCTTATTAATACTACGAAATATTTTGGCGTATTGGTACACGGTATAGCCAAACCAGAGCAGCCGTTTTGTTGACTAGTTGCAGTGGAACACTTGTTAAAACAAGAAGTGTAGTGATTTCAATGAATATGGCTGTAAGTAAGGCTAATCACATGCAAATCTCTTCATATCGTTTCTAATCTTGTATGATACATATTGTAGGACAAAGAAAAACTACCAATAAGTCTCAGTTCGAGCGACTTATTTCGTTAATCGAGCAGAATAGCGATGTTGTGGGTGATAGGAGTAAGGGGAGCACCGCATTTTGGGAGGAAGTTTCCAACCAATTAAATTTATTAGGACCACCTATGAAAGATGGCTCAGGCTGGAAAAAAGTAAGTTTACATCGTAAATTATAATTTCTGAACTAGTATTTTTATATCAATGTTCATCCTATTTATTGTCAGGTCTGGGCAGATTATAAATCAGGGTTAAAAAAAAAGCTCGCCCACAATAACAGAGAGTATAGGGCTACAGGTGGAGGTCCATGTAATTTGAGTAGTTTCTCTATGATGGAGAAACATGTGATCGAACTGTTAGATTTAAGACAGTCCATAGTAGGCACACCCGATCTGCCTATGTTAGGTGTAGATTCACTACAATATGAGCCTCAACCCGGGCCGTCATCACAACTTCAAAAACAACCACAACAACAAAAACAAAGTCAACAAAACCCGCAACAGCAGCAACTAACTTCGCAACAGCAGCAGCACACTTCTCAGCAGCAGCAACAACCTTTGCTACAGCAGCAACAAACTTCACAACAGCAGCAGCGAACTCAACATCAGCTTCAAGAGCAACAACAATCACAACAGCAACAACAATTACAACAACAGCAACATGAAGATGAAGATGAAGCAAATGTGCATGGTACACAATTTCATCGCTTTAAAAAGAGAAGTGTTGCTGAACTACAGCTAGAATTTAAAAGGTACAATAGGACAACAGAAAAACTGGCAGTCATAAAACAGGAAGAATTAGAATTAAAAAAAGCATTTTTGAGTGTTATAAAAGAATACATAAATGCTAAACGCGCGGTAGCAGAAAGAGATTTGGATTTGAAACAAAAATATTCGATTTTAAGGTTGAATTAGCAAATAAGGAATTAGAATTAAGGCAAATTTTGTCATCAAAAGAGTTAGATTTAAAATTACAAATATCAAATAGCCAGTTAGAATTAAAAAAAGCAATAGCTAATAAGCAAATTGAGGTTCAAATGTTAAAACTAGAATTAGAGAAAAAACGTTTAGCTTAGTAAGTTGTTGCGATGGCACTCAGTATTGAATTTCTTGATTCAATTTGATTCAATTGATTGTATTGATTCAATTTTCGAAAACTACATTAAAATTGAAAATTTGATAAATTTATTGAATTTCACTGTTACTTTTTTCTTTTTTCCTGTTTTCTTCTATGAATCTTCTATACCACGTATAATACTATTGAACGTCTGTTGCCACTCTATATTGTGTTCAATACACATGTTGTGTAACGCACAACACGTATTGATTATTAGTCCTGCCTTTCTTGGATCGTAATTCAGGGATCTTTCAGCTCCTAACAGACATCTGAACCGTGATTTTAGGATTCCTATACTTTGCTCCACAGTCATTCTTCCCGACGATATTTTTGAGTTTTCTTGTGCTTCCACAGAACCCTCATCCGGATCACGATGAGGTCTTACTATCCAAGGTTCTGAGGGATATCCAGCATCTCCTGAATATAAACAGTAGTATTAAAATGTGTTTTTTACATGATACAAAATTTCAAACTACCAAATAGTCTGTCATTTTGGCCACTTCTATGTAAGTGCTCAAAATAAGCCCGGACTGGACTTACTCTCCAGATATGGGCGTCATGGTTTGATCCTGCAAAACGAGCGTCGATCGCTCTAATCCGGTATTTGTGATCACATACCTTCAATAAACAAAATGTTGTTAGCTTTTGTTTATGTTTTTGCAAAAAATATAAATATACTTACAATCAAAGCATTGATGCTATAAACGTTCTTCCGGTTTAAATACTGTAGTGGTCGGTTACGTGGTTTTTTTATTTTTATGTGGGTACCATCAACACACATGACGATATTTTCAAATCCACTTTTTTCAAAAAAGAAATCTTTTGCCTCTTGTCGCTCCTCTTCGGACATCGCCAATTTAATCCAATCTCTTATTAAATTATGAAGAGGGACTAATGTTTGCTGTAGTACTTTTGAAAACGTTTTTTGCGCAATTGCAATATGGAAATCTTTCCCAACGCCACGTTGGTAGCTTCCGGTTGCAAAAAAATTAGGCATGCTGCTATTTGTTCTTTCGTGTCGAGTCCATAACATCGTTGAGAATTTAATTGCGCGTGAAGACCATCAAAAAGGTACAAAAATATGGCCTTTGAAACTCTAAAATTTTGAATAAAGCTAAAACAATAATCAATTTCGAGTAAGTAAACAGTAGTATATTTAATTCGTTATGGTACATACGCTTCATCAGCAAGAGCGAGAGGATCCGTGTTATTTCGTAGCAATTTGCGATGGCGTATTAATTCTCTCTTAGCAGCAGCTTCACTAGCACAAACATTTGTTATGAACATCATTTTATTATTTCTACTGTTCTACTAAACTGTTCTTTACTGCAAATTTTGTTGAAAGCTCAGCATCAAACTAAATGAACCCAGAATTTTTGACGTATTGAGAAGAATTTTTATTTGTTTACATCGGGATAGGCGGGAAATAGATTCACGATGACACTTTACCAATGGTTATCCGGCGCTCTGGTAGCCATCAAACAATACATCAGACACGAACAATGTATGGAATGGTTCGAGATATCTCCTCCTTCATATACTTCATATACATTTGTTTTAGTTGGATATCTTGTTTGATTACTGCCAGATTGCTGCTAAATGACTTATATATCTCAAGAAGCGGTAATCGCTCCTACAGGCGTGCGAAAAAATCAAAATTGTTTGATTCTGAAACAAGCGTTTTCAAACTGACTCTCGCTATGGTTGTCAAATTTCATACATTTTCAGAAAGCGCTCGCACGCTTGCTGGGGTGACTGTAGCTGCTTCAATCAAAGTAAAACCGCTGTTTTCATTTCTTTTTTTTTCTTTTTCTTGGCGATGGATTCGGCCTTAAAGGCCTAATGCAGGCTTTCTAAATGCATTTTAAAAGCGTATCCGAATTCGCTCAGTTTTTAACGTCCCAAGGGACCGTCCATATGAACATTAACGGGTTGGGTTTATGGAAACTCCAACATGTGTTGGTAAGTATGTGTATGTCATTCAGACCATAATAACGGATTAGCACATGAAGGCGTGAGACGGTTAGCGATTTCGAACAATTCTTACACAGGCCAAAACTACCAAGATCGGTGTGACGACGTAGACTGAAGCGTAACTGGAGTGCCAATTCCTACTGAGAGGATTGGTTAAAATGAAATTTGAACGCATCTAGTATTACAGGAGTCGATCAATTATCGGTCCTGCATTTCTCTTGCAAATATTGTGCATATTATGGTTAGTAACGATGAAACGCAAGGACGAAATTTTACTTAATAGTGTTGGTTCTTTTAGGTTTCATTTAGGCATTGGTTTATTCTTGTTGCGCGCAACTTTGTTGGTGACCAAATTCAAAACAATTTGATTTTTTCCAGCAACATTGTCTATTTACCTTGGTCATTCGGCAAATGATATAAAACAGCAGCTATTAGCGAAAATTCCTTCATGTCCAAACTAAACGCAGCTAGAAATATTCATCAACAATCTCAGGGATATGTTTCCGAACAATAACGTTCCCCGCAACAAGATTAAACCGCTGTCTTTGGTATGTTAAATAACGATAGTAAATAGCGTTGTTCATAATTAAAATACAATTTAATTGCCATCATTATTTATTAAATTGAAATTAAAGTTACTTTTTAAATAAACCAGAATTTATCACTGTTTTGTATAAAAATAATAATTTTTTAAAATATTTTTTTATTTATGTTAAGTAATTCAAAGCTTGCTGCCCCTCCTTAATTTGTATAAGTTTAAATTAAAATTTAAATAAAAATAAAGCAAATAAAACCGCCATGTTATTGTTAACAAATCATCCAATACAGATGTAACGATTCAAATTCAACACCAACGGAAAAAAATCAAAATTCAAAATTGTATAAGCCTTAAATCATAGATATAAACGCCTGTCTAAGATTGACAGTTGTATCTCATGTTTCTCATTCTCTCATGAGCGTCGAACGGATTTCGTCGTTCGAAGCCCATACTCGCCCCGACTGTCGCTTCATTGGCGAAGTGTGCAAAACTTAACGGTCAAATCGATCGCACACTACGAAAGAAGTTGGCACAGGACAGCAAAAGCTAGCCACACCGTGTGCGGGTGCAACAGTGATCGGCTTTATCACGAAACCATAAACGAACGAAATCTGGTGAACGTAGGAACGGCGATCCCTTACGAGCTACTCGAGGAATACACGGCGGCAGTCTATAAATACCTTGAGGGGACAATCGACCCGCAGGTTTTGAGATTCTGGTAGCTTCTGATACTAAACTAAAAGCATAAGAAATGTGCTTGCCGAAACAACTAGAAAAGAAAGTAGAAGTTCTCACGGAAGAAGAATTTTTAATTGAAATAAGGCATCTAAACATATTTTTAGATAGCTGGCAAGGCTAAACTAATAATACAAATAAATAAAAACAAACTCGATGTTTTAGAAAAATAAAACAAATATTTTTCTCTATAACTTAAACGAAAGAAATTATTTTTTCTACTTCGAAAGTTTACCTTCGGAATCGATTCTTGAACGAAACCTCAACAGATATAAAGAGCGTGCTTGGTGTCAGCCAATTTTTCTTGCTAATTTCTCCGGCTACGAACCGTTGTGATAAGATCGGTTTCGGAGCCTTATAATGTCTTATGTGCATGTAGTTTGCGTGAGGCATCTCTTATAACGGATTTTCGCTTTACCCAACTCGTGCGTAACGTTCAATGCATTTGATCCAACGCTTTGGGCCAACGATGATGAAATGATATTGTTTTGAGCTGTGTAGCTGTGATATGTATCGCAGCGTTCTGCGCTTCCAACTAAGGTAAAAATATTGCACATGTTAAAAAGGCAAATGTTTTCTGCTTCTGATAAAAAAAGTGCTTCTGATAGGTCTGATAGTTATACTAAATCTGATTGTAAACATAACCCCCCGGGGTGAAAATGGGGCTATATTGGGTTGACAACACCAAATGGAAGGGGCCCCTCAATCGACGGGATCATCAACGGGGCCCCCAAATGGCCGAGGCAATGGAGATTGTTCTTCGTATTATGGCTGTATATGGCTGTATGTGATGCAGCTGTAACGGTTTTTAGTCTTGTTGTATTCGCAAAAAATTAAATAGTCGATAAAAACCATATTGTGTATTTTTATACCCTTCCCCCCTTCCTTCTAACCTGAAACCTTTCCCATTTCCCCTTCTCTTCGGTCCAGGGCCAAGAATGAAAATTTTATTTTTTGTATTAAAAGACACACACAATCCACTATCCTAGGCCAGGAATGTGAATACCATTTTTCGTGTGAAACAGCTGTCTGCTTTCGGCACACAATCGCAAAGCGGTAGCAGGGGTCCCGTATACAAGACAGGACGGTTCATCCCAGCCAAGAGCGCACACAATGACATCGATTTAACCATTTCTCGAATGAAACCTCAACCCACTGAAGCACCGTTGACCAAACGACCTTCCTAGGCTTTTTAAAGCGACGCGAGCTTGGTGTCAATTTTTCCTGCTAATTTCTCCGGCTACGAGCCGTTGTACGAGCTTACCGACGGGGGCCCTTTATCGAAGAGTCCACATAATCGTTGGGGCCCCGTAAACCACCTTTGAGTTTTGGCTTCAATATAGCTGTATCGGTTTTTTATCTTGTCTTAACGCAAAAAGTTGTATGTAAATAGTGGTAAAACATCATTTTAATATTAACATGGCCCAGTCCCTTTTTGGACATATGAATACCACCCCTTTCCGATTTCCCCTATTTGTCAGTTGACCACAAAAGATGAGTAGGGCCCCGCGTGAAAATTTAAGATTTTGGGTGAAAAGCAGGTACGCTCCACGATCTCAGGCTTGAGATGTGAATACCATTTTTCGCGTGAAAACAACTGTCTATTTCGGCACACATCTGCAAAACAAGTATAGGGGCCTCCAGAGACAAGCACAGACACGTTTCATCCAAGCCATCGATATCGATGGAATTGTTTCTCGAATGAAACCTCTACCCACAGGAGCACCGTTGTTTGCTTGATGTTAGTCAATTTTTCCTGCTAATTTTACCGGCTACGAGCCGGTGTATTGATATTGTGTTTCGGGGCCTTTAAATTTTTGTTTGGGTGTGTTGTATGCTTGTGTTGTGTAATGGGTTTTCGGTGGTAGTTAAGCGCAGCGTTCTGTGCATTCCATTTTAGCAGCAAGTTGCTCTGCGTGGTTTTGGGTTTGGGTGTCTCGAGCACAGGCCATCCACACCAGCAAAAATTGACAGTTTCTCGCTCTGTCCAATACTTTGCGCCAACGATGATGAGGTATTGTGATTTGAGCTGTGCGCGCGTGTTGCAGCGTTCTTCGCTTGCGACTTAGATGCCAGTAGTGGCAGATTTCTTACAACATTAAATGTGCTGCTTTGAGTAGTATGGGGCAGTACGTTTTCTGCAGTACGGGGCCCTCGACAAAATACAGTGAGTAAAGCGATGGGAAAAATGAATAAATAAAAAAGTTTTTTTTAAACTAGATTATAAAAATCCCATCCGGAGGGGGGGGGGCGGAATAGATACGAAGTCGAACATCCACAATGACGGGGGCCCCTAGATAGCCGGGGCCACTGCCGGCCGCCCAGTCTGCCCACCGTTTAATGCGCCACTGGGCTGTTCGACTACAGCCAGGGCGATGTTTAATCTCACCCTACTGGACACTGTGCTGCAGCCAGGGTGATCCAGAGGGGACGAGGTAGCGTGCCGTCCCGGATGCAGTCGAACAGGCGTCGCCAATTGCGCCTCGGCTACAGGCACAGCTTAAATAGAGGGCGATGAGCCATGCCGCCCTGGCTGCAGCCCCGTTGCAACGGGAAACACATTTTTTTCCAGCCAAAGCATCGTAGGCGGGCGAGGAACCATGCCGCCCGAGTTTTTCATCTCTGCTGCCCGTCATTGTAGAAATACATCGCTGCTGCCCTGGGGCAAGCATCATCGCGGCATCATCATCATCGGCAAGCATCATCGCGGGATCATCATCGTCATCATCATTGCAATCATCATCGTCGTCACCTCATCGCCGCCGTCCCAGGGAGCGGCACAGCAGCAGCATCACCGCTGCGTTATCGCCATCGCGGTGAGGGCCGAGTGTAGCAGCAACCGCTGCTCAGCGCGACAACATCGGAGTCCAAACATCTTGGCAGCATCGGCCGGAAGGGTGTCACCACGCCGGTATTCCCTTGGTGGAATACCCCCGCTTCGGTTCGAGCTCTTCGGTATTAAAAGGGGAAGATGTTGTGGGCAGCCGTGCCGACCCCTGGACTTGCCGTGGCAGTTGCGCTGCCACCGGTCAACGTCCAGGAGGACGACAGTGTGTCACGCGCAAGGCTTAGTGTGCGCCGAGCGCACGATGAGAGTGAGTGTGCGCCGAGCGCACGATGAGAGTGAGTGCGAGCCGATCGAGCAGGAGCTCTCGGCAGGGGCGCTTGGTGCGGCTGGTGCGCGACCACCGCAATTGTATCATTTTAAAGTGTTCAAATGGTTTCATTATTTATATTATGTACGTTTTAAGTGTTAGAATAAACGCAAAAGTACCAAACACAACGGTTAATTAGTTCTAATATTCTATTTCTTTCAATTTAGTCATGTAAAAATGAACAATGTATTTTTTAAATTTTGGTTTCAACGTAAACTTTCGAAGTAGAAAAATTAATTTCTTTCGTTTAAGTTATAGAGAAAAATATTTGTTTTATTTTTCTAAAACATCGAGTTTGTTTTTATTTATTTGTATTATTAGTTTAGCCTTGCCAGCTATCTAAAAATATGTTTAGATGCCTTATTTCAATTAAAAATTCTTCTTCCGTGAGAACTTCTACTTTCTTTTCTAGTTGTTTCGGCAAGCACATTTCTTATGCTTTTAGTTTAGTATCAGAAGCTACCAGAATCTCAAAACCTGCGGGTCGATTGTCCCCTCAAGGTATTTATAGACTGCCGCCGTGTATTCCTCGAGTAGCTCGTAAGGGATCGCCGTTCCTACGTTCACCAGATTTCGTTCGTTTATGGTTTCGTGATAAAGCCGATCACTGTTGCACCCGCACACGGTGTGGCTAGCTTTTGCTGTCCTGTGCCAACTTCTTTCGTAGTGTGCGATCGATTTGGCCGTTAAGTTTTGCACACTTCGCCAATGAAGCGACAGTGTGTGTTCAATTCCATTGATAAAGCCGATCACTGTTGCACCCGCGCACGGTGTGGCTAGCTTTTGCTGTCCTGTGCCAACTTCTTTCGTAGTGTGCGATCGATTTGACCGTTAAGAATTTTTGATATTTAATGAGCCAGAAGATCGCTGAATAGGTCAGAAGGACCAAAACAGTACAAGAGATCGCACCAGCACACAACAGCGTGAACAGGGTCAGTTAATACCGCTTAGTTATCCAGCGCCAGTAAGTTTTTTTTTCTTCTCACAAATAATTGCAAGTCAGTGTTGTAAGCTGTGTTAGAAACATCTTTTGGTGCACCGTCGATCAGTAAACAACCAATGTGAAGCTACAAGTACAAAAGCCTAGAGCGTGTGTAAGAAATTTTGCGGTAACGTTCTCACCATTTGAATTGCTGAAAGAGATCGCGTTTCAGCTGTACAAGTACAAGTGCTGTGAAGTTTGTAAGAACGATACTTTAGCGCACCGGTGATTGCTGAATTTTTGCGGTGACGTTCTGACCATTTCTAGGGTATAGAGTAATAGGTAAGGAAAAATTGATCGCTGTTTTAAAAGTATTAGTAAACTAGAAATACATTTGAATTGTGTGTTTTCCAGTTTCGCACTATGGCACTCCCAACCAGCGATGTATGGCTGCATTACGTGAAATCTGAAGGTGGAGGTAAATGTCGTTACTGCCAACAGGTAGTGTCGTACACTAAGGGCTCAACATCTAACTTGAAACGGCATCTCAGTCGTAAACATCCTACTGTTCCGTTGCATAGAAATAACCCTCCATCGACAACTGATTCTGAATTAGATTCACCGTTGGAATGTACCTCAGCAGAAAGAAACGTGAGCAGCCCGCAGGCCAATTATTTCCCATCCAATAAGGCTATGAGCGCAGAATCCAAACGGTGCGTTACCAGCGCTTTATAACGATACGCTCAAATTCGTGCAAACCAACTTACGCACAGCATCAACAATTTCTTTAACTGCTGATTGTTGGACAAGTATCAATAATGATAGTTTTTGTGCAGTTACAGCACATTATATTAACAGTAAATACGAACTGTGTTCACAGTTATTAGATTGCTCTGAGTTTTGCAAGTCATACCGGGAAGAATGTAGCTGATTTGATCACGAATATAACTGACTCCTTTAATATTACCAGCAAAATTAGTCACTTTGGTTACAGATAACGCTAGCAATATGCTATCAGCTGCAACACTTTTAAATATTTCTCATCTCCCGTGTGGTGCCCATACCTTAAATTTAGTAGTTAAAGATGCACTTCCTAAGATTTCGTCTACATTAGAGAAAGTTAAAAATGTAGTCATGCACTTCAAAAAAAAAAGCTCAAAAGCTGCCAATAAGCTTTCTGAAATGCAAACGAATTTAAATCACCCTGAACTAAAACTAAAACAAGATTGTCCCACTCGATGGAATTCCACGTACGACATGTTAGATCGTATTAAACAAAATAGGATCCCACTAGCATCGTGTATTGTCACACTGAAAATCGAATCCAAGCTAGATGAAGACGATTGGTGCATCATAGAACAGGCTACCAAAATCTTGAAACTTTTTAACACAGTTACCGTCGAAATTATGGCAGAAAAACAGTAACAATTTCAATAATGGGGGTCCTTAACTAGGTCCTTATTGCAAAAAATGAAGGAAAAAAGAGAGAAAGAAATCTTTCATGAAAAGGTAGCTGAACTAGTAGACGTACTAATAGTTGGACTTTAAGATAGGTTTGAGGCAACAAATAATTTAGAAATTGTGTCATGCGGGATTTTCCTAGACCCAAGATTTAAAAAAGTAGGATTTTTGGGAAACAATGCGCAATACCAAGACACATACAAAAAAATAATTCAAAAGATGCTTCCACATTATAACACTAATAGCATTGATACACTCGAGGAAAGCGATAACGGTAGCGATAGTGATGAGGATATTTGGCAACCATTAAAAAAAGTTCGCAATACAAAACATTCAATCAGTCCTTCTAGAATTCTTGCCGCGATTGAACTGGATCGCTATTTGTCTAAAGAAAATCTACAGATAAAATGCGATCCATTTATCTGGTTGAAGGAAAGAGAAGTAGTATATCCTATATTATCAACGCTTGCTAAAAAATATCTCAGTATTCCTGCGTCTTCTGTTCCTTGTGAACGCATATTTTCAAAAGCAGGTTACATCTTAACGGAGAAAAGAAATAGGTTGACGTAAAAAAAATTAAAAGAAATGATTTTTGTCCAACATAATTTCAAAAACCTACAACTGTAATGAATCAGCATTCGATTTGCAAAAAATAGAGGCTCCAATAATCTAAATGAGTGTTTAAGTTACTATAGATTTTTATTTTTATTCAGGAGGAACGGTCCGAAAAGACCGTATTGCTTGAAGTATAGAATTTTATAATAGATATGAAAATATGAATAACTTTTGAACCAAATTTTGTATATTAATTTATAGGTGATTATAGCATCATGAATTAGCAGTGAACGTATAAATGACTTGAAACGTCTAATATATGATGTAAATATAGTTTTAAGTTAGAAACTTATAGTATGTTATGATGAGTTAACGAAAAGAAAAAAACGAAATTAAACAAAAGGTATTGTTCGTATTTCACTGCAAAGTTAAAATTCCGTCAAATTGACTGGTTCCGTAAACCTAGTGTTAATCAACAACTAATAAGATTCTTACATTTGTACTATTTTGATTTCTAAAGCTACGCACGTCTCTAATTATGAACACAGTTATCAAGTCGTACGACTTTAATAACATGGCCTTTATAGGTTCGATTCCTAAGGTCTTTTGTTCCGGGTTCCGGGTAAGCTCTTTTGTTGCCAGTATACTAAGAGGTTTCATGAACATTCCAAACATTTTTGGGAAGCCATACTTGCCGGAGGTGCATGCAAAGCAATGACGGAAAAAGTAAAATATGTATTAAATGTGGCTTCTAACATTTACTACTATTGGTTGTCTACGATTCCTCACGATTCCGGTTGATTCCGGTCGTTTCCGAACGATTCCAACGATTCTAGATGATTCCGGTCGATTCCGGGCGATTTCAGTCGATTCCGGTCGATTGCGACTGTTCACGTTCCGGCCACCGCGCATCTGTCAATGCTGGCTGTCGTACATTTGAGCCAGGAATGTCGCGCACTGAGTTCCTCAATATCGTTCGACATGCAATCTTGCTTCTTGTGTTACTGTTTGTATCTATTTGTATTAGGTTATGCACTGAATAAATGACATGAAATGAAATAGAATTCCGACTATTTCGACGATTCCGGACGATCCCGGGCGATTCCGGGCGATTCCGGTCGATTCCGGTCGATTCCGGTCGATTCCGGACGATTCCGGGCGATTCCGGGCGACTCCGGTCGATTCCGGGCGATTTCAGTCGATTCCGGTCGATTCCGATCGATTCCGATCGATTCCGGACGATTCCGGACGATTCCGGGCGATTCCGGACGATTCCGGGCGATTCCGGACGATTCCGGGCGATTCCGGACGGTTCCAACGACTCCGCACGATTCTGACGATTCCGACGATTCCTGACGATTCCAGACGATTCCGGGCGGTTCCGGCTTGCCATATTGAACCTACCCTTCGGAACTGGGTCCGAAATTTGTTGGAATAGTCCGGACCCAGTTCCGCTTTTTTGTGCGTTTTGCCCAACTCTATTACATAGTACCGGATTATTTCAGTTTAGTGGTATTGCAAATCAATCTGGGCGTCAATTGGATCTGGTCTTCGCAAACCTTGCCGCAACCAATATTTTGTGCGACTCAATCACACCTCTGCACTCTGTGAATGGTACTTCGGCTCTAGAGAACTCCCTCCCATACGTAACACACTGTAGTATTCCTCTTCTCAGTGAGGACTTTCATCATCCTTCATTGGATATGATGATTTATTATCCCGTACAACTATCCCACACCACCAACAGTCACACTCGCAGTACAGTCAATAGAAATTTCTTCAAAACGAAAGTGGAACGTATGAATTCTCTTATTGTGTCGTTTGACCGCAATTTTGACTACTCCAACTTTGCCACTATCGACGAAGCCACCGATTGCTTAAGCGTTTTTATGCGCTCAGCGATTAATTCCTGCGTTCCTGTTGCTCAACGAAAGTCTGGCCCCGATTGGTCTAATGCATCTTTAAGACGGTTGAAAAAAATTGAATCTAAAGCCTACGCGGATTACAGTAGAACGAGATCATCGCTGCATAGGAGATTTTTTTTCGATGCACTGAACAATTATCGTCGACATAATCGTGTGCTCTACCGCTCCTTCATTCGCCGTACTGAAAGGCAACTATTTTCTAAGCCGACACGGTTCTGGAGCTTCTGGAACAAACGGCGCAATATAAGAAGTATCCCTCCGTCAATGAGCTACAATGGCGAAATTAGTATCGATACATCCGATATTTGCAACACTTTCGCCAATCGTTTCGCTGATGCATTCACCCTTCCTGTTCACAACCCTAACACACTAGCTGAGGCCACTCGCAATACTCCATCGGATGCTATCGACTTTATTTTACCCACAATTGACGAAGCACTAGTTGCGCGCACACTCAGCGATATAAAACCATCTACATCATCTGGACCTGACAATATTCCCGCATACATTTTGAAGCACTGCCGTCAATCACTCGCAAAATATTTAATGATTCCCTTATGCGTGGCACGTATCCTGCGTCCTGGAAACACGCGCGAATGGTTCCTATCCATAAGAAGGGCAGTCGACTTCATGCTTGCAATTATCGTGGCATTGTTTCCCTATGCGCTTGTGCAAAGGTGTTTGAGCTCATTCTATACAATCCGCTACTCACAGCAGTTCAAAACTATATGAGCCCTAGTCAGCATGGATTTCTCCCAAGGAGATCTTCCACCAAAAATCTTGCTGAATTTGTTAGTTTCTGCTTCGACAACATGGATCGTGGTACTCAAGTTGATGCAGTATCCATCGACCTCAGGGCTGCGTTCGAAAGTATCTCTCATGATATTCTACTCTCGAAGCTAAAAAAACTCGGTTTCCTCGTCTGGCACATCACCTGGCTGCGTTCATATTTAACTGGTCGTTCGTACTACATAAGCATAGGATCTCATCGTTCTCACTCCTTCACCAGCTCCTCCGGTGTGCCTCAAGGGAGTAATTTGGGACCGCTACTCTTCCTCATCTATATAAATGACCTATCTTTTGTTTTACCGCCAGGCCAACACCTAATGTACGCCGACGACGTAAAAATATTCGCTCCAGTTAGAAACGACAGTGACTGTGTACGCCTTCAAATGATCCTTGAGAATCTGGACAGCTGGTGCAGCAGAAACGCCCTCCAAGTGTGTGCTGATAAATGCCAGTGTATATCATTCAGCAGAGCCCGTCACCCTATCACGTTTACATACACTATGCTCAACACGGCTTTGGCTCTCACGACATGTATCCGTGATCTGGGGGTGCTACTCGATCAGAAGATGTCATTTCGCCCTCACATTGATAGCGTTGTTGCGAAGGGAAATCAGCTACTTGGTTTAATTACGCGGACCTGTAGCGAGTTTACCGATCCCATGTGCGTCAAGTCTATCTTCTGTGCCATCGTAAGGTCGTGCCTGGAGTACTGCTGTCCGATCTGGTGCCCTCTAGGCGATGGTGACATCAATCGCCTCGAAGCCATTCAACGGAGACTCACCAGGTACGCGGTTCGACTCCTTCCTTGGCAATCCCACCACGCTCGGCCCACCTACCATCAGCGGTGTCTGCTTCTCGGACTTGAACCACTCTGCTCTCGACGTAAAATCGCCCAATGCCTTTTCATATTCCGGCTCCTTAACGGAAAGATCGATTCCCCGGCATTACTAGCCAGCATCAATTTGTTCGCTCCCTGTCGGATTCTTAGATCCAATTTCCATCTCCGTGTACCGCGTACCCGCAACAACCATAGCCAGGGACACCCTATTTTACGTATGTCCCTCGAGCTCAATGAAGTGTTAGATTTGTTCGATTTTAGTATGTCTACTTCCACGTTCAAGGAGAAATTGCGTCTACGTCACATTTAATGTTTGCTTATAACTAGAAGTTTATTTATATGCTCATTAATTTAATTATAAGGTTGCCGATTAGACACGATGGTCGGTTATAAAAAAAAAAAGATAAGACACGATGGTCCGTCGGTCTCAGCGGAGTAGAGAGACCGATCCGGGCGAGCTTAGCCAACAGCAAGCGATGGTTCACACGATCAAACGCAGCCTTAAGATCAGTTTTACCTCATCCATCTGAGCTCCGGAAGTAAAGGCTGCGTGGCAGTTGGAGACGAATTCCACCAGGTTTGTGGTAACACTGCGTCGAGGAAAGAAACCATGCTGGCGTGTAGAAATATAAGAACGACAGTGATACATTAGCGAGTTTTGTATGACGATCTCAAACACCTTGGCACAAGAAGGCAAGGTGGTTATACCGCGGTAGTTCTCAGCAGAGTTTTTATCCCCTTTTTTGTACACTGGAAACATCACAGAGGATTTCCAGGCCGTGGGTACAGTACTTTGTACCATAGAGAATTGGTAGATTTGAGACAGAAGCTCTGCTAAAAATTCGCGGCATTTGGCAAGGATTGCCGTAGGAATACCATCGGGTTCAGGGTTGTATGAGGTTTTGACCTGTTGTAGAGCACGTAGTACAGTATCTACCGAGATAATAATATCGCGTACATCAATGTCAACAACGTCACGGGGCATATTATTTAAAGCTGCTTCTAATGATAAGCTTGCATCATCCGTAGTAAAGCAGTCCTTGAAACGATCAGCAAATAAGTTGCACATGCCTTCCTTACTGCTTGTGGAGACGTTGTTATATGTAAGAACATCGGGGAGCGAGCTGTTACCACGTTTTGATTCAACATACCTCCAGAATCGTGTTGGTTGTCTGATGAGCGAGAATTTCACTCGGATGAGATAACGAGTATGAAGTTGTCTGTTATAGCTTCTATATACATTATGGGCAGCAACGAACCTTAATTTGGAGTATTGAGTACCATTTGTACTGTAAAAGCGAAAACATGACGCTTTGTTTTGCTTTAGACGGCGTAAACGTGAGTAGCATATCTGGTATACAGAACACACATATGATACACACTATCAGCTATAGACAGATTGTAACACACTTCGGAAAGCCAAATCACACCATTGCAACACATTCATTATAACACATCAGCAAATAAATCCACACCTTAGCAACACACCCAGACCATACCGTTCATAGAAAAAACAATTGAGACACATTTATCGAAAACAACCGAAACGCGCAACATAAGCAATTCAAGCGTTACTGCAGCAAAAAGAGACAAACAGAGAACGCATAGTAATTTAACGCTAAAAGCGCTGCGTAGGCAAAGATCGACCAACGCACCCGTTCCTAGGCTAGAACAACTGAAACTTTCCAGAACCTTTGTAAAAACACTAAAAGCGCAACATAGGCACAAATAGATAGACACCTCACTCCGATACAATGTATAAATTGCACCTCATATCAATAACCTTTAATTAGGGCAAAAACACATTCCAAAACCAAATGTACGAAACCCATTGAGTATAAATAAAACCAATTCCGACCATGGCAAGTCAGAATCGTTCGGACTGTCAGGATAGGACTATGCCCACCCAACATCTATCGACTTCTCATTAAAAGAGTTTAGTTATGTCCCCCTACCCAAGGTAAGGCCTCTAAACTGCAACGTTTCCAGTAAGGGAAACCTCCTAAAGGTTTCTATGATCGCCTGGACGATCAAGTGTTATTCCACCTCGGCTCATGTCAGTAATAACTGACCTACCGCGACGTTGATCGATGCACAGTATGTACCATATGTACGCTCATCACAATACATGGCGACCGTAGCTATCACCTAACCCATTATACGTGCATCAGACCATGGTGGACTGCGACGCGGTGGCATTACAGGACAGCAATCAGATATAAGCGCCAGTAGTGTTGTGTTAAATAGTTCCAATGCTAAGTTAACATCCGGATTATCTTCCATGAAAGACCAGTCAGTAGATTGCAGCAGTTCAGCTAGACGGATAAACTTTGCACAAGCAATATTATCGATGGTGGAGCAGATAGTTTACATGGTAGTAGTGTTGTTTAATAAATCTGGAGGAATGTACACTACACCCGTGATAAAAGTACGTTTATTACCATAAATTCTCACCCAAAGTTGCTCAACGGTATCCTGTGTAGGACGTACGTCCCGTCCGGCAAAATGAGTGTATTTTTTGAGTGATTTGAGTGACTCTGTCGAAATACAGTGTCTCTTCGACGAATGAGTTACACCCTCGCGCGAGCCCTCCCCCTCCCCACCCGTAACGCACGGTGCGCTCTGCAGTTCTCAATGTGTTTGTGTTCTTTCCAGTCATGCTACGAATACATCTAAAGATATTTGATTCTTTCGTTTCTCGTTTTCTTTCATGCATAGACACGATCGCAAATACGCACTTATTCTAGCAGCAAACACAAACAGGGTCATTTTTTATTTCAGTAAACACTTTATTGAAACATAAAGTACACTTTCACAACACATTCACAATCTATCATACTCACGAATGACGTCATACAGCAAAGTACCGGGTCGAGCCAGGCTGCGGGAAACTTGTCGACAATCTGCGTTGCCTCTGTTCAGCAAATTCTTACCTGTCGATGCACTCACTGCATGTGCGTCTGTACATACTGTTCACTTCACACTTCACCAAAACACACCGGCGCACGAAATGCGCATCAACGCACTAACACTGCGCGCGGGACTTAGAACGAAACGCGCACAACCATCTTCGGCAAAGCGTCGCGCTGTACTGGTGGTTTTGTACGCGTAGGATAGGGGGGGACATACGGAGCGATGGTTCGATGCTGTAGTGTAAGCGAGACAACACGATGTGACGAGCAGTTCCAAGTTGGTGAGCTCGCTGAAAGAAGACACACACACATTCACAGACGGCTCGTCAAAGCACGGTATTTGTATTGGTGTTAGTGAAGCGCGCGTGTAAAACAGAATGCGAACTCTCATCGCAGCGCGTTTCTCCTTGCTTCCTCAAGCTTCCTCATAACCCTCGGCCTGAATCACTCAAAATTTGGGGTCTCATTGTTTGCGTGGTTGAAGCATATTCCAAGATACCAAGTGTCACTCATTGCGACTGGTTGTGTTTACTTGTGAACAATGTTCAGTTCTGATCGTTTAATTGCACTCGCGCGTTCGCGTATCACGAATTTCTACAGCAATTGTGAATAAAAGGGTTAAACATATAAAAATTGTACTCCGCCTGTGGTGTGCGCTGTCACTGTGCCGTCGAACTCTGCGCTCTATTGCGATGGCGACTGTGATCTGAAAGAAATATGAAGGTGCTATTAGCAATGATCCTATTCCGTGCTTCGGTCTTTGCGAACATTACTATCACGATACAGGGTTTTCCATTCCAATTAACAACTGTTCATAGTCTAGTAGTGGGGGCTTCACGATTCTAGTCAGTTTTTTGTATGGAGTTTGACAGTTGGAGTCTGCAATCATGTGAACACTTCATACAAAACCGCACAGAAAACTAGCCTGCAATTTTCAGTCTACATTATTTTAGCCTCTAAGCTAGAATTAGATTCGAGTACCTGCTCGAAAAATGGCAAACCAAGGTGGTGTTTACATTCATCCCTA
Source organism: Anopheles arabiensis (assembly GCF_016920715.1). Classification (NCBI taxonomy): domain Eukaryota; kingdom Metazoa; phylum Arthropoda; class Insecta; order Diptera; family Culicidae; genus Anopheles; species Anopheles arabiensis. The sequence goes on from NC_053518.1 coordinate 58,726,855, forward strand.
GGTGCATTAAAGACATCTGGTGATGGAATCCAGAATCAAAGTGTATGTAGTCCAGGTGGTCATGCATGGACATGCTATGAGTTTTTTATAACCTAATTTGAATATCACTTTTTGACAGGATGGGTGAAAACTTGTTCTACCAAGCTTTCTGGAGGCTTGAGAAATACTCAAAACATTCTTAAAATCTTCATTCAGAAACAGAAACGATAAAAATCAGAGGACCGCAGTATATGGAGCAGTTCGAACGCGAATGCAAGCGGATCAGCACCAACCGAATTTCCGGGTCCAAGCAGAATAACGGCAGGACAGGAGCCGGATCTCAACAGTTAAAGCTAATAAATGTGTGTCTCAAGTTGTTAAAGCTAATAAATGTGAACCGTGTACATATCTTTATAGATGATGAATCTAACGCCGGAGCGGAGCTGTGCGCGTCTGACGGCCGAATTAGATTTACAGGAAGAAAATAATTTTGAGGATGTTGGCACGCAAACAATCTAAGAAAAACAAACAACAGGCTGTCACCGAGTGACAGCGAGAACCGAGCTAGATAGAGCGTGGTGTGAGCAGACAGCGCAGGATAAATCCCCACCTGCAGAGGGCAGCACCTCGTGAAATTACCCGCGAACAGGGCTGTTGACCCAACACCCGAAAGCCCGAAGCGTGCGCCATCGCGAAACCGGGAATATGCTGGTCATGAGCAGTAGCATTCGACAGCGGGAATAGAGCGACCAAATTTTTAAGGGCTGCAATTTAAGCATATTTTTCGAAGTGCAATAAAGTTCAATCCTGTAAAAAAAAACGAATATTCCACTCGATTTCCTTCAAGCTGCTAACAGAGGATGATGAAGAAGATGTTTACATAGAAAGAGATACGAAATACCAGTTTTTTTACAACAAATCGCTGTAGGAAGGACTACGTTATGTTGCCGTAACGAAAAATCGGTCCCGATCTACGGCCAACATGATACATGGTCTGTTGTAAAAAAAGCTGAAGCTCTGCCTACCTGCTGACGGTTGAACCCTCTTAAAAACGTCCACCAAGGTCGGGATGCAAATCCAACCAATCTTGGGTGGGAAGTTTTGGTATCAGGGAATAGAGACCGTGATAAGAGAACATTTTGGGTGAGTGCAAGTTTGTTAAAGTTTTATAAATCTTATAAAATAATACAAATAGCAATATACTAATATCTTTTACAAGGCGATTATCCCACATGTTAATCTATTTTCTTTGCAGGTTTTCATCGATGTAAAGGTGGTTTTCATCGATCTTCGATGGTTTCATCGACATAAGTCAGGCAACAGATGTATGAAACAGGTAATAACAAGATGCAAGCAATTTCAACACATCAAAAATAGCCAAAAACATTCCCGCTGCAACTTATCCGCAGTTGATGCTTAATGGTTTTGGTTGGCAAGTTAGAGCCTACTTCGGTCTAAATTCCCGGTTTTTCCCGGAAGTTTTTCCGGTTCATTATGCTTTGCGTAGCGGTTTTATCGATACTTCAATTCCAAATTATTATCAGTTATCGCCTTGAGGAATACGGGGCGTAATTGGGATCGCCCACTAAATCCACTTTTAAATTTGACACGACCGCAACTTCACGAGAGATGATTACGAGTGCAAGGTAGAACGAATAGGCACACCATACCTCAAATGCGCAAGAACCGATATCGGTGAACGTAAGTACTGCACCAGTGCGAATGAGAATTACATATATTGCGTATCATATGTGAGAAACGGAAAATGTTGTCCTTACACATGGGTGTGATGTTGCTCGCCTGTGGTAAGTAGGGAACCATATACAAAACATTCCGTTAATTTAAAATGCACTTAGTACGATGGTAAACAATGACAGCAAAAGTTTGCAATAATTTCCCTTTTTTGGAGAATTTCCCGGTTTTTCCCGGACAAATAAAATTCCCGGTTTATTCCCGGTTTTCCCGGTTTTCCTGGTTGAGTGGCCACCCTGATTTTAAAAACCAATGGTTTCTTAGTGACACAAATTGTATTTGCCAGTTTGTGGAAGCTAAGGAGACACATTCTTCTTTAGTTGTCGTTGGTATGCAGTATGAGTCAAAAGAGGAGATGTTTAAGCTTTCTGCAAAGCACCATATTTCTGAAATAGAACTATCGTCCACAAGTTTTAATATTTATAACGGTTTTCAGTCCAGAAATTCCAAAAAATACAACATTTTCTTGTCAATGACAACGTTTAACTGTCAAAATCAAAATCGTCGTAACTCGAGGGGGTCGTAACTCCGGGGACGCCTGTATACGCGAATGCGCATTACGCGATTCCTCTAAATTTGACAGCGCCATGTGTTTTTGCAAGTATTTTAATTCTTTGAAATATTTTATGCTCTTTTTGAATTTCCTTAATGTACTTAATGCATTTTGCATTACATTTGTGCAAAAGATACCTGTTTTACAACAAAAAACTCAAATTCAAAACTCTGTGGCGATATTTTTCAACCCACAAACCAGTAGTGTAAACTATTTTTACATAGGAATCCGCTATACGCGAAAACTCGAGATACGCCATTGTGCTCGCTCCCGTACGATAGCGTATATCGGAAAATGACTGTAGTCATAAATGCAATAAAAAAACAAGATCAATACATTTTTTGATTCTATACCCTTTGTTATCTAACGCATATTACGCCAAAAACCTGATAGACGAATACTTTTTGCACGCCAGTCAAACCACTTTTTTTAGCTTTTAAAATGTTTTGGTTGTTATTGCACTATCGAAATGCTCATTTTTTAGCAATACGGGTGCATTGATGGTCTCTTTATCAAACCTCATCATTATTTTTAGTAACCCATGCCAATTGCGGCCATTATTCGCCTTTTTCAACAAAATATTCAGCTAGACGAATACTATTTGGACTGACTGTAACTCAAAACTAATTTAATCTGGGTGAACGGATAAAGAAGACAGCAGACCAGCGATATCCCTGAGAGAATAGCTGGAAGGATCGTACGGTACCCACAGAGTAAAGGGGAGAGACAGAAAGTATCGACTTTTTGAACTACTTTTTCATGGCCATTGTCATAGACAAAAACTATGAGCGAAATACTCCAGACAATCTGCCACAATTATAGTGCTTTTCGTTTTAAAAAAATCCCTTCGTCGTATATTGACTTAAATGCGACGATCACCCGACATATGGTTAACGTTCACTTGACGCACACACGACGTCGTAAATAATAACTGGCTGGGTTTTACTAAAACATTATACAAATTTCAAAAATATCACGAACTTTTGATTAATTATAACATTTGACTCATTTTCCGTGTTATTCGCATATCCAGACGAGGTCAAGTCCCGATGATCCCCGATAAACAGCGCTCCACTGTACCTTCATTGTACAATTCACATTGCGCAATGGAGTGACGACAATTATTCTTACCAACAATGAAACAGAACCATACGCGATTTTTCATGATATTCTTCACCAACATTTTACAACAAAGTTTTAACAAAAATATTTAATGCAACACTATAGAAACTTGATGGGAAGAATGATACATACTCAGACATCATACTACCATTCGAAATTGTTCTGAGCATTTTCAAAGAACTAACTTAACATAATACATAGTTGCACAAACAAAAACGTACGTTTAGCTATTTCACATTCTTTTCACAAGGCAGCGAGCTTATTGTTTACACCAGGACAAGAGCAAGCACTTTCAGCCAGATTAGTTGTCGCGAATTATAAACATGGCGGACATTTCTACATGCGATAAGCTATGTTGCTATCTAGCTTAGCCGGCGCTCTAGCAACCATCGAACACGACATCAGACCAAGGTCTATGTAGGAACGACATACCGTTACGTCAAGGTATGTGTATTAGGACACGGTAATCGCGCATGCGGACCAAGGTGGATTAAGAATATTAGATGGCGGAGTCTAGAGCATTTTGACAATTCGTCACTTGACGTAAGGTCTCCAGGATTATAATATTATTTACATATTTTTAATTGGTTCATTTAATTTTTCTACCATTTTTTTAAATTAAAATTACTTATAAATCTTCTTCGTTTTGGCTCAACAACCGTTATCGGTCAAGGCCTGCCTGTACCACTTATGGGGTTGGCTTTCAATGACTTTTTGGATTACCCCCCATCAAGGTGTATGGATATTAGGAGGTGAAGTGCTTCAGAGCAAATTGACATTTCACGACTTGACATAACAATACTGGGGGCTCCGGTATTAAAATCGGGGAGGGCTGGACGGGGGTATAGAGAATTGTATGCGATTTGACATAACAATACTCAATGATGGCGCCCGGAAAACGCGCTAACAATTCACCTCCTTAATAAACACACCTTGCCCCCCATAGCAGGATAGTCAGTCCTACGTAGGGCGGCACGGTCTACTTGGGGCTTGAACCCATGACGGGCATGTTGTTAAGTCGTACGAGTTGACGACTGTACCATGGGACCGGCTTATAAATATGTTACCATTAAAACAAAGATTAAGGTGAGTTATTCAGTGTTATTTAGTGAATTTATTGTTTATTGTATTTTCGACATATTTGAATTTACAAACTAAGAAATCAAACTTCTTTCTGAATAAAAAAAAACTAAGAAATCATTCATTTTTCCTATTCTCATATTTTATCCTCATTATCGTCTCGTAGATCAACATGAACAATTTAAGTGAGATTAGAAATCTTGTTCATATGATTTTAAAATTCGTGACAAAACAAATCATCTACTCTTTTGTTATTACAGATGGTCGCCGAGATACACGGTACCTCTTGTAGGGATCAAGAGTGAGAGAGAGAAGTTTAGCGAAATCAGAGAGAGCGAAAATATTGAAACATGCAAAAATGAGGATAAGAGAGGAGAGATTGGACGAAAGCAGAGATAGAGATGAAGAAGGCGCGTGGAAAAGGAGACGGACGTCTACCGGTAGTTAGCGGTAGCTGGGATCAAGAGAGAGTGAACTCCGAGAGTGAATCGAGAGAGAGAGAGTGTGAGAGAGGGATAGATCGTGAGATCAGGGAGAGAAGACAAGTCAGGCGACAGGGAGAAATAAAGGAGCCTCGGGTCAGTCTTGTGGTTGATCGCAAAGAGATCGGTTGAGCGTGAAACAACAACAACAAAAAAAAAAGAAATTGAAAAAAAAAAAAAGCCTGATAAATAATTAAAATGTGTGACGATTACGACAATGGCGCATGTCGGTAAGTTTGGTGGTTTGATTAGTTCGAGATATCCTATTGCATATATAAAAAGGCAAAATAAGGTACTCGGTGTTTGTTTCGCGTGTTTTGCGTGCGTGGTGTGCGTGAACAATGTAAGGACGGAATTGACGCTTTAGCATTACCATTGTTCTCTAAACAAAAGACCGCGCATAAAAAAAGTGTGGACAAAATTGGCGCTCATACACCAGCCTTGTTCTTTTGACGTGATGATGTGTGTGTGAATAATGTGTGGTCGGAATAAAAAAAAAAAAAAAAAAGGGGAGAGCCTCGAGCGGTTCGGTTTGTATCATGATACGAATAGCCAATTTTGATACAAAAAAAAAAGCGAGAACCTCGAGCGGATTGCGCATGTGTATGATAAAATGAGAGCCTCGAGCGGTTCAGTTTATATTGTAATACAAAAAAAAAAAAAAACCAATTGCGTGTATATTAAAAAAAAAGCGAGAACCTCGAGCGGTTCGCACGTATATATACATATTATAAAAAAAAAGAACGAGAACCTCGAGCGGTTTGAACGTGTGTATGAAATAAAAATGAGAGCCTCGAGCGGCTCAGTTTATATTGAAATACAAATAACCAATTGCTAGTATAAATATATATATATATATATATATATATATATATATATATATAAAAAAGCGAGAACCTCGAGCGGTTCGCACGTGTATATATATATTAAAAAGGGGAACCTTGAGCGGTCCAAACGAATTTAACATAGTAACATAACAAAAAAAACTAGCTGGTATGCAAAAAAAAAAAAAAAAAAAAAAAAAAAAAAAAAAAAAAAAAAAAAAAAAAAAAGTAAAAACGGTGATTCGAGTAAGGGGGCGACTCAACACGTATTCGAAGAAACCTTACCGCACGCGTGCGATCGTGATACACACACATTGAACGCTATTAAAACAAAAAGGGGTACAGGAAACTGACATGAACTATTCTATTGTTGTCTTTTCGTTAGCGACAGAGAAATAACAAAAGCGAACGTTGACGCTTTGATTCGGGCTTTGGAGAAAGAAAAGCAGAAGAACTCCTTTTTAGAATCACTGTTAAAGGATGGTTGCGTGAGTTCAACGAAACGACGAAATGACTGGATCGAGGAACCTTCCGACAACCAATTGTTCGAAGCTACTCCTCGTGGATGTTCTACATTTCTTGATTCTGGAACACAATCCACCAACGAGGCTTCCATGTCGGCGTCCATGTCTTTCGCCACATTGCAAATTGCCGTTTGCCAACCGAAAGACGGAAAAGAAGAAGTGGACAAGACGACATTCGATAGATGGAGAGAGTTATTTGAAGCGGCAATGGAGTTTGCGGGAATTACCAGTGAAACTCTAAAAATGAATGCCTTTAAAATGAAGGCAGGCCCTTCACTGTTGGGCATTCTAGAAAGTACGTCGACAAATGATTCAGCCAAGGATGCGAAACTATTTCCATACACTAACACAATGGATCGATTAGATCACTATTTTAATTCCCATTATTACGTGTTTCGTCAGCGTCAAAAATTACGCACGATGAACCAAATCAAAGGTGAATCGGACTACCAATTCGTAAAACGAGTGATCGAATCTGGGAAATTATGTAATTACAAGGAGGAACAATTAATCGAAACAATTGTCGACGTGATACAGGTGCATGCTATTAACCCCAAAGTACGTATGGCAGGATGGAAAATTCTCAAAAAACGCGGAACAATAACAGATCTACTGGAAAAAGTTCGAACATGCGAAATAGAGAAATTTAACGAAAACGCTTTCGCTAGAGACCACAGACAAAATGAAACTACATTAGAGGTTTCCGCTGTGTCGCATAACACCAACGCAAAAATGTCTCGCACTAGGGAGTTTCAACGTGATTATCCCTCATACAAACAAAAACATTGGGGTATGCAGGAGAATAGAGGCTTTAGCAAAGGCGAATTTTCAAAATTCTCCACGAATCGTTCATTCGGTATTCGTCGCATCCTGTGTTGGAGATGTAGCAGCAATACACACCAGCCAGAAAACTGCTACGCAATAGATAAAAGATGCCGCCGCTGCAATGTCATAGGACATATAGAACGTGCGTGCCATCCTGATCTCTTAAACAATAGCAAGCGCTATCCGACAGATGTTGTCGAACCGGCTGTACCTAATAAAATTCGGAAAATTGCTGCTATTACGGAAAGCGGTATTCCTGGAAAGTCGGATCACGAGCAAACAGCCGTAAGTGAGGCTTTTCCAACCGAATCTGAGTAGAAATCTACTTATTTTTGTTTACTCTTTTACTCCATTTATTATTTTTTATGTAATACATCAATATACACTTTCCTAAATTGGCGATGAAATTTAGAATGAATTTCAATAAACCTACTTGATTTAATGAATAGATGAACAAATTCCTTGAATTCAAATATAATATGCAAGTTGTGGCGTTAAAAAAAAAAAAAAATTAAAATAAAACAAAAAAAAAAATTAAAATGCATGTATCTATTGGGATATGATCGGGTATACAAACATAAAGTAAAACGTATGCAGGAATAAATATTCTTAGACATAGATAGCTTCGATTCGATCATATTTTACCATCATTTGTTTAACGAATTCTATATAATAAATTTTTATATTTACGTTTTAGGATGTATCGCAACAAGTGCTTCAAAATAATTCCATCGAGATCAATAATTTCGTGAGGGAAAACAAATCTTTGCATAGCATTTGCCAAGAAAAAATCGATCTCGTGTTCATTACAGGTTACGTAGCGGGCCTCGCTATTAAATTTATGATTGATTCGGGTGCGGATGTTAACACTATAGGGAAAGATAGTTTCGATTGTCTATCAAAGGAAGACCCTAAGTTGTCTCATATTTTCAATTTAAAGAAAGGGTCTGATCACCATTTAAAAGCATACGGAATGGAAGAAGACATTCCGGTAATAGCTTCCTTCGTAGCTGAATTATTTATATCTAACGACCGCCCTCGAACGATGGAAAAATTCTACGTCGTGCCTAACGAAAAAGCATTATTAAGTAGAAACACAGCATTGCGATACAGCGTTTTACAGCTGGGCTTGAACGTTCCAGTTAAATCATATTCGGGATATAACACAATCCGATTATTACCCGGAGAGATTTTCGTATTGACAGATTTGATCGAATTTCCTAAATTTAATGTTGCTCCTGTAATGTTATCATACGATAAAGAAATGCCACCATCCCGAAACGTGTTCACCAGTATTCCACCAGCGTTTAAAAACGAAACGTTGAAAAGATTGGACGACCTTCTAACTACGGGCATCATAGAACGCGTTACGGACAAAATGGAAAATTCATTCTGCTCATCTTTGTTGGTGGTTCCAAAAGGTAAAAACGACATCCGTTTGGTCGTAGACCTAAGAGGTCCTAATAAAAGAATCATCAGAACACCATTTCGAATGCCAACATTGGAGGCGATTTTATCAGAATTAAATGGTGCCTCATGGTTTTCCACGATCGACCTGTCGAGTGCTTTTTTCCACGTGGAATTACACCAAGACTGTAGACACCTGACAAATTTTTTCGCTGGAAATGGTACATTCAGATTCAAGAGACTGCCATTCGGTCTGTGCAACGCCCCGACATTTTTCAAGAAATTCTACAAACGAAAATATTAGCAGGATGTCCAGGTGTCGTGAATTATTTAGACGATATTTTAGTTTTTGGTAGCTCGAAGGAAGAGCACGATAGTAATTTAAAAATTACACTCCAAAGACTGCGAGAACATAACGTCCGGTTAAACTCCACCAAATGCGTGTTCGGATCGCAATCGGTAAAATTTTTAGGGTTCAATTTATCTGGAGACGGATGGCGAGTTGAAGACGATAAAAGGAAAGCAGTGGAAAATTTTCGAAGACCGGAGTCGTTGTCCGAGGTAAAAAGTTTTTTGGGCTTGGTTAACTTCACCGAGCGCTTTATCCACAAACGTGCCGAAAAGACTACAAGCCTTAGAGCACTCGCAAAGTCAGACACCTTCTACTGGACAACGCAGGAGGAACAAGAATTCGAATACTTAAAGACAAGAGCATTAAACTCTATTGTCAGGCTCGGATATTTTGACCATAAAGATCGTACGGAACTATACGTCGATGCGTCTCCGACCGGGTTAGGTGCAGTTCTCGTACAATACAACGAAGAAGGTAGTCCGCGTGTAATATCGTGTGCGTCTAAGTCCCTTACCCAATCGGAACAAAAGTATCCTCAAACACAAAAAGAAGCACTGGCGATCGTTTGGAGTGTTGAGCGATTTTCATATTACCTGATAAACAAATATTTCAAAGTAAGGACTGATTCAGAAGCCAACGAATTTATTTTTGGCGGGTCTCATCGCACTGGTAGACGAGCTATGACAAGGGCAGAAGCATGGGCCTTACGTTTACTACCGTATCATTTCGGCATCGAAAGAGTTCCTGGTAATATGAATGTCGCCGATGTTTTATCCCGACTAATTTGCAAGTCACAGGTTGACGATGCTTTCGACGAGGACAACGAAAAGCACATATTGTATTCCTTGGATGCGGGAGACATGTCTATTTCGTGGACGGAAATACAGACAGCCTCGGAGACAGACGAAGAACTGGAAGCAGTAAGGTTAGGAGTTCAAACCGGAAAATGGTCCAATGCTCTTAAACGTTATGAATCCGAATCAAAACATCTAAGAACGCTTGGTCACATTGTTTATAAAGACGATCTAATAATTCTACCTACATCTCTTCGTTCCAGAGCAATTAAAGCAGCTCATCGGGGTCACGTTGGTTGCGAAGCTACCAAACGAATTTTACGGGAGTTTTTCTGGTGGCCGAATATGGCAAAACAAGCAGCTCTATTCGTATCTAATTGCGAAATATGCCTGGTTATATCTAAAAGGAATCCTCCTATACCTCTTTCCAGTAGACAACTTCCAGATGGACCATGGGAAATTTTACAAATTGACTTTTTGTCCTTACATGGCTACGGATCCGGTGAATTTCTCTTAACCGTAGACACCTACTCCCGTTATTTACATGTTTCTGAAATGAAACAAACTGATGCCAGAAGTACTAATGCTGCCCTTTGTAGAGTATTTTCAGTTTGGGGGCTACCTCTCATCATACAGAGCGACAACGGACCTCCTTTCCAGGGATCAGAATTCATCGAATATTGGGAAAGTAAAGGAGTGAAAGTCCGGAAATCGATCCCTTTAAGCGCGCAATCCAACGGAGCCATCGAAAGGCAAAACCAAGGAGTTATTAAAGCCTTGGCAGCGGCAAAACAAGAAGGTAGGCCCTGGAGAATGGCGTTAGACGAGTACATCCACGCTCACAACACACGGAAGCACCATTCACGGTTAGGAGTGACGCCGTTCGAGCTGTTAGTCGGTTGGCGATATAGAGGAACATTTCCGTGTTTATGGAACTGGAAAAACAAATTAGACAGAAATACGGTCCGAGAAAATGATGCGTTTTCAAAACTGGTTAGCAAGCAGTTTGCTGATAGTCGTCGAGGAGCGAAGGAAAGTAACATAATGGTAGGCGATATCGTATTGACTACTGTTTTACAAAGATCTAAGACAGATCCTACTTTTTCGAAGGAGAGGTTCACAGTGTTAGCAAGGGAGGGAGCAAAAATCGTTTTAATTAATGGGAAAGGTGAGAAGTTAACTAGAAACATACAAGATGTAAAAAGGGTCCCCAATGGGGCAACAGAACAATCAATTGAGGAGGAATTAGTAGATCCAATTGAAACTACAGAAATCGATTATAGCGAGAGTGATCATTTAAAAAGACCCAAAAGAATCATACAAGTCCCTAAGAAATACAAAGACTCAATTATGTATCATATTTGCTACCAAGAGTAGGGGTGATGGAAGATGTAGGGATCAAGAGTGAGAGAGAGAAGTTTAGCGAAATCAGAGAGAGCGAAAATATTGAAACATGCAAAAATGAGGATAAGAGAGGAGAGATTGGACGAAAGCAGAGATAGAGATGAAGAAGGCGCGTGGAAAAGGAGACGGACGTCTACCGGTAGTTAGCGGTAGCTGGGATCAAGAGAGAGTGAACTCCGAGAGTGAATCGAGAGAGAGAGAGTGTGAGAGAGGATAGATCGTGAGATCAGGGAGAGAAGACAAGTCAGGCGACAGGGAGAAATAAAGGAGCCTCGGGTCAGTCTTGTGGTTGATCGCAAAGAGATCGGTTGAGCGTGAAACAACAACAACAAAAAAAAAAAGAAATTGAATAAAAAAAAAAAAAAGCCTGATAAATAATTAAAATGTGTGACGATTACGACACCTCTTAGGCAGCGGTATAATCTTGTCGTGCGCAAAATTGTTGCTGGCAAAATGTATGGATGTTGCCGGCAAATGTATGGATGGAACTTTGTTGCCGGCCAAATTGAAAGAAATTTGATTTTTGCCTGACAACATTTTCTATTTACCTTGGTCATGGTAATCGGGTTTATGAAATGAAACAGCAGCAGTGTGCGTTTTGTTGACATCCGACATCAATTTGTAATTTAAGCATTTATAATACATTCTTTGGTATATACAGCAAAGTGTATGAATATCAGGTGGTCTCGTCCCATGCAAATTGACAACTAATTTCGAAATAAAAAAAGCTGCTTTTGACAGAATGAGTGAATTGAATTTCCATAGGAACCGTTCGCTTTGTTCTTAGCAACACATACGTAGTACACAGTGGTGTCCTCATCGACGGCATTATTTTGATCCAAAAATGGATTTTAATTAGTTCAGATTTGGTTTAGCTTACAATAAGAAATATTTGTGTGCTTTTTAAGATATTTCAGTGCAAATAACGAAGATTCTAAGATTGTTTGTGTATTCGGCAAGTTCGCAGAAAGCTTGTTTGGGGAAATGTTTTCACCCATGCTGTCAAAAAGTGACGTTCAACTTTTGCTATGAAAAACAGGCTATGAGACCACCTGATCTTTATACACTTTGATATACAGTTTGGAGGCAGCTCGGGACCGGACGGTTGCCGGTTAATCGATATGCACGGATAATAGTCCAAGAAATGTCGAATTCATATAAAAATGATACAATTCACTAGTTTTATGATTAATTCACTTGGAATCAATCGATTAATCGTTAGTAGAATATTATATGAATCAATAACTGTAAGTTTAACAGCTGTACATGAACAAAAAAGAATTTAGAAAATACCTCTAGACACTACAGAGCTGCACAAAAAACTGGTCGCCCACGTACGTTTGAACAGCTATCACATTTATGCGCACGGTTAAGCCGCCCGCCAGTTAATCCGCCCACGGATAATCGTCGTGTACAGGTGTCTCCCGGACCGAAAAAATGTCCCAAAGCAAGGCGTAAGTCGAAAAAGTCGTATGTCGAATATCTATGAATATAAAGTTTATAACCGAAGTTGAAAAGTTGGAATCTATGATATCGTGTATTTTATTTAAAATAATGTTCGATAATGCAATAATTATATTTTAAAAGCCGTATAAAACATAGATATTCAATAAAGGGTAGTTGTGGAACCTTTGGAAATGTGTGTATAACGGTTATCAGCCCAGAAATTCAAAAAAATACATCAATTTCTTGTCAATGACAACTATTAACTGTCAAAATCAAAATCGTCGTATCTGCGAATCGTCGTAACTCGAGGGGGTCGTAACTCGGGGGACGCCTGTATATTATTTTTTTCAATTCTTTATTCAACAAATGAATGATGAAAAATAAACTCTGAACTGTTAATTGGCTAATTTTTGACGCTAAACAATGTCAAAGCGAAATGTTGCAAGCAACATTCATAGACCACCTCAGCGATATGTTTCCGAGCAACAATGTTGCGCGCAACAACATTGAACTGCTGCCTTACCGTCCAAATAGACATAAGGCCCGATTATTAAACACAAATTGTAAAGACAAGTTGTCAAAATCGGAGGATTTGTATTATGACATCCGTTTGTGTTGTGTGTTGGAAAAATAAAATTTGACGAAACACAAACTCACAAGCATACTGCCAAGATATGTATTATGAAACACAAACGGAAATCCAAAATTGTCGAACTGCTTTCCGTCAGCTTTTTGTCACGGAAAGGTGCCAATCTCAGATTGGTTGACCGACGCAACACAAGAACAGAGTTGTTACTGTAGCTTTCACGACAAAATATAAGTATTTCATTTCAGAAATTATCAAATTTTATCATTTTAAACAAAAATATGTGTACTGCCATATCCATACAAATGGCGATATACTTGTGATACTGGTAACGTGCTGCTGTTTTGGGTTAAGAAGCTGCTGTTATTTCCTTCCTCTGTTGTACTTCGATGGTAGTCGAAAGATGAAGGGCTCACGCACCCGGTTTGCGTTCAACAGCATTGGATTCCAGCAACTTCTTTAGTGAGTGACTGTTTCAACAACCAACAGCAGAGGCACATGTAATTATCACATCTAATACTGCTTACACTTTTAGGAATAACAAAGACTCGGAGGGCTTGATCTCCGCCAGAATGTCAAGGAAAATTTCCTTAGACACACGAAATTTTTTCTTAAATCTGAAATTAACAACCACGAAATGAAACATGTATAACACGGTTTGCACAAATGATCCACATGCATAAGGCCCGTGTCTGTGCTCCATCGCATGCGATTTTATCGCACGTGCTGTCAAACGCTTTTTCGTATGAATGAAAATTATAGTTGAGTTGATTATGAAAAATTAAGTTGAGATTGTTCCTACAAAACACCACACATTTAGTTTGACAGATAAAATCTGATGCGGCGTCCGACGAAATCAAAATTTTTTGATTCCGTCGTACGACGAAATCGCACGTCCGACGTTAACTGTCAAATTCCATATAAAATTTTGACAGGCCTTCCGATAAAATCGCATCCGATGGAGGACAGACACGGGCCTAACTCACGCTTGGTTGGAAAGCTGCAACGAGTCGAAAACACTTCGAAGCAGTCGGCGCTGTTTTGCCAGATCTACCGTTGTTTCTTCTTCACAGCTGCTATCGTCACTTACAAAGTAGGAGAAAATCATTTCGATGTTTTAAATAAGGATCGTTTATCAAAACGATCGTGTCTTACCGTCCAAATAGACATACAGCAACACGTCGCGCGCGACGACTTCGCGCGCGAAAAAAGTAGCTAAATTTTGCAAACAGAGCTACTCGTCGCGCGCGACAATTTTGCTTCATCCTTAGTAATCGAATTGTCTAGTTTTATCTAGTTGTCGCTCTATAGCAAATAGACATAGAGCGACAACGTCGCGCGACGAAAAATAGCTCAAAATTTCACTCGGTGTAGATCAAAGTAGCTCATTTGACTCAGTCAACCAACTTGTTTTATATTTGAAAACAGACAAAAATAGGTTAAAATGTGTTCAAATCTATTTTTTTGCGTTTGGCATTAATCTGGCTTTAAAATAAACTAGATAATTCGATTATTTAGGATGAAGCAAAATTGTCGCGCGCGACGAGTAGCTCTGTTTGCAAAATTGAGCTACTTTTTTGCCGCGCGCGCTGTTGTCTCACGCGACGTTTTCGCTTTATGTCTATTTGGACGGTTATACACGGATTCGAAGATACGCGGTTTTCCAAATTTGACAGTTCTTTGAGCAAATTGTACTGATTTGACACATCCATTGTGAAATACAGGTGTCCCCCGAGATACGACTGTATTTGGGACCGAAAAAATGTTCCAAAGCAAGGCGTAAGTCGAAAAAGTCGTATGTCGAATATCTATGAATATTAAGTTTATAACCGAAGTTGAAGAGTCGGAATTTATGATGTCGTGTATTTTATTTAAAATAATGTTTGATAATTGTATTGTATTGTATTGTATTTCTTAGTTGCGAGTCCGCCATATAATGGTTACACAAGCTTTAGTAATAATAATAGTAGTGTAAAAGGTGATAAAATTACTGAAGATAATAACGGAAGGCTGAAGTTGTTTCTTGCTCGAATGTTCAACTCGATCTGTCAATCTTTATTGTTCTTCTTCGTTGCGTTTCGACAATTGTCAGTGTGACAGCAGAATCAAGGTTCTTAATGGTTGACATATGATTCTGAGACGTATATAAAACTAAGGTAACATTTACATAGTTTACAACTCGGCCATCCTGAAAAACCGAATTGACCTCAATTCTATCTGATTCAACTACAGAGGGAGCAATGCTGAGTGTTGTCTGGATTCATCGGAATTTTGAGTCGTAGTTGGTTGCACCCATAGTCTTAACTTATCTGATTCTAAGACCCCATCGTAAGGTATTTGGCTTACTTGATAACCTTCAATATCTCGCACCACGTAACGATCGTTTGGAAGTACTTTATGAATAATGTATGGGCCTCTGTATTTGGCGATTAGTTTCTTATTTGTATTAGTCGACGTGTCTGTGTTTTTTATGACAAAATAATCTCCTACGCTATAAACTGGAGCCGGGTTATTTTTCTTAAGAAATAGTCTTTCGTTCGTTTGTTGGGACTTATGTATGTTCTCAGAAGCTTGATGAGGTATTGATTCGAAGTTTCTACAGGGTGTAGTATTTTTGTTTTCTAAAAATTCAGTGAGCTCATCGATTACTGTACCCCGTTGTTCAACTCCAAAAAGCATGATTGATGGGGAATATTTGGTTGACGCATGAATTGTATTATTCAAGGCATATTCTACTTTAGTTAGTTGGGTGCTCCAATTTTCATGATCGATAGAACTTGAAAGTTTGCTAAGAATTGGTCGCAGCACTCTATTGACTCTTTCAACTTGCCCATTTGCTTGAGGTGAGCTAGTTGCTGTTAGAACATGAGAAATTCCGCGGGATGTTAAAAAATTGATAAATTGGGCAGATGTAAAACATGTGGCCCGATCACTAATGTTTCGATTAGGTCGACTATAATAAGCCATATATTGGAGTAAAGCATTACAAACTTCTCGTGCATTGGTTGTTGTTGTTGGGTACAACTTGACAAATTTTGTAAATGCATCGATTACAACTAATACGTATTTTCTCTTTGATTGAGACGTAGGTAAAGGTCCCAAGTGATCGATGTGTATTGTATCGAATGGAGTTGCTGTTTTGGGAATGCTATGGAGATTTTTGTTATTATTGCGTGCTGGCGAGGAATATATAATACATTTCAGACAATTTTTTATAAAGTTTTCTACTCTTGTCTTCATTAGCGGGAACGAATAGTGTTTGCTAATCTGATCGCAGCATTTCCCGGTTCCTAAGTGGCCTATTTTCTCATGAATATTTCGAATCACGTTATCAATCATCTCCCTAGGAACGTAAAGTTGCAATTTGTTAGAAGGTGATTGTCGGTAGACTAATCCATCTTGAAAAACGTATCCGTTCACAGGCCTGGACTCAAGTTCATTTTTCAAATTTTCTATGACTGGATCACGAGACTGGGTTATTTGTAACTGACTGTCAATGTCTAGTTCTTCTATTAAATTTACAGAAAATGATCGGCTTAAAGCATCCACATGACTCATGGCGTACCCGGGCGATGTTGCATTGTGTAGTTATAATTTTCTAAGAAAAGAGACCAACGTGCAATTTTTGCAGAGGCATTTCGATTTTTCAATGTCTCTACGAGGGAATTGCAGTCAGTGAGAATTTTTATCGGGATACCATGAACATAGCTGTGAAAGCGTTTGAGTGCATAAATGACCGATAAGGTTTCTAGTTCATAGCTATGTAGTTTAGATTCGTCCTTAGAAGTTGTTTTGGAAAAATAGGCTATAGGATGAAATTTGTTATCGTCTTGTATTTGCAATAATACAGAACCAAAACCAGTAGCACTGGCATCACAATGCAGCTCTGTTTCACGGGTGGGATCAAATATGGATAAAACTGGGGATTCAATTAGCTTTTGCCTAAGATTATTGAATGCGGTTAGGCAATCTGAGTCGAAAATAAAAGGCTTTTCTGCTCGTAGTAAATTTGTCAATGGTTTGGCTAGGTTAGCAAATGAAGGTACAAAACGACGAAAATAAGAAAATAGTCCAAGACATCTCTGGACTTGTTTAATATCTTTGGGAATAGGGTAATTCTTGATTGCTGAAATATGCTTATTACTAGGGCATATTCCGTTCGAATTAGCTTTATAACCTAAATAATCAATTTCTTGATGAGCTATATAGCATTTATCAAGACGCAGTTCTAAACCACATTGACGATTTTTTTTAAGAACTGCCGATAAGACTTGAAGGTGTGTTTGAAAATCTTTTGAAGCAATAATTATATCGTCTAAGTAGACGACAAGTTTTTCTGAGTCTATGAATTCTCTAAGAATGGAGTTTATAAATCTTTGGAATTCCGATGGAGCATTTTTTAATCCAAATGGCATTTTTAGGTATTCATACTGCCCATCTGGTGTGACAAAGGATGTCGGTCAAGGCCTGCCTGTACCCACTTGTGGGCTTGGCTTTCAGTGACTAATTGATTCCCCCCATAGCAGGATAGTCAGTCCTACGTATGGCGGCGCGGTCTATTTGGGGATTGAACCCATGACGGGCATGTTGTTAAGTCGTACGAGTTGACGACTGTACTACGAGACCGGCTAACAACAAAAGAAGTATACTTTATAGAATTTTCGTGCATCTTCACTTGATGAAACCCAATTTTTAATTCCAATAAACTAAAGAAATTCTTATTACTTAAATGTTCTAGGCACGTGTCAATTAGAGGGATTGGGTAGTTGTCTCTTATTGTTATTTTATTTATAGGTCTATAGTCAACACATTTTCTTATTTCTCCATTCTTTTTGCGCACTAAAACGAGTGCTGAAGCGTAGGGAGAATTGCTTGGACGAATTATCTTTTTTTCTAGAAGATCTTTGACAATTTCCTTAACTTGGTTACGTTCAGCGTATGAGAGGCGTCTTGGTTTGCAGTATATTGGGGTGTCATGAGTAAGGCTTATTTTCATGCTATGTTCAGGATAATTAATTTGATTTGTGAGAATGTTAATGTAATTGTCTGCTATTGTTTTTTTAGGGCATCAATTTGATCTTTTTGTAGATTCTGGTTTATATTAAGTGTTTTACTCTCAGAGATATCAATAGCGCAAAGTTCTGCAAAAACCAAGTTTTTGTTTTTCTCGAAAGGGCATTCTTCATATTTATCATAACGATTTGACTCTTGTTCAATAAAACTATGGTGTGCAACTTTCCTCGACTCAGTAATATTTGTTTGTTTTAAAATACCGATGTGTTGAAGCAGTGAAAACATGTGTGGTTGTAACACGGGAAGATTTATGTTTTTATTTATATTCATTAATTCATCTTTATTGTATTTAAATTTGATTTGTGTGAGACGGATATTAAATTTTATAAGTAAGTCACGGTCGATAATTAATGGCCAAACCATGCTTCCTGCACTGAGAATGTGAAATGTGTGTTCTTTAGTTTGATCATTGAATTTAATTCGACACTTCAACTGGCCACGTGTTTTAAGTTGATTATTTCCTAAACCACGAAAATTTGATGTTTTGATAGCATTTAGACAGGATTTTGGGACCAGTGATTCATCAATGAAGCATGTTGGACTTCCTGAATCAAAAAGACAACGCACACAGTCAGTCACATTGCTCCAACAATCTTTTAACTCAAAGGCAACACTCACCTCTTGTGTTTCTTGCAGTGTAACTACGGAGTCTATCGGTTGTAAAAACTGCTGCTGTTGAAGTGTTTTTCCTTTCTGGGCAGTCTTTGTAAGTGTGATTCCTCTGATGACAGTGAAAACAGGCTCCTGGTGGACGAGGCGGTTTCGGGCACTTCACGTCACGATAATCACGATAATGCCCAAAAGCCGAACAATTAAAGCATCGAGTTTCTGAAGCTTCTAGACTGCCGACGGGTTGTCGTGGTGAAGCACGAGTTGACGGTGGTGCTTTTAGCATACGCAGTTGTCCGTATTTTCCCAACAACTTCTTCAGATCCTCCAGTGTGTTGGCTGCATAACGCATACCACTCGTGTTGCTTGCATCTCCCATGTTGTCGATGATGATAGTAATAAGTTCTTCTTCGGGTACAGCTCCCTTTTTAGCTATCTTTTCCATTTCCAATACATATCGAAATGTTGTTTCAGTGGGTAGAAGGCGCCGGCGTCGCAATTCAGCGTAGACACATTCCAATGAAGAGCCTTTTCCGAAAGCTGCGGTTAGCTTTACTTTGAGTTCAACATAGCTACTCGCATCCACGGTCTTCGCGAATATAGCCGCAGTTCCAACTAAAAGCCGCCGTGTAACAATTAACATCGATATGTCTTGAAGTTGAAGTATGCCTGTTGCCTTTTCGAGTTCCTCAAACCAAGGAGTGATACTTTCTGATTTGTCACCAGAAAACGGCGCAACCATGCCTGAAACACACTCGAAAACGTCACGCGCTGGAGCGAGTGCATTTACGTCGGCACTCGTTCCGCCAGCGGTCGTTGCCTTCAGCTCAGCCATTTCTTTCTGGAGTAAAAGTAGGCTTTTTTCTAGTTCCAACTGGCGTATGCGCTCCTCCAAAGCAGAGTTGGGGTTCACTTTGTGCGAATGTATCATTTCTCGGTCAATGGTTGCACGAGCAGCAGCATCGGTTGTGGCAATTTCAGGAATGTTGTTTTCTTCTGTCGCACCAGCAAGGGCAGCGGTTGTATGATCTATCTTCATGGGAAGCTAAGGCGGCCATCTTGGACGATCCGGCTATTGTTCTGTCCACAAGATCTTTTGGCTCACATTTTTGAGAAATTTTGTCGTATAACATCCGGATTTGCTCTATTGTGGTTGCCGATGGTACACGCGTTCCGGTAGACTGAATTTCACTCAGCATTTACTCTTTGGTAGGCATTTTGAATATCCCACTTCTGAGTTGTAAAAGGTGATAAAATTACTGAAGATAATAACGGAAGGCTGAAGTTGTTTCTTGCTCGAATGTTCAACTCGATCTGTCCATCTTTATTCCCGCTGCGCAAATTCGAGCAGTTTCCAGCGCAGAAAATGTACCAAAATCTGCGCTGGCCAGCGCAGATTTTGGCCCGATCCCCGCGCTGGACTTCAGCGATTCCTGCGCTGGGTCGAGCAAGTTTAGCGCCATCTGTGGGCGAAATGGACGAACTATTTATGGCGGCGGAGCAAAAAAACGGTCAAAAAAATTTAAAATTATTGGCGCCCATTTTCTCGTCCGCTTCTTCTCCCTCCCTCACCAAGCCTTGCCTTACTTGCGCTTCTGCCCGTGCCTTCCGCCGCCCGCTGATTGGCTGTTGCGTTGTATGCGTTGATACTCATATGTGCATTGCGGTTGTGTATTGTTATTGGTGGGTGTTAGCATCTATTAATTTGTGAGTGACCTTGAGACGCTGTGGGAGAAGCTGGATTGGGATTCAAAGTGTTATCGGTGTAGTGATGGTTTATTTTATTTCGTGCCGCTGCTGATGAGACCATTCGATGCCCGTGCCAGTTGAGGGTGAAGAAGTCTATTTGAAACAAGCGTAGGAGAACGTCTAACACTAATCTAATATTTTTTAATTTGAACATGTTTAATGCTTCAACGACCTTCTATGCATCATGTAGCACGATGTAAAGTGGCAATATTTTTTTTTTTTAAAGTGCTGAAATTTGTCTCGAGTTTTCGGGCCACGACACACACACACACACAGCGCGGGGAAAGTGATCGTTCACTCTATCATGTCGCGATTCACCCGGCGCTAGGGTTGAGGATGCTACAAGAAAGATGAACCAACCGTTCTACCAATAAGGTAGCCGTAATCGATCATGCGGGAGGGGGGGGGCGTGGTCAAGTGGGGGGGGAGTGCGTGCTTGCGCGACTTCGGGGGTGCGTGCTTGCGAGCGCGCTTTCGTGGGTGCGTGCCCGCGTGCAGGCGTACGTGCATGTGTGCGTGTGTGTATGCGTGCGTGCGTGCGTGCTCGCGTGCATGGTTGTGTGCGCGCGTACTTGCATGTGTGTGCGTGCATGTGTATGTGTGTGTGTGTGTGTGTGTGTGTGTGTGTGTGTGTGTGTGTGTGTGTGTGTGTGTGTGTGTGTGTGTGTGTGTGTGTGTGTGTGTGTGTGTGTGTGTGTGTGTGTGTGTGAGTTTGCGCGCGCATGTTTGTGTGTGTGTGTGTGAGTTTGCGCGCGCATGTTTGTGTGTGTGTGTGTGAGTTTGCGCGCGCGTGTTTGTGTGTGTGCGTGCGTTTGGAAACTCCAAAACTATTTGATTCTGATGCGTACATTTTCATCCGCTGCGACTACAAAGTCCATGCATTTTCGATCTCGCTACCTGAGAGACAACACAACCATTGGCATTGGCATCTTTGCGATCGGCTCTGCTGTTGGGGGTTTTAAAAAGACACACGATCTAAGCAAACGTGCGTGTGATTTGTTGCACATTTATTTCTAATTCAGCTAGCGGACCCAAGTGGAAACAACATTTTGAATTGAACCCATACAAAAGAGGATTCTGGATTTGTTTATTATGGTGAAAGTATGGTGCTGCACCTGTCCGTCCAGAATCTGGTGGCTTGTTGGTTTGGAGTTGTTATATTTTGTGTTTAATAATTCGGTTCAAGTTTTATTCACGTTAAGTTTGTTTTCAAGATAGAGCGGGAGTGCGTAAAAAGCGAAGCTTAACCCGAAGGCGCGCCCGAAATTGACAGACGTCAAAAGGCGGTTGGCCAGGTAGCGCAATAATTCCCAACAGCAGGTTGGACCATACATAACATTTCCTCCCTTCTTAAAGAGGAACTACGGCGAGTACCTCAGAGGTGGGCGGCGTGCCCTGTCGCTGCGACGTAGTACTGGTGGAGTGTTTCTAGCAATTGGTTCGGGGCTGCTAATCGGTGTTGCGTACTCTGTACTGGATGACTCGGTTCCATCGGAGGACATGTCTGGGGAATCTTCTCCGCTGGATCGTAGTTGTGTCGGTTGGGTGTTGCCGTAGTAGTGCCTGTGTTGATTTTCTCTACCTGCTCGGGTTGTCTCCGGTTCGTTCGTTACTTTGGTGGACTGATTGTTGCTCAGGAAAGATCTGATCTGGTCTACATGTCGCTTCAGATGTTTTCCTTGATATAAAACATCGTAATGTAGGTCTCCTAAGCGAGCATGCACCGTTGCCGGTATCCACTTATCCATTTGCGAGTTACCAGATAAGCAATAGATTTGTTGTCCCGGCAAGAAAGAGCGATAATTTGCTTTGAATTCCATATGTTGCTTTTCAGTGAGTCTAGCGTGTGTGTTTTGCGATATTGTTGTAAGAAGAGATTGAGGTTTGCCTGTAGGTTATGGCTTGATGTTCCCATCGCTTTCAATGCACGCTTCACTGTCTGGACGTAGCGTTCAGCTTGTCCATTCGTCGCCGGGTGGTACGGTGCGGATAGTTTATGGAATTTTACACCACTTCTTTGAAGGAACGATTTAAACTCGGCGGATGTAAATTGGGTTCCATTATCCGACACTACTGTTACTGGCGCACCATACGTAGCAAACAGTCCATCTAGCAGATCAATGGTGGCGGCAGATGTTGTGGAGTGCGTTATTTTTACTTCGACCCACTTGCTGTACGCGTCAACCACCAGCAATAACATCGCTCCTGATACGGGTCCAGCGTAGTCGATGTGTATTCTCTCCCACGGGTTGGATGGGTACTCCCAATGGTGACTACTGAACTTCGGTGGTGCTGTCGCTTGTTGTGCGCATTGTACACACGATTTGGCGGTTCGCTCGATTTCCATATCTATCCCTGGCCAGTAGACATAGGAACGTGCCATCGATTTCATTTTTACGATACCAATGTGCCCAGTATGTAGGTCGTTCAGGATCGCTGGGCGGAGGATTGTTGGGATAACCACCCGGTGTTCAAATAGTAGGCAGCCAGCTACCAATGTATACTTTGCTTCTGGTGCTTTGTATCCAGCGTGTGCAAGACTTCGGCCCATTTCGAGCTCCTGTAAGATTTTCCCGAGGTTAGGATCTTTGCGTGTCTCGTGCGCGATGTGTTCTGCTCGAACTGGTAGCTGTTGGATCTGGTGCAAGACAAAGCTCTCAAACTCGTGAAGAGAAAGGCAATTCACATCAGATAGCGTAGATGTACTTGGGATACGGGAACAATAGTCGGCATTGGTATTTTGGTTTGTTGGTCTGTATTCAATTGTAAAATTGAAGTGTGACAAATAGTCGGCATAATTCGCCATCCGACTGATGCATAGGGTTGGTAATGATTTTTCCGGATGAAAAATTTGAGTCAGCGGTTTGTGGTCTGTGATCAGTATGAACTTGCGTGCGTACAAGTAGTGAAAGAATTTCTTAATGGCCCACACGATTGCCAAAGCTTCTTTATCAATGACCGGATAGCGTTGCTCGGTTGATGACAAACTGCAGCTAGCGTAGGCGATTGGACGTTCTGTTCCGTTACTCAGACGGTGAGAAAGAACTGCACCTAAGCCGGTTTTGCTCGCATCTGTAGCTAGAATTAGCGGTAAGGTTGGGTCGTATTGCATGAGGACCTGTGGTGATATTAATGTTTCTTTCACGTCTTGGTATGATTCGTCTGCTTCTGGTGACCATTCAAAATTGCTTGTTTGTAACATGTCACGCAGCACTTTCGTTCTCGCAGAGAGATTCGGAATGAATGCCGAATAATAGGTTGCTTTGCCTAAAAAAAGTTGCAACTCTTCTGGTAATGATGGTCTTGGTGCATCTCGTATGGCTTCAACATGTTTTGAGGACTTGTGCAAACCTTCTTGGTCGATGCAGTGTCCCAAACACTCAAGGGATCGTACCGCAAACACGCATTTTGATCGATTTAGTTTTAGACCACTCTGTTCCAATCGACTTAATGTGGAATCGAGGGCTACTAGCAGTGCTTCGAAATCGGCAGCGAAAACAATAATGTCATCATAGAAACTCACTACGTTGGTTAAGCCGTGTAGTACTGTTTTCCATTCGGCGCTGCCAAATAGCAGGGATATTTGCCGCGCCATACACAGCTCGTGTCGGACGTATGAGTCCATGCGTGGTGGTATTCAGGGTGAGGATTTTACGAAACTCTTCATCGATTGTCAAGTGCGTGTACGCATCGGTTATGTCTAAGTGGCAGAAAAGTGTGGCTCCCTTCATACGGTTGAAAATGGTTTCCACTCTGGGTATAGGATGTTCGTCAATAATCATTCTTGGGTTTACTGTGGGCTTATAGTTGCCAGTAATTCGGATATTACCATTTTTCTTAGCCACAACGTGGGTCGGCGAAGCCCACTCGGAAAATTCCACCTTTTCGTAAAACCCTGATTTGAGTTTTTTTTCGATTTCTGCTGCGTACTTATCGCGTAACGCCAATGGCACATCTCGGGCTTTAGCAAAAATTGGCGTTGCATCAGGTTTGAGATGCACTGATGCTGGTGGTCCGGTCAATTTACCTGGAACGTCGCTAAACACGGAACGGAAACTGTCGAGCAACGAATTCAACTGGGTTTCGTGTTCTATCGTGAGCTTCGAGCTAGTAACAGCGTTGATATGTGTGTTTGGAGCTATCATTTTGCCAAGGTCTATCTGATCAACGAATTGGGCGATCCACTCACGACCGAAGAGGGCGTCTGTTTGTCCCGCTACTATGTACAGGTTTAACCGACGGGTTACCGTGCCAACAGACACGTTTACGGGCAATCGGCCCAGACAATGGATGCGGTGACCGGTGTAGCTGGTAAACTGCCTATCTGTAGGAAGAAAAGAATAGTTTGTTTTTAGTGACCGTAACGTGGTCTCCCCCATAATCCCACACGGTGCTCCCGTGTCGAGTTCCATGCTGGTGCGTTTTCCATCAATTTTTATATCGATCATCAATTTGGCGGCGGGAGCTGAGTTGCGTATCGTATTAATGGATTGTACGGGATCGATGTTGAAATCCGCAACCTGATCAATGTTCGATCGTTCGCGTGGTGTGTTTCCTGCTCGGCAAACCTGCGAAATGTGGCCTTTTTTGTTACATGTATGGCATAGGGCGTTGCGAAAGCGGCAAAGGCTTCTTGGATGCGGCCCACCACAACCGTTGCAGGGCGTAGCTGCAGTGTTGTTGCTTTGTTCGTGTGTCCATCTGGAATGTGAAGCGAACGTTTTGGTAGGAGGTTCTGCTCGACGGAATGGTTGTTGCTTTTTAGTCTGAGGGTTTTCATTACCCAACTTATTGGTAGCTTCTGCTGACGCCGACGGTGTCGCCGTGGAGATATCACGAACTGTATTCCGTGTGGCTTCGAGCGTTAATGCGATATCAAAAGCTTCTTTAAACGTGCTGGGGTTTTTGCGATGATTTCGTCACAAATGTCGCGTGCTTCCATGCCGTGGAGCATTTGTTCAATCAACATTCTGTCGAGAAAATCGTCATACTCACAGTAGGCAGCCCCTTGTTTGAGTCGTAGAACAAATTGTGAAATCATTTCGCCCCTTTGTTGCAAAATGTTACGGAATTTGACACTCTCAACAAACTTGTTCTTCTTCTGGTCGAAGTGGTTCTCGAGTGTTTTTCGAAGCTCTTCGTAGGGAATTTCCTCTGGCCGCTTTGGGGTGACGAGAAATTTAAGAGCATTGTTTAATTCTGTTCCCATGTGCACGCGCGCATAGTCCGCGTATTTATCGGTGGGGATATTGCTCAGTTTTAGCGCCCACTCCAGTCTGTTAAAATAGTCTTCGACTGTTGATTCATCCGACGCATGAAAAGCCGGGTGCGAGAATGTTGGCACTTTTGGTTGGGGAGCAGCGTCGTCTCTATTCACCTGAGCGTTGGGTGTACCTATTGCCGATTTTATCGCTTGGGCGATCATTGTCGAAAGCTGTGTCATAGATTCGTTATCAAGCTGAGCCATTGTGTTTTCAATCCGTTTCACTTTGCGAGGAATCCCACTTCTGACACCAAAATGTTGTATTTTGTGTTTAATAATTCGGTTCAAGTTTTATTCACGTTAAGTTTGTTTTCAAGATAGAGCGGGAGTGCGTAAAAAGCGAAGCTTAACCCGAAGGCGCGCCCGAAATTGACAGACGTCAAAAGGCGGTTGGCCAGGTAGCGCAATAATTCCCAACAGCAGGTTGGACCATACATAACAGGAGTAGTTATCATGACGCCGATTGACCGGCAATGCCTTGGAATGGGTTCGGATGCATTCGGTGGTTCGGTGCACCTCCACGATAAAAAAAAAACACGGCCATAAACCAGCGGCGGACCTAACGATAGGCGGACTAGGCGGTCGCCGAAGATCTCTATAGTATGCCGTATGTCTACAAGTGGACAGAGTATTAACGACAAGGGCCCCCGGAAAGATGATCGTTAGGGCCCCGTGGCTGGAAAACCATTTTCTCCCCCCTCTTCCCCATGCCGGCAATAGTTTTAGGGCCTGTGACCGATGATCGTAGGGGTCCCATGGCCACCCCCCTCCCCCCTATCCGCCGACAATTTAAGTATACCGTTCAATCTTCCAACAGCTGTGTGCCAGTACCCCCTGCTCCCGGTCATCAGTTACCATTGACAGGGGCCTCAATTCGTCTTTCCGCCTTTTATGAAAACCTTCCTTTCTTTGAGCGATGGATCATAACATTCCGGAAGAAAACACATTTGGCAACGGTTGTGCACACACACGCACGCTCATACCCTTGCGCAGACGGCACAGCATATCTGTGTAATCTACAGCATACGAAAGCAAAAGCTTAGGGTAACAAAGTTATGCTTAATGCTTAACACGTTCAGATCGATGGCAGGCCCCAGGGACTGCCAGTGAACTTTCCAGCCTACGTTCTAGATGCTGGTGGAAAGGAAAGTTGATGAAAATCAGCAGCGGGATGAACGTGTCAATGCGAATTAGGGTTCAGCGCGTTGCACAGCAAACCCTCCAGCGTAAACTAGCGATTCCTTAGTCATTTTTACATTGCAGCAATTGAACTTATTGCGATTTTTTGGTTTGATTTGTGAAAATGCAACTTCATCGCCGCAATGTTTGTTAACGGCATTTTTGGCGCCACAACAGCTCGCGAGCATTGACCACACGCGTGAAAGAGATAGCGCTATGGAGGGAAAAAGCACGGACGACGGCTGACAGCGATTGGCCGTCTGACGCACCAACACATCCAAACCTTCGGCAGCGCGCTCAGGCGAGGGGTATGAGGCGGAGCCAGGGACGGGTAGCTCGACGAGCTGCTCGACAAATTTGCCGTTGGAGAGAAAAGGAAGGCATGATAAAATTCTCAGAACGCCATAACGCCTTCCGTCGCTTTGCACAGCGGGTTGTTCTTCTTCGTTGCGTTTCGACAATTGTCAGTGTGACAGCAGATACAAGGTTCTTAATGGTTGACGTATGATTCTGAGACGTATATAAAACTAAGGTAACATTTACATAGTTTACAGTAGTAATAATAATAATATTAATAGGTAACGACTGAATGTTATACAAATCGGATTCGCTCTCTAAATTGTCGTGTCGTTTCATTAAAATCAAAATGGCCTGCAAGTGCATTAAATTCGCGCATCATTACCGTAATGGGTTCATTAGATCCGTACTGCGTATTTCTAAAATTAGTTCTTAATAATTGTCGATTTCTGGTGGTTGGCCTGTTTGCATTTAAATTAGTTTGTTCCAATATTTCCGGACACTCAATATTTCCACAAAGTAGGTCAGCAATAAACAAGGCTTGCGCATTTCTTCTTCTATCAGCGAGAGTCTCTAATCCTAGCAGTAAACGACGCGATTGGTATGGTGGCTGTTTGGTACCGCATACGGTGGGATGTGCTGGTGAGGAGAAGTGTGGAGGAATGGGAATTTTTGGCGTGAGTGTGTGCGTGTTTTTGCACACGCTGCTTGAGCTGGGTGCGCGGCGCTCAGCGATCAGTCGCGAATCGATACTGAATAAAGACACACGTGAACTGTAAGATCAATATAAATTCCTCCGTGTACGGCAAATTGATCAAATAAAAATATCACAACGTAGGGCAAATTTGCTAACGATCACGGGACAGAACATTTTGGTGCGTAGTGACCAGGATTTTGATAAATCCTTCGGTTTTTGTGAAAACCGGCGTACAGAAGCGTTTGTTCATAAAGCAGTGCTGCGGCACTCGATCTGTGTTAGTGTTTGTGTGTGTGAGCCTTTTGCAAAATGTCGAAGCAGGACAAGTTGCGGTACAAGGAGCTCAAGCGGCACCAATACATGGACTCCATCAATCGTGTGAAAGAGTTCGTAAAAACGTTCACAAGTGAACAACAAAATCAAGTGTCGACGCGACTCGATCGTTTGGAAAAGATTTGGGAATCTTTTGAAACAGTGCAAGAAGACATCGAAGATTTGGAAATCTCCGAGGAAGGCGTTGCAACTAATGCGCGTATTAGAGCAGAAATGGAGGAAACGTATTTGTACGCAAAGGCGCAATTGCGTAGTATGTTGCCCATTCCGGCAGCCGCTGAAGTTGTGTCTGTTGCTGCAAATGCTGCTTCATCTTCTTCTTCAAGAGTGAAGCTCCCATTGATCGCACTGCCAGAGTTCGCAGGAAATTTCGATGCGTGGTTAACGTTCCACGACACATACGTCTCACTCATACACTCATCGACGGACATAACGGCAATCGAAAAATTCCACTACCTTCGAGCTTCACTCAAAGAAGAAGCTGCGAATTTAATACAATCCATTTCGGTTACGAGTGAGAATTATGATTTGGCATGGAGTACGATCGTCAAACGTTATTCCAACCCAATCATTTTGCGTAAGAAGCATATTCGATCGCTCATATCGCTTCCCAAGATGAAAGAAACGGGAGCAGTGGCGCTCAACCGTTTGGTTGACGATTTTCGACGGCATGTCAAAATCCTAGAACAATTGAAAGAACCCGTGAAATCGTTCAGTTCAATTCTCATCGAGTTGATGGCGGATAAGCTGGATGATGAAACACTCCGTGTGTGGGAAGAAGCCCATGCCGATGAAGATCCTACATTTACGGACATGATGGCGTTTTTGGAAAAACGTGTAAGAGTGTTGGAAACACTGGCAATAGAGAAGTGTGGTGCAGTTCCCAAAAAACCAATAAAGACAAAAGTATCGTTGCATGCAGCTACAACTCATACCAACAACGTACCAGTGTGTGTGATGTGCAAAAAGAACGGGCACAGTATAGCGTCGTGCAATGTGTTCAAAGGCACTAATACACAAGAACGCATGAGAGTGGTGAGTGAGAAAAGGCTGTGCAGAAATTGCTTGAAAGCAGGACATTTGGCCCATGCGTGTGCGTCCAAATACAATTGCCAGCAGTGTTCTCAGCGTCACCACACACTACTTCATGCTCACGAAGAAAACAGCAGTGTATTAGTGGGTGAAACTTCTAGCTCTTCAACAATGGCGTTGGCATCGTCGAAGAAATCCGCCGTTAACGCTATACTCTCTACAGTGGTATTGGTTGTTGTCGATGCATACGGCAAAGAACACTTAGCGCGAGCATTGCTGGACAACGGATCGCAGCCGAACGTGATCAGTGAACATCTTTGTCAGCTTTTACGACTACCACGAAAGCCCGCTAGCGTTTCAATTGCTGGTGTCGACAGCACTACCACCAATGCAAAGCACATAGTATGTACAGAAGTGCGATCTCGGATCTACCACTACCGACAAGCAATGAATTTCCTTGTGTTGAAGAAAGTAACGCAGAACATTCCTTCAACGTCGTTTTCTACTGCTGCCGTCGGCGTTCCTTCGAACTACGTTCTGGCCGATCCAGATTTCGGGACCGCGCGGCGCGTGGATATGATCATCGGTGCAGCATATTTCTATTCGTTGCTGCGTGGTGGACAAGTGCTTTTGCCAAACCAGCGAAACGTTCTCATCGACACGGTGTTTGGCTGGTTCGTAGCAGGAGATACACCGACCTTTCATGAATCGCAATCGCAAACAACAATTAGTGGCAAGTGATGGAGGCAACCGACAAACTACAAGAACAGCTGGAGCGATTTTGGAAGGTCGAAGAGCTTGCTATAACATCATTGTCTCCCATTGAACAACAGTGCGAGCAGTACTTCAAGCAGACGACGAATCGAGATCACACCGGCAGATGCGTCGTTCGTATGCCGAAACACCACGACTACGCTCAGATGCTTGGCGATTCG
Source organism: Anopheles arabiensis (assembly GCF_016920715.1). NCBI lineage: Eukaryota > Metazoa > Arthropoda > Insecta > Diptera > Culicidae > Anopheles > Anopheles arabiensis. The sequence goes on from NC_053518.1 coordinate 58,757,152, forward strand.
AAGGCTGCAACCCAGAAGCGCTTTCGGTTGTTGGAGCAGAGGCTGGCTAAAGACAAGCATCTGAAGCAGCAGTACGATGACTTCATGCGAGAATACGTGACGCTGGGTCACATGTTTCCTGTGCCGGTTGAAGAGGACAGCATGGCTGCGGTTCACTACTTGCCGCATCATCCGGTGGTGAAAGAGTCCAGCACGACGACCAAGGTGCGTGTGGTTTTCGACGGCTCGGCGAAGACAACCACGGGGCATTCTCTAAACGATGTCTTGCATGTAGGACCAATCGTACAAGATGAGCTGTTGTCTCTCGTCGTGCGATTCCGCAAGTATAAGGTGGCGGTGATCGCCGACATCGAGAAAATGTATCGCCAGGTGAGTATGCATCCCGATGACCGACGTTTACAACGTATTTTTTGGCGCTTTCAGGAAACAGAAGTTGTGCAAACTTTTGAGTTGGCAACGGTGACGTATGGTCTGGCTCCATCGTCATTCCTAGCAACACGTACGCTACTTCAACTAGCTGAGGATGAAGGCGCTCCTTACCCTTTGGCAACTGAAGCCGTAAAGAAGAACTTGTACGTGGACGATCTGATCTCCGGCGCAGAAAGCATTGAGCAAGCAATTCAACTTCGTGACGAACTGACCAGTCTCATGAGTAAGGGAGGTTTCAGGTTCCGAAAATGGTGCTCAAACGAGTTGAGTGTGCTTGATGGGTTGACACCTGATCTGCTTGGAACAACAGCATCCCATAATTCGAAGCAGCCCCAAATGTCAAGACGCTTGGCATATGTTGGGAACCACCAAACGATGTATTCCGCTTCACGATTGCTATCCCTGATGTACGACCCTACACGAAACGTACAGTGCTATCTACGATTGCCCAGCTGTATGATCCGCTTGGCTTGCTATCGCCTCACAAAGATCACAAAGCATCGACGGCACAACCCAAGTAACGCTGCTAGCTTCTAAATCGAGAGTGGCTCCTCTCAAACCACTTACCATCCCTAGACTGGAACTATGCGCAGCCTTGCTAGCTGCCAGATTACAGCAGAAACTAATATCAGCCATTGACATGGCATTAAACGAAACACATATGTGGTCCGATTCAACCATCACGCTGCAATGGCTTGCAGCACCACCTAGAACGTGGAAAACTTTCATCGCAAACCGAGTAGGAGAGATACAAGCTGCTACCAATGGATGCATTTGGCATCATGTGCCAGGGATCGAAAACCCTGCCGACATGCTATCCACAGGTGTTTCTGCGGAATTGCTTTTGGAAAGCAACATGTGGATGCATGGACCAGATTGGCTGATGAACGATAGCTCGTGCTGGCCCAGCAAATCGTATGGACAACAGCACTTCACTGATGATGAGCTGGAAAGAAAGGGTAACGTTGTGTTAACTGCCCAAGTAGTCGAGCCCGACCCATTGCTCCTACGATACTCCTCATTCAGAACGTTGGTTCATGTAACTGCATATTGCATGCGATTTTGCCACATTGCGTGTGGTAAAGAACAACGCGAAACGAGCAATCTCTCTGTGGATGAGATTCAAAATGCTAAAATCGTTTTAGTAAAGATGGTACAGCAACAAGTATTTCTCGATGAACTACGACAACTGCGTAAGAAACAAAAGCTTGCTGGTGGATCCCCACTCAAGCTACTACATCCATTCATTGACAAGGATGGTGTCATACGTGTTGGTGGCAGACTTGGACATGCCGATTTGCCATTCTGTGTGAAGCATCCGATCGTCATTCCTGGGTATCATCCATTTACCCAATTGCTGTTGAGGCAGCAACATGAGAAGGTGATGCATGGTGGCATCACATCAACACTTTCAGCCATTCGCGAGGAGTTTTGGCCATTGAATGGCAGGAGAGCGGTTCGATCTACCATCCGAGCATGTTATCGCTGCAACCGAGCCAATCCTGTTCCATTTCAGCAACCGATGGGACAGCTACCGCTTTCTCGAGTCACTGCAAACGAAGCATTTGTCTGTACAGGTGTGGATTACTGTGGGCCGATAATGCTGAAGCCTGTTCATCGCAAAGCAGCTCCTCAAAAGGCGTACCTATGCATTTTTGTATGCATGAGCACCAAAGCAGTGCATTTGGAGCTTGTGGGTGACCTAAGTACATCAGGGTTCCTGAAGGCTTTAGACCGTTTCATCTTCCGACGAAACAAGCCGAACCATATCTATTCGGATAATGGTACAAATTTCGTCGGCGCAAAGAACGCACTTCACCAAGTCTACCAGATGCTGCATGACGAAGCTCAAAACCGTCAAATCAATAACTATCTAGCAGAAGAAGGAATTGAATGGCACCTTATTCCACCTCGTGCACCAAACTTCGGTGGGCTTTGGGAAGCCGCCGTGAAGGTGGCCAAGAAGCTTTTGGTCAGGCAGTTAGGTGTCTCGCTACTATCTTATGAGGATCTGGCAACAGTGCTGATCAAAATCGAAGGCTGCATGAATTCTCGTCCGTTGACGCCGCTTTCGAATGACCCTAACGATTTGTCAGCTTTAACACCGAGTCATTTTCTCATCAAGGGAATGATGCGTCCACCTCCAGAAACTGACATACGGGATGTCCCGACCAATCGACTCGACCAGTATCAGCGGTTGCAGAAGTACGCTCAACATTTCTGGCAGCGCTGGCGTACAGAGTATCTTCAGGAGCTTGCTCAGCAACAGCGACGTAATCCACCAGAACAACAAGTCGGAGACATCGTCATTATCAAGGATGAACATCTCCCACCCGCTCGTTGGCCCTTGGCTCGGATCGTGGAAGTACACCCTGGGCAGGATGGGATTGTGCGTGTTGTTACCTTAAAAACTGCCTCTGGGGTAATGAAGAGACCGTCGTCTAAGATATGTTTGTTAGAGTGTTCACGAGAATTTTGAAAACTTAGTTGTTCAAGGGGGCCGATATGTTTGGTACCTCATACGGTGGGATGTGCTGGTGAGGAGAAGTGTGGAGGAATGGGAATTTTTGGCGTGAGTGTGTGCGTGTTTTTGCACACGCTGCTTGAGCTGGGTGCGCGGCGCTCAGCGATCAGTCGCGAATCGATACTGAATAAAGACACACGTGAACTGTAAGATCAATATAAATTCCTCCGTGTACGGCAAATTGATCAAATAAAAATATCACAACGTAGGGCAAATTTGCTAACGATCACGGGACAGAACAGTGGCAAAGTATTACTATCACTCCACTGAAGTCGCCGTATCGCAAAACGTGTGAATTTGCGTTGGATTCTTTCCATTCTCTCTTTCCAAACTTCTGCAGATGGACACCAGACAATTGAGCAGTACTCCAATATAGGCCTAACTAATCCACAGTACAAACTTTTCACGCACACTGGATCGTTGAATTCCCTCGTCATTTTAAACAATAAACCTAGAGTTCTGTTTGCTCTCTTGATAATATCTTCATAATGCGTTTTAAAAGTCAATTTTGTGTCAAGTAGAACACCTAGGTCGCGTATTTCACTTTGCTTCTGAAGAAGCTGTCCGTTTATCCTGTAGCTATGTGAGACTGGTAGACGTGCACGAGTAAAGGACACAACGACACATTTTTCAATACACAGACATAACATATTACGCTTACACCACTTATCGAATAAGTCCAGAGCCATTTGAAGGGTATTAGTGTCTTTGGAAATCGAGTAGAACTTAATGTTATGGCCCAACCTGCCTAACACATTAGGCCACTCACCGACGACAGGCAAGGGTCTTCGTGTGATGTGTGAGTGTAGGAGGTCGGGTCTCTCGGGAGAATGAGAGGGCATCAAGCGGGAACCGAGCGGCGGTCGGGCACTCGGTACGGGCAGGCAGAAGGGCAAAGATATTATTAGTGAATACACGGTTTTTACCTACATCTTAAGCTTAAACCCTTCCCGCGTTGTTGGCCGTTGTTAAGTAGCGCAACATATCACAACACATAATGTCGTCGGCATACATTAAAAATTTCACATCACGCAGGACAAAACTCACTAATATATAACCATTAATCATTAATCATTAATATATAACAGAAAAAGTAGCGGTCCAAGATTACTGCCCTGCGGCACACCTGACGTACAGTAAAATGGATTTGATACAACTTGTCCAAATTTTACACAATACAGTCGGTCTATTAAATAAGATTGAAGCCAAGTGAGAGTACTCTCGGTTAGTCCTAGTTTTTTTAGTTTTGCGAGCAGCATATCGTGTGATATACTGTCGAAAGCTGCTTTCAGATCTGTGTACACACAGTCTGTTTGTAGGCCAATATCCATGCCACTCAAACAATCCGAGACAAATTTTACCAAATTTGTGGATGTTGAACGCTTCGTCATGAATCCATGTTGTTCGTTGCAGATATAATGCCGAGACCCATTCAGCAGGATCTCATGAAAAATTATTTCACACACTTTAGCACATGAACACATTGACGTAATTCCTCTGTAGCTCTCTGCAAGGTTCGGATCGCCTTTTTTGAACAGGGGCGTCATCCAGGAAGTTTTCCAGATCCTCGGGACCGTTCCGGAAGAGAATGAGATCCGGAATAATTGTGTCATATAGCGTGATGGGATATACCTCACCAGCACATCCCACCGTATGAGGTACCAAACATATCGGCCCCCTTGAACAACTAAGTTTTCAAAATTCTCGTGAACACTCTAACAAACATATCTTAGACGACGGTCTCTTCATTACCCCAGAGGCAGTTTTTAAGGTAACAACACGCACAATCCCATCCTGCCCAGGGTGTACTTCCACGATCCGAGCCAAGGGCCAACGAGCGGGTGGGAGATGTTCATCCTTGATAATGACGATGTCTCCGATAGAGACTTGTTGTTCTGGTGGGTTACGTTGCTGTTGCTGAGCAAGCTCATGAAGATACTCTGTACGCCAGCGCTGCCAGAAATGTTGAGCGTACTTCTGCAACCGCTGATACTGGTCGAGTCGATTGGTCGGGACATCCCGTATGTCAGTTTCTGGAGGTGGACGCATCATTCCCTTCATGAGAAAATGACTCGGTGTTAAAGCTGACAAATCGTTAGGGTCATTCGAAAGCGGCGTCAACGGACGAGAATTCATGCAGCCTTCGATTTTGATCAGCACTGTTGCCAGATCCTCATAAGATAGTAGCGAGACACCTAACTGCCTGACCAAAAGCTTCTTGGCCACCTTCACGGCGGCTTCCCAAAGCCCACCGAAGTTTGGTGCACGAGGTGGAATAAGGTGCCATTCAATTCCTTCTTCTGCTAGATAGTTATTGATTTGACGGTTTTGAGCTTCGTCATGCAGCATCTGGTAGACTTGGTGAAGTGCGTTCTTTGCGCCGACGAAATTTGTACCATTATCCGAATAGATATGGTTCGGCTTGTTTCGTCGGAAGATGAAACGGTCTAAAGCCTTCAGGAACCCTGATGTACTTAGGTCACCCACAAGCTCCAAATGCACTGCTTTGGTGCTCATGCATACAAAAATGCATAGGTACGCCTTTTGAGGAGCTGCTTTGCGATGAACAGGCTTCAGCATTATCGGCCCACAGTAATCCACACCTGTACAGACAAATGCTTCGTTTGCAGTGACTCGAGAAAGCGGTAGCTGTCCCATCGGTTGCTGAAATGGAACAGGATTGGCTCGGTTGCAGCGATAACATGCTCGGATGGTAGATCGAACCGCTCTCCTGCCATTCAATGGCCAAAACTCCTCGCGAATGGCTGAAAGTGTTGATGTGATGCCACCATGCATCACCTTCTCATGTTGCTGCCTCAACAGCAATTGGGTAAATGGATGATACCCAGGAATGACGATCGGATGCTTCACACAGAATGGCAAATCGGCATGTCCAAGTCTGCCACCAACACGTATGACACCATCCTTGTCAATGAATGGATGGAGTAGCTTGAGTGGGGATCCACCAGCAAGCTTTTGTTTCTTACGCAGTTGTCGTAGTTCATCGAGAAATACTTGTTGCTGTACCATCTTTACTAAAACGATTTTAGCATTTTGAATCTCATCCACAGAGAGATTGCTCGTTTCGCGTTGTTCTTTACCACACGCAATGTGGCAAAATCGCATGCAATATGCAGTTACATGAACCAACGTTCTGAATGAGGAGTATCGTAGGAGCAATGGGTCGGGCTCGACTACTTGGGCAGTTAACACAACGTTACCCTTTCTTTCCAGCTCATCATCAGTGAAGTGCTGTTGTCCATACGATTTGCTGGGCCAGCACGAGCTATCGTTCATCAGCCAATCTGGTCCATGCATCCACATGTTGCTTTCCAAAAGCAATTCCGCAGAAACACCTCTGGATAGCATGTCGGCAGGGTTCTCGATCCCTGGCACATGATGCCAAGTGCATCCATTGGTAGCAGCTTGTATCTCTCCTACTCGGTTTGCGATGAAAGTTTTCCACGTTCTAGGTGGTGCTGCAAGCCATTGCAGCGTGATGGTTGAATCGGACCACATATGTGTTTCGTTTACTGCCATGTCAATGGCTGATATTAGTTTCTGCTGTAATCTGGCAGCTAGCAAGGCTGCGCATAGTTCCAGTCTAGGGATGGTAAGTGGTTTGAGAGGAGCCACTCTCGATTTAGAAGCTAGCAGCGTTACTTGGGTTGTGCCGTCGATGCTTTGTGATCTTTGTGAGGCGATAGCAAGCCAAGCGGATCATACAGCTGGGCAATCGTAGATAGCACTGTACGTTTGTGATCTCACTGTAGCCACTGTATCACTGTAGCCTTCGAATCGCCAAGCATCTGAGCGTAGTCGTGGTGTTTCGGCATGCGAACGACGTATCTGCCGGTGTGATCTCGATTCGTCGTCTGCTTGAAGTACTGCTCGCACTGTTGTTCAACGGGAGACAATGATGTTATAGCAAGCTCTTCGACCTTCCAAAATCGCTCCAGCTGTTCTTGTAGTTTGTCGGTTGCCTCCATCACTTGCCACTAATTGTTGTTTGCGATTGCGATTCAGGAAAGGTCGGTGTATCTCCTGCTACGAGCCAGCCAAACACCGTGTCGATGAGAACGTTTCGCTGGTTTGGCAAATGCACTTGTCCACCACGCAGCAACGAATAGAAATATGCTGCACCGATGATCATATCCACGCGCCGCGCGGTCCCGAAATCTGGATCGGCCAGAACGTAGTTCGAAGGAACGCCGACGGCAGCAGTAGAAAACGACGTTGAAGGAATGTTCTGCGTTACTTTCTTCAACACAAGGAAATTCATTGCTTGTCGGTAGTGGTAGATCCGAGATCGCACTTCTGTACATACTATGTGCTTTGCATTGGTGGTAGTGCTGTCGACACCAGCAATTGAAACGCTAGCGGGCTTTCGTGGTAGTCGTAAAAGCTGACAAAGATGTTCACTGATCGCGTTCGGCTGCGATCCGTTGTCCAGCAATGCTCGCGCCAAGTGTTCTTTGCCGTATGCATCGACAACAACCAATACCACTGTAGAAAGTATAGCGTTAACGGCGGATTTCTTCGACGATGCCAACGCCATTGTTGAAGAGCTAGAAGTCTCACCCACTAATACACTGCTGTTTTCTTCGTGAGCATGAAGTAGTGTGTGGTGACGCTGAGAACACTGCTGGCAATTGTATTTGGACGCACACGCATGGGCCAAATGTCCTGCTTTCAAGCAATTTCTGCACAGCCTTTTCTCACTCACCACTCTCATGCGTTCTTGTGTATTAGTGCCTTTGAACACATTGCACGACGCTATACTGTGCCCGTTCTTTTTGCACATCACACACACTGGTACGTTGTTGGTATGAGTTGTAGCTGCATGCAACGATACTTTTGTCTTTATTGGTTTTTTTGGGAACTGCACCACACTTCTCTATTGCCAGTGTTTCCAACACTCTTACACGTTTTTCCAAAAACGCCATCATGTCCGTAAATGTAGGATCTTCATCGGCATGGGCTTCTTCCCACACACGGAGTGTTTCATCATCCAGCTTATCCGCCATCAACTCGATGAGAATTGAACTGAACGATTTCACGGGTTCTTTCAATTGTTCTAGGATTTTGACATGCCGTCGAAAATCGTCAACCAAACGGTTGAGCGCCACTGCTCCCGTTTCTTTCATCTTAGGAAGCGATATGAGCGATCGAATATGCTTCTTACGCAAAATGATTGGGTTGGAATAACGTTTGACGATCGTACTCCATGCCAAATCATAATTCTCACTCGTAACCGAAATGGATTGTATTAAATTCGCAGCTTCTTCTTTGAGTGAAGCTCGAAGGTAGTGGAATTTTTCGATTGCCGTTATGTCCGTCGATGAGTGTATGAGTGAGACGTATGTGTCGTGAAACGTTAACCACGCATCGAAATTTCTTGCGAACTCTGGCAGTGCGATCAATGGGAGCCACACTCTTGAAAAAGAAGATGAAGCAGCATTTGCAGCAACAGACACAACTTCAGTGGCTGCCGGAATGGGCAACATACTACGCAATTGCGCCTTTGCGTACAAATACGTTTCCTCCATTTCTGCTCTAATACGCGCATTAGTTGCAACGCCTTCCTCGGAGATTTCCAAATCTTCGATGTCTTCTTGCACTGTTTCAAAAGATTCCCAAATCTTTTCCAAACGATCGAGTCGCGTCAACACTTGATTTTGTTGTTCACTTGTGAACGTTTTTACGAACTCTTTCACACGATTGATGGAGTCCATGTATTGGTGCCGCTTGAGCTCCTTGTACCGCAACTTGTCCTGCTTCGACATTTTGCAAAAGGCTCACACACACAAACACTAACACAGATCGAGTACCGCAGCACTGCTTTATGAACAAACGCTTCTGTACGCCGGTTTTCACAAAAACCGAAGGATTTATCAAAATCCTGGTCACTACGCACCAAAATGTTCTGTCCCGTGATCGTTAGCAAATTTGCCCTACGTTGTGATATTTTTATTTGATCAATTTGCCGTACACGGAGGAATTTATATTGATCTTACAGTTCACGTGTGTCTTTATTCAGTATCGATTCGCGACTGATCGCTGAGCGCCGCGCACCCAGCTCAAGCAGCGTGTGCAAAAACACGCACACACTCACGCCAAAAATTCCCATTCCTCCACACTTCTCCTCACCAGCACATCCCACCGTATGCGGTACCAAACAGCCACCATACCAATCGCGTCGTTTACTGCTAGGATTAGAGACTCTCGCTGATAGAAGAAGAAATGCGCAAGCCTTGTTTATTGCTGACCTACTTTGTGGAAATATTGAGTGTCCGGAAATATTGGAACAAACTAATTTAAATGCAAACAGGCCAACCACCAGAAATCGACAATTATTAAGAACTAATTTTAGAAATACGCAGTACGGATCTAATGAACCCATTACGGTAATGATGCGCGAATTTAATGCACTTGCAGGCCATTTTGATTTTAATGAAACGACACGACAATTTAGAGAGCGAATCCGATTTGTATAACATTCAGTCGTTACCTATTAATATTATTATTATTACTACTGTAAACTATGTAAATGTTACCTTAGTTTTATATACGTCTCAGAATCATACGTCAACCATTAAGAACCTTGTATCTGCTGTCACACTGACAATTGTCGAAACGCAACGAAGAAGAACAATAAAGATGGACAGATCGAGTTGAACATTCGAGCAAGAAACAACTTCAGCCTTCCGTTATTATCTTCAGTAATTTTATCACCTTTTACAACTCAGAAGTGGGATATTCAAAATGCCTACCAAAGAGTAAATGCTGAGTGAAATTCAGTCTACCGGAACGCGTGTACCATCGGCAACCACAATAGAGCAAATCCGGATGTTATACGACAAAATTTCTCAAAAATGTGAGCCAAAAGATCTTGTGGACAGAACAATAGCCGGATCGTCCAAGATGGCCGCCTTAGCTTCCCATGAAGATAGATCATACAACCGCTGCCCTTGCTGGTGCGACAGAAGAAAACAACATTCCTGAAATTGCCACAACCGATGCTGCTGCTCGTGCAACCATTGACCGAGAAATGATACATTCGCACAAAGTGAACCCCAACTCTGCTTTGGAGGAGCGCATACGCCAGTTGGAACTAGAAAAAAGCCTACTTTTACTCCAGAAAGAAATGGCTGAGCTGAAGGCAACGACCGCTGGCGGAACGAGTGCCGACGTAAATGCACTCGCTCCAGCGCGTGACGTTTTCGAGTGTGTTTCAGGCATGGTTGCGCCGTTTTCTGGTGACAAATCAGAAAGTATCACTCCTTGGTTTGAGGAACTCGAAAAGGCAACAGGCATACTTCAACTTCAAGACATATCGATGTTAATTGTTACACGGCGGCTTTTAGTTGGAACTGCGGCTATATTCGCGAAGACCGTGGATGCGAGTAGCTATGTTGAACTCAAAGTAAAGCTAACCGCAGCTTTCGGAAAAGGCTCTTCATTGGAATGTGTCTACGCTGAATTGCGACGCCGGCGCCTTCTACCCACTGAAACAACATTTCGATATGTATTGGAAATGGAAAAGATAGCTAAAAAGGGAGCTGTACCCGAAGAAGAACTTATTACTATCATCATCGACAACATGGGAGATGCAAGCAACACGAGTGGTATGCGTTATGCAGCCAACACACTGGAGGATCTGAAGAAGTTGTTGGGAAAATACGGACAACTGCGTATGCTAAAAGCACCACCGTCAACTCGTGCTTCACCACGACAACCCGTCGGCAGTCTAGAAGCTTCAGAAACTCGATGCTTTAATTGTTCGGCTTTTGGGCATTATCGTGATTATCGTGACGTGAAGTGCCCGAAACCGCCTCGTCCACCAGGAGCCTGTTTTCACTGTCATCAGAGGAATCACACTTACAAAGACTGCCCAGAAAGGAAAAACACTTCAACAGCAGCAGTTTTTACAACCGATAGACTCCGTAGTTACACTGCAAGAAACACAAGAGGTGAGTGTTGCCTTTGAGTTAAAAGATTGTTGGAGCAATGTGACTGACTGTGTGCGTTGTCTTTTTGATTCAGGAAGTCCAACATGCTTCATTGATGAATCACTGGTCCCAAAATCCTGTCTAAATGCTATCAAAACATCAAATTTTCGTGGTTTAGGAAATAATCAACTTAAAACACGTGGCCAGTTGAAGTGTCGAATTAAATTCAATGATCAAACTAAAGAACACACATTTCACATTCTCAGTGCAGGAAGCATGGTTTGGCCATTAATTATCGGACGTGACTTACTTATAAAATTTAATATCCGTCTCACACAAATCAAATTTAAATACAATAAAGATGAATTAATGAATATAAATAAAAACATAAATCTTCCCGTGTTACAACCACACATGTTTTCACTGCTTCAACACATCGGTATTTTAAAACAAACAAATATTACTGAGTCGAGGAAAGTTGCACACCATAGTTTTATTGAACAAGAGTCAAATCGTTATGATAAATATGAAGAATGCCCTTTCGAGAAAAACAAAAACTTGGTTTTTGCAGAACTTTGCGCTATTGATATCTCTGAGAGTAAAACACTTAATATAAACCAGAATCTACAAAAAGATCAAATTGATGCCCTAAAAAAACAATAGCAGACAATTACATTAACATTCTCACAAATCAAATTAATTATCCTGAACATAGCATGAAAATAAGCCTTACTCATGACACCCCAATATACTGCAAACCAAGACGCCTCTCATACGCTGAACGTAACCAAGTTAAGGAAATTGTCAAAGATCTTCTAGAAAAAAAGATAATTCGTCCAAGCAATTCTCCCTACGCTTCAGCACTCGTTTTAGTGCGCAAAAAGAATGGAGAAATAAGAAAATGTGTTGACTATAGACCTATAAATAAAATAACAATAAGAGACAACTACCCAATCCCTCTAATTGACACGTGCCTAGAACATTTAAGTAATAAGAATTTCTTTAGTTTATTGGAATTAAAAATTGGGTTTCATCAAGTGAAGATGCACGAAAATTCTATAAAGTATACTTCTTTTGTCACACCAGATGGGCAGTATGAATACCTAAAAATGCCATTTGGATTAAAAAATGCTCCATCGGAATTCCAAAGATTTATAAACTCCATTCTTAGAGAATTCATAGACTCAGAAAAACTTGTCGTCTACTTAGACGATATAATTATTGCTTCAAAAGATTTTCAAACACACCTTCAAGTCTTATCGGCAGTTCTTAAAAAAAATCGTCAATGTGGTTTAGAACTGCGTCTTGATAAATGCTATATAGCTCATCAAGAAATTGATTATTTAGGTTATAAAGCTAATTCGAACGGAATATGCCCTAGTAATAAGCATATTTCAGCAATCAAGAATTACCCTATTCCCAAAGATATTAAACAAGTCCAGAGATGTCTTGGACTATTTTCTTATTTTCGTCGTTTTGTACCTTCATTTGCTAACCTAGCCAAACCATTGACAAATTTACTACGAGCAGAAAAGCCTTTTATTTTCGACTCAGATTGCCTAACCGCATTCAATAATCTTAGGCAGAAGCTAATTGAATCCCCAGTTTTATCCATATTTGATCCCACCCGTGAAACAGAGCTGCATTGTGATGCCAGTGCTACTGGTTTTGGTTCTGTATTATTGCAAATACAAGACGATAACAAATTTCATCCTATAGCCTATTTTTCCAAAACAACTTCTAAGGACGAATCTAAACTACATAGCTATGAACTAGAAACCTTATCGGTCATTTATGCACTCAAACGCTTTCACAGCTATGTTCATGGTATCCCGATAAAAATTCTCACTGACTGCAATTCCCTCGTAGAGACATTGAAAAATCGAAATGCCTCTGCAAAAATTGCACGTTGGTCTCTTTTCTTAGAAAATTATAACTACACAATGCAACATCGCCCGGGTACCGCCATGAGTCATGTGGATGCTTTAAGCCGATCATTTTCTGTAAATTTAATAGAAGAACTAGACATTGACAGTCAGTTACAAATAACCCAGTCTCGTGATCCAGTCATAGAAAATTTGAAAAATGAACTTGAGTCCAGGCCTGTGAACGGATACGTTTTTCAAGATGGATTAGTCTACCGACAATCACCTTCTAACAAATTGCAACTTTACGTTCCTAGGGAGATGATTGATAACGTGATTCGAAATATTCATGAGAAAATAGGCCACTTAGGAACCGGGAAATGCTGCGATCAGATTAGCAAACACTATTCGTTCCCGCTAATGAAGACAAGAGTAGAAAACTTTATAAAAAATTGTCTGAAATGTATTATATATTCCTCGCCAGCACGCAATAATAACAAAAATCTCCATAGCATTCCCAAAACAGCAACTCCATTCGATACAATACACATCGATCACTTGGGACCTTTACCTACGTCTCAATCAAAGAGAAAATACGTATTAGTTGTAATCGATGCATTTACAAAATTTGTCAAGTTGTACCCAACAACAACAACCAATGCACGAGAAGTTTGTAATGCTTTACTCCAATATATGGCTTATTATAGTCGACCTAATCGAATCATTAGTGATCGGGCCACATGTTTTACATCTGCTCAATTTATCAATTTTTTAACATCCCGCGGAATTTCTCATGTTCTAACAGCAACTAGCTCACCTCAAGCAAATGGGCAAGTTGAAAGAGTCAATAGAGTGCTGCGACCAATTCTTAGCAAACTTTCAAGTTCTATCGATCATGAAAATTGGAGCACCCAACTAACTAAAGTAGAATATGCCTTGAATAATACAATTCATGCGTCAACCAAATATTCCCCATCAATCATGCTTTTTGGAGTTGAACAACGGGGTACAGTAATCGATGAGCTCACTGAATTTTTAGAAAACAAAAATACTACACCCTGTAGAAACTTCGAATCAATACGTCATCAAGCTTCTGAGAACATACATAAGTCCCAACAAACGAACGAAAGACTATTTCTTAAGAAAAATAACCCGGCTCCAGTTTATAGCGTAGGAGATTATTTTGTCATAAAAAACACAGACACGTCGACTAATACAAATAAGAAACTAATCGCCAAATACAGAGGCCCATACATTATTCATAAAGTACTTCCAAACGATCGTTACGTGGTGCGAGATATTGAAGGTTATCAAGTAACTCAAATACCTTACGATGGGGTCTTAGAATCAGATAAGTTAAGACTATGGGTGCAACCAACTACGACTCAAAATACCGATAAATCCAGGCAACACTCAGCATTGCTCCCTCTGTAGTTGAATCAGATAGAATTGAGGTCAATTCGGTTTTTCAGGATGGCCGAGTTGTAAACTATGTAAATGTTACCTTAGTTTTATATACGTCTCAGAATCATATGTCAACCATTAAGAACCTTGATTCTGCTGTCACACTGACAATCGTCGAAACGCAACGAAGAAGAACAATAAAGATTGACAGATCGAGTTGAACATTCGAGCAAGAAACAACTTCAGCCTTCCGTTATTATCTTCAGTAATTTTATCACCTTTTACACAAACATTATTTTAAATAAAATACACGATATCATAGATTCCGACTCTTCAACTTCGGTTTTAAACTTAATATTCATAGATATTCGACATACGACTTTTTCGACTTACGCCTTGCTTTGGAACATTTTTTCGGTCCCAAATACAGTCGTATCTCGGGGGACACCTGTATTTCACAATGGATGTGTCAAATCAGTACAATTTGCTCAAAGAACTGTCAAATTTGGAAAACCGCGTATCTTCGAATCCGTGTATAACCGTCCAAATAGACATAAAGCGAAAACGTCGCGCGAGACGACAGCGCGCGCGGCAAAAAAGTAGCTCAATTTTGCAAACAGAGCTACTCGTCGCGCGCGACAATTTTGCTTCATCCTTAGTAATCGAATTGTCTAGTTTTATCTAGTTGTCGCTCTATAGGCCCGATTATTAAACACAAACGGAAATGACACAAGACAAGTGCGTCAAGACAAACGGAAAATAGTTATGCATTTTGAAACCGTTCTTGTGACAGACAAGTTTCGTTAAATTTTTTCTTTCGTTAAACCTGTTTCAAAGCCTTTGCGATGTGTCAAAAAGTTCAAAATCAAAATAAAAAAACGTAAACAAGTTTATTTAACCGTGCAAATAGACATAGAGCGACAACGTCGCGCGCGACGAAAAAATAGCTCAAAATTTCACTTGGTGTAGATCAAAGTAGCTCATTTGACTCAGTCAACCAACTTGTTTTATATTTGAAAACAGACAAAAATAGGTTAAAATGTGTTCAAATCTATTTTTTTGCGTTTGGCATTAATCTGGCTTTAAAATAAACTAGATAATTCGATTATTTAGGATGAAGCAAAATTGTCGCGCGCGACGAGTAGCTCTGTTTGCAAAATTTAGCTACTTTTTTCGCGCGCGAAGTCGTCGCGCGCGACGTGTTGCTGTATGTCTATTTGGACGGTAAGACACGATCGTTTTGATAAACGATCCTTATTTAAAACATCGAAATGATTTTCTCCTACTTTGTAAGTGACGATAGCAGCTGTGAAGAAGAAACAACGGTAGATCTGGCAAAACAGCGCCGACTGCTTCGAAGTGTTTTCGACTCGTTGCAGCTTTCCAACCAAGCGTGAGTTAGGCCCGTGTCTGTCCTCCATCGGATGCGATTTTATCGGAAGGCCTGTCAAAATTTTATATGGAATTTGACAGTTAACGTCGGACGTGCGATTTCGTCGTACGACGGAATCAAAAAATTTTGATTTCGTCGGACGCCGCATCAGATTTTATCTGTCAAACTAAATGTGTGGTGTTTTGTAGGAACAATCTCAACTTAATTTTTCATAATCAACTCAACTATAATTTTCATTCATACGAAAAAGCGTTTGACAGCACGTGCGATAAAATCGCATGCGATGGAGCACAGACACGGGCCTTATGCATGTGGATCATTTGTGCAAACCGTGTTATACATGTTTCATTTCGTGGTTGTTAATTTCAGATTTAAGAAAAAATTTCGTGTGTCTAAGGAAATTTTCCTTGACATTCTGGCGGAGATCAAGCCCTCCGAGTCTTTGTTATTCCTAAAAGTGTAAGCAGTATTAGATGTGATAATTACATGTGCCTCTGCTGTTGGTTGTTGAAACAGTCACTCACTAAAGAAGTTGCTGGAATCCAATGCTGTTGAACGCAAACCGGGTGCGTGAGCCCTTCATCTTTCGACTACCATCGAAGTACAACAGAGGAAGGAAATAACAGCAGCTTCTTAACCCAAAACAGCAGCACGTTACCAGTATCACAAGTATATCGCCATTTGTATGGATATGGCAGTACACATATTTTTGTTTAAAATGATAAAATTTGATAATTTCTGAAATGAAATACTTATATTTTGTCGTGAAAGCTACAGTAACAACTCTGTTCTTGTGTTGCGTCGGTCAACCAATCTGAGATTGGCACCTTTCCGTGACAAAAAGCTGACGGAAAGCAGTTCGACAATTTTGGATTTCCGTTTGTGTTTCATAATACATATCTTGGCAGTATGCTTGTGAGTTTGTGTTTCGTCAAATTTTATTTTTCCAACACACAACACAAACGGATGTCATAATACAAATCCTCCGATTTTGACAACTTGTCTTTACAATTTGTGTTTAATAATCGGGCCTTATGTCTATTTGGACGGTAAGGCAGCAGTTCAATGTTGTTGCGCGCAACATTGTTGCTCGGAAACATATCGCTGAGGTGGTCTATGAATGTTGCTTGCAACATTTCGCTTTGACATTGTTTAGCGTCAAAAATTAGCCAATTAACAGTTCAGAGTTTATTTTTCATCATTCATTTGTTGAATAAAGAATTGAAAAAAATAATATACAGGCGTCCCCCGAGTTACGACCCCCTCGAGTTACGACGATTCGCAGATACGACGATTTTGATTTTGACAGTTAATAGTTGTCATTGACAAGAAATTGATGTATTTTTTTGAATTTCTGGGCTGATAACCGTTATACACACATTTCCAAAGGTTCCACAACTACCCTTTATTGAATATCTATGTTTTATACGGCTTTTAAAATATAATTATTGCATTATCGAACATTATTTTAAATAAAATACACGATATCATAGATTCCAACTTTTCAACTTCGGTTATAAACTTTATATTCATAGATATTCGACATACGACTTTTTCGACTTACGCCTTGCTTTGGGACATTTTTTCGGTCCGGGAGACACCTGTACACGACGATTATCCGTGGGCGGATTAACTGGCGGGCGGCTTAACCGTGCGCATAAATGTGATAGCTGTTCAAACGTACGTGGGCGACCAGTTTTTTGTGCAGCTCTGTAGTGTCTAGAGGTATTTTCTAAATTCTTTTTTGTTCATGTACAGCTGTTAAACTTACAGTTATTGATTCATATAATATTCTACTAACGATTAATCGATTGATTCCAAGTGAATTAATCATAAAACTAGTGAATTGTATCATTTTTATATGAATTCGACATTTCTTGGACTATTATCCGTGCATATCGATTAACCGGCAACCGTCCGGTCCCGAGCTGCCTCCAAACTGTATATACCAAAGAATGTATTATAAATGCTTAAATTACAAATTGATGTCGGATGTCAACAAAACGCACACTGCTGCTGTTTCATTTCATAAACCCGATTACCATGACCAAGGTAAATAGAAAATGTTGTCAGGCAAAAATCAAATTTCTTTCAATTTGGCCGGCAACAAAGTTCCATCCATACATTTGCCGGCAACATCCATACATTTTGCCAGCAACAATTTTGCGCACAACAAGATTATACCGCTGCCTAAGAGGTACCGTGTATCTCGGCGACCATCTGTAATAACAAAAGAGTAGATGATTTGTTTTGTCACGAATTTTAAAATCATATGAACAAGATTTCTAATCTCACTTAAATTGTTCATGTTGATCTACGAGACGATAATGAGGATAAAATATGAGAATAGGAAAAATGAATGATTTCTTAGTTTTTTTTTTTTTTATTCAGAAAGAAGTTTGATTTCTTAGTTTGTAAATTCAAATATGTCGAAAATACAATAAACAATAAATTCACTAAATAACACTGAATAACTCACCTTAATCTTTGTTTTAATGGTAACATATTTATAAGCCGGTCCCATGGTACAGTCGTCAACTCGTACGACTTAACAACATGCCCGTCATGGGTTCAAGCCCCAAGTAGACCGTGCCGCCCTACGTAGGACTGACTATCCTGCTATGGGGGGCAAGGTGTGTTTATTAAGGAGGTGAATTGTTAGCGCGTTTTCCGGGCGCCATCATTGAGTATTGTTATGTCAAATCGCATACAATTTTCTATACCCCCGTCCAGCCCTCCCCGATTTTAATACCGGAGCCCCCAGTATTGTTATGTCAAGTCGTGAAATGTCAATTTGCTCTGAAGCACTTCACCTCCTAATATCCATACACCTTGATGGGGGGTAATCCAAAAAGTCATTGAAAGCCAACCCCATAAGTGGTACAGGCAGGCCTTGACCGATAACGGTTGTTGAGCCAAAACGAAGAAGATTTATAAGTAATTTTAATTTAAAAAAATGGTAGAAAAATTAAATGAACCAATTAAAAATATGTAAATAATATTATAATCCTGGAGACCTTACGTCAAGTGACGAATTGTCAAAATGCTCTAGACTCCGCCATCTAATATTCTTAATCCACCTTGGTCCGCATGCGCGATTACCGTGTCCTAATACACATACCTTGACGTAACGGTATGTCGTTCCTACATAGACCTTGGTCTGATGTCGTGTTCGATGGTTGCTAGAGCGCCGGCTAAGCTAGATAGCAACATAGCTTATCGCATGTAGAAATGTCCGCCATGTTTATAATTCGCGACAACTAATCTGGCTGAAAGTGCTTGCTCTTGTCCTGGTGTAAACAATAAGCTCGCTGCCTTGTGAAAAGAATGTGAAATAGCTAAACGTACGTTTTTGTTTGTGCAACTATGTATTATGTTAAGTTAGTTCTTTGAAAATGCTCAGAACAATTTCGAATGGTAGTATGATGTCTGAGTATGTATCATTCTTCCCATCAAGTTTCTATAGTGTTGCATTAAATATTTTTGTTAAAACTTTGTTGTAAAATGTTGGTGAAGAATATCATGAAAAATCGCGTATGGTTCTGTTTCATTGTTGGTAAGAATAATTGTCGTCACTCCATTGCGCAATGTGAATTGTACAATGAAGGTACAGTGGAGCGCTGTTTATCGGGGATCATCGGGACTTGACCTCGTCTGGATATGCGAATAACACGGAAAATGAGTCAAATGTTATAATTAATCAAAAGTTCGTGATATTTTTGAAATTTGTATAATGTTTTAGTAAAACCCAGCCAGTTATTATTTACGACGTCGTGTGTGCGTCAAGTGAACGTTAACCATATGTCGGGTGATCGTCGCATTTAAGTCAATATACGACGAAGGGATTTTTTTAAAACGAAAAGCACTATAATTGTGGCAGATTGTCTGGAGTATTTCGCTCATAGTTTTTGTCTATGACAATGGCCATGAAAAAGTAGTTCAAAAAGTCGATACTTTCTGTCTCTCCCCTTTACTCTGTGGGTACCGTACGATCCTTCCAGCTATTCTCTCAGGGATATCGCTGGTCTGCTGTCTTCTTTATCCGTTCACCCAGATTAAATTAGTTTTGAGTTACAGTCAGTCCAAATAGTATTCGTCTAGCTGAATATTTTGTTGAAAAAGGCGAATAATGGCCGCAATTGGCATGGGTTACTAAAAATAATGATGAGGTTTGATAAAGAGACCATCAATGCACCCGTATTGCTAAAAAATGAGCATTTCGATAGTGCAATAACAACCAAAACATTTTAAAAGCTAAAAAAAGTGGTTTGACTGGCGTGCAAAAAGTATTCGTCTATCAGGTTTTTGGCGTAATATGCGTTAGATAACAAAGGGTATAGAATCAAAAAATGTATTGATCTTGTTTTTTTATTGCATTTATGACTACAGTCATTTTCCGATATACGCTATCGTACGGGAGCGAGCACAATAGCGTATCTCGAGTTTTCGCGTATAGCGGATTCCTATGTAAAAATAGTTTACACTACTGGTTTGTGGGTTGAAAAATATCGCCACAGAGTTTTGAATTTGAGTTTTTTGTTGTAAAACAGGTATCTTTTGCACAAATGTAATGCAAAATGCATTAAGTACATTAAGGAAATTCAAAAAGAGCATAAAATATTTCAAAGAATTAAAATACTTGCAAAAACACATGGCGCTGTCAAATTTAGAGGAATCGCGTAATGCGCATTCGCGTATACAGGCGTCCCCGGAGTTACGACCCCCTCGAGTTACGACGATTTTGATTTTGACAGTTAAACGTTGTCATTGACAAGAAAATGTTGTATTTTTTGGAATTTCTGGACTGAAAACCGTTATAAATATTAAAACTTGTGGACGATAGTTCTATTTCAGAAATATGGTGCTTTGCAGAAAGCTTAAACATCTCCTCTTTTGACTCATACTGCATACCAACGACAACTAAAGAAGAATGTGTCTCCTTAGCTTCCACAAACTGGCAAATACAATTTGTGTCACTAAGAAACCATTGGTTTTTAAAATCAGGGTGGCCACTCAACCAGGAAAACCGGGAAAACCGGGAATAAACCGGGAATTTTATTTGTCCGGGAAAAACCGGGAAATTCTCCAAAAAAAGGGAAATTATTGCAAACTTTTGCTGTCATTGTTTACCATCGTACTAAGTGCATTTTAAATTAACGGAATGTTTTGTATATGGTTCCCTACTTACCACAGGCGAGCAACATCACACCCATGTGTAAGGACAACATTTTCCGTTTCTCACATATGATACGCAATATATGTAATTCTCATTCGCACTGGTGCAGTACTTACGTTCACCGATATCGGTTCTTGCGCATTTGAGGTATGGTGTGCCTATTCGTTCTACCTTGCACTCGTAATCATCTCTCGTGAAGTTGCGGTCGTGTCAAATTTAACAGTGGATTTAGTGGGCGATCCCAATTACGCCCCGTATTCCTCAAGGCGATAACTGATAATAATTTGGAATTGAAGTATCGATAAAACCGCTACGCAAAGCATAATGAACCGGAAAAACTTCCGGGAAAAACCGGGAATTTAGACCGAAGTAGGCTCTAACTTGCCAACCAAAACCATTAAGCATCAACTGCGGATAAGTTGCAGCGGGAATGTTTTTGGCTATTTTTGATGTGTTGAAATTGCTTGCATCTTGTTATTACCTGTTTCATACATCTGTTGCCTGACTTATGTCGATGAAACCATCGAAGATCGATGAAAACCACCTTTACATCGATGAAAACCTGCAAAGAAAATAGATTAACATGTGGGATAATCGCCTTGTAAAAGATATTAGTATATTGCTATTTGTATTATTTTATAAGATTTATAAAACTTTAACAAACTTGCACTCACCCAAAATGTTCTCTTATCACGGTCTCTATTCCCTGATACCAAAACTTCCCACCCAAGATTGGTTGGATTTGCATCCCGACCTTGGTGGACGTTTTTAAGAGGGTTCAACCGTCAGCAGGTAGGCAGAGCTTCAGCTTTTTTTACAACAGACCATGTATCATGTTGGCCGTAGATCGGGACCGATTTTTCGTTACGGCAACATAACGTAGTCCTTCCTACAGCGATTTGTTGTAAAAAAAACTGGTATTTCGTATCTCTTTCTATGTAAACATCTTCTTCATCATCCTCAAAATTATTTTCTTCCTGTAAATCTAATTCGGCCGTCAGACGCGCACAGCTCCGCTTCGGCGTTAGATTCATCAACTATAAAGATATGTACACGGTTCACATTTATTAGCTTCAACAACTTGAGCATCTATGTATTCACATTTGCTTATCATTAATGTTGAATTCCGGCTCCTGTCCTGCCGTTATTCTGCTTGGACCCGGAAATTCGGTTGGTGCTGATCCGCTTGCATTCGCGTTCGAACTGCTCCATATACTGCGGTCCTTTCCGTTTTAAGTTCGTAGGCTGAAATTTCATCCTGTCAGCTGCATTGTATATGATGATGATGATGATAAGTCCCACCTCTTAACCCAACACAGGTTTGAGAAGGACGGAAGTATCTTTACGATAATATTACTCTAAGGTAGTTTTTGAATAAAATAAAAATTTACGAGCAAGTGGTGGCATCGGACGTCATTCAAAAGAATCCACCAAGTCATACACACACCCAAGACGACCGACGTAGTTTCATCAAGAAAAAACGGGTCAACTCCATCGAACACATCAGGACATAACTGCGTGCGTTTGTGCCAGTTCCGCTGGTACAAACGATGGCACCATGGCACTACCTTCCGATGCAGGAGAACCTAATGTATCTGGAATTTGCCACTTACAATCATCAATGAGTGAATCTCGCTGTGACCTCCCAGACATGCAGACAGCAAGCTCTCCCAAACTAAATCCGATTGTCCACTTGTACGCGCGCGTGTCTCAAACTTATGTTGTCTCTTTCTTATATATTTTTCTAATTTGTTTTCATATATCAAGAAAAATCTTATCATCATCGTTAAGCTCATGATGACAAGTGCAGTTGTACATAAAATAGTGACATAGGACTTCTACACAAATATGACATTACACAGTTTGTTTAACACGTTGTCTGCCACGTCAGCCACTATGTGGCTGACGGGTTTTTTCCGATCGGGCCACGTCAGCCACATAGTGGTTGACACATAACACATTGTAAAAGACGTTTTACAAGAGATAAATTTGCACGTATGTGATCGGTTCTTTAACAATGCTTTTCTTTCACGGTTATTATTTCTCAAAAAAATGATTCAAATATCAAAATGAGTTTCTATTATGTTTTCATAAATAAATGAGAATGAGAATGAACAATAATTAAAAGATCTTGGAGTTCATTTATTCATCCTTTACTTTTGATGCACAATCTTAAAACACTCATCACAAAGTTGAGGTTGATCGGGACAGCTTGGACAATACGTAAACGATCTTTTCACAGTTTCACGTGCCTTTCATCGGCCCATGCTTTGCCTGTCATTGTTGTAGCATCGTTTGCATGCGCGTACCAAAGCGTTGGAGTCGGAATGTCACCGACTTTTGCGAGAGGTAAAGAAAGAGAAGGGAAGGGAGGGGAGGGGGGGGTTCCAAGAATGAAATTCCATGGAATTAGCCCAACAAACGACATTGTGGATCGACTGAGACAACAAAGAGAATTGGTGAGTTTGATTTAAAAGAGAAAAAATGCAAAAGCAAATGCATTCGTTTCAAAGAGTGATTCCGTGGCCTGACGGGGCAGTTCAGTGGGCATGTATGGTGGCAGACAACATGTTAACATATACCGCACACCTACGTTTGAAGTCTGGCAAGTTACTCGCATTCTTGATTTCTCCGGGTAATCTGTTGTATAATTGAATCCCCTTGAAAAACAAAGAGTTTCTGGCACCATGTGAAATTAAGTTGGGAATCCTCTGCTCATTTGCTCTGCATGTACAGTGCCGATGAACATCAGATCCTCGAACAATGCGTTCCCCTAAATACCCTGGCAAAAGGCCCCCCAAAAGTTTAAATATAAAGGTCATGGTTTGATACACAATCCTCTGCTCTACAGACATCCACTGAAGAATATCTAGCATAACAAAAGACGACGTACGTCAGCCACACCGTAAAGCTAACCGCATAATACGATTTTGCAATCTCTGAAGCCCTTATTGCCAAGAAACAGAATCGACGAGCAAAAATCAAAATGTGGTGAAACCAGCGACTTGTAGAGGTTAACTATCCCAAAAAAATCGAGATCTTTTGCCAGCCTACTAATAACCCCACACTTTGATGCCACTTTAGCGATGACCCAGTCTATGTGAGTGTTGAACTTCAATCTGTCGTCTAAAATAACCCCCAGATATTTAACCTGACGGACTCTTTCGATTGGTTCCTTATTTATCACGATGGATGGGGGACTGTCTAATACACCAGCAGTCATTACCATGTAACTAGTCTTCTTAACGTTTAATGCTAGCTTTTTGTACCTAAGCCAACCATCCAGAGCGTTTAAATCGAAATTAATCAGAGACTCTGCTTGCTTGATGTCTTTGTGCGAGGTAAAAAAACAGTATAATCGGCAAAAAGATTGATCTCACAAGACTTCAAAACCTGCTTCATGTCATTGATATACATTATAAACAAAATTGGTCCAAGAACACTTCCTTGCGGAACTGCAAGGGTATTTTCTATAGGCTCTGATATAGAGTTTCCAAAAACTGTTCTCTGAGTTCTGTATTTTAAATAATTTTCGAACCAATTGAGCTCTTTCCCCACAATACCAAAACGCCTTAAGGCCTGCAGCAATAACGGTCTTGATATAGTCTCAAATGCTCGTTTTAGATCCAAGAAAACGGCAACTATCGATTCCTTTCGATCCATCAACACCTTCCACCTCGCCAGTACAAGATTTAAAGCAGTTTCACAAGAGTGTCCCTGTCGATATCCTGATTGTGCACTAATCAACAGGTCATTTCGAGTTAGAAACTGGACCAATTGCTCCTTAACCACCAATTCCAGCACCTTTTCGAGTACATGCAACATATAGATGGGACGAAACTCTTCCGCACTGGTAGCTCCGCTCACTTTAGGAATAGGTATTCCCAATGATTCCTTCCAAGTCTCCGGAAAAATACCCTCCTCCAGCGACTGATTGATCACTATAAGAAGAGACTCTCCTACCACATGGAAGCAATCCTAAATAGTCGTTACAGTTAACATTTCCTATGCCCGCTGTTTTGGACAGGCTGAAACAAATAGTTTTTAATTTCTCTTTTGTAATTTTCTGAAATTTGAATTGGTTTCCTGGAGCATCATTACAAAACAAAGAATCAGGCGCTCTGGCATCAGCAATGTTTTGATTTATATCTAAAACACTATTTACAAAAAACAAATTGAATTTCTGGCATATTATTGAATCTTCCGATTCTACCAACCCATCAAATTTTACAACAGAAACGCGTGATTCCTCTGGCCTTAGTAAACTTTTACGCACTTTCCACAACTCCTTGCTATTTCCTTTATGCTTAGATATCTCACCACTAAAGTAATTTCTACGAGTAGTTTTGAGATTCCTGCTGTATGTATTCCTTAGTCTAGTGTATTCAGTCCAATCGTAGCCTGAGTTTGATCTAATAAAATGTATGCTAAATGGTATGCTTCGTCTCTTCTCCGTTTCGCACGGCTAAGTTCCAAAGTATACCACCTACTAGTCTCTCTTGACAAGATTGTCTTCTCTTCAACCAAGGTGCCTATAGCTTTTTTCAATGTGTTCCATAACAAGTCTGCAGCTTCGTTGAAGCTCGGTGCTTCTTGCCTTAAACCTTGTGACACATAATTGCAAAGAGCAAATTTCGAGTACCTATTCCAGCATTTAAATTTTCGTTGAATCGTTTCACCACGTTTCACGTTTATATTCAAAACAAGTGTTTCATGATCCGATATTTTTAATACTGTTGTACTGTAAACCTGATCGATCAATGTTCTGCTCTGCCTAGCAATTCGTGTGAATTTGTTAACTTTTTGTTTCATGTTTACTGAATCCATTAAGCTTTTCAATTTCGCAGATTTTTCAACATTTAACCAGTCAATATTGAAATCACCGACGATAATGTTCAACTTACTAAGATCCAAAAACCTGTCTAACCATTCTTCCAAAATATCTACGAACCTCGAATCACTCGCACTAGGTGAGTGATACAATATGCTATAATTTCCTGCCGTCATACCCCGAGAAATCGCTAAACCGAGAAACCAATTGCCCTCTAATGACTCGTTTAAGATCACTTTAAGGACAACGTCACTTCTGGCATAAGCTGCAACACCTCCTGTGTGACGTGAATAAGATAAACACGACACTACCCTATTTAGCGCGTTCTTTCGCTTTGTAGGAATTTAACGGGGAAAGAGATGTGATCGAGATAGATTGCGAGATAAGACTGACTTAATTTTATTCTGTATAAATTCAACTGAAAGATTTCGTGGTAGTAGTGTAATGATCCTTACATAGCGTAGGTAGTATAAGTTTGTAGTATTAGTGTTAATAGAGGAACGCGTATTAGTTTCGCAATAGACACGGAAGCGTAAAGGTGTGTACGGAACCTTACAAAGGTTAAAAGCTTTCGGCACTTTACAGTGCGTTGCAGTAATACGCAAGGTTGCCACACCTATATCCTTTTAAATAAAATCGCTCGAATGCCTCCTTCTCGGTTACGTGGGTTTCAGAGATCAAGACCAACAAGGGTTGAACTTTTTCTACTGTCTCACGAAACATAGCATAGTTAGATGAAAGACCGGCAACATTGAATTATAAAATCTCTCTGAACCGCCCTAATTCCACCCCTCCCTGCTATTTAGAAAGTTGCATTCGTCTCTCTACCTGTTTTTTAAACAGCGGGCATTCATAGCTATTGGCCGCATGTTGTACCTGTAGTTTCAGGTTCCTGGATGCGTTAGCCAAAACACAATTTACACATTTGAAGATGGACGAAGTACAATCCGACGTTCGGTGCTCGCCACTGCACTTTGAACACGCTTCCTTATTTTGGCAGTCAGTGATTTTATGGCTAAATTGACCACATTTAAAGCAGCGCATAACGTGAATGGATCTAGAAATTTTACACCGATCAAATCCAATATTGATTTTATCAAGTTTTGCCAGACACTTATCAGTTTCATGGTCGATTTCCAAAACCACATTATGTTTCTGGTACTTGTAGATCTTACTCTCAAACATTCCAATTACATTCACCTGTTTCCAGGGAATTCCCTCATTTTGAGATTTAAAAGATCTACTAAGTCAGAAGAAGAATATTTTTCATTCATTTCAATTATTTTAACGCGTGCCATAGGTAAGGATGTCGAATAATCGTCTCCTAAAATGTCTTCTATTTCTTTTCTAATGCTATCTAAATTCGCCAGAGCAGGACATTGTGCATATACTTGACCGTCTCTGCCGTTGCGGAATTCCGACAATTGCGGCTTCCTCGGATCCAATCTGGCGCGAAGGTCAGCTCTTGTCTTATCGCAAGACTGCACCACCTTAGGAACAATAACCTGTGTTTTATTATTTTCTTTATTTTTTCCCATGGGCTCCCTCACATCGTTAATTTTCTTAATTTTGGGAGTAACTTTATTGTTTCCCACGCCAAATCTATTAATAATAGTTTGAACATTGCTGTCTCCACTATTTGTCTTTTTTCTTTTTTTCGTTACTGTAGCCCATGTTTCTAAATTTACTTCCTGCACTGTTTTGCTGGTTTGTGGAGTGTCAGAAGTTGCACGCAAGGCCACCTTCGACATTTTCGAGGCTTCTATAGCGCTTAATGTTTCGCGCAAAGTTGTTTCCAACTTACGCTCCACTTGCGCACAAAGCTCAGTTTTGAGAGTCTCGATTCCTCTCTCTAAAGCGTTAGATATCCACACGCTCACATTGACCTCTAAATCCCTAAATGTTTGTGCAAGCAAATCATTTGATTTAGTTGCATCAGTATCCATATGAACCAAGCTCGCGCTTTGATCTAAACAAATGTCACACATATATACGACATTGCGGTTCTCATTAATTAATTTGACCGCAGGCTTGTTGAGTGTGGGTGTAATACACCGACGGTGAAAAATAAACCCACAACTCCCTGAACAAATTATCGGGTCATCGCTGGTTCCCACCACGGCGGAGCATTTTAAAAATAACCATGCCGTGTAAAAAACAAGTACGGGCGAAGTCTTATAAAAGTGTTTTTTTTTCGCTTATCTGGTTTCAAACGCCGGCCAAAAGCGACACAAACACTACTATACTAATATACTACTCTACGTATCTCCCGGTGTCACACATACATGGATAAAAACAACCACTTATCTACACAACAAGGATCGGTTACTGCCACCAACGGCGAGACGCTGTTGACCGCACCAATCTTTTGTTTTTTAACAATGTCACTTTTGCATTTGCAAAACACACTGACACCGAGAGAATCCACGAACATTTACCTACACACGTATCTAAAAATTTGAGCACTTAGCTCTATTTTACACAACTTATTTCACGTCACAACACAGAGCTAAACAGTCACGAACTGCACTTGTCAACAGTCACTCATCCATGAGGTGACTGAGAAGGTTCCAAAAGAAGGTAAAAATGAAGACAAAGGTGCAAGTGGCTACATTACTGGGTTATCTGGGCCGGGAGATCGATGCAACCCGCCAAACAGTGAAATAGTTCTTGGGAAATATAAACACACATATCAGGAAGCAGAAATCGCGTCCACTGGCTTCGCAGCGGCAATCAATGACGCCAAAACTCAATGCATCCATTTTAGGTTAATTTTTGCATGGCGAAAATTCCGAATAACTGAAGAAAAGCAACACTCAAAGTCTTAGATTTATTTGTTTAAGGAAGGTTAAATAACTACCTTTCAAATGATGTAAATGTAAAGAAATAATCTCTCCTAGTTTTTGTTATACAGCCAGCCGAAAAAAAGGCAATTGTTTTCATGTAAACGTTACGGGGATATTGATCACGAGCTCGAACATACCGAACGATTCGTCATTATATAGTACTTTAATTAAAATTGAAAGATCGCGTTGGTATAAAATGTTATTCTAAAAGATATTCAGTAATTTGTATACGAATAGTTTCTTCCCATATTTCAAAATCAGTCAAAACCCTTCGCGGGCCGGTTTGAATGTTGCGGCGGGCCGCATTTGGCCCGCGGGCCGGACTTTGTCGACCGCTGATCTAGACTGAAAATTGCAGGCTAGTTTTTTGTGTGGTTTTGTATGGAGTGTTTACATGATTTCAGCCTCCAACTATCAAACTCCTTACAAAAAACTAACTAGAATCGTGAAGGCCCCCAATGTCTGATTTATTGAATTGATAGCTCAAATTGCTACCTTTTTTATTATACATGCCAAAGCTTAGGTGGTCATAAATGAACTCTTGGTTAAAAATTCACTTCTACTGAACCAATTTTGTATTCATACGATTTTGTTTTATACTTTTTAACCTGGTGTTGCTGCGAGTCGTAAACCAATAGAGTAGAACTGTCACCGCAGTTGACAGTTAAACATTCAGCACTTGCGATCGCTAGAGATTCCACAATATCACCTACAGAGGGCACTGTAACGGGTTCGGGTACAGAGAAGGCGAATGACCTCAGGACTAGGAATCGGGTTCCTCGCCATCGCGATTTAAACAGTAGCATCACGACAGTGAACGAGAGAAGATCGAATTTTTTTGAAGGTGTACAAAAACCGCGATTAAATAAAGCTCCATCCGAAGCAAAACTCGGTGTTTTAAACATTTTTGATTCCTTTGAATTACATACCGTTACGCGACAAGTTTGGGAGCTAACACCTGGTTAATATATAACCAGTAATGATCACAGGCATGGGATATTAATCCAAAATGCAATATAAAATGCTAAAAAAATGAAATTCTTTCGATACATAAAGTTCATTGCTTTAAAAATCAAACATCCAACATCCAACATTCATTACATCCCATTCTATCCAACATTCATTCAATATCACTATTTACCGCAAACATGTCCAATCTTGTCAACATGTTACTACTAGCAATTCAACAGGAATGACACCAAAAATAGGAAGCAGATCCGGAAGATAGGTGAAACTCTGTAAACTCGGATATTTTGGAATTGTTGCCAGCTTTCGGAGCTGTTCGAAGCAGACAAGTGCCTGGAGAAAAAAAACGTGTTTAGTCAATATGCTAACCATAATCTACCTACGATCTACGACAAGCAGCAATCCCGAAAATGGGACATTGGATATCGTCAAATATGTCGGATTGACCGAGACGTCCATCAAGTCCTGGATCCCGAACTGATGCACCAACTTCAGAATGCGCAGCTGATCGCCCAGCTGATCAGCCGCCGCAGCTCGGCAGCTTTTCTCGGGACGGACAGCTATAACCGCTGCCCCGGCAGAGCACTCTGCCCGTGCAACGGCCATCGCTGGCCCTATTACAGGGCACGCTCTAGTCTACCCTAATAGGGCCGTACCTTCTGCTACCGACGACATCATTGACAGTGCAACAGCCTCAACATCAGCAGAGGTGTGCCTTAAATGAAGGATCGCGTGTTGTCATACCGGCCGAATGCAGTGTCAGCGTTTTCCATGGCTCTGTCGTTCGCATAGTCCTCCAGTGTCCCATCGCTGGTAGACGGCGAAACTACAAATGGCAGCGGCGCTCACACGTCACCCAGAACAGGAGGTCGCTTCGGGTTAGGAGCACATGGCGCAGTGCTATCTGGAGAGGGTGAAAGAACTCCAAGCTTAGAGGTCGTTTCAAAATTACGCAGCGAGCGATGCTGTGTTATCTATTGAAATGTTTACGCTTATTTGCAATCGAGAATAGTTAGTAATATACTAATTCTATCATTATATATTCTTAACGCCAAACTTGCTTTCGGACTCGGGATGGAACTCAAAAATAGATTATTCCATGGCTCAGTATCGACCAGATAACTGTTGCCGTCAAGATAATACCGCAATATCCCCAGCGGCGATATCATTATATACAACATTCCATTCTGGCTGTCCAATACTCGTCCGAGCATCCCTTTAATGTTGCTTATATTTGCTTTGCAGTACTTGCCCGGTATAAAACTAAGATCTTCACTGGGGTTCGGTAAAATGGTACAGTTGTCCGATACACAAATTTTCTGTTTGTCCAATAAGTACAAATGTACGCGGCCGTCGACATAACTTTCGGTCACTACGCCCTCTTTGCCTACTGGCGTACGCACAAACGAGCCGATAGCGATGTTGGGTAGAGTCATTTCTCGATTACTTCAATGTAGACTCTGACACTGCAATTGTTCAGTAAGGAATCGAATGGAGGACAACGAAATTGTTTTGCAGTGAGCGTAGATTATTTTTCTTACCTTCGAATGCTTGCTTTGCTTCCCTATGCAAAATGTCTAATCGCGATGTCTGTGTTCCATCGGATCAAGCTGTGTACATACCACAAGGTGAAGTTGTTGAGAGCAAATTGTCATTTCTCAACTTGACAATAAGCAAGACCCAGGAAGCTAGCGCCCTTGGAGGCTTATGCCTTTTGAATGCGTATTCTGATGAAAATTTAATAAACTGGTGTATTTCTTTAAATAATTTAAATACTGGAATAACATATTTTTTGGTTGCCAGTGACAGGGCTAATGCACCTTGTGCATACGCAACCGCTCTGTTAAAATGAGAAATGACAATTTGCTCTCAACAACTTCACCTTGTGGCATGTACACAGCTTGATCCGATGGAACACAGAAATCGCGACTAGACATTTTGCATAGGGAAGCAAAGTAAGCATTCGAAGGTAAGACAAATATCCTACGCTCACTGTAAAACTCACAATTTCGTTGCCCTCCATTCGATTCCTTACTGAACAATTGCAGAGTGTCAGAGTCTACATTGAAGTAATCGAGAAATGACTCTACCCAACATCGCTATCGGCTCGTTTGTGCGTACGCCAGTAGGCAAAGAGGGCGTAGTGACCGAAAGTTATGTCGACGGCCGCGTACATTTGTACTTGTTGGACAAACAGAAAATTTGTGTATCGGACAACTGTACCATTTTACCGAACCCTAGTTAAGATCTTAGTTTTATACCGGGCAAGTACTACAAAGCAAATATAAGCAACATTAAAGGGATGCTCGGACGAGTATTGGACAGCCAGAATGGAATGTTGTATATAATGATATCGCCGCTGGGGATATTGCGGTATTATCTTGACGGCAACAGTTATCTGGTCGATACTGAGCCATGGAATAATCTATTTTTGAGATCCATCCCGAGTCCGAAAGCAAGTTTGGCGTTAAGAATATATAATGATAGAATTAGTATATTACTAACTATTCTCGATTGCAAATAAGCGTAAAAATTTCAATAGATAACACAGCATCGCTCGCTGCGTAATTTTGAAACGACCTCTAAGCTTGGAGTTCTTTCACCCTCTCCAGATAGCACTGCGCCATGTGCTCCTAACCCGAAGCGACCTCCTGTTCTGGGTGACGTGTGAGCGCCGCTGCCATTTGTAGTTTCGCCGTCTACCAGCGATGGGACACTGGAGGACTATGCGAACGACAGAGCCATGGAAAACGCTGACACTGCATTCGGCCGGTATGACAACACGCGATCCTTCATTTAAGGCACACCTCTGCTGATGTTGAGGCTGTTGCACTGTCAATGATGTCGTCGGTAGCAGAAGGTACGGCCCTATTAGGGTAGACTGGAGCGTGCCCTGTAATACGGCCAGCGATGGCCGTTGCACGGGCAGAGTGCTCAGCTGGGGCAGCGGTTATAGCTGTCCGTCCCGAGAAAAGCTGCCGAGCTGCGGCGGCTGATCAGCTGGGCGATCAGCTGCGCATTCTGAAGTTGGTGCATCAGTTCGGGATCCAGGACTTGATGGACGTCTCGGTCAGTTCGATATGTTTGGCGATTGAAGGGGACATTGTCCGACAAAAAAGGTCTACAATTCAATAAATCCACACCCATTGTTTTCTCATTTTCCTTTCCCTCCTTCCAAGATTCCAAGTTTTATTTGTTCTTCAGCTCGCGTCTACGATCATCAGCGGGTTGTGTGTAGGGTAAATGTACCTATAGTGGTGGTAGTACCAATAGTGGTGGTATTGCACTAAAATGCGGTTCATACGGCAAATTAAAAGCATTTAAGTTATTTACGTTAGTGTGAAATGTTCTTTAGCCTTTTACAAAGGGTTTAAGTTAAATGGGGCCATTCCGTTACTTAGTGACCGAAAAATCCATTATTTTGTGTTCTGTTCATTCATGTGTTCTAAATGACCATATAACTACGCAATTACTAGTTTTTCAACATAACTATTATGAAATGTTATTGTTTTACTAAAATTATTTGCCTTTGGACCATATTTATGCATTTTTAAGTGTTTTTTTACCATAGTGCCATTATAGGTACACAAAACAGGCATGTTCCTATAGTGGTTATTGTTATAAAATCAATAAAAACAGGTCGTTTTCTGTTTATTCGAGGATATTTTCGACGTGTCGTACTGTTTTCACTAAAATAAGCAACAGAAATGCGTTTTTTGTAGGTAATTTACCAAAAACAGGTCAAAATTCGCTTATTTGGCTGAATGAAAAATTGACTTCAAATCAAGCACACTCTTCCGGGTGTAGGTTGACGACAGGTGTGATGCAGTGCTTTAGTCAATAGTTTCATTGATCAAATTTATACATTTTGTTACGATCAAATTACGGAAGAAACCAATATTATGGCAGTAATCCTTGCTATTCATACGAAAACAGCTTCGAAACTAAGTTTCATTGATATTATACACCGTTTTTGATGCATCTTTGTTTACCACCACTATAGGAACACAATAAGACGACTATAGGAACCATACCACCATTATAGGTACAACAAAGCAATCACAAACATATGTGTTTTTCGTAAATTTGATGTATTTCATGGTGAAAATGGTTGTGATAGCGAAGATAAAACATATTACAATTGCTATGTGTTAAAATATTCAGAAAATGTCCTTTCTGACACTTAAAATCCATTAAAACACATCGGTACCAATATAAATTGCACATCTATTGGTACATTTACCTATGTGTTGTTTTATATGCACATTCTGGTTGTGTATTTTAGTTGGTAAATTACGGATGTACTAGCTTTGAGCTTGCGTTTGACAGGTTTGTCTGCAAACATCGTTAAGGGGCCGTCCATAAATTACGTAACACTGAAATTGGGATTTTTCGACTCCCTCCCCCCCTATCGTAACAAAACGTAACGTTGGAGGAGACCCCCCTTCCAAAATTACGTAACGCATGATCGAACACCCCCCCTCAATTTGGTTTTGCATCATCAAATACAAAAAAATATGGGTTTATATTTTTTTATTTGATTGCTTTTATAAAGTATGCAGAGTTGTTTTAATTAATGTTTAATTAAAATTAATGTTTAATTAATGAAAGGAAAGTTAGATAAAAAAATTATAATTAAAGAAACGCATAATATATATGTTGAGCATTTTTAGACATCTTGCCAGATTGGCTTTAATTAAACCTCTTAAACCTGTATTACACGGTGGATTTTTTCATGGCAATTTTCTGTCAAACCTTTGTTTTGGTATTTTATAAATGTCAAGTTCGTATTCCCTATCAAAAGATATAAAGAAATAAAAGTGCAAAACTTACCCAGGTGGGCGATCATTTGTCAGTGACCAGTGATAGGATTGTATTACGTTACGTAACAGAATGTGAACCCCCCCCTCTCCCCTATGTAACAAACCGTAACGCTACATGGAACCCCCTCCCCCCCCTTTGAGCGTTACGTAATTTATGGACGCCCCCTAAGGAATGTGACGTTTGTATATAGATAAACAAAGTTTGATGCAGATACTAAATTAGGTCTTAAAGATAAAGAAGATTATATTTAAGTGAATGATAGAATACAAACTGGATTAATTGATTTTTATATAAAAATCGTTTGCGGAATCAGGCCGATCTGAAGTGGATAGTTTTTCGAAGCGGTTTTTCGACACTTGATCGTCCAGGCGATCATAGAAACCTTTAATAGGTTTCCCTTACTGGAAACGTTTGAATTAAGAGGCGGTACCTTGGGTAGGAGGACTTAACTTAACTCTTTAATTCAGAAGACGTTAGATGTTGCATGTGAAAAGTCCTATCCTCTTTTCAAATCAAATCTGACTTGCCATGGTCGGAGTTGGTTTTGTTTACACTCAAATGAAGTTAAGGGTTTCGCAAATTTGATTTAAGATTTTGTTTTTTTTCCAATTAATGTTTATTGATGTGAGGTGTAATTTATATATAGCTTCGGAGTGAAGTGTTTATGTGTCTTTGTGCGCGTAAGCTGCGCTTTTAGTGTTGATACGTAAGTGTCCCACAAATTTATTTTTGGATAATCGAGGCGAGTATGCCCACCAGGCACCAGCACTCAGAGATCCCTTGAATACGCGCTTGAAAAAGAACTTGAATTGGCGAAATTATTCAAGTGATCCGTCGGGTCCCGAAGCCGAAGTAAACCCGAAGCCGAAGCAAAACTCGAATGGGGAGGGGAGTTTGTATGATTTTTCTCTCAGTAGTTTTTTCTCTCCTATGGAACTAAACCAACACGTTCTCTCGTTCTGCAAACTTAATATAGCGAACTCGCTCTATCACCCAACAGACAAAGCCGAAGTCGCTCGAAGGAAATAAGGTTCGAGATGGGTTCGAGGGAGCTTAAGCTTAAGATAATTACCCAACGGTCAAAAGCCGAAGATTTTATATTGACCTTTCACTTTTTCTATCTGTCTCTCGCTCTAATTTGAGCGATTTTCCCCTGATGAGTGTCCCCGAGCCTCCTCGTGTGGTTGTTGTTGTTGGAAGTTGAAGCCGAAACCCCTTCGTGCGCTGCCAAAATCAGCGAAGAACGAAATCGAGTGGCTCAAGCGAAAAAACGAAACAAATGATGAGCGAGTGTGCTGTGACAATAGCACACACGCACGCACAAGGCGACACCCGAAATTTGGTGCGATACCGGCTTTCAGTGGAGCAAGTACACACACATACACATGTGGCCACACCAGCGCTCTGTTCTAGTGCAGGCAGTTTTCTGCAGTCCACGGTGATACTACACACAGCCACGCACTTGGCGATACACGCTGTGTGGTGCGGTGCGGTGGACGTTCAGAATTCAGTGGTGCAAATACACACATGCATACACTTGGCGACACACGCTCTGCTGTGCGGTGAGATTTGTGTTCTGTGTCCAGTGGTGTAAATATACACATACACGCACTTGGCTACACACGCAGTACGGTGCTGTTGGCTTGGCAGAAGCGCATACACACATTCACGCAGTAGGCTTTACTTTCAGTCCAGTGAGGTTGGTGCTTGTGTGGTGTTGCAGCTCTTGGTGGTCAGCGGATAAACCCCGTAAAAAGGAGATCATTCTAATTTAAGGTAAGTAAAAGTGATTAAAATTATCAACCAACATCCCCCCTTCTAATTAATATCATTTTTCTTCCATTTCATGTGTGTTTCACGGCGAACCGAGACAACAAAACCTGTGTTTGTGATGTGCAAATGTTGGTGCAAATGACGGGTACAGTGGAAAGATGACAACCATGATCAACAGCGGTGGAGTGCAGAAAGTACGGTGAAAATGTTGCGTTTTATTCACGGAACAGTTGATAAAAGTGTTTTTAATATAATGTGCCATAATTTGTGTAATTTGCGAAGTGTTGACCGTGTGTGAAATAGTTGTTTGTGCGTCTCATTAAACCGATTTATTTGCTTAAATAAATCAAATTGTTCTACTACATGTGTGTGACACTGTTTCATTTTGGAAAGAAAATCTGGCAAAAAGGGGGAGGGGGCTATTTTAACGAAGGGTCGTGCCGAACCCCGTTCGGGTTTTGCTTCGGCTTCGGGTTTGCTTCGGCTGGGTGGGTACCCACCCACCGGGCACCAGCACTCAGAGATCGCTTGAATACGCGCTTGAAAAAGAACTTGAGTTGGCGAAATTATTCAAGTGATCCGTCGGGTCCCGAAGCCGAAGCAAAACCCGAACGGGGGTCTGCACGAACCTTCGTTTTAATAGCCCCTCCCCCTTTTTGCCAGGATTTCTTTCCAAAATGATACAGTGCACAGAATTATATCACAACAATTCTATTTATTGAATTTAATACCATTAATCTAACAAGTTTCACAAAAATCAAAAACACATGCACTACGAACACTGAACTTAATTTCACATTAACGCACATTAATTCAACACACACTTTCCACACTCGCACAGTGAATAAAATCACAAAATCGTCACAACACTTTCAGCTCTTCCTCGCTGTTGCGCCTAGTTCCTTTCGCTACACTGTACGGGCCACCATTTCGAACACTACGACACAGCCACAGGCTTTGTTGTCTCCGTTCGCCGTGAAACACTCATGAAATGGAAGAAAAATGATATTAATTAGAAGGGGGGATGTTGGTTGATATGTTTAATCACTTTTACTTACCTTAAATTAGAATGATCTCCATTTTTACGGGGTTCATCCGCTGACCACCAAGAGCTGCAACACCACACAAGCACCAACCTCACTGGACTGAAAGTAAAGCCTACTGCGTGAATGTGTGTATGCGCTTCTGCCAAGCCAACAGCGCCGTACTGCGTGTGTAGCCAAGTGCGTGTGTGTGTATATTTGCACCACTGAATTCTGAACGTCCACCGCACCGCACCACACAGCGTGTATCGCCAAGTGCGTGGCTGTGTGTAGTATCACCGTGGACTGCAGAAAACTGCCTGCACTAGAACAGAGCGCTGGTGTGGCCACATGTGTGCATGTGTGTGTGTACTTGCTCCACTGAAAGCCGGTATCGCACCAAATTTCGGGTGTCGCCTTGTGCGTGCTATTGTCACAGCACACTCGCTCATCATTTTTTTCGTTTTTTCGCTTGAGCCACTCGATTTCGTTCTTCGCTGATTTTGGCAGCGCACGAAGGGGGTTCGGTTTCAACTTCCAACAACAACAACCACACGAGGAGGCTCGGGGACACTCATCAGGGGAAAATCGCTCAAATTAGAGCGAGAGACAGATAGAAAAAGTGAAAGGTCAATATAAAATCTTCGGCTTTTGACCGTTGCCCACCGGTCACCAGCACTCAGAGATCCGCTGAGATTGAAGCTGGCTTTGAAGCTGAGTTGGCGAAATTATTCAACCGATCCGTCGGGTCCCGAAGCCGAAGCAAACCCGAAGCCGAAGCAAAACCCGAACGGGGTTCGGCACGACCCTTCGTTAAAATAGCTCCCTCCCCCCTTTTTGCCAGATTTTCTTTCCAAAATGAAACAGTGTCACACACATGTAGTAGAACAATTTGATTTATTTAAGCAAATAAATCGGTTTAATGAGACGCACAAACAACTATTTCACACACGGTCAACACTTCGCAAATTACACAAATTATGGCACATTATATTAAAAACACTTTTATCAACTGTTCCGTGAATAAAACGCAACATTTTCACCGTACTTTCATGGTTCATCTTTCCACTGTACCCGTCATTTGCACCAACATTTGCACATCACAAACACAGGTTTTGTTGTCTCCGTTCGCCGTGAAACACACATGAAATGGAAGAAAAATGATATTAATTAGAAGGGGGGATGTTGGTTGATAATTTTAATCACTTTTACTTACCTTAAATTAGAATGATCTCCTTTTTTACGGGGTTTATCCGCTGACCACCAAGAGCTGCAACACCACACAAGCACCAACCTCACTGGACTGAAAGTAAAGCCTACTGCGTGAATGTGTGTATGCGCTTCTGCCAAGCCAACAGCTCCGTACTGCGTGTGTAGCCAAGTGCTTGTGTGTGTATATTTGCACCACTGGACACAGAACACAAATCTCACCGCTCAGCAGAGCGTGTGTCGCCAAGTGTATGCATGTGTGTATTTGCACCACTGAATTCTGAACGTCCACCGCACCGTACCACACAGCGTGTATCGCCAAGTGCGTGGCTGTGTGTAGTATCACCGTGGACTGCAGAAAACTGCCTGCACTAGAACAGAGCGCTGGTGTGGCCACATGTGTGCATGTGTGTGTGTACTTGCTCCACTGAAAGCCGGTATCGCACCAAATTTCGGGTGTCGCCTTGTGCGTGCTATTGTCACAGCACACTCGCTCATCATTTTATTCGTTTTTTCGCTTGAGCCACTCGATTTCGTTCTTCGCTGATTTTGGCAGCGCACGAAGGGGTTTCGGCTTCAACTTCCAACAACAACAACCACACGAGGAGGCTCGGGGACACTCATCAGGGGAAAATCGCTCAAATTAGAGCGAGAGACAGATAGAAAAAACGAAAGGTCAATATAAAATCTTCGGCTTTTGACTGTTGGGTGGGTATCGCTCGACTTCGAGCGGAAGCGATGGCTCGAACCTTTCTTCGTGCAAAAAGCTGAAATTAGTTCGGGTTTCGAATGGGAAAGAAGCAAAACAACACACGCACACACACTGTGCAGTTTGATTTTGGGGCGTTCCTTTTTTTCGCGTTCGCCTTGGGGAGGCAAGGGCTAGGTGGGGTGGACGGCAGGTTAAGCCTGGAGCCGCTTGTGCTTTGTGGAATCCTCTTTGCTGCCTGTTTGCCTGTGAACTGATGGAGAGTTATTTTTGTATATGGATTAAAGGGTACTTACCGCCGGGTCTTGATCCAGCGTTTGTGATGGGAGAAATGTTTGAAACCAGCCGGTCAAACAATTTAACCATTTATTACATCGCGCTTGGCGAGATTATTAATGAAATAAGTGTAACGTCCGGACTAATATCGCCCACTGTGCACTCAACCCGAACCCCGAACGCAGCGGTATAAACGCGTTATATCTTGACCGCTGGAGCACCCGCTGTGCTAGATGAACTGTCATAGAATAAAGCTCTCTTCTAGGCGCGACATTGAACTGAACAGACGTAAGCCACTGACTTCTGCGTATAATTATTTGTGTGTTCTTCCGAATTGTGCTAAATCTTATTAAAACGACCAATTAACCTTCTGCCAACCATAAAACGCTTGGTCGTTACATCTCAGAAGTGGGATTACCAACAAAAATCGCCTGCAAAACCGCCTGCAAGCCGCCTAACCAGCCTGTATCCGTGTGTACCTGTGTACGTGTGTGTATGACACAACGCCATTTTCCATCATGCTGAGGAAAAAAGTACTTCGTCGGGCGCTTATCGAGACCGGTGTCGACGTGCCGGATTCCGCTACCGTCACACAATTCCGACAGCTTTATGCCTCCCACGAGCCGGTCGCTCGTTCCCCCGTGCGGCGCCGCCCACTACCTTAGCGACGACACCGGCTCCCGCTTGTGCAAACCACCAAGATGCCGCCATTTTGTGCCTTCCACATTACAATGGCGACGACGATTTTGCGCATCACGAAAATGTTGCGAACGCTGCCGCTTCGATGCAAAATACCACTGATGCCGTTTCCGCCCTTCCTTCTGCCCATGGTATGGCCGCCGCCCTTCCCCGCGGCCCTGACGACATCGAGGCCCAATTTGAGAAGCTGCGACAGCAGCAGCAGCTAGCTGAATTACGCCAAAAGGTGCACCAACTTGAAACGCCGCAGCCAGTCGCCCTTTGCGTAAAGGACTTTGAAGCTTTTATCGAGCCACTCGACGTCGATAAGAACCCCAATGTCATCCGATGGTTCCGCGACTTGGAGCGTCTCTTTGCACTTTACCGAGTGCGCGATGCAGATAAATTTTTCTTCACCCTTCGGCTCCTCACCGGCACAGCCGCTAACGTCGCAAAAGAACTGGTTGTAACCACTTATGATGAGTTGAAGAAAGAGTTGATCGACAATCTTCACGTAGTTGCTACGCCCGAATCTGTTTATCGCCAACTCCGTAACTGTCGATTGCGGCCCCAGGAATCCGCCCTGCACTACTTGTTTGACATGCAGCGCATCGCAGACCAAGCCAGTATCGCCGATTCAGAACTGATCCCGATCGTCATCGACGGCTTGGGAAGCCCGTCAATTACGTCGAGTCTGCATTTCATGCCTCTTACGATGAACGACTTCCGGAAGAAATTGAAACTTTTCGAATCTTGCCGTCATCTTTGCACCACCCAGCCCCCTTCCGCTGATGCCCGGGCCACAACGAACAGCTGTATGGAACGGCCCCGCCTATCGCAGGAACCCATCCGCTGCTTCAACTGCTCCCGATTCGGACACCTTCAGAACGCGTGCCCGCGACCTAAGCGCCCACCCGGCGGATGTTTTCGTTGTTTCCAGACTGGACACGTCTACCGTAACTGCCCTGAACGTCGGGCCAACGCCACTGTCGAGGGCAATACTAGTTCGGACGAAGCTCTCGCCACAAATCAAGAGGTGAGTTTGACATTTTTCCACCCTTCTGCTAAGCGTACCACCCTTCCCTGCGTTCGTTCCCTTCTCGACACAGGAAGTCCTGTGAGCTTCATTAGCGACACGATAGTACCAGTTAAGATGCTAGGACCTCTTTCCGCTACCGAATACTGCACTATGATTAAGGGACCACTTTACTCTCGAGGAAAAATCGATTGTACTATCCGATTTAAGAATCATTCCGTTCGACACTCTTTTATTATATTACCTGGAATTGCGTGGCCAGTCATTATCGGTCGCGATTTACTGAACTCACTTAATATTTTTCTTACGTATTCATCTCTTACAACTTCATGTATTACTAAACCTCTATCGACGGAACTTAAAGAAGTAGATACGATTCTTCCAGAAAAATTAGACGATGCTATTAGGAGTATTTGTGCGCTCGATGTGGCTGAAGCTGATAATGAATTGGATTTAGGAAAAACATTATCTTTGGAACAACGTTCAATAGTCAATTCCATTGTTGAAAACTCATACCTCAACTATACTTCAGATGTTATACCGCTCAAACACCCTATGAAAATCAATCTGACTCATGATACACCAATATTTACTAAGCCGCGAAGACTCTCTTATGGTGAAAGACAGCAGGTTAAGCAAATTGTTGATAAACTGTTAGCAGAAAACATCATCCGGCCCAGTAATTCTCCTTATGCTTCTGCGCTTGTCCTCGTTAGGAAAAAGAGTGGCGAGGTTCGTATGTGTGTGGATTACCGGTCCCTCAACAAAATTACAGTTCGGGACAATTACCCCCTACCCCTTATCGAAACTTGTTTGGAGCATCTGTGTGGAAAAAAATTCTTCAGTTTGCTGGATTTGAAAAGCGGATTCCAT
Organism: Anopheles arabiensis; assembly: GCF_016920715.1. Classification (NCBI taxonomy): domain Eukaryota; kingdom Metazoa; phylum Arthropoda; class Insecta; order Diptera; family Culicidae; genus Anopheles; species Anopheles arabiensis. The sequence continues at coordinate 58,798,938 of NC_053518.1, forward strand.
CAAGTCCCAATGAGTGAGGAGTCTATCCCCTACACTTCTTTTGTGACCCCAGATGGTCAATTTGAATATCTGAAAATGCCATTCGGTCTCCGTAACGCCCCTTCCGAATTCCAACGTTTTATTAATTCTATTTTAAGGGAATTCATTGATGATGACAGAATAGTAGTGTACCTCGATGACATCATCATCGCTTCTACCGATCTTAGCTCACACTTCAGTACCCTTCGGTCCATATTAGAAAAGATTAAGCAGAACAATTTAGAACTTCGTCTTGACAAGTGCAAATTTGTCCATGAAAAAATAGAATACTTGGGCTACAAAGCTAACTTTTCTGGAATTCAGCCTAGTGATAGGCACATTAAAGCACTTACTAATTACCCTATGCCCACTAATTTAAAGCAACTCAGACGTTGTCTTGGTCTGTTTTCATACTTCCGACGGTTTGTTCCATCTTTCTCTTGCATCGCTAAACCTATGACAAAACTTCTTCAGAAGGACGAAGTATTTAACTTCGATTCAAATTGTGTGCATGCTTTTGAAACCTTACGTGACAAACTTGTGCATTCTCCTGTCCTTTCCATATTCGACCCAAAACGGGAAACCGAATTACACTGTGACGCAAGTTCCTTTGGTTTTGGCGCTATTCTCCTTCAGAAACAGGATGACAATAAGTTGCACCCTGTTGCTTACTTTTCCAAAACCACTTCAAAAGACGAGTGCAAGTTACACAGTCATGAGCTTGAAACTCTTTCCATCATTTACGCTCTTAAGCGCTTTCACACTTATGTTCATGGGCTCCCCATTAAAATAGTTACTGACTGCAACTCTCTGGTCGAGACCCTTAAGAACCGTAATGCTTCCGCTAAGATTGCCAGGTGGTCCTTGTTTCTGGAAAATTACGACTATACCATCTGTCATCGCTCAGGCACTTCTATGCTTCATGTCGACGCACTGAGTCGCACCGAAGCTGTGGGTGCCATCGGTGAGATTGACCTTGACTTCCAGCTTCAAGTAGCTCAGACGCGTGACCCATCTATCGAAGCTCTTAAACATCGGTTAGAATCAGAAGAAGTTGACGGATTCTTACTTCAAGATGGGCTTGTCTATCGCGACATACCTGATGGTCAACCTCAATTGTATGTCCCTTCGGAAATGGTCGACAACGTAATTAGACACACTCATGAGCGAATTGGCCACCTGGGCATAAACAAAACCTTCAGCAAAATCAGTCAGCATTACTGGTTCCCCCACATGAAGCCCACTATTGATAAATTTATTAAGAACTGCCTCAAGTGCATTGTTTATTCTGCACCTCATCATACTAATGCTCGGAATATGTACAGCATCCCTAAAGAACCCTTACCCTTCGATACCATCCATATCGACCATTTAGGTCCGCTCCCTAGTTCTCCCTTACGCAAGAAGTATATACTTGTTGTTATCGATGCTTTCACTAAATTAACCAAACCTTACCCAACCTCCTCAACTAATGCGAAGGAAGTGTGTTCTGCCCTTTCCCAATATATGTCTTACTATAGCCGCCCTAGGCGGATTGTTAGCGATCGAGCTACTTGTTTCACCTCAACCTTGTTTGAGGACTTCTTGGAATCGCATAACATAAGCCATGTCTTCAACGCCACCGGATCCCCACAAGCCAATGGACAGGTAGAACGGGTGAACCGTGTGTTGCGTCCTATCCTTAGCAAACTATCTGATGCTCCAGACCAGACCGATTGGGTATCCAAGTTGCGGTCAGCCGAATACGCTTTAAACAATACCGTCCACACATCTACGAACTTCTGCCCCTCTGTCCTACTCTTTGGTGTTGAGCAACGCGGTAAAGTTCCAGACGAGTTAGCCGAATACCTGGATGAGAAATTTGATCGAGCCTCTAGGGACTTAGAAGCCATTCGGGATAAAGCGTTAGAAAACATAGAAGAGTCTCAACGGAAGAATGAGGAATACTTTAGCAAAAAGCACAAACCACCGCAGTGCTATAAGGAAGGTGACTTAGTGGCTATACGTTACTCTGATACGACCGATAGTGGTAATAAGAAGCTCAATCCTAAATTCAGGGGACCTTACGTCATCCATAAAGTGTTGCCCCATGATAGGTACGTGGTACGCGATGTAGAAGGATGTCAACTCACACAACTACCCTACGATGGGGTTCTAGAAGCGAATAAGTTGCGACGTTGGACCGAGTCCAGTAATTAGGAAATTGAGGGCAATTTATTGTTCAGGATAGCCGAGCTGTAACGTCCGGACTAATATCGCCCACTGTGCACTCAACCCGAACCCCGAACGCAGCGGTATAAACGCGTTATATCTTGACCGCTGGAGCACCCGGTGTGCTAGATGAACTGTCATAGAATAAAGCTCTCTTCTTGGCGCGACATTGAACTGAACAGACGTAAGCCACTGACTTCTGCGTATAATTATTTGTGTGCTCTTCCGAATTGTGCTAAATCTTATTAAAACGACCAATTAACCTTCTGCCAACCATAAAACGCTTGGTCGTTACATAAGAATGGATCTTTTCCATCGTTTGAATTTTGTCTAGTATCACAGGCGCTAGCTTCCGCGCAATGAACAGATACCCGCTTACTGCTGAACATTTCAAATATGTGTGTTCGAAGAAAGCAACAGGTTTTTGATAAATATCTTTGAAACTATTCATCGTATCCAAAAACGATCTTCGAGAGCTAGATTCAGCAACTCAAAATATACTTAGAAAAAGTTTTTCGTATTTTTGTTTTTTTTTCATTACGGGTTCAGAAACTTTTTTTTAAATCGATAATATAATCATTCTTAGCAATGCGGCTTTTTAGCACCGTTCCTATGAAAATATTATCTATAGAAACTTTCACGTGTATTTTAATGAAATATTTGAAAAGTGGTGTGCCTCGTAGTACTGTCGTCAACTCGTCCGACTTAACAACATGCCCGTCATGGGTTCAATCCCCAAAAATAGACCGTGCCGCCATACGTAGGATTGACTATCCTGCTATGGTGGGAAATCAATTAGTCACTGAAAGCCAAGCCCAAAAGTGGTACAGGCAGGCCTTGACCGACAACGGTTGTTGAGCCAAAGAAGAAGAAGACGATTGGAAAAGTGGGGAAAAATTTAGAAAATGGTGAAAACAATAACATAGTAAGCAAATGTTGCAAAGAACATACAGTTTTTCATAATCATGAGCATGAATCCCACCGCGCGAAAAAATAGCACACCCTTCCCTCAGCAGCGTTGGTATTGGACTGATAAAACCATGGGGAATTGTTCGGGTCCCTCAACTGAACGAGAAAACCCCGCTGCTTCCCATCTTCATCCATACATTCGCTCCGCGCACACACACATCTACACGCGCTGTGTTTGCAGCTGTAGAACTTGATTCAGAATGCATGCTTTCTCGCTCTGGCACAGAGTAAAAGGTTCGAGCGACTTCGGCTTTGTTTGGTGGGCAGGTTGACAGAACGAGAAGTTAAGCTCGGGTGTATAGTCTTTCACGTGTATTAAAACGTGTTAAATGTTACAAAAGAGAAAGAAAAAATTATCTCGTTTGCTGCCGCGTTTCGCTCACACGCGCGCCCTGCCCCCTATTTATTTACGTACGTGTTTTTATAGCCCCTCCCTCCTCCTCCTCCTCCTCCTCCTCCTCCTCTCATCTATCTTCCTACCTTATACCTTATGTGCAGTGATTATGTGTTAAATTGTAATTGGAAGGAGAAATATCAGATTTATTTATTACGTGACGTTTAATCAGAGAATTGAAACATGGTACTTGGTGGATCTACTGTTCATCACAAGCGGGCCTAACACTTTAACTATTTGCTAATTCGCGCGTGAGGACGTAAAAGGCGCAATAATAATGGAGCGGTTCTAACGTAAACAGACAAAATCGCTCAGCTGGAAATTTGATAGAGCGGAATAGCATTTCATCGTAATAGCATTGCTAGTATATCATCCGCGCACCCTATAAACCGTACTTTTCCAAATATCTTAAAAAGTACGCATTGTATGAAAAAACCGTCTTTACAAGATCGATTCAGAATTTCAAAACACATTTGGAAAAAGTTTTTCGCTAAAAGTGACTTTTGAAATTTTACTCAGATTAATGTTTATTCCTTTAAATTAATTCATAAATGGAGCAAGGGAAATAATTTATACTAATACTAATAGACCACGACTCCATTGCCTGAAATATTTAGTGCCTCAAAGTAGTATATCCTCTTTGCCAAGCGTTTGAGTTAAACTGATTCTTCGCAAAATGTGAAGAGAGCGTTCGGCCCCCCTTCAGATGCTTCGACAGAGTGAAGCTCCTCCCTTTCCTCCATTCGTCATCCATCAATTTTCTCCGCGCACTCACACATCTACACGCGCAGCTGTTTGCATGGCAACACGTGAGAGGCGTGACATGCATTCTCGCTCATCAGAAAGGATTTGCTTCGAAAGAGCTCGGCTTGGTTGGTTCCCACCGGTCACCAGCACTCAGAGATCCGCTGAGATTGAAGCTGGCTTTGAAGCTGAGTGTGTGCGAACAGACAGCGTCCACGGGCCTGCCCACGCCCGAATGCAGAGCCGATGGCATACGATTCTATCTTACTCATTAACATGAGAGGGACAGAGCTAATACCCCGAACGTACCCGAAAGGTATGCATGGTTCACTCATCAGGATCTAAAGGCAAGGACAAGGCAAAAGAGACACAGAAAAATTTCCTCACGGCTACACATGTCCTATTGATGCGTTGTCTCTGCGTCTCGCTCGGTATCACAGCTGCATACGGCAGGTAAGCAGTACAAATGCTGCTACCTGATACGCACACATATTTATCGAACACAACTGTTCGGTTCGGCTCGGTAAACTTCACGAGGACGCCGGAACACAAGGGCGCAGACATTTTCATGATTTTGTATGACTTCGGCTGTTTTGGACCATACGTTTAGGCGCAGGCAGTTGGCGAAATTATTAAACCGATCCGTCGGGTCCCGAAGCCGAAGCAAACCCGAAGCCGAAGCAAACCCGAAGCCGAAGCAAAACCGATCGAGGGGGGGTTGTTCGTATTTTTCTCGCAGTAGATTTTTTTCTCTCCCTAGGGAACAACCAACACACTCTCTCGTTCCGCAAACGTTGTATAGAGAGCTCGCTCTATCAGGTTGGCAGAACGAGAAAGCGTGTTGGTTTTGTCCCCTAGGTATTCTCTCAATCTGTTTTAAGAGAGCAGATCACAAAAAATTCTCTCAATAAGAGTTTTTGGTGATCTCGCGCTCTTTCGATCTTAAATAAAATCACACACATACAATTATACCTTACACGTGCTTTTATTGTTAACAGCACAAGCGGGATTAGTATTGATGAGCAATAATGAGCTGTTATTAGTATTGAAAGCTAAACTGTATTACTACATGAATATTTGTGAGTTAGTATTGGTACAAGCAAGCAGCATTTGTATCCAAGCAGTTCAATTGCAAACTTATTTTGTGTGATGCAGTTGCAAAGTCAAAAAGCAAAGTAGCTTGAATCCGTTAATATTTTTTAATACGGTTTTATCAAAACGGCAAGTCAGTGATAAACCGTCTAAAGATCTTAAGTTGTACGACACGTCCCGGCCACCCTCGACGTCTTTCAACGTATTGGAAGCTGGATCGAAAAAGCCGCGAACGAAAAAGGAGGCCAGTGTTGTTACTGAGCCGATTCCCTTGGCCTATTTTGGCGATGTTTCACAGAAATCTTTTGTGCAAAAGCGTAACATGCATGACGTGCCCAGCGTTGTCGCCCGTGAGCCATCTGTGTTGACCTTTATTGACAGTGGAACAACACAATCTGTTAATAATTGCACGGTACCGGTGTCCAACATTAACGTCCGTGAACCATCTCCGTTGACAATTGACGTAGCTGATAATCGGCAGAGATCTGTGGAAAAACATCCCACGGAGACAGTTTCTACCGTTGACGTCCGTGAGGCTCCTCCGCTAGCCTTTTTCGATGGCGTTTCTATATCAGCTGCTGTGGAAAGCAACCGCACGGCGATTGCACCCAGCGTTGCTGAACGTCAAACATCTCCATTGGCCACTGTCGAAATATCCTCGATTGATCCGTGTATTGAGGCCATACAGGATTCTCATCCGGTTGAAGCACCGCTCCAGCTAACGTCAGCAACTTCCTCAATAGAGTTGCACCATAGAACCGGTGCTCCTGGTGGATGTGCGGAAGAAAGAGTAATTTGTAGTACATGCTGCACTCAGCTGGACACATTGTTAAAACTATTACAAGAACAAAACAAGCATTTGTTTAAGTTAACGAAAGCTATTATCCAGAAGAATGTTTTGAATAGCTCTTTTACCTGTCCAAATTGCCCGGCGAGTACTTCAAATTGTTCTACAATAGATGAAGTTGATGAAACACCTAGACCGGGTGAAATAGAAAACATAGAAGTTTTAGACAATTTTGAAAGTATGTTGAGCGACAAAAGTGAATGTTTTGGCTACTGCTAGAAGAATGTTGGATTCTCTTACTTCGAATACTCCAGACAATCGAATGCACGATGCAGTGTTGAAACTGTTTAGCGCCCCCTTCCTTTGCAAGTGCAGTTGGCTGGGCGGAGGAGCAAATGGTCCGAAGATTCGAATGTACCGGTACAAACATGTCCATCACCTTCTAATGGCCGTTGGTCGAACTACAAATGAAACTGTAACGTTGAAAAGGGCGCAATTATTTTTAAAATCAAAATTGCGTAATTCCAAGAGCCGCCTTGCTTGCAAGAACCTGCGCAAGAGTGTTGTTTGTAAACGAAATAAAAAGAATAATTAAATTACCTTCATAGTTATTCACTGCACTTCCTTCAGTCCACCTGAGTGATAATCGATGTTCAATATTGTCTTTCTTTGCTTTTTACCTTCGCTTTGTCTTCTTTGCGGCATCTTCGCTTTTGAGCAGCTCTTGAATTAAAATGAAAATAAACATTAATTGAAAAAATGGGAATTTCACTAACATTGTGTCCATCATTGACTATGCACTAGACTAAAGGATGAAAAACAATTACCATAAAACGGTGCACTAATGCAGTGCGTAAAACTAATGCATATAATGTTTTCTTACCTTGATGAGTTCGCGTGTCGCAAGTATTAACGATGCGAAGGTCCTTCTTGTGTGGTTCCACCAAACAGTATACCATCTTGTTGTAGAATTGATGTACATAGTTTAATGTGTCTGACGGTAGCATTGTGCCTGTGCATTTCGTGTTCTGTAAATTTCAAATAATAACGTTAGAAATGGTAACAATAATATCTTTCCAATTAACTTACCTTTTTGTGAAGTGTTTGCCTTGCCTGTTTGCTAACGTCGTTTGCGGATGTGATGCTCAAAAAAGTTTTTTATAATCTACGTTGCTATTTTTACTATTGTTATGTTGATGACACGGTTTAATGCAAAAGTTGATGTTGGGTACATAGTAACATAACTGAGGCTTTGTCATGTTACATATCCTGGCCTCAGGGCAAGTTGCCATTTAAGTAATATGCACATTATATAAAATGCAATTGGTTATATTTTGTGCTCAAATTGCACAACATATACTTTCTATGAAAAGCTTTATCATCAGCCATCCGTGTGTAGTAATCAACTTTACATAACTAAATGCTCTCTAGTGTGATCTACGCAAGAGAATTCCTAAGTTTTGTGTGTATTATTTTATATTTTTTGTTATATATATTATACCAATTGAGTAAGGTTAAAACCTTACTTCGACTAAACTATGGTTCTTTGTCATGGCAAAGTAAAAATGAACGAATTTAGATGACGTTGAAAGGTATGTTTACCAAAAAAAAACATGGTGCTGAAGTAAATAGCAAAACGAATTCATTGGCAATATTTTACAACACATCATTCTATGGTTCAAGCCCCGTATGGACTGACCTACTCGTAGCAAAGACTGACTATCATGCAGCGTGGTACTTTATAAGTCTCGTAAGCCGTAGCTATGCCATATACAATAAAAGGAACGTGCTGATCGTTCCGCCAAATAGAAGAAAAAAATCCTTTTCACTGGCAACCAACTATGGTACTAGAGGTATACAAATAGTTCAATCAATCTAATCTAAATTCACACTACAATAGTATCGCTAAGACTACTACTACTACTAAAAAGTTCGAAGTAAGCTTAAATGTAAACGTAAAATTACATCTTAAACCTACTTACTAAACCTAAAGAAAAGAAAATTCAACCTAAACTTAAACTAACCTGTAAAAAAAATCAAAATAGTTAAAAAAAAGGAAAATAAAAACTAGGTGCCATGTCAGCCGCAGGCACCATTGCCTGCCTTTTATATAACAGGCCAACAGAAAAAAGCACAATTTATAATTTATTGTGCAAAAAAAAAACAAACACACAAAACAAAACCCCAACCCGCTTTGTTCGATTAACCACGGGGAAAAGGCAGCTCGCCTGGAGGAGGCCTGAAACGGATACGTAGTGTCCAGCACGGCAAACATGTCCTAACATTGCCCGTAGTGCTGTTAAAAGGTCGTCCCCCCCCCCCCCCCTTAATATTAGCTTTGTCCACCTTCTCGTCCATGTCACAGATGGATGGGCACGAATTATCCGGAGTTTCGGTGGAAGTTTACCTGTAACAAGAGCAAAAATTAGACCAACTACTTTATGCAATTTCATGAATTTTTTACTTACCATGTGCAACCACACGTCGTCTTCGAGGGAGTCGAGGAGGCAATTTTTTTCTATAGAAGGGAGGAAATAATCAGGAATAAAGGTGTGGAGAAGAGGAAAAACGGCTATGGCGGAAGGAGTTGTTGAGTTTGGTGAAGGATCAATGGGAGGGAGATTAAAAGGACGAGTGGGTTGCTTCACTGCAACCATTTTGCATCTGATTGCAGTCCATGGAACCTCCACCACCACAGCCGGCGCGTTTTCCATCGTTTGGTAAACGTGGATCTCAGCAGAAGACATTGGTTCAATAACACCGCCTTCTGCTGAGATCTCGTAAAGCGTGGCCATGGTTAAAAACCGGATCCCAACTACGGTGATATCGTGCGAGCTTGATGTTTTCGCACTCAAAAATTTAACTATGCCATTGTCCTTGGTCAAAAACCATTGGTCTTGAAATTTTGGCAGCAAGACAAAATCGGCGGTCACATGTAGACCGACACCATTTGCCTTCAACATCGGATACTGTGGAGCTGGCGGGGTAGCAACCAGATCAAGGCTCATTAGATCGCTTGATCTGTTTGCAATTTGCTCCACACATTTGCTCGGACCAAGCGTGGAAAATTTTGCAAAATGTTTTCTGTTGCGTAGGTCGAAAAATCGTCGAGCGCTCCAAATTTTTCAACATCTTTATAAATGTGAACGAGAAGATGGATGTTGCTTGTTAAATATTTTCGACCGTAGACTTGGCCGAAATTCTTCACAAATATGCGAACATAATCTCGAGCACGGAGCCACAAGTGCTGGTGAAATTTGGTCGAAAAAATTGTCACAGCACTAAAGTAGAGCAGGAAGTTACCATAGGCGATTGGATCAACCAGGTCCTGCAGAACCACAACTGATGCATAATGTAGATAGCTACGCCACTCGGTAGCTTTCCAAAAGGCGTGATATCTGAGAAGCCGAAATGATCGATGGATCTCAGTAGGAAGCTTTGTCTGCATTAAAAATTTAGACTCAGCATCCATTTGGAGAGGTGTCCTCTTTTTATTACGGGGAAATTTGCCGAACATAAATCCCCGTTGCATAAAACGTGTACACCCCTCGTCACACAGGTGTTCACGCTCCGACGTGGGAGCGTTATCGACTAAATCAAAATTATCTAATTCTTCTAAAGGTTTACGCCACTCCTGATGATGGTTCAATATGACTCTATCACGAAACCCTTCGTCCGTACGAAGGGGAGCATCGACGGAATCAAAAATATTTTTTTTCCCTCTTCACACCACTCGCCATGGCAAGTGCACTTTAAACAACTGTCGTATCCGTTGTGGTTCGTCGTTGCTGAAAATAAAATATATATTGTGTTTAGCTAAAAGGTTTACGATAATGTTATTTATTTCGTTACCTAAAATGAACGCTCGAGCCGGTGTATCAGCGATAAAATTGCGTACCCGAAACTGCAACGTTTTATCGCCGATGGTCAGGCCTCCTCGCTGAATGATATTAAAATCATTCACTAGCGGCCGCAAAAATTCTTCCACACTTGCCGGCTTTGTATGGCCACTATATGCGGCCACCAACATGAGTGGAAGCTTAGGCAAGTCTACCGCTTTAACCAGAATAGGCCAAACCTGGGTCGGCCCACCCTTATGTAGCAGTAGCCCGTCGACCGATACGTCTAACTTGAAAGGATCGTCTCGGGGTTCGATGTTTCTATAAATAATAATATAAAGAATTTTTTGTAGCAATTGAAACATAACTAAAAACATAACATACTTACTGAAAATACTTGGTCATGACTGGCGATAAGCCTCCGTACCAAAAGTCACCTCCCACGATTTTATAAATGCTGCCAGCAGCACGGGGAGGTGTTCGCACCAAAGTCCGGCTATCTTTTGCAAGAGTGGCATCTATCTTCTTCCGTAGGATCGCCAGTAGCATATTGACCACCGAACGGGGGAGCTGACTCCGTACCAAAAGTCACCTCCCCCGATTTTATAAATGCTGCCAGCAGCACGGGGAGGTGTTCGCACCAAAGTCCGGCTATCTTTTGCAAGAGTGGCATCTATCTTCTTCCGTAGGATCGCCAGTAGCATATTGACCACCGAACGGGGGAGCTGACTCCGTACCAAAAGTCACCTCCCCCGATTTTATAAATGCTGCCAGCAGCACGGGGAGGTGTTCGCACCAAAGTCCGGCTATCTTTTGGAAGAGTGGCATCTACCTTCTTCCGTAGGATCGCCAGTAGCATATTGACCACCGAACGGGGGAGCTGACTCTTAATTGCAAAGAATCTAAGACAATCCAACAAACTTAGATGGTCAAAGATCTCATAAGAGTCATTCTCATCGGAAGCGCCGTGATAAAAATCGTCGCTGTCCTCCCCGTTCGGATAATGTTCCCCGTGGTCGAAATCAACAGCATCATCCGCGACGTTTTCAGCACTTGTTCCGGCAGTGCTTGATGTCGTAGCTTGGCCTTGCGGCACTTCCGGGACCGTTTCGTCATCCGAAAAGTCTTTATTGGGAAGATAATTTATAATCAACAGTATTATTAAATAAAAGGCATGTAAAACAATTACAACGTTTCTTTCGAACTTGTTAAATTCGGATTTTGTTAATAAGGAAACAAATCACTTGCTGTGTGTACATATTTTTTAAAAATTTATTTTTTCGAATTATAGTACGAATATAGTTTATATGATGAACGCTGTATTATCGAATATTTGTGTTCTGCTTTCCGATCCGACCTTTGAATTGTTGATTAGGTGTTTCCCGTCGCCACACTACAATGGCCACCTGCAATAATAGGAACGGACTAGTTTTTGCCCGATTGACTAGTGCAACAAATAATGTATTTGATCATGATCGCACGGTTTTTAATTTACACTTGGATGGTTGTCAACTGCAATGATTTGTTAAAGGCTTTTTAGAATTTATGGTATGAGAAGCAGGATAGTCAGTTCTGGTTTCGTACGGATAGTCAACAATCGATTCACGTCCGGTCTTGTGGCATTTGCCATGGTGAACCTGTGGAAATCTTATCCGTTTTGCCAGTCTGAACCACTTTTCTTACCCTGCGCTACTGCTCTTAGCCACTTATCTAAGCCTTTTTTTTATCTTTTTTTTTGTGCAACACAATGAGCCCTGCCCTGCTTATAGGATGCTCGGCTCATACGGTCCTTAAACCCATGACGGGCATGTTCATAGGTCGTGCTCTTGACGACTAGCGGCAACATTAAATGAATAATGTTTTTTCAAAACTAATTTTTGTTTTGAAACACTTCTTCATATTTTACTTGACGTCTGCGACCTGCGCGGTCATGCTGGACTATTTAAGCTGTTGATACATAATTAGTACCACGCAGCCGGATGGTCAGTCCGGATACGGAAGGACGGTCCATACGTGGCTTGAACCCATGAGGGGCATGTTGTTAAGTCGAGCGAATTGACGACTGTACCACTGGACCGCCCTTTTGAAACACATTTTTACACATTCACTGAACACTTAACACATTTACCACACTGAACACCGACATTGAAGGCAATTGTATGACGATTATAAATACAAAATATAATGTAATTGATTCGCATTTTTTTTTCTCATTCCGTTTTTCACACCGCGGCTTTTTGACACACGCACATAGATCCCGAGTATGATAATAAGTTTTTTTTCTTGCACCGTTTCGCACATAGATATTTTTATTTTAGTGCCCTTAAATCAATGAACATTATTATTCTTCTTCTTCTTTTGAAACAACAACCGCTGCCGGTCAAGGCCTAGCTGTACCCACTTAGTGAAGTGGGCTTCTTGACTTTCAGTGACTTATTGTTACCATAGCAGGATAGTCAGTCCTACGTATGGGGGCACGGTCTATTCGGGGCTTGAACTCATGACGGGCATGTTGTTAAGTTGTATGAGTTGACGACTGTACCACCAGACCGACTTGACCGCTTTTGTATCGAAATTTTTTTCACTGAATTATACTGCACTTTTTATATAATGTTCAATATTATCAGCATATCATGTTATGACAAATAACCACTCACTTGCTTTTTTACTTACCCATGTTTGGCAGCGGGACAAACCCATCGTTTGCCTCTTGGAGAGCTTCCTGGTACGAGAGTTCAATCTCGTCCATCATTTTACGGCACTTTGCATAAAAATGCCCATTTTTGCTGCAATTTTGCGACATTTTAACACTTTGCTAACACACTTGTCTTAAACACTTGAAAAAACTTGCACTTGGCACTTGGTACACCACACAGAATGACAAAAAACTTTACAGCAGAAACGTAGCACCACTACAATCCAAAATATACCTACCTCACACATACATTCTCATGGCTAAAACGTTGGCGCGTGCTCGTTTGGATGAGATTTTTTTCATAGCACTCTTTTTTCATCTTCGCTGTTTCTCTCGTTCGCTTCGGCCAAGCAAAAAAAACTCGATTTTGCTCCTCGTCTGATTTGGAGAGCGCACGAGGGGGTTTCGGCTTCAACTTCCAGCAACAACAACCACACGAGGAGGCTCGGGGACACTCATCAGGGGAAAATCGCTCAAATTAGAGCGAGAGACAGATAGAAAAAGTGAAAGGTCAATATAAAATCTTCGGCTTTTGACCGTTGGGTTTTCATCATCGCTGTTTCTCTCGTTCGCTTCGGCCAAGCAAAAAAAAAACTCGATTTTGCTCTTCGTCTGATTTGGAGAGCGCACGAAGGGGTTTCGGGTGCCATCTCCAACAACAACAACCACACGAGGAGGCTCGGGGACACTCATCAGGGGAAAATCGCTCAAATTAGAGCGAGAGACGGATAGAAAAAGTGAAAGGTCAATATAAAATCTTCGGCTTTTGACCGTTGGGATGTTAATGGTGAAGAAACCGAAGCTATTGTGAATTTTTCCTGTGTGCCAAAGAGAGAGAACATGTGTTTTCTCTTTAGATTTTTTACGGCACAACGCCGCTCGTGGACGAAATGGGGGACGAAAAACGGGAGAAGGGGAAACCGATATCCTTCGAAGGACACGCACACATTCATTTGCAAGCGGCTTCCGCTGGACCGAGACTACCCATCTCTCTCGATCTGTCATGATTTTTCTGCTG